>NC_041394.2:32761469-33961469 GCF_900747795.2 Erpetoichthys calabaricus
AGGCTTGATTTTTTTTTATCATAAATTAAACAGCTGATAACCAATGAATGCTCAGCTGGAACTGCAATGCATATAATGTAGCTACAAAGAATAAGGAACATCGGTGTTTTGGACCTTACAAACAGAACCGAGACTCATCAGTCTCATGTCTTGTGTTTTACCTATCACAACAGAATAGGGTGGAAAAGGGCAGAAATTGCTACTGTACTTGCCATGCCTCTAAAGCCATCACACAGACACTGGCTTTGTTAGGGACCATGTTTTTTGCTGTCCAAAGAAGGGATAACCTCACAATAGTTTGGAAATGTGAAACTGTGCTGGAAAGTCATGATACAGTCATCTAATTTGGCATACCTTGAGATTTCTAATTATGTATTCTGACATGTTCAAGTGACAAGATCAGCAACTTAGTTGTTGAGTTTGACATCCTTCTGACTCAACATTGTGTAGTGGGTCATCGGCTTAAGATGGAAATTGCAGTTAAAGTATGTCATTGGCAAAAAGAATCTAATGAACACGTCAAGCTTTCTTCCATGGAAAAAAATTACCCTACATGACTAATATTAGCAGTTGCCATCATTCGTATTAAATGAATAAAGAAAAACTGTTCACAGGCTGGTCCTGTTCTCAGATGAGGGAAGACTGATCTCACATTTAAAGCATTATGCTATGCAAGTACTAGAATAGATGAAAATAAATGCAGAAGTTTAACCTGGAAAAAAAAAAAACTCCTGGCACTTGACCTCCTTGTATTAATGACGAGCTATCCCCTGGAGCTCCGCCCGCATAGTAGTGAAACAGGACAAACTTAACTAGTGATACCTGTCTGTTTGATTTTTTTTTTAAGTGGAGGCAAGACACGCTCCAACACATCACTAGAGGTAGACCAACTCGAACAGAGGCTGACACGTGAGTGAGGCCCCATCCAGCTCCCTACTCCTGACGACACGCTTCCCTCGTCCCGCAGCCTCTGTCTCAGATTAGCACGAATATATCTCTCCTGCAAGCAAACTATGGTACTTAGCATAATAAGAGAAGACGCAAAATCAACCGGAATGTTCAAGTAAAATTATAGAAAAAAAAAACAAATCTAAATCTGTTAAGTAGATCTCTCTCTCTCTACAGATACTGTACTACAAAATACTCCCACAAATGTGGGCCATTGATTGCAAACAAGATTTGTTAATTTGCACACACAAAAATGTGATTATCCTAACAAATTCATTCAAGCCCATGTAGCAAAAATGAGTACACACCAATTATAGTCTTAGGAGAAAAGCCACACTTAAGACTACAAAAGTCCAATTAACAGGCATTCAACCTGAGTCTAATGATTCATTTAAGAGGTGTCCAGCAGACAGGTGACTATAAAAGGGGATTACTTAACAAAGAAAAGCCCTTCCCATTTCATGCTGTCAGCAATGGCACCACATGGAAGAGAAATGTCAAAAAATCTGAGAAAGGAAATCATTATTTTACACAAAAAAGATGAGGGCTACAAGAAGATCAGCAAAGCTTTACATATCAGTCAAAATTCTGTAGCAAAAGTGATCCAAAAATTTAAGAAAGATGGAAGTGCAACCATCTTACAGAGACGTCCAGGCTGTCCACGGAAGTTAACATCTCGACAGGAGCGTCTTCTGATGAGAAGGGTTGAAGAAAATCGGCATGCAAGTTTACTGCAGTTAGCTAAAGCAGTAGAAAGCCAAACTGGAGTGACCGTTTCCTGTGACACAATACGGCGCACACTGCAGAGGAATGGCATGCGTGGGTATCGTCCACGAAGGAAGCCTCTCCTAAAGCCCATGCACAAAAAAGCATGCCTAGAATTTGCTAAGGCCCATGCTGAAAAAGATGAAGACTACTGGGACTCTATACTCTGGAGTGATGAGACAAAGATCTCTGTTTTTGGAACTAATGGTTTCAAAACTGTATGGCGTCGTAAAGATGAGGATTTCAAAGAAAAATGCATGGTGTCTACAGTGAAACATGGTGGTGGCAGTGTCCTTATGTGGGGCTGCATGAGTGCTGCTGGTGTTGGGGAGCTGCATTTCATTGATGGTATCATGAACTCAACAATGTACTGCTCTATACTGAAGGAGAAGATGCTGCCATCACTCCATGCACTTGGTCGTCGTGCACTTTTCCAACACGACAATGATCCAAAACACACATCTAAAGCTACTGTTGCATTTCTGAAGAAGAACAGGGTGAAGGTGATTGAATGGCCAAGTATGTCTCCTGATCTGAACCCAATCGAACACCTGTGGGGAATTCTGAAGCGACAAGTTGAGCATCACTCTCCATCCAGCATCCAGGCTCTAAAAGAGGTTATTCTTGAAGAATGGAAAAAGATAGATGTTGCAATATGTCGCCAACTTGTTCATTCCATGCCTAGAAGACTTGGTGCTGTCCTTAAGAATCACGGTGGTCATACAAAATACTAGATGTAGTAGTTTTTGTTGCGGGGTGTATTTATTTTTGCTTCAACCAATTTGAATGAAACTGAAGATTTTGTGATCTAACATATTATTAACCTTAATTTCATGTTATGGAGTTTAACAAGTGTTCAATAAAACAGCCTTGTGAAAATTTTGGTTGTTGTTCTTTTGTTCATTGAGCTACTGATTAAATTCATACTTTTTAAAGGGGGTGTACTCATTTATGCTGAGCACTGTATATAATATATATATATATATATATATATAGATATAGATATAGTGACAAAAAAATTAGAATTTCTACACCACCCCCATCCTAAAATAAATGAGGCTGCGTTAAATGATAACATTTGTGCCCATGAGCTAAGCAGTGAATAGAGTGGTGTATGTCAGATTGTATAAAACCTATTAGTGTAGTTTTTATATATTTTTTTTATTTGTATCATTTCTTTTTACACTTTTAAGAACGGGTAACAGTAGACTAATCGATTAGTATTCTCTGCTTTAACAAAGCAACACCACAAGGTTGGATTAGATGTTAGTAGAGGAAACCGTCAGCTGTGCAATGCATAAAAAAAGGAAATACAGAATAAATGATTTTGAGATGTCATGCTACTAAGTATCTTTATTACTATTGCATTATGGCCATGACAAGAGTGTGTTCGCTAATAAATTAGTCAATTACACCTTCAAATAATGAGTTAATGGGGTGGTTTAAAAATGCAATTTTTCTGTAAAGTGCAAGTATTCAAAAATATAACAGCAGTACAAGTCTGCTCAGCTGTTCTGTTGAAAGTCAACCTCAAGAAGTAGAAGGCTGAAAAAGCATTGCCAAAGCCAGCATTGCTTGATTGCATTGTTTGATTGTATCCACTAGATGGCAGCAAAGACTGGATGTGCACTGAATTCTGTGTACTTCAAGCCTACTTTTGTACTGGTAGTGTACCATCCATTGCAATAAGTACTATGTAGAAGTATTGCATATTGTTAATGTTTCTGATTATGCACTGCTGGATTATCCCTAATGCAAGTGAGAGAAATGTCACCATTAGTTTGATGTATTTTTCCCAGGTGCTTCCACATCACAATTGTGCACCTACACTGAGTGAGCTCATTTATACAGGTCTTGTAAACACCCAACGTTTTACTAGAAGTGAAGCAGAAATGACACCCCACTTTACAGTTCTTTGGTCTATAATATCTCTGTGATCACTGCTCAGTTAGGTTACAAATGTAATATGTAACAAGGCAAGTGATTAATAACGAAATTCCTTAGGTAGGCAGCCATTTTTATTATCAGTTATTTTTGACAATGATTAGTGATTAGTGTCTTGTGTCAAAAAATGCTACTGGGGCTCCTTTATACCAATAACAATACATCTGCCTAATACCCGACTGTGACTGCCAAGTCAGAAATTGTCTGTGTTTTTAAATATTCTTCCTTTTTAGTTATTCTGGTATATATTCAGACTATAGTGTGTGTGTGTGTGTGTGTGTGTGTAAAATAATAAAAAGCCAGATTTCCCCCCTGGAGACAAAGTTGTGTCTAGTAAGTTGCAGCCGTTCATTACAGTGACCATTTTCCTGTAGTTGTTTGTTTTAAATTTAGTTAAGAACAGTTGCTAGTTAAGTAGTATTTTAACATTTGAAAACTGTGCCTTTCCTGTTTTCACATTCAGTCCTAAAATAAATGGGTGTTTTTGACATTTGAACTAAAATATCATTGTTTTATCACAGGTAAAGGTTATATTGGGAGAAGACCGTGAAGCTACTGGTGTCCTGTTGAGTATTGATGGTGAGGATGGAATTGTTCGAATGGAGCTGGACGAGCAACTTAAGATCTTGAATCTTCGCTTTCTTGGGAAGCTTGAAGCTTAATTAGAATGAACTTTGAGCAGCTGCTTTGTAAAACCTTTAAGAGGTTGCAGAGCGTGAGCTGTTAATTTGTAATTATGTCTCAACTTTCCTGTGTAACTTAAAACAACAAAATAACTATTGATTGAAAAAAATCTCATAAAATATGCAGAATTAATGTCCTCCAGAGTTGTATCATTTTTTTCTTTTAAATCCATTGGATCAAGACTTCATATTATCAAGCAGCTGTGCAGTTAGTGCATTGTTAATGTGATATTTTTTTTTGGTAAAACGTCTTTTAAAAAAACAATAAAAAAATGGTAGAGGACTATTGTCTGAACTTTTTGTCAGTCTTCCTTTATCGTAAAAATCTACTACTGTCATTGTAATGTTAACCACTTAGTGAAATACATTTTTTCATTTCTGTAAAGATTTATGCTAAAGTCGTACTGGATTTTATAGATGTTTCAGTAATATATTAAATACACTTCCTGTCCATTCAGTTTGGAGCAGCTGTTCAGAAACACAAATGACCAAATGTTAGTTGTTGTTTGGCCAAAGATTAGAATATGCAAGACTTGTTATCTAAGCCTGTGCTGGTTAAACACTTTTCACTCACCACCTTTATTCAGAAGACAACTGTTTTAGTTACCCCTGGTTTTGTAAGAGTTGGCTAAGTTGCTTCTGTATTAAATTAACATTGGAATTAGTGTTACTGGAAGTATTTAATGGAGCTAACACTACATATTGAATTTAAAAACCTTTAAGTGAGATGGATGAACCTGCCCATTTTGGCACAATAAATAAAAATCTTGGCTTAATTTTCAACTTTGCAGGCCTCCTAGGAACTGCAACATTGTTAAGAATTGAGCCTTTTTATTATTAGAGCCAATGTTGAAAGTGGCAATTCACATAAATGCAGTATTTACTGAAAAACAGTAGAAGAATTGTCACTAGCCAACTCCAAGAGAACTGGTAATTCAGGTTTAATCCTCTCCAATAAAGCTGTCAAGAATTTCTTCAAAAATGTAACAAAGATTTGTTTCACTGGAGAGCTCTGCAATTTCTTCATGAGCCAGCAATTAGACAAGTTATTCCTGCTCCATTTTTATCATGAGTAGTCTTTGAACCCAATCAAACTGTTCATTTTAATATCTGGAAGAAAATATTCACAAAATAGGTTTTTAAAGCATACTAAACGATTGCTTGTAATCCATGTTATCCTATTATTATTTAAATTAGTTTCATTGATAAAATCATCTAAATGCAAAAACATTCCAAATGAGCCATTTTAAACTTTGGTTCTCCATATGTTTATTTTTTTCCATAAACTCATAGATTTTATCTTTAACAGGAAAAGATTTGTGTTCTCTTGCTGCAGGGACATATTCAGGTTTTTGAGCTTCTCAAATATATCTAATAAATGATTATTTACAGCACCAACGTTTGTGAAATAACATGGAAATTCTGAGTTTTTTTTAAATACTAAAATAACATTGCTTCCTTTTCGACTTTATCTCAGATTTAGTTTGACAGCCACCTTACTTTTGCATGCAACAGCTTTTTATTGTAATTGGATTCCATATCCCCGTGACCCTGTGTTTGGATTCAGTGGGTTGGAAAATGGATGGATGGATGGATTCCATATCCTTACATTGGTCTGTGAAGAGATGGCTATTAAGTGCACTGTTTAAGTTATTTTTACAGAATCTTGTAGTAGTTACTGTGATTAGATCTGCAGATCTTGTTTGGACATATGTAGGTGTAGTTTTACTTATTTCTTTTATGTGTTTATTTCTTCCTAGTACACCAGGATCAATTGCATCAGCATCTTTTCCAGTTTGTCTTTCGTTAGTAAATATAACCAATTGTCCATAATTAAAATTTATTTTAAATGTTTTAATTTTTCAAATATGTAGAAATTTCAATTTTGTTAAGAGTTATTGCCTTCCTACAAATTGCCTTGTATACTGGCAGTGCAAGTGAAAACATCTGAAAGCATTTTTTTTTTTCAAAATTTTATGTGACCTCTAGTTTAAGAAGCAATTATTATTAAGATTATTTGATATTGTTATTTAAACCAAAACATTAGCTGTCACATTTGAACTTTAGGCATTCCAATTTAATGTAGTTTCTCAAGACACCTTTTTGTGCACTCTTGCATTCATTCCATGTAATATACTGTACCACATACCCATATAAAATAGCATCTGTGTTGGTTGTGGTCTGTATAGCTTGCAGTTTGGCATTCCTTGTAGTGTATACTTGTTTACATCAGACTGGCTCAATAGCTAGCATATCACTAGTCTACCATATTTGGGTTGTGTCCCACACCAACTCCGTGTTTATGTGGAGTTTGTATATTCTTTGTTTTTTCTTTTGTTTTGTTTTTTTTCTTACACATTGCAAAGATGTATGTGTTAAATTAATTTACAGATCTGATGTTTTTCCAGTCTGATTGGCTCTTCCCATTGGTAGCTTGAATCAAAGGAATTGGCTTTGAAAATATTGTTATATACATTCACAGGCCACTTTATTAGATATACCTTGCTAGTACTTGGTTAGACCCCCTTTTGCCTTCAGAATTTGCAGCATAGATTCCACAAGGTACTGGAAGCATTCCTCAGGGATTTATGGTCCATATTGACACTCAGTTGCTGCAGATTTGTCAGCTGCATATCTATGATGTGAATCTCCTTTTCCGCTACATCCCAAAGGTTCTCTTTGTTATCCTGCTGTAAGCAGTTCAAGTAAGAAGGCTATTCAAAAGTAATAAAGACATAACTTTTTTTTATGTAAGAACATTAGATGATAACCAGAACTTAAAGCAATACACTGTTAATTTCCACAAAGAATTTCCTGTTTGCTTCTAGAAAGAGGCAACTTTCACAATTCATTTCTATTAATTACAACTCATTGGCTGGTGACAACAGAGCATATGCAGTTTGCTAAATCTAAAGTCTAGTGAGAATGTAGTCACACTTTTTAGCTGAGCTAGAGACCCCATCATTAGCAGTTTAGCCATTTGTGTTTTATGGCAGTTGTAAAAACATACACATGTGCTGATATCACTGAAGAAGGTGGTGACTATAATATGCATACAATATTTTCATATGCATCAAGCACCTCAGGAGAGAGGTTACAGAGCTCTTCATTTGTTAGCAAACACACGGATGTACATCTCTTATATCCCTTGAACTTCAACTCTGTTTGTACATATTGATATATTGTATGTAACTGTGTTGCATGCTGTGTATATATTGTGTGTGTGCATGTCTTGTTGGCACTTAATTGTTGTCTTCTGTTCCAAGGAGACATGCAAGTAAGAATTTTATTGTACTATGTACAAATGACAAATCTGACTTGATTTCTTTTGTTGAATGTTTTCAGTTTCTACCCCCCTTCTAGGTCAAGCAAGATATTTCCAATTAGATAGTTCACATTGCATTTGATGAAAGAAAATGAAGTACATCGATGTCCAAAGGTGTGTTTTGTTTTTTTTTTTAAATTGAGTTTGGAATGGGATTATTCAAGGAAATATCCAGGAACTCCAAAGGAATTAAATCCACTTCAACGGTATTGCTTTCTTCTCAACTGCTTTCGTGAAAAACTTAAATTGTTTTCCATAACATGCCCTCCAGCACCATATTCCTCTTCTCTTTCTGCAAATTGAAAGGAATTACTTAGGAACAGTTCCTGACTACTGAAACCAGGCAGAAAACAGAACACAACCTATTTTGCTAAATCCTATCAAACAAATGTTTTCTGCTGTAATTTTTTGTGAAGTCTTTTATCAATGTCCTATTTTTCTAGCATATGTGTCATGTTTCTGTCCATCATTATTATTTTTGTTAAGAAAACCCAGAATTACAATAGACCAATAAAATCACAAAAAAAACCCACAAAAGAATCAGCATTCACTTTATATGTCATATACTGGTACTAATGTCAGTTAAAGTTTAAAGGAATAAGAACTGATATACAACAAAGGAAAAAAATATATGCAGAGTGAATTTTATAATTAAGGGAGTCAAAAAGAAATTATCCAGGATATGAATTTTAACAGATTTTCAAGTACAAAGGATGACAGGAAGTATACAAATAACTTCACAAGACTCTTGATAGACTAACAAAATTATAAAGAATGAAACTGATTTAGGAACAGAATCAGGGTAATTGTTTAAGCATTGATCTTTGCATATAATAAGTGGGCCATTCCATTAAGATTTACTCACTTTTGGGGGGGGAAAAAGTTATTGCTGCAGAGTTTTCAAAAAATGTCAAACTTTGTTTATTAATTTCAATGGTTGAGCAACAGCCAATAATACTATTTTTCCTCCCCTGCTCCCAGTAGCCCACTTCAAAGATGGTGGCTCATTCTAAATTTTTAGCATTCGGAAGCATTTGCAAGATGTCGCATATCTCCTGAACCAATAGTAATATTTTTAATTATTTAAAAACTGGATTTCTCAGCATAAAATGAGGAATTTTTTCACACTTATCATATGATCTGAAATCTTATCACATTCTTTACTTTAGATGTTTTTAAGCAGCACAGAAAAGATAAACAAACAATGTTGTTGTTCATATTCTAATGACATTGTTGCATGCAAACATTACAAAAACTTAACTCCTGAAAATAGTCATTTCTTCATGGGTTCTCACCCCTTCAAATTTGAGAAGGGTCCATTTTTAATAATTTATGAGGTCTTGTATCTCTTTTGAAAAAAGATGCAAAAATTTAATTTTTTGTGTTAACATCATCTATTTGATATTAGTCCACCCCCCCAAAAAAAAGATTATTGTGCTTAGCCTAGTATTTGAAAAATCTGGCCTGATACTTCTAAGAGAGTATTGATTTTCGGTAAATATGTAACACTGTTTTAAATATTAATTATATATTCGATTTTCATGCTTTTCATCACAAGTTAAAAAAAAATTAACAATGTTAGCCCTTAAATACACAAAGAAAAAAAAAAATGAAACAACACTACTTCAATTAGCCATCATGAATGACCCAATCCTTCACAATGAATATGTAACAGCAAACTAAATGCGATGTCTCAAATTTAAATTTACTCTGAATAAAAAAATAACTACAAAATAATCAATCCATTCATCAATGTTTACCCCTTTAATCAGTTTAGGGCCATGGAAGACTGTTACCAGTTTTAGAGTGCACACTAAAAAAATAATAATAATGTTAAATTTACAGTAAAGTACAGCTGCCAGAATTTTACAGTAAAAAAGAAAGTGACTATATTGTTATACTGTACAACTTCGTAGTAAATAATCGTTTTTTTCTTTATAACACATTCAAACAGAAGTGAACGTTTAACCATAACCTGATATCTATACACTATAATAAATATGCCAATCAATAAACCATTAGAAAATACTGTCAGGATCAAACACAAGTACACAGTTTGCATCAGTAAAGTAACAACAACCAATAACAAACATGTATCATTTAATTATATGTATTGAAAAGAATAAAATATTTAAGAAAGTTATGGCACATTGTCTGCAGTGGCAGCGCAACTCCAGGTCCAGCAAGGTCCCAGGACCCGGCAAAAATGCTAGGGACCTGTTAAAGGACCCGATAAAAATTTGGTGACTGTCATAGTATCACTTTTCTGTACTTATAACAAAAAAACGGTAAACTATGTACGTATCAACAACTACGAGCTGCAGCTCCTTGCTCGATCACTCAAGTAGCCCAGCAATAGCCAAAAGGCTGTCATTAAGTCAACGAGTGCTATCAGTTTATCACAGACTTGGACTACTGACCTATATACTACATACTTGTAGCCTGATAGAACCAGCTGTGCGCGTGAGTCATTTCAGCATTGGTCTCATGCATCATGCTTGCCTGCCCAAAACACGTGCTGCTGGAATTGTATACGCATTCAACTGTTAGTATTGTTAATTGTAATTTGTCGCGTTTTTGCTTGTGCTTAAATGCTGCACTCTCAGCAATCGTTAAGTTCGTGGTTGACAATGGGAAAATACAAAATGGGAAAACGCCATAAACAAACGCAAGAACAGCGAGAAACCGGCAATGCCAGTGAAGTTGGTAATGCCACTAATACGTTAGCAGCTGAAATGTTTCCATGAGATCGTTCAGCAACCTTACGTTGATCAAAACACATCGTCTATCAACAATGACAGACGTGAGCTTGTCAAATATTGCAGTAATTTCCATGCATTCTGAGAGGTCCAAGAAATTAGATTTGGATCGTGTGATTGACAAATTCATTCAAATATTTCCTAACTGTCACAATATGCTAAAATGAACGTACACTAGCGGACTACTGGACTATGACAAGTCAGGAATTTGTTAACTTGCTGTACTGATCTGCTGAAATAGCAAACCATGCACTATGCACACTGTTTCAGTTTTTTGCATTTGTTACTTTGTTCTATGTTTGCTTCATTGCCTGGGACCTGCCGCCAGCGATTGTCTGGTGGAGAAGTAAAGTTTGGTTTTGTGGTCTATGGTGTCCTACAGGTGTGCCAGCATATCGAATACAACCCACCATAAATCAGCTTCCGTAACCTCAAAAAACCTTCAGAACGCAGGGAAAAATAAATATGCTGTGTTTAAAGTTGTCTTCCCCACTTATTCAAATGCGATTCACCAGGAACAATATGGTAAAGGGGGCGTGTCCTTATGCAAATATCGTAACTTCGGTGTTACTGAAACAGTGCTGGTACTTGTAGTACCCTGTTACCTTATGTTCTACTGAAAATTACCTGTATATCTTAAACAATACATTCCATTATTTTTTACAACCAAGTTCTGTAAAATCAATATTTTTCTACCTTCAAAATATGCTACATACTGTTTACTGATACATTACAGTTACACTGAAAAAAATCGCTGTTGATATTAGTGTGAAGCTGTTAAACAGCTAAGGTAAAACAACTGTAAAATGTTAAACGGTAAAGCGCTGCGGTACTTGTGTACTAAACGGACGGCCAGTACCCTATTTCTTTTATCGTGACGCAAATCGGATTTTCGTTTTTAACATTAGGCACCCAAAGGGGACATTAACACTAGGGGCCTATAGGCAACTATGTTCCACCTCCACTAACTTTAAGGTTAGTAGGCTATTTGTGGTTGGGGTAGGTCAATCTAATAATTTAAACTACAAAAATTAAGCAACCGGGGCGCCTCGCCCACGGAGCCCAACACTAGAAAGGGTAGCCGTCCGTTTCACTTTTCTTTTTTTCAGAAAAGGTATTTTAATTTCACTATTTACAGCATTCCTACCGTTACATTTACTGACATTTTTTTTACAGTGCAGGACCCTGTTACACGTACCCACCGCCACTCATAACTGGGGAATTAATTCATTGTTGTTAATTAACAACTCACATACCGAGTTAAAAACGTCTCAGCCTAGAAATTGGCAGTATAGTGTAAAGTTCCATTTTCGTTTCTAACGTGTAAATAAGACTTTTATTATAATTTTAATTCAAGAGCTTAAAGGTCTATACCTCTCACCTATCAGTCAGGTTGCGGACGAAGAAGTGTCTGGATTTGAACGTGGGAAAAGGATGAGTACTTCCCCAAAGACCAAAGGATACCACAATGGAAGGTGTGTTGTGAAATGAAACACCTCCGCTCTCCGTCCGTCCTTTCTTCTGTGCTCTTCAAAGCCAAACCCGTCGTGAGAACGGCCGTTTTGACACGCGTGTCGTACTCTGCCGACAAAGTGCCCAGGGTGGGCGGACGGACGAGTGCGAGCGCGCGCGCGTGCAGCTTGTCTGCCGAAGTGGCGGGAGTAACACTTGGCGCATAATCTCCTGCGCGTGGACTGTCAGACACATCAAAGGCACACTTCCGCGGAGTTCACAGGTTTTGGTGCTCTTCAGCGTTTTTCGTCTAGGTGACAGTTTAGCCAAGTTTTTAAAAGGTAAGTGGGGAGAATAAGCCCTTTTTCCTTTCGTTTCTTTTTTCTTTTTTGGAACTGGTTACATTTTGATTGTATAGGGCCTACTTTATCGTCATATTTCATCTACAATTGAAGCCCTGATCAAATGATGAAGAAAAAGAAGAGGAATAAACAGCCATCTTTTTAATGTTTAAGCTTGTTGAAGAGTACACACCAATACACATTTAACTGTCAAGCATTGTGCCCAACACCGCATTGAGAATTTACATAATACATGAGGGAACGAAGTGTTTGTTTCCTTATTTTTACCACTTAACATATTTGTAGGACATCTGGTAATGCTAGTATATGCAGGGCTGGCACTACCAATAATATTAACCGACCTAAATGCGACTGTCCGATTATATTGTTTTATATTATTTTTAGCATACTAGCAATGCTTGGTCTTAATGTATGACGACCTACACAGTTCAACAATAACGCGAACAACAATGATAATAGTAATAATTCTTAAACTGTGGCAAAAAGACACAGACATGACCAAATAAAATTACACAATCAAAACAGCAACAGGACTGCAGCTCTGAACGCATGGATCAAGGCTAATTTAACTCGAGCCACAATCGTCTCCTAAATGGCCATACATTGTGTTAAAACGTGTGTTAAAACACGGTAAATATCGTTCACTGCTGATAATCACCAATTATGAAATTCATTCTTGGAACGATAAAGCAATTTTCCATAGTTCATCACTTGCTGAAAAAAAATCTGTTAAGTCATGCATTAATTGGATAGTTTGTATTTTATTTTATTTGCGTTATTTTCATTCAAGGGGAATCGTGAGCAAAGATTCATATTTAAAGATTTTGTTTATACTTCAATTTCATTTCATTTTATGACTTTATTAGGTTGTCCATTTATTAATTTAAATCACATGTACTGTATATGTTGTGGTTCTGCTATGAGGTTATGAGAGTCACCATCATCATAGGCACCTTTGGCTGGAGGTTTAAATCGAGACCTGCGCATGTAGAATTACGGTTAATAAATACAAAGTAAGTGATTTGCTAATATAGCCCAATTCCTTCTTTTTCATGAAATGGCACCATTCAAGTGTGTATTTTCCTGGGACAGTCTTGTAAACAAACGTTGCTATAAGTAATCAGCCACCCCCCTTAACATTAATTTGCTGTTCCCAGTGCTGTGTCCAGGTTTCAATGTGTCTGCGGCAGTAAGCAAAGAGGGTAGCAGGGTGCCATTTACAGTGCATCCGGAAAGTATTCACAGCGCATCACTTTTTCCACATTTTGTTATGTTACAGCCTTATTCCAAAATGGATTAAATTATTTTTTTTCCCTCAGAATTCTATACACAACACCCCATAATGACAACGTGAAAAAAGTTTACTTGAGGTTTTTGCAAATTTATTAAAAATAAAACAATTGAGAAAGCACATATACATAAGTATTCACAGCCTTTGCTCAATACTTTGTCGATGCACCTTTGGCAGCAATTACAGCCTCAAGTCTTTTTGAATATGATGCCACAAGCTTGGCACACCTATCCTTGGCCAGTTTCACCCATTCCTCTTTGCAGCACCTCTCAAGCTCCATCAGGTTGGATGGGTAGCGTCGGTGCACAGCCATTTTAAGATCTCTCCAGAGATGTTCAATCGGATTCAAGTCTGGGCTCTGGCTGGGCCACTCAAAGACATTCACAGAGCTGTCCTGAAGCCACTCCTTTGATATCTTGGCTGTGTGCTCAGGGTCGTTGTCCTGCTGAAAGATGAACCGTCGCCCCAGTCTGAGGTCAAGAGCACTCTGGAGCAAGTTTTCATCCAGGATGTCTCTGTACATTGCTACAGTCATCTTTCCCTTTATCCTGACTAGTCTCCCAGTTCCTGCCGCTGAAAAACATCCCCACAGCAGGATGCTGCCACCACCATGCTTCACTGTAGGGATGGTATTGGCCTGGTGATGAGCGGTGCCTGGTTTCCTCCAAACGTGACACCTAGTATTCACACCAAAGAGTTCAATCTTTGTCTCATCAGATCAGAGAATTTTCTTTCTCATGGCCTGAGAGTCCTTCAGGTGCCTTTTGGCAAACTCCAGGCGGGCTGCCATGTGCCTTTTACTAAAGAGTGGCTTCCGTCTGGCCACTCTACCATACAGGCCTGATTGGTGGATTGCTGCAGATGGTTGTCCTTCTGGAAGGTTCTCCTCTCTCCACAGAGGACCTCTGGAGCTCTGACAGAGTGACCATCGGGTTCTAACTAAGGCCCTTCTCCCCCTGATCGCTCAGTTTAGATGGCCGGCCAGCTCTAGGAAGAGTCCTGGTGGTTTTGAGCTTCTTCCACTTACGGATGATGGAGATCACTGTGCTCATTGGGACCTTTAAAAGCAGCAGAAATTTTTCTGTAACCTTCCCCAGATTTGTACCTCGAGACAATCCTGTCTCGGGGGTCTAAAGACAATTCCTTTGACTTCATGCTTGGTTTGTGCTCTGATATGAACTGTCAACTGTGGGACCTTATATAGACAGGCGTGTGCCTTTCCAAATCATGTCCAATCAACTGAATTTACCACAGGTGGACTCCAATTAAGCTGCAGAAACATCTCAAGGATGATCAGGGGAAACAGGATGCACCTGAGCTCAATTTTGAGCTTCATGGCAAAGGCTGTGAATACTTATGTACATGTGCTTTCTCAATTTTTTTATTTTTAATAAATTTGCAAAAACCTCAAGTAAACTTCTTTCACGTTGTCATTATGGGGTGTTGTATGTAGAATTCTGAGGAAAAAAATGAATTTAATCCATTTTGGAATAAGGCTGTAACATAACAAAATGTGGAAAAAGTGATGTGCTGTGAATACTTTCCGGATGCACTGTACAACGTTGCGTACAGTGTTTCTCAAACTCGGTCCTGGGGACCTCCTGTGGCTGCAGGTTTTTGTTCCAACCAGATTCCTAATCAGTGACAACACCTGATAACACTGAGCTCATTTACTGTAATTAGCTGGTATTTTTTTTCTTTTACTCGACATTCAGAAAAGCATAGCAGCATGATTTTTACATTTATAAGACATTTATAAAATTTCTACTTTTGCTATAGATTTAAATGCTTAACTTTCTTTTGTTGATTTCATTATACTTTGCCCTTTCTCTGTGCAGTTTTTCCCCCTTCGTTTTATCTTAATAATGATAACTTAAAACGAGCAGATCAGACACTCTGGCAAACAACACACTGAATAATCAAAGGCTGCAACTACTTTAGCGTCAGACCCACTAATTAGTAAATAATGGATTAATTAAACAATTAAAACACCTTGAAAAGTAGAATGAAAATCAAGATGGAAATACTGTTAAAAAGAAAAAAAAATTCATTATTCCTATAACTGCTTGGTACATTTTAATATTTTTTTTTTTTTGGCAAACTTAGTTTTCTAATTAATATATTGTTCCCTAAACACAGAACTTGGGAAATATCCATCCATCCATTCTCTTCTGCTTATCCGAGGTCGGGTCACGGGGGCAGCTGCTTGAGCTGAGATGCCCAGACTTCCCTCTCCCCGGCCACTTCTTGTAGCTCTTCCGGGAGAATCCCGAGGCGTTCCCAGGCCAGCCGGGGGACATAGTCCCTGCAGCGTGTACTGGGTCTTCCTCGGGGCCTCCTCCCGGTTGGACGTGCCCGGAACACCTCACCAGGGAGGCGTCCAGGAGGCATCCTGATCAGATGCCTGAGCCACCTCATCTGACTCCTCTCGATGTGGAGGAGCAGCAGCTCTACTCTGAGCCCCTCCCAGATGACTGAGCTTCTCACCCTATCTTTAAGGGAGAGCCCAGACACCCTGCGGAGGAAACCGATTTCAGCCGCTTGTATTCGCGATCTCGTTCTTTCGGTCACTACCCATAGATCATGACCATAGGTGAGGGTAGGAACATAGATCGACTGGTAAATTGAGAGCTTTGCCTTATGGCTCAGCTCCTTTTTCACCACGATAGACCGATGCAGAGCCCGCATCACTGTGGATGCCGCACCGATCCGCCTGTCGATCTCACGCTCCATTCTTCCCTCACTCGTGAACAAGACCCCGAGATACTTGAACTCCTCCACTTGGGGCAGGATCTCGCTACCAACCCTGAGAGGGCAGTCCACCCTTTTCCGGCTGAGGACCATGGTCTCAAATTTGGAGGTGCTGATTCTCATCCCAGCCGCTTCACACTCAGCTGCGAACCGATCCAGAGAGAGCTGAAGATCACGGCCTGATGAAGCAAACAGGACAACATCATCTGCAAAAAGCAGTGACCCAATCCTGAGTCCATCAAACCGGAACCCCTCAACACCCTGGCTGCGCCTAGAAATTCTGTCCATAAAAGTTATGAACAGAATCGGTGACAAAGGGCAGCCCTGGCGGAGTCCAACTGTCGCTGGAAATGGGTTCGACTTACTGCCGGCAATGCGGACCAAGCTCTGACACCGGTTGTACAGTGACCGAACAGCCCTTATCAGGGGGTCTGGTACCCCATACTCCCGGAGGACCCCCCACAGGATTCCCCGAGGGACACGGTCGAACGCCTTTTCCAAGTCCACAAAACACATGTAGACTGGTTGGGCGAACTCCCATGCACCCTCCAGGACTCTGCTAAGGGTGTAGAGCTGGTCCACTGTTCGGCGACCAGGACGAAAACCACACTGTTCCTCCTGAATCCGAGGCTCGACTATCCGATGGACCCTCCTCTCCAGAACCCCGGAATAGACTTTTCCAGGGAGGCTGAGGAGTGTGATCCCTCTGTAGTTGGAACACACCCTCCGGTCCCCTTTCTTAAAGAGGGGGACCACCACCCCGGTCTGCCAATCCAGAGGCACTGTCCCTGATGTCCATGCAATGTTGCAGAGACGTGTCAACCAAGACAGTCCTACAACATCCAGAGCCTTGAGGAACTCCGGGTGTATCTCATCCATCCCCGGGGCCCTGCCACCGAGGAGTTTTCTGACCACCTCGGTGACCTCAGTCCCAGAGATGGGGGAGCCCACCTCCAAGTCCCCAGGCTCTGCTTCCTCATTGGAAGGCATGTTAGTGGGATTGAGGAGGTCTTTGAAGTACTCCCCCCATTGACCCACAACGTCCCGAGTCGAGGTCAGCAGCGCACCATCCCCACCATATACAGTGTTGACACTGCACTGCTTCCCCCTCCTGAGACGCCGGACGGTGGACCAGAATCTCCTCGAAGCCGTCCGAAAGTCGTTCTCCATGGCCTCCCCAAACTCCTCCCATGCTCGAGTTTTTGCCTCAGCAACCACCGAAGCCGCATTCCACTTGGCCTGCCGGTACCTATTAGCTTCCTCCAGAGTCCCACAGGAAAAGGGACCGGTAGGCCTCCTTCTTCAGCTTGACAGCATCCCTCACTGCCGGTGTCCACCAACGGGTTCGGGGATTGCCGCCACGACAGGCACCGACCACCTTACGGCCACAGCTCCGGTCAGCCGCCTCAACAATAGAGGCACGGAACATGGCCCATTCGGACTCAATGTCCCCTACCTCCCCCGGGACACAGTCGAATTTCTGCCGGAGGTGGGAGTTGAAGCTACTTCTGACAGGGGGCTCTGCCAGACGTTCCCAGCAGACCCTCACAACACGTTTGGGCCTACCAGGCCTGACCGGCATCCTTCCCCACCATCGGATCCAACTCACCACCAGGTGGTGATCAGTTGACAGCTCCGCCCCTCTCTTCACCCGAGTGTCCAAGACATGTGGCCGCAAGTCCAACGACACAACCACAAAGTCGATCATCGAACTGAGGCCTAGGGTGTCCTGGTGCCAAGTGCACATATGAACACCCCTATGCTTGAACATGGTGTTTGTTATGGACAATCCGTGACGAGCACAGAAGTCCAATAACAAAACACCGCTCGGGTTCAGATCGGGGGGGCCATTCCTCCCAATCACACCCTTCCAGGTCTCACTTTCATTGCCCACGTGAGCATTGAAGTCTCCCAGCAGTGCGAGGGAGTCCCCAGAAGGTATGCCCTCTAGCACCCCCTCCAGGGACTCCAAAAAGGGTGGGTACTCCAAACTGCTGTTCGGTGCATACGCACAAACAACAGTTAGGACCCGTCCCCCCACCCGAAGGCAGAGGGAGGCTACCCTCTCATCCACCGGGGTAAACCCCAATGTGCAGGCTCCAAGTTGGGGTGCAATAAGTATGCCCACACCCGCTTGGTGCCTCTCACCGGGGGCAACTCCAGAGTGGTACAGAGTCCAGCCCCTCTCAAGGAGATTGGTTCCAGAGTCCAAGCTGTGCGTCGAGGTGAGCCCGACTATATCTAGCTGGAACCTCTCGACCTCGCGCACTAGCTCAGGTTCCTTCCCCTTCAGAGAGGTGACATTCCACGTCCCAAGAGCCAGCTTCTGTAGCCGAGGATCAGACCGCCAAGGTCCCCGCCTTCGGCCACCACCCAACTCACACTGCACCCGACCTCCTTGGCCCTTCCCATAGGTGGTGAGCTCATGGGAAGGGGGACCCACGTTGCCTCTTCGGGCTGTGCCCGGCTGAGCCCCATGGGCGCAAGCCCGGCCACCAGGCGCTCGCCATTGAGCCCCACCTCCAGGCCTAGCTCCAGAGGGGGGCTCAGGTGACCCGCGTCCGGGCGAGGGAAAACGCTGTCCAAATTTTTTGTTCATCATAGGAGGTTGTGTTGAACCGCACTTTGTCTCATCCCTCACCTAGGACCAGTTTGCCTTGGGTGGCCCTACCAGGGGCATAAAGCCCCAGACAACAGAGCTCCTAGGATCATTGGGACGCAAACCCCTCCACCACGATAAGGTGGCGATTCGAGGAGGGGTGGGAAATATCAGTTCACTTAATTAGCCCAGGAGTTCAATTAAAAACAGAAGCTGGTTGGAACAAAAACCTGCAGCGACATGGGGTCCCCAGGAATGAGGTTGAGAACCCCTGCTAGAGGGCAGCAAGCCAGCTCTTAGTATACGCTCTTCCACTGTTACATAGAGGACATTCACATAAACATATGTATTTGGTACTTTTTTGATTGTATCAAAACATTGTGTTTAAGACTGTAAAATAAAATTTCAAAAGGTTCCAGTTTGGTCCACTTTCAGTTTTGAGACAGTGCCATATTTAAACCATATTAAAGAATGCTTAACATTGTTTTTGATAGTCTACTTTTAGTTTTGATGGATGTATTCATAAAACATTCATAGGACATTTGGGAAAATTTGTGTTTGGTCATCATTTCCTTAATGGTAACCCTCGCAACATCTTCAAGTGCTGACTCATTGCTGTGTCTTCCAGGTCTTTTTCAGATACCCCAATTTTTAGGTACCCTGGATATCAAATTCTTCACCCAAATTTATTTATTATCAATCTTAACCTGTAGTACCATTGAGCCTAAATTTTAGAATAGATGATACTTAGGATGTTTTTGTGTTGTGAAGTTAGGGCATTTTGCACATTTCTGAGCTGAAAAGCTGACATTTAGCATATGTTTATGGGTTGTGAATACACAAAGCACCCTAAATACAGCGGAAAATCCCTTAAAGCCAGTGGGTCAATATGAATCCTATAGAACATGGCAGAGTTCAAATATATATAATATTTTAATGGTTTCAAATACAAAAATGTGTAAAATTTGACCCGAAGAAGTTGTGAGGGTTAAACATATTGTATCTGAAGGAGAACTGAAGGAGTAGGAAGCGCCCCACCTACTATGGCAAACTGAATTAGCATTTACAAATATCTCTAAAGCCATTTTAAAATTTCTTGAAATGAATTTTAAGAAATCTTACAATTAACAGGGATAACTGATAATACATTTCAAGATATCCTAAATTAACTTTGTGGACATTATTTCAAAATGACTTCTTATATAATTTCCTATTTTTTTCCAATAGGGACTACCTGTCATCAAAATGCATGACATGTTTTTAAAATGTGCATTTGAGATATATATCTTAAAGTGGTTTGGTTATTTTTTCAGTTCTGAAATGTAATCAATGGGTCTACCCATTTTTTTTTTTTACTGATAGTATTACTCGAACATTCTGCAAATGTTACAAAAGATCTCTAGAGACTACTGTGTGCAGTACCCACAAGAGTTTAGTATATGGTTTGCAAAGTTATACTTACTTTTATGAGAAACCTTCAACATAACATTCTAGGGATGTTATATTGCAGTGTTGCCTGGGCCATTTGCCACACTGTGGAGAAATCCCAAGGACACCATTCTTTTAGTAGAACTCAGATTTGTAAATTAAGTTCATTCTGTTTCAAATAGCAGACAAAAACAAAAAAAAAGTGAGTTTTGGGGGTTTCTAATTAACAAAGCAGTCGCATTAGGAGAGTGGCTAGTTGTGCCAGTACTGCAGCAATTAACCCAAAGTTCCTGTTAAAAGTCATTTTGTGAAAAGTTTATAATATTGCTTCTATGGATAGATATATATATATATAGATAGATATGCTCCACAGACAGATTGAGGAGATCGTTCCTCCCCCAAACTATGCGACTCTTTAATTCCACCAGGGGGGTAAACGTTAATATTTAACACTATACATAGTTATTGTCTGTTTTTTTTTCACCTATATTATTATCATTCTTTAATTTAATATTATTTATTGTATCAGTATGCTGCTGCTGAAGAATGTGAATTTCCCATTGGGATTAATAAAGTATCTATCTATCTATCTAAGAGAAGGAATAACATCTGCTATTTTTTTGCTTTCACTTGTTCTTTATGATTGCTTTATAAAAAAGATTTCATCTTTGTCTTTATTTGCCCCAGAACCCTGAACTAGATTGTGTATGAAAATAAAAGGATGGATTATTATATTTAGCTAACTACATTATCAAATGTGAATAAGACATCACTTGAGCTTGAAGACAACTAAGGAGACATTAAACAAAATTAAACCCTGAATTCTGTATAAGTTCATACCAACCTGGTCTTGAACTGGAAAAACTGGTTATAAATTGGATAGATACATTTTACTTTGAGGTATTTAAAATGATAAAAAGCAGAATATGTCCATCCATAAACTCATCCTTTCATTTTCCTTTTGGTCTGTCCTGTTCAGTGTTGTGGGAAGCTTATGCTTAATTTAAAAGCACCGGGTGCACAATGGAAAAGCTAAACTTAGACGGGCACCAGTTAATCAGTAATGCAATGTTCAAAGATATGCTAAGTAAAAGCCCTGTGCAGGGTAATCACACAAAACAATACTAGAAGCATTAAATTATCTAATTTTCAGATTAAATAATGGTAGAAAAGATTTTTCACTCATTTTTCATAAGATGTAAAGGATCCAGTGGTGTTAATCAATATGGGGAGAAAGAGGACCAGGCATGTAAAGTGACATGCTGTAGATTTGCTACCCTTTAACAATGACTACATTAGATACCTAATGATGCCAGCAGTAAAGAACTTATAGGTACAAAAGGTGTGATGTACGGATGGTTAAAACTAGCTGTAGGTGAAGATAAAAGTGAAGACTTTATAAAATGTGTCATTTTTCGCCGCACCTTGTACAAAGTTCACTCTTCTCTGAAAGAGGCAACAACATGCAAAGCCGGACTACGAACCCAGTGAGATCAGAACCAATCGCAACTTAACGCACCCGTGCTAAAACAAATGAGGCACTGAATTCTACCGAAAACTGACAGTTTCATTATTCCGAGGCGCGCAGCACCGGGCATCGTGTCCCGTACCCCTGAGTTGGATTAGGCAGGTTTTAAAATGTCATGCTACATCTGCTTTTCAGATCTCGTGGCAGTTTTGTGCTCTGTACCTTGTTAACGTTTTACTTTCTAATCAATCACGTGTATCGTTTGCCAAATAATTCAATAGCAAACTTAAGTCACTTTATCAATCTATATAACCTGGCTTCCACAGAAGGTCAACTATAACGTTTTCCTAGACGTCCTACCTTTTCCTAATTACGATTTGACAGTGGGCCTGTCAATAAAAACGCGTTTCTTTTTCTGTGTATTCTATTGGTTCATTTTCTGTCACGTTTCTGTTTTAGTCCAATTGTAGCTTAGACAGGAAGTTGTTATTAGCGATGTCCGCTCAATAAGCAAGATGTCGGTGTCAATGCTCCCCATGTGTGTTCGCACAGGTTTGGGCCTGAGCCGGGTCCATAACCGTGGCATCTTGCTTCAGTCCTTCCTCCGGGCATTCTCTGCGGAGAAGGCTAACAGTGCTACTGGGGGACTGGCTCAAGCTATTCTTCAAGACAGATTGCAGCAACAGAGGAATCAGGTAGGTGGTTCGAGTAGTCTTTGACTTGTCATTCTATGTTAATTCCACGTTCAAGACTTTAAGTCATGTAAGCTAACGACTCAACTGATGTGTCTTCGCAGCCCTCAACTATGAGTTTGAAATGAATGTTTGAACACTAAGTTAGGTGAAGGGCTTTCTGTAGCAATCCTTTGGCAGGTGAAGGTCAGGTTCACGTGTGTATGAGAGAGAGAGAGAAAGAGCGATAGAAAAGTACAGTGACTAGGTTTGGTTCCTTCCTTGCTACCAATGTCGCTTGAACAGTTTTAGGGATTAACTGAATTAAACTGAAATAGCAATTATGCTAATAGGTGAAAGGAAAAAAGGTTTAAAGTAAGAGCAGAACACGCCAAACCTATACATCAACAGATACTGAGTATTGATTATTCTTTCCCAAGTATATGAGGTTGAACTCCAGAATGTTGATGCTTGCGCGTTGGGACTTGCTGAACGCTTAAAATACTCGCGCAACCTGTCGTTCTTTCAAACCTTTTTTATCTTTCTTATTTAACTGTAATATCATCGACAATCATGCATTTATGTGCTTCATCGCTTACAGTCAATGTATTCTTGTATATAGTAAGGTTATTGTTTTTATTTTTAGTCCCCAGTTACATGCAAACTGCCAAAAGTTTCACTATTATTCAGTGCTTTATGTTACGTTTCAAATTACTTAACGTTATTTACAGATTGACATCATGTTCAATCTGGTAGAGAAGTAATGTATGAGGGATAGACTGCACATGGAGATACAAAAATGTTTAATGTGCAAGTAGTTTCAATATAGGTTAATCTCTTAGCACATTCCTTTTTGTCATTGTGGTTGATGTGCATAGTGAGGGTATCGAGGGTGATAAGTTTTAGAAACTGCCATGTTCTGCTGACCTTGTAATTATAGTCAGATGATGAATTCCAGAGTAGGGGATTGGTGGTGGAGTAAATATTGGAAAGTCTGAGGTCATGGTTAGTATCGAAATGTGAATACAAAATTGAATGGACTTGGATCTTAAGCAGGTAGACAAGTTTAAATACTTTGGATAAGTTCAAACCCAAGAGGGGACACGAGAAGTGGAAATAGGTGAGAGAATAAAGGCAGCATGGAAGAAATGATGGGAGTAGAGACCAGGAGTGGCTTGTAATAAAAGAATGCCACAACAAATAATGGTTAAAAATAATTTACAGTTTTAACAGTAATAAGGCCAGTATTGATTTATGGAACAGATAAACACTCAATAAAAAGAGAGGAAGTGAAACTTGAAAGAACTGAAATTTGAATGCATGGGTGGCCTTCAGATGGATGTCTGATTGAGAGATCGAGGAATGAAAAGTTTAGGAAAATGAGAGGAGTGGTAAAGATCTGTGAGAAAATTAGATAAACTAGACTGAGATGGTATCAGTCTTTAGATGGAGAAATAAGGGGAAGGTAATTAAGAAAGCATGGAGAATTCTTGCCACAGGATGCAGATTGATTGTGAAGCAGAAGCTCGTGTGAGGGGGCTGTGTGGAGATGCAGGTGAAGGTAGGAAAATGTTTGTGATGGACAAAAGTTGGAGGAGATTCATCAAGGCAGCAAGCGCCAGGTTAAGTGATGAGGAGTGCTGAAGAAGTCAAATTATCTTGTGTTTATTTAGAATAGGTATTATTTACAGATATTAATGAATAGTACTGTTATCATAATCTGATCTATTATTAAACAAAAGTAAAACTAAAAGGTTACCATGGAGAGTAGAAGTTGACCTCCATTGAAATGATAGCCTATGTACACTAAAGCATTAATGAACTTAATTTAAAAATAGATTGGCTGCCTTAGTGCTGAAATGCTATATTAACTAAGTTTTCAAAACAAAGTTGGAGTAGTGTGTGTTTTTTTTTTTTTTTTTTTTTTTGCATTTTCATTAACTGTAAAGTGCACTCCTGAATTAAGCAGAAATATTTGTTTAAATTAAATAAAAGTTGGCACAGCATCTTGCAGAGAAAGTTATTTTGTTAATCACCACAGTGCTTGATGTAGCAGATGTAGTGTGTGGTTTGCAAAATATATATAGCAAACTCCACTTTAAGTGGTAGCCATGCAGCTTCAAAATAAGAAAAAAATAAATTCTTAATTTTCAACCATTATTCAGTGCCTGTATTTTTATGATATGTTTTATTTATTCTATTAAAATAAAATTAATGCATAAAGGGCACCGAAAAAGGTAACAGTTTAGTGCCTCCAGGGACTAAAGATAATGTCTTAATCTGACCAGCTAAAAAATGTAAACCCCTTCAGGCTTCCACAGTGATGGCCACTTGGAGATCTGAGATACTAATAGAATTGGTCCATCAAAATTCTTTCATTTGGTTAATCTTGTACTAAAGTACAATTAGGTTACGTCTTGAAGCACATCTCGCACATACAGACACAGGACCTGGAGACAGTGTACGAACAGCTTTACTATTAACGAAACGCTGATGCATTGAATGTTCTCTTATTTATGAAATATCTTTTGTTCTTTTGTTGTCATTGTCTGTTCATTCTGTTCTAATTGAGTGCACAGTCGGGAAAATGGCAATTCAAAAGTTAGATGTAATACAGGTATATTAAAAAATTATAAATCAGTTGTATGTCATACACTATACAAGGTTTAGGTTGATCTTAAAGCATCAACTTGATCAAGTTAAAGGGTTCAGTGTTTTCTTAGTTTCAAGTACCAGCTTTTTAAGGATTTGTTGTAGACCTGCTTGTGTGTAGAGAAAAAAAGTGGATGTAGTTAAATGAAAATGAATTATGTAATTTGAATCGGTGCAAGGTTTCAAAGTGTGGTCAATTATTGAAAAGGAGGAAAGAGGCTACGCCTTTTTAAACTCATAGTGAAGGAGCATGTACTGTTCTGCTTTACTGTGATCAGAACTGTTGTAAATCAGGCAGTGCTAATATTTAACTTTACAAATAATTATCTACCTAAACACCTATACTGTAGTTGACATTTAAATACTTATTCTGTCTTTATTATAGTACATTCAGAAATAGGGCATCAGACTTCTGCAGTACATAAAATGTGTGAAAGTAAATAAAATGCCAATTATTACATTGTCATACTTGTACTTGAGTGTATAAATAATATTTCTTACTCAGGCAATGTATTTTCATTAGTTATGAATATAGAAACTGTATTTGTAATGATAAGCAAAAATTGTAGAATAAATTTAAAACCTATACATTAGAGAAATTTTAGTTGAGATAGAATTATCTAATGCAGGGGTGTCCAACTCCGGTCCTGGTGGGCCGCAGTGCCTTCAGGTTTTCATTCTAACCCTTTTCCTAATTAGCGAGCAGTTTTCACTGCTAATTAACTCCTTTTTCCTTCTTTTTAATAGCCGTGTTTTTAAGAATTCAGTCCTCTGAATTGATTCGTTTCTTCATTAAATGGCAGCCAAACAGAAATGAGATGTGAAACAACCAACTAAACTGGAACGTCAAACTCCAGCCAATTTCACTCCAACCAGTTTCTTAATGAAAAGCTAATTCTTGCTGTTAATTAAAGCCGTTATTGAATATCCTGACTTGTTGCTGCTCTCATTTTGCCACAGTAGACTGTTGATTTTCTGTTTTTTCTAAGACCACCATCAAGATGTTTTGGTGACCTGAGCAGATCAACATGACCGAGACAATTCACCTTTGTTTATTTTCAGGTTAGCTGGTCATGTGAAGGCTTGTTTTGTGTCTCATTATTGTTTGTTGCTCATTAAGGAAAAAGAAACAACTAAGGGGTCAGAGTCACGTCAATTAAAACTAAGACAAAACATGTTAATCCGCAGCAAAAACGGCTCACTAATTAAGAAGATGGCTAGAATGAAAACCTGCAGCCACTGCTGCCCACCAGGACCGTAGATGGATACCCCGATCTAATATATAAAATTGAATGTGTGTTTGTCTGGCATGCCAGTCCACATCATAGAATATATTTCCACCAACTTTTTCACAGATTCCTCATTTGTATAAAGAAGACCACAGGCTGTCTTTTGTTACAAAAATTTTCCCTTTGGGTGAATTTTATTTAGAAAATGCACCTGCCCATAGTAGGCATTTTTGGGACTTGGCACAGGTATGTCGTGGTGGGTTTAGTCAGTGAAGTTTTGGTTTGGGCCAAAACTTCCACCCTGCAGAATGTATTACACATTATTCCACTCCTGGCAGCGCAGGGTACCCCTGCTAATAATACCGTATATGTTAGGGAAGTCACAATAGCAGAATTTTTGTATTTGATACCACTACTAGTGAAATTTTATTATGCTCAGTACCTTTTGATACCACAGCAAAAACAGAAATCCAATTCACCAACTTTTTTTTAAAGTACGTCCTTTATTGAAGTGAGCAATATTGTGCCTTTTTCTGTAATTCACCTTTTTCTTTAATTTAATATAAAATATACAAAGTAAATATTCCAGCAGTAATGAGATTTGACATGCTGGTATATACATCAAGTAGTTACCCAACTATCATTTAAGTAAACTAGTATTGGTATTCATAAATATCAAAATACAATGTAAGGTTTGCATGTTAATGTGAGTCAGAGATGGGAATCCCTGTAATATAACAACAAATGGGGAGTTACAGTAGATCATTCTTTATAAACCCTATGCTGAATCATGAACTATAAATTTATTCTGTGTAATCTTTATTCTGTATATTTACTGAAAAATACTGCTTAAAACCCATACTAAATACTTTCTCTCTCTCTCTCTCTCTCACACATGAAAGATCAGACCTTATTGCTTATCACGATGTGCAAATCCAGAATTGGAAAATTACTTTGACTGTAGTTATCTTTGCTTAATATATTTATAATTCTGACACAGCATTACATTCTTCAACTTGCCTTTAAAATATATATAGTGTGCTGCTTCTTATGGAAAATTCTAATTAACATTAGTATGCCTTCAAAGCCAAACGAATGACAGAAATTCAGTGTTTGCAGATTCGTATTTAGCAATAAAGTGTTCTACTTAGCTTACTAAGTGTGCCTACTAACTGTGTGTTTCAGCGATTGTGGGTCTCCATGCAAAGCCTCTCTTCATTTATCGGGACTGTGCAGGACACCTAACATAATAACACTGTCTGACCAGATATACAGTGCCCTCCATAATGTTTGGGACAAAGGCACATTTTTCCTTGTTTTTCCCTTCTGCTCTACAGTTTAAAATTACACATCAATCAATTCAGATAAGATTAAAGTGCACATTGCAGACTTTAATTTAAGGGTATTTACATACATTTCAGTCAAACCTTGTAGAAATTGCACTTTCAATACATGGTCCCCCATTCTAGGGAACCATAATATTTGGGACAATTGCCATCACTGGTGTTTGTGATTACTCAGGTGTGTGTCATTGCTTCATTAGTGCAGGCATAAAATTTCTAGGCTTGCTTCTACCTACAGATTACCTTTGGAGTCTGTAGTTGCCATTGTTCAACATGAGGACAAGAGCTGTAAAATGTACAAAAGTCATTCCCAGGAAATGCACTAGCCTCTGCACATTTTCTTTTGACAGTGAATTTGCTGCACTGCACGCTGGTTCGGTTGTGCAGACATTTAGACATCTTTGGATAAACTGGAAGAACATTCAGATTATGACAGCCCAGCACCACGACTGAAGTAGTCAAGGTGGAAGTGGCCTTTGGATCAACTCACCAACGTATGGCTGATAATCTGTAAGGCAATATGTTCACAATTTTTTAGCATTTACAAATGTATGGGAAGGACATATTTCACAGCCAGCCATTACAGGCTTTTTTGGGGGTGGTGTTTGGGGAATTTGTCATAATCCTAGTTAGAAGTTATTACAAACCAACTACTCTCTCTGCTGCATAGTAAAAATATAAAAACGTTCAACTATAATACGAAGCCGTTTGTCTTTGTACAGTTGAACGCAAAACCAGACAAACTCTAATCCAAAAAATACAATTTCTACTAAAGGTCAAAATAAATCTGTTAGTATGTTACCTGACACTGGTATAACCTTCACCAACCAGACCTAGCACGTTATTTACCAGGGAACACTTTATTCACATTGAGTTCAACCCAAGAAAAGATGAGTGCAGTCGCCATGTGGGCTATTTATCTGTAAAGTGTAGGGTCAGGGTTGGGGGCAGTGCCAGTTACATGTCAGAATAAAGTGGGAATGGTTTCTTGCCATAAATTTATCTTCAATGTATTTGAACCTTTCAGTCAGCAGGTCCTTCTCTCATCTGATGCATATCCCAACTGAATGTTTTCTGTAAATGTTCTTTCTCACAAATACTTCTGACTTAAACTCTTAAGTTGGTTTTTTTGATGTAATATACCGCATTTTACAGGAAAAGCATAATTCTTATTTATATTCTGCCTTTTCAAAACTGACTATTATTATATCACTTGCAAGGGTTTCTGTCTATATGCCAATCTATTGTGCTGGATGGAATTTAAATAATTTGCATTTCCGCTTCAAAATATCTATTTTTTTTGAGTTGCCTAAGTTACCGAACATTTATTCAATATTGGCATTGTAATTAACATTATTTTATTACCATAATGTTAGTTGCATGGAATTTTCATTGACATTTATAATTAAGTTAGATCATGGTATAATTGAGCAGATTTGGAATCTGTACATGTTGAAAGTTGCACATTGATATTTTGTTAAATATTACATTTATGAAGGTTACATACATGTGTATTAAAAACAGCAGTGGCCCTATCTCTGTCCCTTGTGGAACAGCCAATTCTGATGAGGTTCTTCACATCATCTCCCTTTGCTTCCTGTGTATGAGCCTAGTCTGCACCCATCTAAACACATCACATTGAACTCCCACTTCTTTTAGTTTGATGCCCAACCTCTCATGGGGCACTTATCAAATGCTTTAATATGCTAAATAATAATATCCTATTATCCACTTTGATCATATCATTTTCTTTCTTCCTCATATAATTCTAGCATGTTAGTAAAACACAACTTCCCTCTTCTGAACCCATGCTGACTGTTCAGAGAAACTTCTGAACTTGTGCTACTCAATCTTATCCTAAATAATTCCTTCCATTAATTTTCCTGTGATGCATGTTAAGCTTACTGGCCTATAGTTGCTTGGATCTGCCCTGTCACCCTTTTTATATAATGGGATTATATTTGCCCTTTTCCAGTTCTTCAGAATCTCCTCAGTGCTTAGTTACTTCCTAAAAATATGTGTCTATGGTTTATGTATGTACTCACTAGCCTCCTTAAGAACTCGAGGGTAAATATTATCTGGTCCTGGTGATTTGTTTGATTTCAGCCTATTTAATCTGAGCAGTACTTCTCCCTCTACAATTCTTAAATCACTCGGGAACCTCCTTAGTACTCCTCTATTTACTGCTAGGAGGTTATCCACGTCCTCACTTGTGAAGACCTCAGAAAAATACAAGTTTAGAGTGTCTGCTATTTCACTGTCTATCTTTTAATTTCCCTTTACTATTCCTGATGCACTTCAGTTCGTCCTAGATTGTTCTGTTACTCCTAAAATACTGAAAGAATCTTGTAGGGTCATCTTTCGTCTTATCTGCTGTATTCCTCTCCAACTGTCTTTTTGGCTCCCTAATATCCTTCTTTATGGTTGCACTCGTGTTCTCATGAGCCCAGCAATTCACTTTGGAGTTATTAGTCATGTATTCCTTTATACAGCTGTTTTGTCCTTTTCAACTTCCTCTTTAATTCTTTATTAACCCACTGTGGTGTTTTTTTTTTTTTTAAAGATTAGGTATGTACCTGTCCTGCATTACATGTAAAAAAAACATTTTTACATGTTGTCCTGTATCGCAAGAGGGCTGTAATTCTCGATGAACAAAGGCAGCACGAAGCACAAAGAAAGATCATGTGAACAGAGGATAAATACACAATATGATCTAAAGACATGGACTTGCCATTGTGCCTGTTTTAATAAACTGGCATTTCGCTATGCTAGCGTGTAAATTCAGTCATTCTCATTTTGTTTTGCAGGAAAACTCCGCCACCTCAGAGACCACATGGTCATCTGGAGATTCTGGTCAGAAGAAGCAAGAGGAGAAAAAACAAAAAGAGAACTCTGCTTATGCTAAGAAAATCATCCTAAGGCTTGCAGGTCTCTTTGGTATTGGAAGTACTGTTACTGTGGTATATATATTTGGTAAGTACTGTGACATTTTTTAAAAATACAGGAAGCAACATATAATTGGAAATTCATATAGTACAGTATTAGTGTTAACATGAGTGCATAGAAACATATTCTGTTGTCTTTTGGGGCCTTGCTTTAATACAGGCTTGATTAGGAATGAGCTGGTTTAAGAAACAAAACTCATAAATTAGGTACATATAGTTAAGGTAAATAAGGCTGGAGGGGTATGATACCAATGTGACACAAATGTCAAAGTATATATACAGTGCATCCGGAAAGTATTCACAGCGCATCACTTTTCCACATTTTGTTATGTTACAGCCTTATTCCAAAATGGATTAAATTCATTTTTTTCCTCAGAATTCTACACACAACACCCCATAATGACAACGTGAAAAAAGTTTACTTGAGATTTTTGCAAATTTATTAAAAATAAAAAAATTGAGAAAGCACATGTACATAAGTATTCACAGCCTTTGCCATGAAGCTCAAAATTGAGCTCAGGTGCATCCTGTTTCCCCTGATCATCCTTGAGATGTTTCTGCAGCTTAATTGGAGTCCACCTGTGATAAATTCAGTTGATTGGACATGATTTGGAAAGGTGCACACCTGTCTATATAAGGTCCCACAGTTGACAGTTCATGTCAGAGCCCAAACCATGAAATCAAAGGAATTGTCTGTAGATCTCCGAGATAGGATTGTCTCGAGGCACAAATCTGGGGAAGGTTACAGAAAAATTTCTGCTGCTTTGAAGGTCCCAATGAGCACAGTGGCCTCCATCATCCATAAGTGGATGAAGTTCGAAACCACCAGGACTCTTCCTAGAGCTGGCTGGCCATCTAAACTGAGCGATCAGGGGAGAAGGGCCTAAGTCAGGGAGGTGACCAAAAACCCGATGGTCACTCTGTCAGAGCTCCAGAGGTCCTCTGTGGAGAGAGGAGAACCTTCCAGAAGGACAACCATCTCTGCAGCAATCCACCAATCAGGCCTGTATGGTAGAGTGGCCAGACAGAAACCACTCCTTAGTAAAAGGCACATGGCAGCCTGCCTGGAGTTTGCCAAAAGGCACCTGAAGGACTCTCCGATCATGAGAGAGAAAATTCTCCGGTCTGATGAGACAAAGATTGAACTCTTTGGTGTGAATGCCAGGTGTCACGTTTGGAGGAAACCAGGCCCCACTCATCACCAGGCCAATACCATCCCTACAGTGAAGCATGGTGGTGGCAGCATCATGCTCTGGGGATGTTTTTCAGCGGCAGGGACTGGGAGACTAGTCAGGATAAAGGGAAAGATGACTGTAGCAATGTACAGAGACATCCTGGATGAAAACCTGTTCCAGAGCGCTCTTGACCTCAGACTGGGGCGACGGTTCATCTTTCAGCAGGACAACGACCCTAAGCACCCAGCCAAGATATCAAAGGAGTGGCTTCAGGACAACTCTGTGAATGTCCTTGAGTGGCGCAGCCAGAGCCCAGACTTGAATCCAATTGAACATCTCTGGAGAGATCTTAAAATGGCTGTGCACCGATGCTTCCCATCCAACCTGATGGAGCTTGAGAGGTGCTGCAAAGAGGAATGGGCGAAACTGGCCAAGGATAGGTGTGCCAAGCTTGTGGCATCATATTCAAAAAGACTTGAGGCTGTAATTGCTGCCAAAGGTGCATTGACAAAGTATTGAGCAAAGGCTGTGAATACTTATGTACATGTGATTTTCTCAGTTTTTTTTTATTTTTAATAAATTTGCAAAAACCTCAAGTAAACTTTTTTCACGTGGTCATTATGGGGTGTTGTGTGTAGAATTCTGAGGAAAAAAATGAATTTAATCCATTTTGGAATAAGGCTGTAACATAATAACATGTGGAAAAAGTGATGCGCTGTGAATACTTTCTGAATGCACTGTATACTAGACAAAAAGCCTGTTTCGACAATGTAAGATGAAACGGGCACGAGTTTGTGTCAGCAGTGTATGAAGAACAAATGAGAAGTAAGAAATAAATAAAGTGATGTAAGTAATGATAATTAACTAAGAGGTTTGGGATATGTATGACTTTATCACAGCGAAAAATACTGTACACTTAAAAAATACATGCTATCTATGACAACGTTTTTTGTTTGTATACTGGAGGCCTGTCAGTATGCAACTAAAGTTGTAAAATCTCTCTGTAGACTACAATTTTTGTGAAGACACTCTCACTGTTTGGTAGTAATTTCCCTTGATGTGGCCCATCTTTAACTTGCACCTTCACATCACTCGCCCTTCTGACTCTTGAAAAAGCCACATAGAATATTCCTAACATGTCAAATGTTTGTCCTTGTGACTTGTTTATAGTCATGGCGAATCCTAGTTTGACAGGGAATGCCCTTTGAATTTGGAAACACATGTAGTCTTTAAGCTTAATTTATTTTGTGTAATGTGCATAAAAATTGCCATAGTTTATAATTATGTAGGCCTATGGCAGTAAAAGGGAAAAAATGAGAAATACAAATCAACGAAAAGTAGAAGAAGAAACAAAAGATTTTTTGTAATGATTTTAATCCGCTTTACTCATTACTGTACAGGCTTGTACTGTTAGTTGATGAATTTTCCAGGCCTATAGTATAATATTGAATGATCAATGTTCCAGTAAAATATGGAATAGTAATAAGTATAAGCACCACAAACCTGATATAGGTGTATTGAATGAATGCGTAATTGAATCAGAATGCATAATTAGGCCTCGAGCTGTAGTCGAAATCGCCTTTCAGGCCTCTAGAGCTTTAATCAAAGTCGCCTTTCTCTTTGAATTTTTGCGGCCGTTGGCACCAAGTTGCGAGAATAAGCAGTTTTGAAAGGGTGAGAATGCAAGGGGCATTAAAATCGCTCCAGATGGTGTGGTGAAAATTCAGTGCTTGGTGCGAATAGGCCAGCAGCATTTTATTTTACTCAGATCTCCACAGCAGCGTACGACAATGCGTACCGCGCCACCTGTGGAGATTTGTATGCGGCTTAGAATGTGTACCTCGCTTCGCGCAGATCAACATCTGCAGACGACGGTAGTGTAATGATCGTGATGGCTGTGGAGTCGTTCCTGCTGCTGAAAGTACTTAATAATAATATGGTCTTACGTATTATTTTGAGTGTGAGGGTTGGCTGTGATTGGGGCTAATATCCTACGCCTGGGCGGAAGGATTTGGGATTTCAGAAATATAATCCCGAAATGCGTAGGCTAAATCCGCCGCCTGCCGCAATGTTAGGGTTGGATTTTGGTCTCGTAAGGTTTTTCGGACGTGCACAGAAGGCGACTGCGCATTCGGCTTCAGACGGACGTGAGTGAGGAGACAGGCGAATTATGTATTAAGATATAATATGTGTGTGTGTACAAATCAATGTTACAAGAATGTGGGGGGTAATTTTTTTTTTACTCTCATGTCTCCTGTCCACATGAAATAAATTGGTTCCTTGTGTACTAATTTCATAAAAATTTGACTTTTTTTTTCTTTAAGGAAATGTGTTCAGAAAATTAATTTTTCATTAGTATATCTCAGGTAAAGTATGCTGCACAAATTTTTGAGATTTTTAAAAGCTCTTTTTTAAAAAGCATTGGCTAATTTTTAAAATCTGTGTCTTAAAACGAAGAGACTTCCTGTGTGATCTTAATTACTGATTGGTGTACTCTTTCAGTTGTAGCTTAAGCGAGTTTATTTTGACCTGCATATTTTCCTCATCTACATGTCTGATAGCTTTTACATGCCATTGGCCATTCTCAAGCAACAACAGTATATCGGTTAATGCACTTTGTACATAACTTGAGTTGGTTGTCAGGGGTCTATAAAAGCTATTTCAGCTACCATAAACCTATCTAGACACAGTTTTTGACCACCTTATATTGTCAAATGCCATTAAGTAAAAGCTTGGACAACCCAACCAAAAAATATAAGAATAGCAGCTTTGACTGCGAGTAAACAGAAACAAGGGCATTTTAATGAAAATGTATTGTAAAAGTTTATTTGATGAATTAAAAGATGTTAAAAAAAAAAAAAAAAAAAAGAGAGAGAAATTGGGCATTTGCAAAAGTTTAGACATCAGTTTCAGAGCTTGTTAGTCCATTAGTCTGGTCTGACTTAGCTCATTTGTTGTTAGTCTGGTCAAGAATTTTCAACTGATGACAGTTTCAGCACCTAAAACATTGTTTGGCTCTTTAAACATTCTGCAAACACTCAACAACAGTGGCCACTGCTAACCATCTAAATAGGGATCTGAAAATTAAACTGAGTAATGCCTCCAAAGCAGGGGAAGACCATAAGAAATGATCTCAGGGGAACTGCGGGGGACAGGACAAGATCTGGAAGACCAAGAAAATGGACATAACACCTTGTATTTGTGCTGGAAGGCAAAAGGAAAACCCTTGTATGACTGCAAGGAACCTGCAGGCAGTTTTAGCTACTACTAAAATAGCCATCGGAAGGAAACTTTTCACCTGCAACCATCTCACAAAAATAATATCTTAAGTTTGCAAACGGCATGTTTATAAAACAGGCATTTTGGAACCAAGTGCTGTGGACACATGAAATTAAAAATAAACTCTTTAGCCAGAACCACGAACCGTTTGTTTGATTGAAAATAGTAGCAGCTTTTGAAGAAAAGGACAAAGCTGAACAAAGGATGGCTTTTATAACACAATAACTGTCCAGAACACACTTTAAAATCTACTAGAAATACCTCAAGAAGCGTAAAGTAAAGGTTTTGAGTGTCCCTCGCAGTCCCCAGTCTTGAACATTATTGAAAGTCTGTGGGTACATCTTAAAAGTGCTGACCAATCAGCAAGACAAACCAAGAATATCATGTAGCAGAAAACTATTTGCTAGGAAGAATGGGGAAAGTTTTCCAAGCTAAGAATTCATAGACTCCTAGATGGCTACAAAAAAACTTATACAAGCTGTGATTTTTGTCAAAGGTGGTATTACTTAGTGCTTACTTAATAGGGTCCCCGAACTTATGCAAGTACCACATTTGCTTTTATTTTTATTGTTAATTAAATAAATCATAACTGTAAATTAACATATTTCGAGAAGTGTCATTGACTTAGTATGTGTGCTGTTGAAGTTGTATTTATTTTTAACCTCAAATGTCAAGAAAAAAATGTAATTTGGCCATGGGTATCCAAACTTTAGCATGGAGATAACCTTCATAGAACTGTCATCAGAAGGAAATGTTATGTGCGACCTCATCAAAAAAACATGTCATGCAGATGTTTTGCATACTTAAGAGAGAGGCATTAGGTAAATTCATTTTTTATCCCCATTATGTTCAAGAGTCTGATATATCTATCTTTGATCAAGTCAATAAAAAATTGACAGTTTTGAATCTTGGAGCACTTTTTAATGTAATATTCAGGTGTGTTCAGGGACACCATGCTATGAATAAATGTATTGGACAGCTGAACATTTTTGTAAAAAAATAAATAAATAAATAAATAGGCAGGAAAGCTGAAAGCATTAAATTGTCAGTTTTTTTGAAAACTTTACAATGGTTATTAATTTTGCAAACATTACTCTGTATGCTTACTCCTCTATATTGAGGGTAAACAAGAAATCCTGTTTCACATTTATTTACAAAACTAGGGTTTATCAAAAAAGAATTTAGCAAGAGATGTTACTTGTTCGTACTTAGTTATCTATACATGTAAAAGGCAAAGCCCTCAATGACTCATTACTAATTCTCCCACTTTCCATATAGGTGGGAAGCTGAAATTTTGCGTGTTCACTCCTTGCAATGTACTTACAGAAGTTAGGTATGTTTCATGTCCTATTGCACCACCCAAGGTGGGGAAATGGGTGTACCCCCTAAACTGTATATATAGATAGGGGAAACTCCTCAGTGTTTTTGCGACTTCCAATATACATAGGAAGCCCAAATTTCCCATACTCATCCTTTACACTGTACTTCCAAACATTAAGTGTTTCATTTCGCGCCATGCCCCGTAACGAACTTTCAAAAATGACGTCTTCTTTTTGGTGGTTTCATTTGTTATTTCCATTAACAGAGGATTTATTTCACGGCAGAGAAGCACAAGGGCTGCCCCCAGTCCCACTTCTTTTTTTCCGCACGGCCGCTGTCCACGCACATACCACGTGGTTGACTTCCTGCCTGTATACATTAACGACATCCCTCGCTCATGTGCCTCCTTACTCGCTTCCTTACTTTCCTCAGCTGTTCGTCGTGCTCACTGCTTCCTTCTTCTTTACTCCACCGTTTCAAGAGTGGAAGGACTGCCCATTCTTCTTTCAGGCTACCTCTAAACCTCACCCATACTGATTCCCCCATGTGTAACATATCCAAGTAGAGCACAATGGCGCAAGTGCTGCGCGATTGTAAACTTATTGTATGGGATGAATGCACTATGGCACACAGAGCAGGTGTTGAGGCTTTAGACAGGACCCTACTAGACATCAGAAACATGACAAAAATGATGGGAGGCTTGATAGTCTTGCTGACTGGAGACTTCCGGCAGAACTTACCAGTTGTCCGAAGAGGAACACGCGTCGACAAAGTTAAAGCATGTCTGAAGTGTTCATACCTATTGCCTAAGACCAACGTTCTTACCTTAAGAATAAATATGGGGGTTTACTTGAACTGTGACAAAAAAGCCAGAGAGTTCACTGCTCTCCTCATCAAAATAGATGATGGCAATTTAATTGAACATAACTGTAAAATCAATGTTCCTAACTATCTGTCTCCTGGTGAAGACTTTTACAAACCCTTATTGAAAATGTTTACCCTAACCTACGAAATCTGCATCAAAAGGATGTCTCATGGTTGAGGGAGAGAGCTATTCGAACACCAACAAATGACATGACTTCACATATGAACACCATTTTACTTCAACTGTAATAAGAATATAAGTTTAATGTCACTGTGCTCTGTACAAAAAATTATTTTATAAATCCATTCACATGTACAGGCCAGGCCAAAGTTAGCACACAGGGGCTCTCAACATTTAGAACTGCTAGGCAAGCATTTGAAGAAAGAAGGTACAACTACGAAAATGGCCATTGTACTATTTCTGTATGTTAGAGATGAAATGGAATCCTCTCCTTCCCTTGTTTGGAACCTAAGTAAGGGCCTGCACGTGGAGGAACCAGTATATAAGACTTGCACAGCAGCCAAATACTTTGAAGCCGACAGACGGATGGGTGATATCGTCATCCGTCCTGAAAAGCCTTCCAGCGCAGCGACGGAAAATGGCAGACTGTATACATCAAGATCCCACCTTGATAAAAGTATTGTCTTGCTATGGCTTCCTCCGTCTGTAATGCCGCGTAAATCGTCATTAAAGAAAGCTAAGTTATTTTCTCTTATGTGATTTTTACCGCCGTATCACTATGGGAGAGGTATCGCCTTTTAATATCCTATCTATATAGTTTTCGGTTACTTAAAACGTCGCAATTACAAATGAACTTTTTCCAACTAGGTAGCTACCGCCCCCTAAAAGAAACACCAACTAACTTCCGAAACAAAGACAAGTCTGTCGACTCTGTTGAAGAACTAGAGGACACGGTGCACTATCCGGTAGAATTTCTTCACACTCTTAATCCTCCAGGCAAATCTCTGCATATTCTACTTTTGAAAGTCGGCACACCAATTGTGTTACTATGAAACTTACAGCAACCAAAACTTTGTAATGGCACCAGGCTTCAGATCAAATCTCTGCACAAGAACCTCATTGAGGCAACTGGAACTGACTCAGGGGAGACTATTTATTCCTCGCATCCCTCTCGTACCCTCTGACCTCCCTTTCCAATTTCCAGTAAGGGTCTGCTTCGCTATGACAATAAATAAGTCACAGGGCCAGACTCATTTTTGCTAGTACTTTATACTTTGAGTTCATAAGATGCAAAGTTTTAATTAAATCAACTGGGCATTTTTTATAGAGACCTGTTTTAAACAATTATTGAATCTTCATATAGGAAAATAAGGAATTGATTTTTAGAAAAGAGTATTTTCTGAGTTTTGAGGTACATTGGATGATCATACTGTGATTCTGACACTTGAAACTATATTCATTAAATCTTTTTAAACTTGCTCCTTGGTAAAACATTTGCTCTCCTTTCTTGCAGGAGGCAGTTCCACTGATGAACAAGGAAACCGGGTATGTATTTATTTATTGATTGGTTAACAGTTTTTTTTAGATGTGGGTTAATATTTTCAATATGTGGATTGATTTCCTGCAGAAAGTTACTTCAGGACTGATTCAGGTTTTTTTTTTTTTTTTTTTTTTAAACACTGTGCGCTGCATTTCTCTAGGTCATTAATTCAGTTATACAGGTTATCTGATACAATAGTTTCCTGTTTCTCCAACATATGTTAGATTCCAACAGGTGCCAAATTACCTGCTGTAAGTTATGTTTGATAACTGTGAAGTTTAATTTATTTAGGTATTTTTGTTATAAAGAAATAAAAACATACATATTTGGTCACTCCTTATTCTTTCTGTAATTGTAATTTGGTCTCTGAATCTCTAGAAGTTTATGAAGTATGTCTTCACAGTGACGTTCCTTTTAGAATGTGGAATGAAAAGCGCCATCACTTCAAAGCAGATATCCTGCCATCCTTTAACTAGATGAGTCAGGGGCAGTGCCAATGAGCAGAGAAATGATTTTGCTGACTGAAAATATACAGTAGCACCTCATGTCATTAATTTATGAATTAGAAATTGTGCAATATTGTATTAATATCTTTATAAATGCACTATTAGGCATATTTATAAGAAATATTTGCGCTCAAAAATGAAATGTAATAACTTTTAGGTTGGATTACAACAAATCAATAATATTATGCTCTTCTTTAAAAGAGACTGCTTATCTAGGAAAAGCATGCTTTATTGTGTTTCTTGTTTTGATTTTGTTTGCATAATGAATTTCATATGCCAGTGGACAGTCTTCCTAGGCATGTGCTGTGTTCTTTTTATTACTACCTTGTGGGGGACATTTTGATATTCAGGTTATGTTTTCTATCTAATTCTGATTACCCCGTAACATCACATATCTATGTATCTTGTAATCTTGTTGCTTTGTATTCTTTTTTGCTTGTAGTTTCATTTTGTATTAGCTGGCAAGCCATAATTTTATAATGAATTCTAGATGTTTTAGAATGGAAAGCATCAAGATTATATTGTGCTGTCATTATAAAAACAGTCAAAATATTGAATGCAAATTTTCACCATTTAAAATGCAGCTAAGCAGCAAACATAATTCTGATTCATATTTGTCTTAAATTGAAAACATGTTTGCCAACACATTTTGCACATCATTACAACTTAAACAGTTTTTTATTTTATGAAAATAGAATTCATTTATGTAATAGCATCAAACTGTTATATCAATATCACAAGAACTGATATTGTGGTACTAATTTGGTGCTAAAGTCCTAAAAATGTTATCTATACAAGCATTTTTACAGTATTGGTAGTACTGAGAACATCCATACCACACTCACTGCAAGTAAACGATATACTCCAGAAGGCACAATACTACATGATTAAAACTGTGTAAAAACTACATTAAAAATGTCTTATTATATTGATGATACAACCTTTCAGTTAATTATACAAATTTGAATCTTACAATAGCAAATACAGTATATCAAACCTAAACGGTTAGTTCACTTACAAACCGGACTTTAAAAGCTTGTTGTTATAAAAAAAATCTTTAAAGAGTAGGTTTAATGAAAATATCTGGAATAATCTTGAAATTAAATAATTCAACAGGACATATATAATGTTTTAATTTTTATATTTATTATGGATTTTAAGTAGTAGTTTTCAGTTACTAAGACAAATTGGGTAGTTCATGATAAGTTGTGAACTAAAATCCCCCCCAAGGTTATAAACCTCCCATTTGCTGTTACACTATGGGGATCTTCATCTCGGCCACTAGTAAAAATTAGCCTTGCATTGTATGTTGATATTTATGAATGCCAATACTACTGTATTTTATTTAAGAGATAGTTGGGTAACTACTTTATAGATATAGCAGTAAGTTAAATCTGTTGTTACTGTTAGTTTTTTTATATATTTTATACTGTATTACAGAAAAAGGCACAATTTTATTCACTTCAAAAAATGGAGGTACTTTAATAAAAAGCCATTGAATGGGATTCCTGTTTTTGCTGTGGTATTGAAAGGTATCAAATATCATAAAATTTTGAATGATATTGGTACGGAGTACAAAAATTCAGCTATTATGACATCCATACATTAACCATTTAAAGAAAAGATAAATAACAAATTCATTCTTAACAAATAATTATCTTTTTTATTTAAGTATTACTGCCTGTAAAATGAGAACTGGAAATGTTCTGTATCCTCAGAGATGCAGTTGAAACTTTTTTAAACAGTCCTTCAAATACTTTATTTATGATAACTGTTGGGTTACCTAAATTATAGGATTAAGAGTGTAATTTTGGAATTTTTTGTAAGCTCTGTTTGATGAAAGATCTACTAAGTCAAAGTGAACTTTATTGTCATCTCAACCATATACAAGTATACAGAAAGACGAAATTGCGAAGCTCAGGGTCCACAGTGTAACAACATGACATGCAATAAATAAATTAAAAATAGAATTAAAATTTAAAAGTTGCTTACTTTAATTTTTGTAGACTACAATATCCTTAATGATAACTGTATTAATAGTTTATATGGCCACATAATTGGGTTATTGCTAATCAGATTTCTAAGAGGCCATTAACCTGGTTTCTGTAACTGCAATTAGGGTTTACATGGAACTTTACAAACCAGGTTTTTCTGAATAACTGGGTTATTGAGGCACATATAAAGAAATTGGTGAATTTTTGCTGTGTGCCCTCCTCACCATAACCTGTCATTCTGTGGGGGAGGAGCAAAAGCTTTAGATTTGGCAAAAATTTAGATTTTTTCAATTTCCATTTTTTGACGTATCTCGATGTTTTAGAGTTCCCTGATACTGAAAACATCCATATCTCAATGTGGGTATGTGTGTGTGCCTCTCTGTCTGTGGCAGTTTCTTGAGGATGGTCTAGAGCTAAAACGGCTAGACAGAAAAATACCAAACTCGAAACTTAAGTTTTTGAGCCAAATCATACAAGAGAAAGAGGCACTCCAGAGGAACCCTAAAGTACTGTAATTCTGCAATTAATTATGAATTCTTCTCATCAATTGCTATCGTAATGACCTATTTTATGATCTTAAAGATCAGCATCAGAGCGGTAAATACTGTAACGTTGTAGTTTGGGTAACTTGGTTCCTAGGGTGCAAAGCCTACTGACACTTGCATCCAATTTTTTTTTTTTTTTTTTTTTAAATAAGAAACATGTTTTTGTTATTAGCATTATACAATACAATACAGTTTATTTTTTATAGCCCAAAATCACACAGCATTAGTACATAGCAGTTGCTTCATAACTGGTGTTTTTGTGTAAAGTTTGGCTGCAGCCTGAACCGGATTATATATCTTGCAGCACACCAAATGACATGCATAAAAATAATTACAAATAAATAAAACACATATTTTCTAACTTCAAATTAGTGTGTGACTGCTAGTGTTGAGCAAACCCCATACATAGAGTTCACTTTGCCATGATTTCAACGAATGGAAAGTTTGGGAACTTCACAAAATACTGCATAATGTATTGAATTCAATAGGGAAGGAGGAACTGAACTAGTTTTGAGTAGATCAGAATGGTGCTATGGTCTTTTAAGTGCCCCTTGGGGCTAGTAAAGCCGCATTTATGTGAAATAGAAAAGAGCTGGTACCTATAAAATTCAGTGCTGAAAGGGAAATTTATAAAATATTTTTATATCAAGCTGTAGGTTAATTTTTGCCATGCTTTAAATGTTTGCTTAATTACATTTTCATTGAAAACATTTGAAAAGCTCTCTTCTGATTTGTTTAGGTTAGTAATCTTAATTATAAATAATTTAACAAAAGCTTTCGTAGCTGTACTGAATGGATACATTTTTATGACACCAGTCCAGACACACTTTGTAGTTTTCTGGTTTATGTGAATTGATTGGAAGTGTGATTAGCTGTTGTGCGGAGTGTGCCGACATTACAATGTTAACAAGTTTTTATCTCCTAATTAAAGAGTGTGCTATCACCTTTCCTTCAAAACAGTCCAACCACCCCCAACCCTGGGATCTATGGGTGAGACATGTTCTCATGGGATTTGCTTACTCAATAACCCACTTCTTAATGGCACTTCAAGGAGAGTAAATTTGAAGATTTTGTGATTTCTAACATTAAAGTCTGACTTGCCAATTTGATTTGTCCAGTATGAAAACATGAGTATAATGTTAAGAAAGAATGTTAAGGATTTCAATATAGGATACAAAGTGTAAAAACAATTAAATATTGTGCCAATGTCAGTTGCATGATTTTTAAATAATTTGAATTTTTATTTAATCTACAAATTAAGTTTTAAAAAAGTCATCAAATTAATATCCAGTATCTGAAGATCCTAAAGAATTTTTGTTACTAATGTTTCACACAAGTAGTCCTAGTAGTTACATGTGAAACTACAATAGGGCATGTTAAACACACTGCCATTTACTTTGAAGACTTGTGGTCCAACAAGTTAAAGTTTCCTGATGGGAAAGTTGTGTGTGAGATTTAGCAGGTTGAAGCACATGGCACACTCCTGTCTCACTTGCCATGCCTTCTTTTGATGTCTGATACATGTCAGGAAGAGGGTGATGTTAGGTTTTGTCTTGCTGACGTGCCAATTAGAGGGTTCCCGGAGAACAAAGCAAGACTTCAAACTCTGTTCTTTCCCCATCAAGAATAGCTATTCTAAATTTATTCTGTCATTTGCTTTTTCTGTTCTTTTTATTTTATTTATTTTTTTAAATTTTAAAACATCTAGTATCAAATTATTTAGCTGTCTAATAGAGTAAGCAAAGTCATTTTAGGACTCTGTTGCAAAGTAAAATGAACTCAGACGACAAGAAATTAAACCCAACCTTTATTTAGTAATTTAGTGTCTTTTTAAGACACTGCATTAGCCAAAGCTAAATCCACACTTACTATCCTAATCTAAGTAGATTTTTTTTTTTCTAATACAAATGCTTTCTTTACTTGTAATAAACAAAATTTAAGTTATGTGAATTCTTTCACAGAGGAAATATATCCACACAGCTTAATTTATCTTCGTCAGATGGATGATATGTGGTCATTTAAAATAAGTTGCTTTCTTTTTAAAAGCCAGCCAGCTTTTTCCCCCCTTTGTGATTTGGACAGAATATTAAAGTAAAATACTATCACTCATTATTCATGTTTACCTTGTTGGTTTGTTTGTTTGTTTTTTTTTTTTTTTTGAAGATTACAGCTTTAAATGAAGTCAGTATTTTGGTTCCTATGGACAATATTTCAATTTCAACAAACCTCCAACCCGTCTTAATCGTTTGAAATAACAGAAAGGATATTTTAGTACTTTATCAGCTATGTCGTAGGTGACAGATGTTGGTAGAAATAAAGGAAGGGGAAAAAATTCTCCCACGGGAAGTTTCTGAGGGATCAAAGAGAGTATAAAATGTATCTGGCTGTTGTTAAGCCCCATGCTTGCACTTTCACAACAGCCTACCTGTATAGAAAGTGTGCCTTACAAGTCTGTGTGAAGACTGCAAGTAGAGAAGGTGATGGTGGGAGTGACTTAGGAGGTGGATCTTTTTTTGATGCCTTTTAGGAACGATATTAATATAACACCTTTTTAAAAATACTGCAGTTTATAGCCAAGGAATTTTACATACGCTTTGTGACAAAGTTGAGTAATTTGTAATTTAAAAAGTATTCAATTGCTTTTTTTGTTTTTATAGTTCCCAGTTGGTCTGTATTTAAGGCTTGTTATGGTAATTAAGGATCTGTGCTTGAAGTATAGTTGCCCAATATGTTCTGTATTGGTTTAATTTATTCTTTTATGCACAGCCAAGATGAAAAATACACATTTTGTATTAGCTGTAATTTTTCTTCTATTTTTTTCTTTTTGAAACAACCTTCCATACTTTTAGAGCATGAATCTTATCAGGATAACATAACATTCTCAAAGTAGTTTAGTATTAAAATGTCCTTATTAGTTAAAGAACATGGAACACTTCTATTCTGCATTACTCAGAATCATCTTGTTTTTTTATTCACTTACTGTATTCTTTTATCGTTCCCTTTTTATTATGTGGCATTTCACTTAGTTTTATGGTGTTCCACTAGGTACATGGTGTAGAGATTACTAATACACAAATACTTACATTTTTACTCTTCAGTAATCGTATTTGGCATTTGCAAAGACACATTAAGGAAAAATATACACAGTCATGAATTAGTTACATTCTATGGAAGAAGTCTGCTGTATAAGCATAGGAAAAGGTATTCTTCTTCTTCTTTTTTTTTTTTTCTTCTTTCTGCACTTTAGCCAGTGTGTTGGTGTTCCCAGAAGGAGGTGTTTCATCTCGCAGGGCACCCTGGATATCATTGAGAGGAGTCGCAGCACATGGCTCAATGGCAACTCTGGATTGTATCGGGAACTGAGAGGGACGGCTGTGAAGGGCTCTGAGGGCAGATAAAGAGGCGTTTGTTAGTGGAATCTGTGAGCAAGTGATGCACCATCTGTGGTCTAGCGACCCATGTCCTACTTACAGAGGAATCAAAGCATTACGCACATCTGAATCTGTTCCTCGGAAAGTCAGTCAGGGCGGCTGTTGGAACGGTCCTTATGGATGACACTGCAGTTGTGACCCACTGAGCTGACTACTTTGAGCAGTTGTTCAAAGCTGATCCTCCAGCTAGGACGTTGGATATCTCTGGGTCCACGGTTCTTGAGGCTGATCCTCCAATTAGCTGTGAACCACCCAGTCGTCTCACTGAGATTGCACAGATGGTGAACCAGCTGAGGAGGGGAAAGGCTGCAGGGATCTGTGGTATCCGGGGTGAACTTCTCCAGGCTGGTGGTAAAGCTGTCCTCCTGGCATTGCAAGCAGTCTTTGCTTCCATTTGGGAGACTGGCGTCATCCCAACTGACTGGAAAATGGGGCTTGTCGTCCCTATCTGGAAAGGGAAGGGTGATCGCCAGGATTGTAGCAACTACAGGGGGATAACACTGCTCTCGGTGCCAGGTAAGGTCCTTGCTAGGGTCGTCCTCAATAGGATCCGTGATCACTTGCTCACCTACCAGCGACCGGAACAGTCTGGTTTTACGCCTAAGAAGTCTACCCTCAACCATATCCTGGCACTGAGGGTTCTCATGGAGCGCAAACATGAATGTCGTCAGTTTCTTTGCAGCCTTTGTCGATTTTCGCAAAGCGTTCGACTCAGTTGATCAAGCTGCCCTCTGGGACATCCTGAGGATTCGCGGGATCCCCTCGAGGTTGCTGGTTATCATGGCCAGCCTGTACACTGGTACTGTGAGTGCTGTGCAGAGTGGAGGCGGGACCTCTGCGTTTTTCCCAGTTGATTCTGGGGTTCATCAGGGGTGTGTTTTTGCTCCTACTCTGTTCAATGCTTGTATGGACTGGGTGTTGGGCAAAGCCATGGGGTCCAGCGGCTGTGGGGCATCTGTTGGTGAAGAAAGGTTAACGGATCTTGACTTTGCTGATGATGCTGTGATCTTTGCGGAGTCAATGGAGGCTGATTGGGGCACTCTAGAGACTGAGCGAGGAGTCGGAGTGTCTCTGGGCTTGTGAGTGTCCTGGATAAAAACCAAGATCCAAGCCTTTAATGACCTCTTGGGCACAGCTATCAGCAGTGTGTCTGTTTTCGGAGAGAGTGTTGACCTTGTTTAGAGGTTTTACTTACCTGGGCAGTGACATTCATGTCTGTGGTGACTCTTCTATGAAGTCAGTAGACGGATTGGGAGAGCATGGGGGATCATGAGGTCACTGGAAAGGGGTGTGTGGCGCTCCCGATATCTATGCAAAAGGATGAAGGTCCAAGTCTTTAGAGTCCTGGTGCTTCCTATCTTGCTATATGGTTGCAAGACATGGACACTATCCAGTGGCCTGAGACGAAGACTGGACTCCTTTGACTTTGTGTCGAATGAGCGGTTGCTCATGGAGTCCCGAATGATGCACATTACCTGCATTGTGAGAGAGCATCAGTTACGGCACTACGGCCATGTGGCATGTTTCCCCAAGGGTGATCCAGCTCGTAAGATCCTCATTGTTTGGGACCCGAGTGGCAGGACCAGACCAAGGGGTTGCCCACGTAACACCTGGCTGCAGCAGATAGAGGGTCATTTCCGGAGGGTGGGACTGGACCGCGTGTCTGCCTGGGGTGTTGCAAACTGGGATCCCGAGTTGTTTCGTTGTGTTATAGGTGCGGCAACGCACTGTACCAGTGCATGCTCCCCAACTTGACTTGACTTTAGCCAGAGAATATTCTGTAGTCTTTTTGCAGTGGTTTATTGCTGTTTCATAGCCTCATGAAGCTGGATTTAAACTCTCTCTCTGGTTCCCATATCCTTGGGTTTTCCTCCCATATCCTAACTGGAGAACCATATGACACATGCCAACAATTGGAGTCCCATTATTGTGGTGTGTGTCTGTGTTTGTATGTGTAAATTTGCCTTCAGTCAAATCATTGTTTCATTACTTTAATGTTGGTGTAACACATTAAGGCTTTTAACTCATGAATAATTCCTCATTGGAAACCTCTCACCTGGGTCTCCTTTGCAGAACTTGTTTTTATATTTAAAATTATTTTTTCCTCATTCCTATAATTTGATCATAAAAATCAATAGCACCATACTACATACAGAAATGGTGATATTCTGCTATGTTCACACCAAATGTAAAAAAAACTGTTCTAAAATTCCTAGAGTGGAATCTGTATTCACTCAGTACAGAATGCTTGTTGGCATTTCACAGGATTTCTCCCTTGTATGAGGTGGTACTGCCACCATAAAAAATAAGAGCATTAACGCAATCTTCTTTGTAACTGAAAATGTGCTGACAGATAGGGATGAAAAGCTAAAGAGCACTGGAAGCAGCAGGGTATGACTACAAACTAATTGTGGTTCATGTATTTGGGTGTCTGACCCCTCCTCACATTATGAAAATGGATTTTATCATACCTGGCTACTCCTGTGGTGATTATGTACTCTACCTAATTGTGATTATAATCAATCAGTATATTGAACTAGATTTTGCTTTGTGTGTGTGTGTGTGAGTGAAGTAAAATGCATACAAAAATTGTAAATTAAGTACACATAAAACGTGGTTTTTCCACAAAATTACACAAAAGATAAGAGACCGGGCAATATGATGGCACTGTCTCTAAGAAACTTGTATGTTCTCCTTGTGTCTTTAAAGGTTTTCTTCTTGTACTCCTGGATTCCTCCCACTTCCTATAGATGTGACTATCAGACTAATTGAGACACCTAAATTGGCTCTGTGCATTTTGTTGCATGAGTTTATCTTGCAGTATACTTGTGCCCTTTCTGGGAAATGGTTCTCACCTTATGCATAAAGCTTCTGGGGAAGGCAATAATTTAATATTTGCTGAACCTTCCATTCCCCAGATATCCTCTGTTACTATATTTTTGCCACAAGATCTGAATAGCTTCAGATATATAGACCAAATGTAATCTTAGATAAACGGAACCAGAGTACACATATCCTTTCTAAATTGCTACTTAAGTATGTTAAGTAATAAAATTATCCAACACCTGTATTGCCTGCTTTAAAAGGGGAATTTCCCCAATAGTTGCCCACTGAAACAGCTGACCAAAGTTAACTTGACTCGGTTAACCAAACATAGTCAGACCTGATTGCAGCCAGCCACATTAAATTTTAACCTTGCCATATATTGACCCTTAATGTGAGTGAAGTAGTCACCAATAAGTTTGTAGAAGAACACACTGCCTTGATCAAAGGAAAGTCCAGAAGAGACTAGGAAAAAAAAGTTGTTGAAACTTAACAGTCCAGAAAAGGTTACAGAGCAGTTTCTAAGGTTCTGGAACTCCACTGCACCACTAGAGCCATTATCTGCAAATGAAGAGTATTTGGAACAGTAGTGAATCTTGACAGGAATGACTAACCTGCCAAAATTACTTCAAGAACACAATGATGACTTCTCCAAGAAGTCACAAAGTATCCCAGGAGAACATCCAAAGAACTGCAGGCTTCTCTAACCTCAGCTAAGGTCAGTGCTTATAACTACATTTTAAGAAAAAGACTGAGTAAAAATAGGACTCATAGGAGAATAGCAAGGTGGAAACCTCTACTATCCAAGAGTAATAGCATTTAATTCATATTTGCAAAGAAACACCTGGATAACCTCCAGGCCTTTTGAAATAATTTTCTATTAACAGATGAGTCAAAATAGAACTCTCTGGATGACATACAGTAAGGTCCATAAATATTTGGACAGAAACAACTTTTTTTCTAATTTTTGTTCTGTACATTACCACAATGAATTTTAAATGAAACAACTCAGATGCAGTTGAAGTGCAGACTTTCAGCTTTAATTCAGTGGGGTGAACAAAACGATTGCATAAAAATGTGAGGCAACTAAAGCATTTTTTTAACACAGTCCCTTCATTTCAGGGGCTCAAAAGTAATTGGACAATTGACTCAAAGGCTATTTCATGGGCAGGTGTGGGCAAGTCCGTCATTATGTCATTATCAATTAAGCAGATAAAAAGCCTGGAGTTGATTTGAGGTGTGGTGCTTGCATGTGGAAGATTTTGCTGTGAACAGACAACATGCGGTCAAAGGAGCTCTCCATGCAGATGAAAGAAGCCATCTTTAAGCTGCGTAAACAGAAAAAACCCATCCGAGAAATTGCTACAATATTACGAGTGGCAAAATCTACAGTTTGGTACATCCTGAGAAAGAAAGCAAGCACTGGTGAACTCAGCAACTCAAAAAGACCTGGACGTCCACGGAAGACAACAGTGGTGGATGATCGCAGAATCATTTCCATGGTGAAGAGAAACCCCTTCACAACAGCCAACCAGGTGAACAACACTCTCCAGGGGGTAGGCGTATCGATATCAAAGTCTACCATAAAGAGAAGACTGCATGAAAGTAAATACAGAGGGTGCACTGTAAGTTGCAAGCCACTCATAAGTCTCAAGAATAGAAAGGCTAGATTGGACTTTGCTAAAGAACATCTAAAAAAGCCAGCACAGTTCTGGGGAACAAAAACATTCTTTGGACAGATGAAACCAAGATCAACCTCTACCAGAATGATGGCAAGAAAAAACTATGGAGAAGGTGTAGAACAGCTCATTATCCAAAGCATACCACATCATCTGTAAAACACGGTGGAGGCAGTGTGATGGCTTGGGCGTGCATGGCTGCCAGTGGCACTGGACACTAGTATTTATTGATGATGTGACACAGGACAGAAGCAGCCGAATGAATTCTAAAGTGTTCAGAAACATACTGTCTGCTCAAATCCAGCTAAATGCAGTCAAACTGATTGGGTGGCGTTTCATGATACAGATGGACATGACTCAAAACATACAGCCAAAGCAACCCAGGAGTTTATTAAAGCAAAAAAGTGGAAAGTTCATGAATGGCCAAGTCAGTCACCTGATCTTAACCCAATTGAGCATGCATTTCACTTGTTGAAGACTAAACTTCAGACAGAAATGCCCACAAACAAACAGCAACTGAAAGCCGCTGCAGTAAAGGCCTGGCAGAGCATTAAAAAGGAGGAAACCCAGCATCTGGTGATGTCCATGAGTTCAAGACTTCAGGCTGTCATTGCCAGCAAAGGGTTTTCAACCAAGTATTAGAAATGAACATTTTATTTCCAGTTATTTAATTTGTCCAATTACTTTTGAGCCCCTGAAATGAAGGGATTGTGTTAAAAAATGCTTTAGTTGCCTCATAGTTTTATGCAATCGTTTTGTTCACCCCACTGAATTAAGGCTTAAAGTCTGCACTTCAACTGCATCTGAGTTGTTTCATTTAAAATTCATTGTGGTAATGTACAGAACCAAAATTAGAAAAACGTCTCTGTCCAAAACTGTAGGTTTCACTATGTCCAATGTAAACCTAATGCAGTGTTTGACAATAGGATAATAATACCTACAACAGAACATGTGTTTAGTGGTACTGGATTTCTTGTCATTTTTGAAGAAACCATGAACTCTACACTTTACCAGAGTATTCTTAAGGAGAATTTCTATCTGGTCACCTGTCCATGACCTGAAGCGTAATTGGTTTGCAGCAGAACAATGATGCACATCAGGAAGGGGTGTCTACAACTGAATGGTTTAGAAGGCATAAAAGATATGTTTTTTAGTGTCCTATTTTAAAGTCCTAACTTGAACCTTAAGGAGATGCAGTAGTAATACTGGAAACGAACTTACCAATGTGTCTAAATTAAAGCAGTCATACAGAGAACAGTGGGCTAAAATTTCTCAACTCCCAAGTGAAAGACTGATCTCAACTAAATGGTTCCAATAATATGTGCTGAAACCAAGTATTGAGACAATAGAGGCAATTACTTTTTCATGTGGTTGGTAGGCATTTTGGATAACTTTGTTGCTTGCATTAATAAAATACCGATTTAAACACTGTACTGTGTTCTCTCAGGTTCCCTTTCTCTAATATTGTGTTTTTGTCCATAGTTCTGAGGCCATTCACTGTGTAAATTGTACAAAAAGAAACAATTAAGGGGCAAAACTTTTCACAGCACTGTGCATTATATATCAAGATTGCTGTGTGAGTGATAGCTAAATAAGTTAGCTTGATACCATGTGCTTATTTAAATAAGTTCTTCAGTAAGAATTCAGATATGGAGTAACTGGATAATCGTACAAACCTGCTAAAGATTTCTTCACTCAGTAAACCAACAGTAAATGGTGCACACTACAAAGCAATGATATTTAAGTCTTTCTAAGTTGATATTCACATTTTTATTTGAAAATGATTTTGGAAATATTGGGTGAATAAGAAATCTTGAGTTGAGCAAATCGCTTATCAAACCTTTGCTTGTAGAATTTTCAAGAATCAAGAAATGTAAAAATATATATTCTAGGATCCTTAACTGAATTCAATAGCAAGATCTGTTTTAATATAGATGGAAAAGGGAGCTGATTATATTGCATAATTTAGACTGTCAAGTAAGCCTACCAAGCTTGTCTTTTTAACTGGGGCACAGGAATTTTAGGAATAAAGTTTGTATATTCAGATAGTATGTGTGTGTATACATGTATTTATAGGTGTGTGTATGTGTGTGTATGTAAAACTTACGAGATTGCACCTAAGTGCACTGTGCCATTATGACATTCTTTTGAGTTAATGAAGTTGATAAAGCTATTGTAATAATCATAACCATCATGTCTTTTTCCATACAAACAACTGTAAACCTACTTTTGTCCAGCCTGTATGTGTGTGTGTGTGTGTGTGTGTGTGTGTATGTATAGTATATGTGATACATATTTTCCCTATAAAATAACTAAAATATGTTTTAAGAAGAAATTCACCAAAGAAGCTCCTTTTGCATTCAGTTGTTGTTTTTTTTTTTTTTGTTTTGTTTTTTTTTTTTTACAAATTAGGATACAATTTAATATTTATTTTGAGCAAGTTTTGGTAGTGAGTTAATTTTGTCAAATGAACCCTTTGGGTTCAAGTTTGACAGAGATCTCTGGCTGCCATAAATGTAATGACTCTCTCTAACCATAAGAGGGAGTTCTGTGACCTTGTTAAATTGAAACTTTAAAACTAGAGGATGTTCTGCAAAATATTTATGCATTTATTCATTTACTAGTAAAGATAAATGTATTTTTTCTCCTTTAGTCATAATGAACTTCATTTCAATCTGTCAGCAGTAAACAGTGTATTTTTCTCTTATTATATAATTTTACTGTATTATCTTCTCTAAAGCGTTTTTTTTTTGTTTTTTTTTTAAATCACAGGCTTGTTCGCTTTGGCAGAACAGGCAGACTAGCCAATAAGGGTCCAAAGTGTTCATTTTGTAATGTAATGTTTTATGTTATACATTTTTTAATATAAAAAATTTAAAGCATGATTTTCTTTTCATTGCTTATGTCCATAAGTATATAAAGTGGTATATTCATAAATCTCACATTTTATTCAAACATTCATTCTGCAACAACACTCCCAGTCAAAATAATTATGTAAGTCAAATAATTATGTAGTTTACAGAGTTAAATTGGAGAAAACAAAGGATGAAATTTTGATTATGTAAAGTTAATATGGTAATGCGTGTGATGTCTGTCATGAAATTAAAGAGATTGATATGAGTATTAAGGGGATTTTTAGGGTAAATACATTATTTTATGGTGATCCTTCCAACTTGGAAACAATTGTTAATTTTATTATGAGAGATCCATCAATACATTGATTATGGGTCTTTAGAGGTTTTTGGTCTTTGTCATTTATTTAATGACAGACCTTGTATGTATGCTTTGTGCTGTGTTGCAATTTTGCTTCCATTATTTTTTCAAAAATCTGTGCATGTGTGCTTTCACAGGTAAAAATATGCATGTCTGCTGGACTACATATGCTCACACATGCCCTCTAAGAGCAAGCCTATAATTCAAGCCCCAAGTCTAAGTTTCCCACGCTACCCCACTGCGTCATTCTATGGGGGGATGCAGCGATCTGTTCTTTTGAAGCCCCCCCTAGGCTGTAGCCCGAGACCCCAGCTGCGATAAAGGCCTATAGCAGATGTATCTGAATATTCATCTGTTTGGAGATTAATTTGACTCGTAATTGAAGACCTGGTGCTCTGTAGTGTGTAACTAAACAGGAACACCCCCTCCTCACCATGTGCAGTTGGGTAAATTAAATATCTTTGTTCATTCACTTATTCTTTCTTTTTTGTATTCTCTCCAGATTCCTGATGAGTTTGATAATGGTAAGTTTGTTTAGTTTTGTTGTTTCTTTAATCTTATTAAATTTTTTACTTCATCTGCTTTACAGTGCCATTTATGGTAGCTCTGAGGCCAGCTGGTGTAAGTAGTTACAACGGATAGCCTCTCAGCAGGTTAGAAAATCTGCTGCTGGCTGGTGAAGAAATCTTGTGATAGTAAGGAAGAAAGGTTAGAAAAACCCAGCAACACTCCAATATAATCATCTTGGTGCCTATAGCATTCTACAGTTTGACACCTGAGTTTGGACACATGAGTACTATTTTGCAATCACACTTATAGAAACGCGCTTGCTGTTTGCTCTCAGGGTTTACTGATGACAAACTCCTCCTTTTGTGCTGATAATTATGTGCACTTTAGTTATATTTTTAAAATTGTGTGTTGTGTGTGGTAGATAGTCTTTTTGTGGATGAAACTTATTATGTATATCCTGCTAGAATACAAATTTTCAAGTAGTAAACATCTTTATTCAAATACCCTGCCTACTTTGTTGTTTATGAATTTTAATTAAATTTACTACCTAAAAATCCAGAAACAAGTAGACTAACTTTGCCCATGTCCTTGTTTGAAATAGGATGCCAGAACAATAGGGATGTGATGTAGTCCTCACCTAATTAATTCTTCCCTCTTTGACTGTGGTGCCTGGGGACTAAGTTGGGTTATGTGCTAATACTGCCTGATATTGTAATGAAGTCTAATAATGACCGGGGGGCCAATGAATTAAATGGCCAGTCCCAGGGGGTGAAAAGAAGTGTCTCAGAGCCTACAGCTGGCCAGGTTCCTTGCTCCCTAAGCAGACAGATTTCTTTGCAGTAAAAACTTAAACAAAATTTAGAGAGACTTCTCCCAAGAGATATGGAACTGAATGGGAATGAAGACCAGCATGCATCTAAAAGGAACAAAAAATGGGTATCCAGAGAAACTAATGGCATCTAAATTGAAGTTAAAGATAGGCAGTAGGTGACAGATTGGATAGGCATAAAGCCAGATGGGGATGTATTTGATAATGGCAGATTTTCTATTTAGTTGATTTGTGTGGTAATACATGTTTATGCATTCCAGTCTCATTTTATAAAAGTATAGAAGAGGCGACACCAGGCACAATATATTTTTCACTCATCATAACAAAAATAACAGTGGTTAATAATAGAATTATCTCCACTTAGTTCTCTGTGTCGTCATCTCACTATAGCATTGTTGGCAGCAGGTATTTATTTACTCCAAACTTGAATGCCTTATAAATGCAGCCCTCAACTACTTGTAGAGACAAATGCCCTTGAAGTTTCTAGGTATTCTTGTCTAATGCAGGGGTTTTTCTATACTTTGTTGTTTTGTGTTGCCATATTTGAGCAGTGCAGTTTGCAGCTGGGGGAAATGAGGGAGGGGGGGGATCATTCTGTTAAAATACTACTTTCTTTTATTAAAATAAAAAATGTGATATTTACGGGCACATTCTTTTCCTGATTTTGACAGTTGCTTGTAAATTTTATTTTGGCTTATAGCCATACTGGATTTTGCCATGTTGCAAAATCTGACATGTTATCAAATATACATGTGGATTGTCTGGCCACCATAATCTCTAACACATATTAAATACAATATACTTAGTTTATGGATCTGTAATCCCTTGCCTTCTGCAGGCATCCCCTACCCTATTGCCTAGCAATCCTGGCAAATCTACCAGGGAAGATTGAGAGGCAGAAAGCTGCTGAAGTTTAAAATGATGTTTATTTAAAACAACCAGCTGAACCAGAGGGGAATGAACAGGCTTTTGGAGGAACGAACAATGGCGGCTTTCATCTTGACCAAAGTGGCATATGTCATTATTAGTCAATTGCCTCTGTTCCTTTCTAAGACTCCTTCCTCAGTTATTGTGACCCTAACAAAGAGAACCCCTTTCCTCAGTTGTGACTCTGTAGAAAAAAGCCAACAGAAGTACTGTAAAATAAAATCAACATTGATTTCAGGCAAGTCTTCAGTTGGAACATAAAAATAAATGTTTGTCAGGCTTGGTTTCTAGCTGCCACTTAAGCATCAATAACTTTCTTTACTGAAGAAATGTAAATTTGGTAGAAATATGTCCTACATATGTTACATATTTTTTTGATTTTTAAAATTTTATTTTTTCTAGGTATTTTGTGAAACAAGTTTGTTTATTTAATAATGCATTGCTATTTAAAATTTAATTTTTTATTACTTTGTAAAGATTACTGGTTGTGTTGTATTTACATACTACTGTACTATAAAGCAATCTGTCTTATTTACAGTGTAAGTGAAAATGTATTGTATCAGACTGTTTTTAATTTGTAATAGCTCATGGAACCTAATTATTTACTTTAAAATGTAAGTTCAATGAGAAATTATCCATTTCCTAAACACACTTAATCCAGCTTCAGGAAAAAAGAGTTCAGCAGCATTAGAATCATAGTAGAAATCATCAGTCTTTTGGTAGGCACACACTGGCTTAGATCTACATTCACTCATATCAAGTTAAAGCCGATGGTTTTCATTACCTCCCTCTCATTGGATGCAAGAGAAAAATGTACATGGACAATGGGATATGTTGACAGTTCCATACATTAATAGGGCCAAGATTCAAACTCAGTTTGTTTTATGTGTGAGACTGCAGTGTTATCCACTGTGCTGCCATAAACATTTTAAATTATTTAACTGCACTTTAGGTTTTCAATTTTAAATATGTAAACTGCTTGTTATGAGCTTTTCTGGCGCCTTATTTTAGAATGCTAAGAATATTTTTAAAGTTTCAAATTTTAAGGAGAGTTTGACTTTAATTTTATCTGTTTATCTGGTTATTTAAAAATGTTTAAGATGAGATAAAATAGTCTATTGTTAGTTTTTAACTGCCAAAGTTGTTTTGTAACAGTTTTACTAAGCTACATAGAATATTTGCTTGTTTGTTTTAATAAAGAGCATTTATTTAGTTTTTCCTAACAACTTCCAAAAAAACATAATTTGCCCATATTTATTATAAATTCATGAATTTTAAAACGTGGTTATAGTTTAAGATTCAGTTTAGTAACTAATGTGTGTCAAATGTAAACTGTTAGTTTCTTCAGGAAATTAACATAGACTTGCTCAAGTAACATTTGTTGAGTTCCTATAACTTAACACCACGTTTTCTGCTGACCCCATATTATACCAGTTTTTGTCATCAATACCCTGTTCCTCACTCTCCCTTGAGAGCTGGCAGATTTGGAGGTGCAGCAGATGACGTTTAGAAATATATTTCTTTCAGAGGAGAACAGGTTTGGTTTGGAGCGTGTGACAATGATCGCATCACTAAACAGTGTTCCCTGGAGATTACTGCATTAACATTTCCCTGACTGTGGTTATTGAGGGCACAGGCAGGCAAGGGTGGGAACTTAATCAACTCCCCCTCCCAACCAAAAAAAGTGTGTGGGTTTTTTTTTTTGGTACGTTAGAAGCAAAAGCCATCATTATGCTACATTGCCTTTTGTTATGATAATTGGTATGCCATTTGAATGAGTGAGACCTGACTGCACTGTATTCTTACCCTTAGGGCTGACTTCACAAGCTACGCCGATTTAGATTTTTGGTTAATGTGGCTTTAGTGGAATCTGAAACTTTTTTTTTGGTAATCCTTCTCTTTAAAGCTAAACTCTTTTAAACTAAGTTTCACTTGTCAAAAAATATACCGTTATGTTCTCCAGGTACAATGAATGTTATAGGGCACCACCTACTAGTTTGCCAGAATGAGTGTCAAGTTCAATGAAAAGCAAAGGAATGCAAGTGTTTGAGAAGGAGTATTCTATGCCTATAATAGAATATTTAAAAATGGAGTTGTAACACACAGTACTAGGTGTAATAATGAAGCTAAAAATGGTAAATGGTTTTGAGTAAAATGCATTTGTCCAACACTAGTTCAGAAGCCCGGTGAAGTCTTTAAAAGCTGATTAGGTTTCCATAGGCTCATAAACTAGTAGTGTTTGTAGATTATACAGATTTCTTTTAGTTGTGATGAATTGACTATAGTACATTTAACAATTGACTATATTTATGGTTGTTTGTAAGACTGTCGGCATAACTACATTAATGGCCTTTGAATAAACAGTTAAAAATGATCTCAAAAAGTATCAGTGTTATGCTTTAAATGTTTCACTTAGGAAAATCCAGTTAATTTATAAAATTCTTGCAAACTGGACCAACTCCGAATAACAAAAATCTTGACATTTTGGGATATTTGAACCTTCACTTCTTTTTATTTTGTTGGTTTTATGGAAGCGTTTAATAAAGAGAGCCGTTCCTATTGTCTGTGTTTTTGTTTTTTGTTTTTTTAAATGTTTTTTAATGTATTCATTCCAGACCCACCAGTGTTTCAACAGATAAGGAGGACTTGCAAGTATTTTAAAGATTACAGACAGGTTAGTGGCATGAGCATAATCCTCATCCCTGGGGCTTACTTTGTGTTTTGAAAAATTTGAGCTAAATTTTAATGTCTTTATTTAAAATGTTGTAAATGTTTTCTGCTGCAGAAGTATATCATTTTAAAATTTCAAAAGGCTGTTTTATCTGTTTCATGTTATAAAGTTTTGCTTCAGTGTCATTTTGACTTTTTGCCCGTTATGTTTAAAATAAATTCACTAATAATCAGTATATGTAAATGATTATAGTTTTGCATTATACACAAAATGTATTTATTTCCTCTGTGTGTGTGTGTGTGTGTGTGTGTGTGTGTGTGTGTGTGTGTACATTTTATCTATATGATATATATAAAAATGAGTATATATTAATGTGTGTTTGTGTATGTATGTATGTGTGTAATATATATATATATATATATAATATGTGTGTGTATGTTAAGTGAGTATATATGTATGTGTACACATACAAAGTAAATGTTTTTTTTTTTCCTTCATTTGTGCAGATGATTATTGAACCCACTAGTCCCAAACTGCTCCCGGACCCATTGAAGGAGCCATACTATCAGCCACCGTACACACTTGTCCTAGAGCTGACTGATGTTCTACTTCATCCAGAGTGGTCGGTGAGTGACCATGATTAAACTCTAGAAGTTTGAGCTGTAAAAGAGTAACAGTCTGTTATTATTGTAATTTTTTTTGGTGTGAATGTTGTCTTAAAGAAAACACATCCATTTATAGATGACTGGAATAATGTATTGAAGGGTTTAGCTTTCCACATTAAGACTGCCACCCAAAGGAATGTTAAAATCCTGATTAGTGTACAAATGTTTATTGTGGACTTTTTTTTAAACAAGGTGAAATCTTGTAGTTTACTTGTTTTGTAAGTTTGCTTGTTTAGGAAAAGAAAGCATTTGGTGAAAAACTTAAGTAGTTTCGTGCTGAAGAAGTAAACAACTGCCATTAATCACAGTGGTAATGTTGGAAGGTAATTTGTGTGTGTGTTTTGTCATGAAGAGAGGTTAATCTGAAAAGCCTACTATACAACATGCCATAATCTGAATTACTGCCTATATAGTCAACTTTTTTGATGTCTGCTGGGTGCTCATCTACAGCGTCACATAAATGTCAGTACACTTTTTTGGTCCATTGATCAAGTATTACTGGACTGTAAATATGCCCTTCCTTTGTGGATTGCACATTTTCATTTGTTTAAAGGAGACCGCCAGGCACTTGTAAGATATTAAGCATTAGTTTATGAATCTATTATAAAGATTTTTCAAAGTTGTTGAATCATTAATAATATAATACTGACCATTAAATGCTTCAGGCATACAGGTGTTTTTTTTTTCCAGAAAGGGTCCATTTAATCCCCTCACCCTTGTCAGACAGCCATCTGTACTTTTCTGCTTTGGGCTCTACCACCTGTCATGTCCCATCTCTATGCACACTCAACCTAGGTACCTTGATACATTGACAGGTGTGCTTTAACTCACATGGTAACCAGAAACCATTTTCAGATTATGAGTATTGAAAAAGACTGTCACCCTAAAGGTTTTGTGTCCACTCTTAACCTGCTTTGATTTTCAGTCACATATTAGGACAGTATAGACACCATCCTAGAAAAACATTTACATGCCTTTGATCAGAAGTTGTGAGGTTTAAGCTTGTCGAATATAATTTAAGAATCCTGAAGCAGGTTTTCAGTTAAATCTTTGAAAAACATAATATATAAAATTATTTACTTGTTAAAAATTAATTTATAAAATTCATAAAACAGACCAATTTTTAAAAAATGTTTTCAGAATATCATTTTTTTAAATGATCACACATGAGACTATTAACCCAGAAATTTTTGCCCAATCTTTAATTTTTTAAGTACAGTAACTGAAATAGGTTTGCTTGCAATATTTGCTAGTTTTTTCCACAGCCCATTCTTTTGTCTCTTTTGACCTGATGCCCAGTCTCTGGAGATGACAATCATAATGTTACCAGCACCATTGTTCACTGTAGGTATGGTGTTTTTGGAACTCTGGGAAGAGTTCTATTTGTACCACATCTTTATATGAGCTTTGGCAAAAAATGTATCATTGTCTCACTTGACCACAAAACACTGTTATGCATTGGAACTGACAAACTCTGTTACTCAGGCTCCAGCATTTACAAATTTCTTTTTGATTTAAAGGCTTCTTTTGTGCCTCAAATCCGTGGAGGCATTTATTATGCAGAGCTCTTGATCTGGTTAACTGGGGTTCCTTTACTCCATTTTCAGCTACTGAACTTTATTAGCTCCTTCAGAATAGTTAATTGACCAGAGTTTTTTAAAGGATGACATTTTCTAGGCTGTGTCTGGGAGGTTTGATGTAGCTTCTGCTTTCTGATAATAAAACAAACGGTATCCAGTGAGACAACCAAATGTTTTAATATTGCTTTCTACCCCTTTCAAAATGTATGCATTTAGATTATTTTATTTTAAATGCTCTTTAGTCTCTATTTTTACAGCTGTCCTTAACTGTATTTTTATCCAGAAAATGTGGTGGTTAATATTTTAATGATTCACTAGTGACAGCAGTGTCTTTGATAGGCAATTATTTTTTGTCTTCCTAAATAATTTGTTCCACAAAACAGATAATGAATTCTTATACAAACAACATCTTTCCATTTTTTTTTCTTGGAAACATTTTAACATAATGATTTAGTGTAAAAATGTGTATTTTGAATTTAAGTGCTTTGAAATAAACATCACAGGAAACAAAATTTCAGTGTTGCTTTTGTACATTTATTTGGGGTTGATGTCCAAAAACACTCAATCTAAATCTTTTTTAGCCAAAGATACCTAATACATTACTTGAAGTGTGTTGTAATTTAAGTCAGGGTGCTGTATTGGATTTTCAGGGTATGTTTTTTTAAAAAAAAAAAAAAAAAAAAAAAGTACTAATATTAAAAAAAAACTTTCCTTGGGTAGGACTCATAGTGACACGTTTATATAAAATGAATTGCAAGGTCATTAGGCATGATCAAATGTTTTGCTTGGTTTGTGAATGTATAGAAACAAACAAAAAAGATGATATAGTATTTAAAGTAAATGGAAGCAGCAGGAACCCAAGCAGAATTTAAGGATGGTCTGTGCCTGTTGATTGACATTTTAAGGGGAGCACAGAGCCTTTTTTTAAGGATATTTCTGACATTAATTTTCACTGAGGTATTAAGGGATGATTTTATTTTTTGATTTTGAACTTTTTGACCTCCACTGCTCACTTGTTTTTATGGATGATTTATTGACTGCAGTGCACTTTAGACACTTCGTTTTTTGTGAATAAAAGTACTATGCACTTGCACTACCTCTTGCTGACTGCATGTGTCCTCATTTGTCTGACTCATCCTTGGGTATGTAATCGGTGTTTCCGGGTTCAAGTGGATCCCAAAAGCTGCAAAGGACTGTTTAGCTGACCTGGACCATCATAGGTCATAACAATTAAACTGTATGTTGTGTAATTTTACCTTAAGTGTTTTATCTTCAGGTTCTTCATTTTGACTTGAATATACTTTGTTCAGTCTGGTGTACTAAGCATCCTTTCAAATGAATTTTTAGTTTAAGACAGACAGTTTCTAATCTACTATCTCCTTTTCTTTGCTAGTTGGTAACTGGATGGCGATTTAAAAAGAGACCTGGAATTGAGTATTTATTCCAACAGCTTGCACCACTTTATGAGATTGTAATTTTTACAGCAGAAACTGGAATGGTAAGTAGTTTTCTAATCTAACATATATTAATTTGTTTGTAGATATTTTAATTCCTATTTCTTCCTCTTTTAGTTGTATCAAATGTGGTGTTTTTTTCTTTTTTATATATTATAGTGCTATTTTTTTTCCAGTTCAAACTTGCAGTCTTTTGGTAAACTAGTATGTAGTTTCAATTAACCCCATGTTCATGCATTCCATATCATAATTGTTTTTACAGTGACCACCTTTTTGCGGAGAGTTTGTAAAGGAAACCTTTCAGAATGCACATTTTGCACAGTATTAACTAAATTCATAAAGTGAAGTATTTTGTATGTTCTCATGATTTAAACCATCCACTTCAGACTTGCCTTCTAAGTAGTGATGTAATTTGCTAGTTGTTAAATATACTGTTATTTAAGTAATATTAAAAAAATTTTAACTTCCAAAAATTAAATACAAAATGCCTGAAGTCAGTTTGCTAAATGCAAAATATTTTTACATATTCAAAGTAATATGCGATAAAGTTTCATCTTCTTTTCTGTGTTACATGTATATAAGTATGTTTTTTCCTCAGTCCTTCCAGATTTGATGTGCATAGTCCTCAATAGTTTGTCCTATTTCTGTCTATCACTATGATCAAAGTTTAAATCTCTGTCCACAAGAACAATATAAAAAAAAAAAAATCTGTTGTAAGCAATAGTGTTTTCATGTCTGTGTTGAACTTCATTTAATGTTGTGTCGGATGACAGCATTGAAAAAAATGTTATCTTTCATGCTTAGAATTTTTACCCAGGACTTCTAAATTGATCAGCATATACAGCAGTGCACATAACTGTGAAAGACACAATGACTGTTTACTATAGTATATGAATAGAGCTTTAAAGGTAAAATAAACTAATTGTTCCTAGTTTATACACTGACTTTATATTTGACTCTAGTTTGGAAATTACTGTTAGTACAGTTGTAATGATAACTGAATACCCAGTCTCTGCATAAAAGACCCTGAACAGAAGCCTAAGAAAGATATGGAGCAAATGTAATTTTGTACAATCCTGGCCAGTCACCACCCTCTGTCCTATGTTGAAACACGATCTGCCACAGTAACATTCCAAGATAGGTATTACATTTACAAGACATCATAAACATGTATAATGACAAAAACAAAATCTGTGTATGCAAAACACAGTTCCATTGTAACATGACTCATCTAATCTATTCCATTAAAAATGTTCATGTTCCAGTGCTGCAGGTTTAAATATCCCTTGTAGTACATCCCCATGGCTCATCATCGGTCAATGTTGTCTGGAGAGCAGTTGCATAACATTTTCGTATATATTTATATACAGTATAAAAAAAATATTTGTACAGAGACAACTTTTTTCTAATTTTGTTTCTGTACATTACCACAATGAATTTTAAATGAAACCAGTTGAATGCAGTTGAAGTGCAGACTTTCAGTTTTAATTCAGTGGGGTGAACAAAATGATTGCATAAAAATGTGAGGCAACTAAAGCATTTTTTTAACACAATCCCTTCATTTCAGGTGCTCAAAAGTAATTGGACAATTCACTCAAAGGCTATTTCATGGGCAGGTGTGGGCAAGTCCATCGTTATGTCATTATAAATTAAGCAGATAAAAGGCCTGGAGTTGATTTGAGGTGTGGTGCTTGCATGTTGAAGATTTTGCTGTGAACAGACAACATGCGGTCAAAGGAGCTCTCCATGCAGGTGAAAGAAGCCATCCTTAAGCTGCGAAAACAGAAAAAACCCATCCGAGAAATTGCTACAATATTACGAGTGGTGAAATCTACAGTTTGGTACATCCTGAGAAAGAAAACCAGCACTGGTGAACTCAGCAACACAAAAAGACCTGGATGTCCACGGAAGACAACAGTGGTGGATGATCGCAGAATCATTTTCATGGTGAAGAGAAACCCCTTCACAACAGCCAACCAAGTGAACAACACTCTCCAGGGGGTAGGCGTATCGATATCCAAGTCTACCATAAAGAGAAGACTGCATGAAAGTAAATACAGAGGGTGCACTGCAAGGTGCAAGCCACTCGTAAGCCTCAAGAATAGAAAGGCTAGATTGGACTTTGCTAAAGAACATCTAAAAAAGCCAGCACAGTTCTGGAAAAACATTCTTTGGACAGATGAAACCAAGATCATCCTCTACTAGAATGATGGCGAGAAAAAAGTATAGAGAAGGTGTGGAACAGCTCATTATCCAAAGCATACCACATCATCTAAAACACGGTGGAGGCAGTGTGATGGCTTGGGCGTGCATGGTTGCCAGTGGCACTGGGACACTAGTGTTTATTGATGATGTGACATAGGACAGAAGCAGCCGAATGAATTCTGAGGTGTTCAGAGACATTCAGTTCAGAGAGAACTGAAGTAGCACTTCCTGTGTTGAATTGAACTCCCTCAGTCGTCACAAGAAGTACATCTGATGCTGTGCCTTTTTTATTTGGAGTTTATATTGTTTTTTCATGTCAAGTACAGGATGATTATTGAGAACAAAAATGTGAAGGTTTCCACAAATGCAGTCTAATTGATTGGGCGGCGTTTCATGATACAGATGGACAATGACCCAAAACATACAGCCAAAGCAACCCAGGAGTTTTTTAAAGAAAAGAAGTGGAAAATTATTGAATGGCCAAGTTAGTCACCTGATCTTAACCCAATTGAGCATGCATTTCACTTGTTGAAGACTAAACTTCAGACAGAAAGGCCCACAAACAAACAGCAACTGAAAGACGCTGCAGTAAAGGCCTGGCAGAGCATTAAAAGGAGGAAACCCAGCATCTGGTGATGTCCATGAGTTCAAGACTTCAGGCTGTCATTGCCAGCAAAGGGTTTTCAACCAAGTATTAGAAATGAACATTTTATTTCCAGTTATTTAATTTGTCCAATTACTTTTGAGCCCCTGAAATGAAGGGATTGTGTTAAAAAATGCTTTAGTTGCCTCACATTTTTATGCAATCGTTTTGTTCACCCCACTGAATTAAAGCTTAAATTCTGCACTTCAACTGCATCTGAGTTGTTTCATTTAAAATTCATTGTGGTAATGTACAGAACCAAAATTAGAAAAAAGTTGTCCTGTCCAAATATTTATGGACCTAACTGTACAAATACAGGTATATTCACTATATCTTTGTTAATATATGTATATTTTCCTTAGTGTATATTAATTCTGTATATCTCCAAGTGTAATTTCAATATTGTTTTGTCTTCTTTTTTGAAAGCAATGATCATTCCTATGGAAATGTTGCTGAAGACAATCTGAATTAGCAAGTAAATTAACAAAAGTGGGGAAAAGTATGATTTTCCAACAACCTCGCCCTTTTTTATTTTTTTTTTATTTTCTATTCTACTAATTGATGTGTGATCTGTAGTCCATCATGAATCAGCATATTTATGAATATATCTGCATTATAATGTATCCTGATTTTTTTTTCTCAAATTTCATAAAACTTTTTTGCATTAATTGAATTGCTTTACTGTGGGTGGTTGCTCCTTAAAATACTGTAAGTGGTAAGTCATATGGATTACACAATTTCAGAAAAACAACCTTTTTATTTTTAAATGAAGATAAACGCTTTTAAAGTTTGTAAAAATAAATGTGACCAAAGCTTCTAGTATTAGCTTCTTCCTCAGCCCAAAAATGGAACTCATTTGTAATTTGTTCTTGCATTCACTACACCATATAATTCGGATTAATAACCACTTAACTATTTGTTGACAAAGTGACCATTAGCAAAATGGTTGTTTATTTTTAGCAAGTGAAATCAATGACAATAGTTTTAAATGCCTCAAGCATATCATCTAACACACAGGTACATTGCTATCCCAAGTGTTTGGCACAACACTTATATATGTATGGTTCTGCTTTCATTTTTATTTGAGCAGATTAAGGTATTTTTACTTTTTGATTTACATTTTTGTGATGATTATTCAGACTCCTTATGACATTCTCATGAATCTAACCAAACATGTAGTACTATGCAAGTTGCTTTGCAACCCCTACTTTTTCACAACTGGAACACACATAGATAGTATGGTTCCAGTTGAAAAAAACTAATACCTTTATCAGTCCTGATGCTTTAAAAATGCAGAAGTATGATTGATGTGCACATTGGGAAGATAAAAACATTGACATCAGCAACACAAAGCAAATCGCATAATTGGGAGTTAGTAAATAATTTAACTTGTGTGTAGTCTGTCATCGAGTACTCCATAGAAGAGCATTCCACAGAATTGGGTCAGCATTCTGCTAGTGTGCTTAGAGCATGCCTAGCTAACTTGTGAAAATGGGAGCCTAGATGTTTTCTGCCCATCCACACTCAGCTAACCACCTTTGTCCATATACTGTATGACTGTCAAACCTAAAGGGCAGTGATACATTTTAAAATGTGTTGAATTGTTCATTGTATGAATTATATCAGACACTAAATAAATACTCTGTGTTGTCCTTTTTTCAATAACTACATTGCTGGTCCACAATTTCTAGCTTTGTATTAGTACAGTGTTCAAAAAAGGTGAAAAATAAAATGAAGTACTCAAATATCCCTTAAACTCGATATTGTTGTACTGCAGTGAGATGCTACTTGTTTAGGTTATTTTTAGTAACCCATCAAACATAATTGTGCATTATTAGCATTATGTGGAACCGACTGTATGTTACATTTGTCATTGTGCTTTAAATTGGGCTGACACTTCCCCTGCACTACACATAACATTTCTAGAGACCTGGGTTCGCTTCCCGAGTCCTCCCTGCATGGAGTTTGCATGTTCTCCCCGTGTCTGCGTGGGATTCCTCCGGGTGCTCCGGTTTCCTCCCACAGTCCAAAGACATGCAGGTTAGGTGCATTGGTGATCCTAAATTGTCCCTAAAGTGTGCGCGCGTGTGTGTGTCTGCCTTGCGGTGGGCTGGCGCCCTGCCCAGGATTTTTTCCCGACTTGCGCCCTGTGTTGGCTGGGATTGGCTCCAGCAGACCCCCGTGTTCCTGTGTTAGGATATAGCGGGTTAGATAATGACTGACTGACATGACTGGCTTATAAGTCTCTATATTACCATGGTTCCCATTTAGCCATTAGTTTCACCCATCTGGTTTCTGTACCTGTTTTCGCTACTACAGAATCATAGCAGCCTGGACCCTATTACAGCAGAAACATACACATTGGAAGAACAATTAATTGGAAGAGCACCGCTGAACCCATTTATTCACATACCTACTCTGACTCATATTGCAACTCATATTATCTACCTTACAGCATGTCTTTTGATTCTAAAAGGAAACTCACAGCAACATGGTTTTATTTGTTTAAATTTTTATATATTAAGTGGCAACATTACATAGGAGGCAGTTTTTCTAGACATGCACCTTTATTCCTGTTATTTGTTTGCTAATATCAGTTTTCACAGCATATAATTCTTTTTCATAATTTTTTTTATTCTTGTCCGTGTTACTCCTGTTATTAAGAATTGGTATTACAGTCAGTTCGCTAGACAGTGTGTTTTTATAGCCCACTATTATCACCTATTAACACCTGTAATGACATACAAAACCTAAATGCACCCATCTGTTAGTTATGTAAGAACATGTCACCAAGACTCGTGGGTGTCGATACTGAACATGGACAGCCGAATTAACCATTTCTGAGATTGATGACCTGTGGAAAGAAACTGCTCTTATATCTGCTTGTTTTGGTGTAGTTTAGCCTGTAGATTTGTGCCAGTGATCGTTTTGGCAGACCTGACTATCCATTGTACCTGTTCTTGTTTTGTTTATTTGCTGGTCCAAACCTTACTGTGTTGGATAACATTAGAACTGACTCAATGGTTGCTATGTAGAACTGAAGTAGCACCTCCTGTGGTGAATTGAACTCCCTCAGTCGTCACAAGAAGTACATCTGATGCTGTGCCTTTTTTATTTGGAGTTTATATTGTTTTTTCATGTCAAGTACAGGATGATTATTGAGAACAAAAATGTGAAGGTTTCCACAACTGTTACCTTATTTTTAAGTATGGAGAGGGGAGGTAATATTGAGGGGCCTGTCCAGAAGTCCACTGTCATCTCCACAGTTTTGAACATGTTTAGCTCCAAATTGTTCTCCGCACATCAAAGGACCAGCTGCTCAACCTCCCTTCCATATGCAGACTTGTCACCATTCCTGATGAGTCCAATAATGATTGTGTCATCCGCATATTTGAAGAGTTTGACAAAGAGGTCCTTAGAGGTGCAGTCTTTTAGAATAGATGGAGAAGAGTAGTGTGAGAAAGCAAACATCCTTGGGGGGCACCGGTGCCAATTGTATGGGGGCTAAAACTGAGTTTAGAGTAAGTGACAAGTGGAGGCAGGGACAGAAAGCTGGGCAATTTTTAGAGTGGAGGAGTTCAGGGATGATTGTGTTAAACTGTGAGCTGCAGTCCACACACCGTTACATAGGTGTCTGTGTTGCCAAGATGTTGCAGGATGTGGTGCAGACACATATTGACTCCCATCATCCACTGGCCTGTTTGTGATGTTCATCAAGCGAGGTAACACAAGCCTCTGAAATAGAAACATTTTTTTCATGTGAAGGTATTATAAACAAAACATTCAATCAGCGCATCTGAGAGATAACAAAATGAAAATTATATTAATATTAGCTTCAAAATTTTAATATTACTACCTAAAATTAGAAAAACACAAGCATATTACTTGACAAAATTTTCTTGATATTAAAATGTAAAAGATAAATAAACAACGTATTGCTTTCACCACAGGATATATTTGCTCAACAAATGTTTGTTAAATTCTTAAGTATAATTCAGAAATATGAAACATCTGGTTTTATTTAAGTAATTTAATATTATGTAAATTACATGTATGACAATTTTTTCTGGTGCAGGAAAACTAATAAAACTGCATGGTCTCTGGTCAAAACTGCTTCCATCTTTGCCATTTTTGTAAGAAATTTGGTAGACTGTTAAATTCATATGGATGTGTTTTGTTCCTTCATAAAATATTAAGAATTGTAATAGTTTGTCTGCTTAGCAAAGACTATGTAAATACCACAGTGTTTTATTTTAGTGAAGGGGAGTGTAACCATTCGTAATGTTTTTAAGAGAATTTGCTTTAGCATAAACAAATTAAAAGACACTTTAGCAGTAGTATTGATAAACATAAGCAGATTTGTTTTCTATTGCTGTAGCTAATTACTTGTATTTCACTGGGCAGACATCTGACAAGTACGCTGCTTTGAAACAGCAACCTTCTGTGCCACTTTTTTCTCTTAGAAATTGCATTTTGGCAGTTGAAGCAACAGCTGGTCAGCTGCTGGCAAAAATATAAATAATAGTTACAATAAATTTAACAAGTTAAACCCTGTCAAATATTTGACATAAGCAGCAAATGAAACTTTAATCAGTTGTCAAAATGAAACCTATAGTTAATTATGGCTTACATGGAAGTTTAGAGATGGTAATAATTAATTGATTTTTGTAGTATGAATCAAAAACATACTCATTCAGAGCTTGTGTTTGTGTTATTTTCTAATTTACGAAGATCACTTTTCTCCAAATTATTATATGCTATTGTTTAGTGAACTAAGGAGGTTCTTACACCTGTTTGATTGAAATATTGATTTTTTCATCTTTTACTTGTACTAGTGATCTTTGCTTCAAACACATTGATGGTTTTCCAGTGTTTTTTTTATTGCCAACAGATGTCTGCTACCATAATCTGTAGCATTTTAATGTGCTATGCTGCCCCCCCCCCCCCCCTTTTTTTGTGAAGGAGATGTCCACATGGACTGCATGGGGGGTAGTCTTTTGTGCTACTCTGCCTGAGGACATCTGGTGGGCTAAAGGGGGATTTTTTTTAAGCTATGTTAGATCAAGACTGTTCAGAGTGCAGTGGTGACTGTTTTAAAAACCAGGGGCAAGATCAATAGCTTGAAATATTTTTTTTTTTTTGTATTCATACAAAGCAAAATAAAAATTGTTCATTTCATACTTGCCTACATGTACTCTAAAATCTACAATTCAGTTTTTTATAGCAGGGTGGTTGGATACATTCTTCAGGTGCAAGGTGGGAAACAATTTTGGGGCACCAGTGTAAATTCTGAATGAATGTAATGACTGTAAATTTAAAGTAAAATAGGACAAACTTGAACTCCTCTAGTAGTTTTTATCTTTCATATTTCTTCTGTTTTCTACCGATGACTCAAATGCAAAGCAACCGTTTCACAGGGTTTACTGTAAATCAGTAATTACAATACTTATTGCACTTAGACAACAGTGAAAACATTTTACTCATTAAATTTCTTTTGTGGGCCTCATCTCTGTTATTTAATAGTAACTGTTTTAAATGTTTCTTGAGTATAGTACTGTGTAGAAGTACATATGTATGTTTTGTTTAAGGTTGCTTTTAACTGAATTGACGATGGTTATTTTAATTTGCTTAACCAATAATTTTTTTTATTTTGCTGTCAAGTTCATTATAGATTAGTCAAAATAATTTAATTTTTGTTTTACCATAAACACACTTTTATTTATTCTTTAATACCTACAGGCAATATATCCACATTTGGCAGAAAGTTAAGAATAGAGTTCTAGAAATCAGGACTGGATAAACATGGTGTGACATTTAAATCATTTAGCAACAAGGAATGTCCAGCAAAGTTTTAACAGGATTTTGAATTTAGTTGTGATTAGTTGTGTAAAAGTTTAATCCATAAGTGTACTTAGCAATGGTATGTAATTTTTCTTCTAAAACATGCGGAAGGGGCACAAGGGTTTTTGCATTATTAAACATCAGAACATCATTATTTATTCAATTGTTTAAAGTTACTTTTTGTGTCCATTCATGCATTAGGACCAAAGAGTCTTTTCAAGGATAGAAAACAAGGTTTCCAGTGGTAGGTCCTTGAATAGTTCAGGTAGATTATGCATTGTCCATATGGCTCTTAACATATGTGTACAGTTATGTATGCAAGTTAACTATATGTGTAGTCTTAGTAGACCAGTGCATTGTGCTTTGAAAGCAAATGGATGAAGCTAACAATTAACATCAGTTATATGTTGGTATTACTAGAGGTGTTCATAATAATATTAGATTACATTTTATCCAAGATAAATGTGTTTACCATCATGCTGCTGCTGTTGTTGTTATTATTATTTGGCTGATGCCTTTATCCATGGCAACATACAGTATTTGAGATACAATTGGTTACATTTACTTTTGATCTTTCTTTTGGAATACAGGGAGGTGAAAAGGGCTTATGATCACACAGTGTTATTAGCAAGTCCAAAACCTTAATCACTTTGAACAGTTAATGCATATGTTAAAGATTTTAACCTTTTATAATGTATTTATTTTTAATTTATATTTTACCTCGGGTATAGTAATAAATTCTTTGTTAGAAAAAAAATTACTTGGTCAAGATTTTTTTTTAAAGCTGTAAGATGTGATTAAATATCATTTTTGATTATTGGTTAAGCAATATTCTTTTTTTTTTCCTCAAGTTATTAATGAACAATACAAAGTATAATTATAACTTCAAATGGGCACAGGATTCAAGCCAAGGGTGCTGCTGTAATATTATTAAGATGACGTTTTCATATACATTCTCATTTTCCATTTCATTTCTCTTAAACCAAATAAATACTATTTATTCAATTATTTTTGTATTTATACTCTTTATTTTTGTAATTGTATTTCATAATCTTTTTTTTTTTTTTTTTTTTTTTTTTTTTTAAAAACCAGACTGCATTTCCTCTGATTGACAGTATTGACCCACATGGCTTTGTGATGTACAGGCTTTTTCGAGATGCCACACGTTATGTAGAAGGTCATCATGTAAAGGTACCGTAAGTCTGTCAGTAGGTCAACATGAAAATGTGTAAGTCTTAAATGTATGTTAAATGATACTGACCAGTTTTCATAATTAGAACTTTGCATGAAATATCAAGTTGTGGATCCCTTGTAAGTACAGCAAAAGTTGTCATTTGTATTATGGCAGCAGTTTATAACCAGGTGACCTTGTTCACCAAAGGAACAGGCAGATCGACCAGAATGAGTACTTGTGTACTGTAATTTGAGCACTTGCCCACAGCTGGTCTGTCCAGCCCCTTCTCCTTTTGTCTGACCTGGACATTACAATAGTGTGAGTGTTTGGCCATTCTATTTTCTACTTCCCTGCTGACCTTCTGCTTTCCATAATACACCCCCACCCCTTTTTTTTTTTTTTTTTTTTTTTTTTTTTTTTTTTTTTTTTTTTTTTGGTACTGTTGCTTACTCTCCATCTGCTGAAGACCTGGGTAGGGTGGGGGTGGCTCTGGGTTGGCGATTCCCTGGCTTAGAGAGAGAAGGAAAAGCAGTGCAATGCATGATCCAATGAAAGGGAGAGTCCCTTGGGCCAACCCTTCTGTGCAAGCTGGATAACGATGCTTTAAAGGGCGTGAAGATTATGAGTGGCTGTTAATGGGAGAGTAGAAGACCGGAGGAGTTGCAAATGCTACTTGTGTAGTAATGTTAAATGTACTTCATACTTTGGAATGTTTTTAATCCTATGGAAATTATAAGTCATTTTCTCTGTTTCAGGCTAGTTTAACACACTTGGGTTGAAGGCTCTCTTTTTTGTATTAGAATTTATATTTATGATTTTTTTTTTTTTTAATTTTATTAATTTTATTGTAATCATTCCATACAAATAGATCAATTTTTACAAAAGATAGGATTGAAAACAAGTCACCCCCCACCCCATATGATAATTTTTTGTTTTGAACTAAATCAGTTCTTCCTTTCCTGCATGCCCACATACTAATATTTTCAAGCATTTACTAAATAAATCTTGGTAAAAGTTTTGGTTGATTAGACTTCGGTTTAAGCTTATTTTAAAGTTTCTAGTAATAGTGAGTGTGTTTCTTTCTCTTTCTTTCTCTCACTTTCTTTCTCTGTTTCTGATAACAGTAAACAATGCTGAGATGTGTATGTTTTTGTTGTTTTTTGTTAATTTTTGGATATCAAAATGTTTAATACAGTAGTTTCTGGTTTGACCTTGTTTGTTTTGCTCAAAGAAGCTGTGTGTTGTTTTGTCTTTATAGTGTGTGAACACGTGTGTATATGTGTATGTATATGCAGTTATTAGCACCATTGGGAAAGATGAGTAGAAAAAGAAAGGATTAAAATTTGACATTTTGGTGAATTTTCTAAAACTCACACTAAAAAAAAAAAAAAAAAATAGAGAGATCCAACCTTTACTTGAACTTTTTTTTTTTTTTTCTCCTGAGGAAAAAAACATCCTTAAGAAATTATTTTTAACCAAAACCACATGTACCATGATTATTGAGTTAAGTTGATCAGACTGTTAATGAACTTTCAAGTAGTAATACATGATTTCCTGTTTTATTGGGGTATAAATATAATGTGGCACAGAGGGCAAATTCCCTTATTCATTCAGCAACATTGGAAAGATAAGAGAACATGCAATTCAAATAATGAACAGGTATGTTGAACTTAAGACAGAGATATGTATAATATGCATACACACAAATAATCATGCAGTTTTTAGGTTGGTGGGTAATGTTCTGACCCATAGACAGAAATAGAATAGAAGGAGAATAGTGACTGTACAGGATCTCTGAGATCTTTACTGACACACAGAAATGTAAAGTAAATTATTAAACATCTACACTATATTAACCACACTGTGTAGTCCTTTACAATCTTGAGCTGAGCAGATGTCATACCTGGATGTCTTATAGCTAGTGAGTTTGAACTTTGTAGAGGGTAGTATAAGGTCCCAAGTTTACAACCTTGTTGACCATTATAACATTGTTAAATATTGAGCTGTACTGTATAAAGAGTGTGCCAGGGTGGTATGAAGTGCAAGGTATATGGTATCTTCTGTGGATTGGTTATGATGATATGCAGACTGAAGGTAGTCCATGCTATCTGAAATATTTGATTTAATATGTCACAGCACCAGTCTTTCAAAAAATTTCATCATAATGGCAATTAGTTTGTTAATTTCCCCTTGGGATTAATAAAGTATCTATCTATCTATTGTTGTCGGTTTATAGTCACAGAGACAGTCCAGTTTTGTTGTTAATGGGGCAGAAATTGTTGTCTTTTTTGAAACATTCTCAGGGCCAGCTTCTTTGTGGCCATTAACTTGTTTAAATGTCCTCCTTGTGTCATCTGGAGAAATAGAGAAGAATGAATCCTGACATGCAGTAGGCAAATTTCAGATGTCACTTGTGAGGACCAGTTTATTTATGCAGATTGCTTTTGATTTATTTGGTTACAATGGTCACAAGGATCTTGTTCTTATGAGAAATTCAAAAATGTGTACCATCTTTACAGAATCTAAACAATTCTGAGCTTTTTCTTGCACTTGAGTCCTGTATATATACTTGCACTGATGTTTAAAAATGTTAGCTAATCAGCATAGTACCTGTGGAAGTAAACAGCACAAACAATTAAAACAGTAGTGTTTTATATACCATAAAACACACAAAATCTAAGAGCACCAACAATCAATATCTTCCCACTCCCTGGCACTGTGAATTTAATGTTTATCTGCAATAACAACTCAAGCTAAAAAGCATTTGGCTATATTTACACTCGTGAGTATGCTGAGACATGTGCTAATGCATTTACCAGTTGGCTGTATGCATTTTTCACAATAACATATGTAGGTTTATCCATTTTCATGAGCTATTTAGTGTATATCTGCCTGATATTTGTCTTTAAATAAAACTCTCAAGGGGGAAAAAAAAATCACTCCAGTAATTCTGTCACATGGACATGTTTTGTTGAAACCATGCGTCATGTGTTTTGGTGTTCTACCTATTATGATGGCAGTCACTTTGCTTGCTGTCCTGACAAACTTTTTGAGACAGAGCCATTATTGAATACATATATAAACTCAGACTGCCAACATAAATGTCTGCACATATGGTTACATAAACAAGTTTATGAAAGCCCACTACGTTTTTCATTCATTTGTTCAAGAGAAGTCGAGAGAGAGCGAGCTGTATCTCAGTAGACAGCATGGGACTTTCCTCCACTGGGCCTAGGAATGGTTGTGATCTCCCGATCTGAACCATGCATGTGCATTATTTTCACAAGTATGTACACTTTTTAACATTTTAGGATGCTGACAGATCTGTACTATGTATGTGTGTTGTTTTATGACAGTACATTTATATGTTCTGTTACTTCAGGATCATATTGAAGGTGTCTTGGTCTTTATTAACAAGAAATCATTTGAGTTATAAAATGAGAACTGTGTAGCTGTGTAGTACTTAGAAAGAATGTTATTTGAGGAAATTTTTGTCATGTCACTAACTGGGGAATCTCATACCAACTACCCTTTACTGTAGCTAATTATATTAGAATTAAGCATACATTCTCTATGAAAAACAATGAATGTTGGAATGCATATTATTAAAAAGTGCAAATTTTTTGTGTTTTTTACTTTCTCGTATATGAAGTATAGGGAAAGTATTGTAATCATCCAAAATCCAACCTCGAGATTTTGATGAATCTCAACGTTTTAGACCCCCTCTGAGTCCGATTTATTTTCTCGTAGGGAAAGTACTATAATCGTCCAAAATTTTGATTTCGAAATTTTGATGAATCTCGACGTTTTAGACCTCCCAGAGTCCGAAAATACCATTTTTGGAATTATATCTGTGTGTGTGTGTGTTTATGTAAACATGATAACATGAGTACACTTTGAACATTATTTTGCATTCAAGTACTAGGTGCAAAACGTAGATTTCTATCATCTTTTGAGCTACTGTTTTTTCGCTAACCAGAAGTGGTACTTTTTTATTCATGCAGCTGCAGAGTCCGATTTTATTCAACTTTAACAATATATTGAACAATTATTATAAAATGTGTTTTATTTGTTGTTAATGGTTATTTAATGTGCAAAATATAATCATTCTCTTGTGGTTTACTCCTCAAATATCCATCTCTATATCTGAGTATACCAGAAAGTCTAGGGGAGACCACTCCCTATTTATTTATTTATTTATTTTAATGTGGTGTTAAAAGAACAAATGAACATGAAGGTCTCCAATTGTGCTCTCGACTTGTTTGTTAAATTTCTTATGTTCTATGATGTACACAATTCAAGAAAGCAGTAAAAAGAATGTTAAAAAGGACAAGTGGAAGAATGCTTTCATATGATTGTGTCTTATTAGAATATGTACATAGTATCATTTTTGTCATGTCTGTTGGATATAGTTAAATTCTTACTTGCATGTGCTGATCAATACGCAACACATTGCCTGATATAATTGTTTATTTTCTTGTTGAGGTTGTTGACTTGAAATTCGAGGGGGGGAGAAAAAGTTCAGTAAATGTAAAGCATGTCCTAAAGTATATTTGTTTGCCAAAATTTTAATCTGAAGAGTCAGGTGGTTTTCCTTCCTAAAAAGTTTGCTAATTATTCCTTTTTCTGATACTTTTTTATGTTGTTTGTTTTGTATCATTAATGTGACATTTGATGTATTTACATAGACAGTATCTTTATTATATAACTTGTTCATTTTTGTTTTGTTTTTTTTGTTTTTTACCTATCTCTAAATTCTGTTGCCTATAGATTTGAAATAGTCATTTTAATGTGTCTGGCACAGTATACATGAGATTTGAAATGTTTGAAATCATTTTCTGTACTGAGAGTGAAGGTTCCTAAATGAAGCATGCCCCCTTAGTTCTCTAGGGATTGCAGTGATTTGCTCTGTTATGATGAACAAGGGGGTCTTAAGTGAGCAGATGCCACTAATTTATTGGGATGCTGGGAGAGAGTGTCACAATTTTTTTTTTTTTTTTTTTTTTAGTTTACCCCTCCTTGGTTCCCATGCCCTCAATACCGCTTGTTGATATACCTTGAGGGACTGGACTGACCTTTCCTAGCGTCCCAGTCCATCTGGTGCATGCTAAGTCCATGCATGACTGTGTAGGAGGGTGATGTTTAGTGTGGGCAGCTGGACACAAAGCATCTATGATTCGTGTGTCAATTAACAGCAGCAGCCGTGCGCCCTGAGGATCTTTTCCTTCCCCCATCCACAACCACCCCTCTTCCAAACCAACTGGACCAGTCATGATCATCCTGTAGACACAGTATTGTATTAGCCTTACATTTATGTTCCATTAATTAAACTTTTTTTGTGCTACGTGACATTTTTATTCCATGTCTGTTCCTGCAGCTTCATTGAATAACAAGACAGAGGCATGAGACCAATCATGTTTACTTCTGTATTAGGACATAGATATACAGATAGAACTAACTTTAGTGCTTATAATAGTATGGAAGATTATTGTGATTTTTCACTTAACCAGTTATGAGTTTAATCAATGTAAAGAGTTGACCCAAAATAAAAATGAAGTTCAGGATGTGCACAATCTCAGTACCTGGAGTCAATACAGTATTTAAAGTGCAGCACATGAATGTTAGTCCATGTCATCCCTAATGTATCCCATGATTGTTGCCAATAATTTATTAACGAGTCTATACCACAAATGCCTAGGTAGGCTGTGGTCTGATGACAGACAATGTTTACTCCATTAGATTAATTCACCATCCTGCTCTTAGTGCACTTCCACAATTTCATGGCCTTGTATTATTATCCTCCTGAAAAAGTTCCTTCAGAGGTCAGTACAGTGCTACAGTTAAAGAATGAACCAAATAGGTAAGAATATGCTGCAGCATTAATACACATACCAAGAAAACATTATTCATCTTATTTAGTAACAGTTTATTAACTACATTGCACATATTATTTTTAACTGTTATTTAACTTATCGACAATGCAAAGAAATTACATGGTACAAACACAGATTGGAAATGTGTCTAATCAGGTAAAAGAACTATCAAATAAGCTTGAAATTTGAATGGGTACATGTTTTGTTTCGTAAGTTGATATATTCATACAATTAATGTATAATCTCTACAAATACGAGAAGTTGGAGAACACTCTAGATTTTTTGCTTATGGGAATGGAATTGGGGATTGGGTTATAGTGTGTCATATCTTGTCTATGACAAGGTACATAAGAGTTGTATACTGTGATATGTATTGACACTTTAACAATATATTATGGTACCACTAAAAAAAAAAAAAAATTTTATCGAACTTAATTGCAAGTTCAGTACTATTGAGTGGTACCAAACATGTTAAAAAAGAGAGCTATGCATGTATCCTTTCCGCTGGAAAAAGCTGTGTAGAGAATTGATGGGTGGGTTTGACAGGAACAAAAATTTCCAGCATTGGTAAAAATTGCAAAATTCTTCTGAGAAATTATTTTACATTTGAATCTAATGACACGGGGGTAAACCTTATTTTCGAAAAAGAGCCCCTTATATTGATTTTTTTATTACGTAATTCTTTCTGAAAGGGTACTTTAGCATGATAATGAAATACAGATGATTCTTTTAAGCTGCTACATTATAGGAAAGTGGTTTACAGTACATATTAACAACACTTAATATCGTTACTTTTGACAAACAGGCTGCAAATGATCATCTGCCTTTATCCCTAACCACATCCTAGCAAACTGTCTTTGTTAATAATAATAATGTACTTATTAGGCAATATAGGGAAGTGACTGAGGCACTGGACTTTCAACTACAAGGTTGCTGGCCCAAGTCATGCACATAGCCCACTAACAGTGGAATTTTCAGCAAGTTACTTAATCTGCCTGTGTAGTTAGAATAAAGGTGCCAAACAAAATATTGAATAATAATAATAATTACATGCAGACAAATGTTGGATAGATTATTGACTGTATAACAAATTACTTAAAAACCTTAAGCTTCACATAGGTTAATAAAAGGCAAAAGTCTACGTGTATCTCTTCTATCAGCCGCACACATTACTTCTGTCTTTCTTACTTCAGCACAAAATATGCCATCCACATTATTTACACTGCAAAAAATTAAATCTGAGCAAGGGAAAAGTATTTATACCATAACATTAAATATTGTTTTCCTCATTGTAAGAATTACTGACTAATCAAAAAAAAATGTATTTATGATTTTTTAGCTTGCTTTAGAAATCCATCCATCCATCCATTTTCCAACCCGCTGAATCCGAACACAGGGTCACGGGGGTCTGCCGGAGCCAATCCCAGCCAACACAGGGCACAAGGCAGGGAACCAATCCCGGGCAGGGTGCCAACCCACCGCAGGACACACACAAGCACACCCACACACCAAGCACACACTAGGGCCAATTTAGAAATCTTCTCACATAATTTTTCTTACCCCTTTGGGTAAGAGCCAATATCCCAATTTCAATTTAATTTTTGTTTATGCATTTTTGCAGTGTGGAGTTTGACTTGTTTTATTGACTTATTATGTGACACACAGTCATATGTATATATGTGTGTCACGAACAAGCATCATGAGTCTTTGGCCACACACTGCTTTTGCAAATCTCAAGATTTACCTCCTCCCGATATTGGATTGAGATCTTAAGGCTGTTTAGGCCACTGGAGTAAACTGAAATTAGTGTCATTATCTTGAGATGATGAGCCCTTTGCAGAAGTGGGTAGTAACGAGTTACATTTACTTGAGTAACGTTTTTAAAAAAAATTTACTTCTAAGAGTAGTTTTACTGCACTATACTTTTGCTTGAGTACATTTGTGAAGAAGAAACACTACTATTACTCCGCTACATTGGGCAACACTCAAATCGTTACTTTTTTCCATTATATACGCTATATTTTTGCCAGAGAGAAGCCGCCAGTGGATCTACTGCATGACTGTTTCACCAATCAGACGTAGCAACAATAATCACATGGCTCCATTTCACAAATCGGACATAGCCATGCAGTCACATGACCACACACAAACTGTGATGGCATAGCGGCACTAACTCCTCACAGACAGCGGACAGGGAAAGAAAGAATAAATGAAAAATGAGAGCCAACTCCTGCTGAAGTTTAACCATCACTTCACTGAGTAAAGAACAAGCACGTTTTAACCAAACATGCCCAGACACATAGTCAGGGTAAAGTGAGACTTCTTGTATGTGCACAAGCTGCATTGTTCTAATGTTATTTTTTATCAGATGTGCTATTTGGAGGGCAAGTGAATATGCAGTATTATACTGTCACTGTACAGTATATCTTGTCACTGTAAGTAATTTGCGCTATTCAAACATACATGTTACCTACTGTAGGTATTGGCTTCAAAAGCTTTGTTGTGAAAAACTGAGATTTGGAACTTTGTGTTATTTGTGCATTTTTATTTTGTAAAAATTTTAATTTTTACTAATTTATTATTTTATTATTTGGAAATAGCAGAATTTGCACATTATTTTATATTTTTGTCTGTCTTATTACAACATTTCTAAAAAATAAATCATTTATTATGATAAAACAATTACTTAGTACTTGAGTAGTCTTTTCACCAAATACTTTTTTTACTCTTACTTGAGTAATTTTTTGGATGACTACTTTTTACTTCTACTTGAGTAATATTATTTTGAAGTAACGCTACTCTTGCTTGAGTACAATTTTTGGCTACTCTACCCACCTCTGGCCCTTTGTAAGATGGTGGAATTGTCCAGATTGAAGTATCCATTTGAAAATGAGTAGATTGTAGCCATAAAGGGAAGCACCTGGTCAGCAGCAGTGTTTAGGTTGATATTAAGAGACCTAATGTGTTTTACTGTATTGTATGTTCAATCTAATGTGCTTGTTTATACATATAAATGATGAAGGGGAGAGATACTCAATTATAAATTCAGTTGGGCCATTTTTTCAAACCAAGAAATGTAGCTAGGCCAGACATTTTCAGTGGCCAGTAAGCAGCAGATAGTAAGAAATTTTAAACCAACATAAATGAACATATTGGGAAAATAATATTTATTCATTGTTTGCCTTTCAAATTTGGTCACATCTGACACATGGGCATCAAAAAGTGCATTAAAAAAATAAGCTATAATTAATCAGAATCTGGGGTTGTAACAATACTTTTTTTCCCACTTTTGAAAAATAAAATAAATATTTTGGTCATATCTGACCATTGCTTATCTCAGAGTGCATAAAACAAAATAGTAACGCAGTATTAGCAATAACATTTGTTTCCCTTTTGAAATAAAATAAATATTGTCTTCATAAATGACCCAGGCAATCACAAAATGCATTTAACAGAATAAAAAACTATCCGTGCACAAACCCACAATAAGTGATAACAGTAACTAACACACATGAATACAATTTCTGCTGCACATTGAGGGGCCATGGGTTCATTATAAATCACCATATATGTGATTAGCAATGCTTTCTTTTTTTTGTAAACAAAAATGTGGTGATATGCATGCATTTAGTTTGGATCAAGTTTGAGGTACTATGAAGGTATATAGAGGCCGAGTGTCCTAGTGCTACATGTTTTATTTGGTGAAAAACAGAATTTAGTGCATCAATAAACTGTACATTTTTAATTTTTTTTTTGTTTTTGTTTGTGAGGCTGTGGACAGTTCCAGTGAAGTATCTTATTAAACAAGAAGTTAATTTAACAGCAGTGATTAATTTAAATTAAGAAACTGGTTGGACCAAATGCCTTAATCTACTGTGACCCTTCCGGATTGGTGTTTTTTACTAGAGGATAATACTGAATATTTCATGTTTTGTTTTGAATATTATATTTGTAGGATGTGTCCTGTTTGAACAGAGATGCTTCTAAGGTTATTGTGATTGATTGTAAGAAGGAAGCATTCAGCCTACAACCCTTCAATGGTCTAGCTCTTCAGAAATGGGATGGTAGTTCAGAAGACCGCACTCTCTATGATCTTGCAGCATTTCTTAAAAGTGAGTATGAGTGCTTAAGCTTACTATAAAGCATACTGCACATTTGTTCTATAAATCAATTACTTAAGTCATTGGCGAACTGATTATAAAGTGTACCAAGTTTTAGACATCAGTCATGTCATTCATAACTTAATTGTCAATAAAAGTAGCCCTGATTATATGAGGAGCAAAAAATATTTTTGTCAATAAGGATCTGTTGGCAATGTGTATTTTTGTGTGTGTGTGTGTGTGTGTGTGTGCTTGTGTGAGTGTGTTTATATATGTGCAAATAATGTATAAATTTAACCACCCCATTGAATACATAGTAATCAAAGAAAATTCTCTAAAATCACCAACCTCGGTATCACACTGTGCTTCTATATATAAAAGTTCTTGTAATTTGTGTGTCTTTCAACTCATTTTATTAAAGCATTTTATAATACCCCACAGGTGCCTTTTGTGTGTGGCCTTTGTTTCTTTTTTTTTTTTTTCTTTTTTTTTTAACTCATGTACCATGACCGTAAAATGCAACTGACAGACAGGTAGAAGGAAAAATGCAAAAGAGGAGGGCGTCACAGGATTCAAGAGATGGTGCATTCCACGTCTGAGAGTCAAAATATTAAAAGATGAACACCTAAAACAAGTGTTTGTGGCTTGAAGATGGCAGTTGTGTTTGTGCCTTATATTTAATGACACTGCTAACAGCAACCCTGATTTTATGCATGTGCATTTGTTCTACTTCTTTCAGCTGCTTCCGTTAGGAGTTGCCACAGCAGATCATCTTCTTCCATATCTTTGTCCTCTGCATCTTGTTCTGTTACACCCATCACCTGCATGTCCTCTCTCACCACATCCATAAACCTTCTCTTAGGCCTTCCTCTTCCCTGGCAGCTCTACCCTTGGCACCCTTCTCCCAATATACTTAGCATCTCTCCTCTGCACATGTCCAAACCAACGCAATCTAGCCTCTCTCACTGTCTTCCAACCGTCCAACTTGAACTGACCCTCTAATGTACTCCTTTCTAATCCTATCCATCCTTATCACACCCAGTGCAAATCTTAGCATCCTTTAACTCTGCTATTCCAGCTCTGTCTCCTGCTTTCTGGTCAGTGCCACCGTCTCCAACCCATATAACATAGCTGGTCTCACTACCGTCCTGTAGACCTTCCCTTTCACTCTTGCTGATACCCATCTGTCACAAATTACTCCTGACATTTTTCTCCACCCATTCTACCCTGCCTGCACTCCTTTTCACCTCTCTTCCACAATCCTCATTACTCTGTACTGTTGATCCCAAGTATTTAAACTCATCCACCTTTGCCAACTCTACTCTCTGTATCCTCACCATTCCACTGACCTCCCTCTCATTTACACATATGTATTCTGTCTTGTTCTTACTGACCTTCATTCCTCTCCTCTCTAGAGCATATCTCCAACTCTCCAGGGTCTCCTCAACCTGCTCCCTACTATCGCTACAGATCACAATGTCATCAGCAAACATCATTGTCCACGGGGACTCCTGTCTAATTTTGTCTGGCAACCTGTCCATCACCATTGCAAATAAGAAAGGGCTCAGAGCCGATCCCTGATATAATCCCACCTCGACCTTGAATGCATCTGTCACTCCTACCGCAGACCTCACCACTGTCACACTTCCCTCGTACATATCCTGTAAAACTCTTATGTACTTCTCTGCCACTCCCAACTTCCTCATACAATACCACAACTCCTCTCGAGGAACCCTGTCATATGCTTTCATATGCCACAAACACGCAATGCAACTCCTTCTGGCATTCTCTATACTTCTCCATCAACACTCCTGGACTGTTCTCTGCAGTCAGAAGTTTGATTTGCTATCACTCACTTGTCATTTGATTGTAAAGATCTGATCTCCTCTAGTCCACATCAGAAATTTCATTAACATAAGCATTTTTTATTTATAAAAAGTTAATGATTTTATTTAGAAAGCTATTGTTATTCTAGTTTCTCTTTGTTCATTTCTATTCTTTATTGGGCTATATTTTGAAAACTTTACCTAAAAAAAAATTTAAACAAATATTGATGTCATTACCAAGTAAGTATCTGTGATCTGGGTTATGTATCAGACTACCATTTAGTGTTCCTTTCAAGAATACTTTTTGATATTATGTGGTCCACTTAATCTCTTGACAAGAAGAGTTGTGGTCTTCGGTTTAATACATGTTGAGAACCCCTGATGTAGACAAAAGATTAACTAGAGCTTTTTAGACTTTACAGTAACTTTAATCCATTCTGACAATTATTCATTCACTTTCTTGTATCTGTTTGTTTAATGTAAATTTACTATACTCTTGCAGCAATTGCCATTAGTGGTGTAGAAGATGTAAGAATGGTGTTGGAGAATTATGCATTGGAAAAGGATCCAATAGAAGCATTCAAAAAGAGACAGGAACAGCTTGCTCAGGTAAACAAAGTGGTGCACAATGTCAACCATTTCATAACTTAAGGAATAGCTTGCATTTTTTTTTTTTTTTGGCTTGAGTCTGTATGCATGTTAAGATCATACTTCTGATCTATACTATTTTACATAGTTCAGAATTACTTTTCCTTCACTGACCACAGAAGTCATTTGATGCTGCTTTCAATAGGTTCTGTTGGGTTACTTTAATAAGTTCTTTTCTAATTTGACTTAATAAAAGTTTATTGAACAAAGAGGTTAAATATTAACCAAATGTTGTTCAAAATGTTTCAGCAATATACAATAATAAAAATGACAACAGTATATAACCATTTAGATTATCTCAATCTGTAAAGTAACTAGATAGATTTTTTTTTTTTTTTTTTTTTTAATCCCCTGAGGCTTTTTAATAAAATTCAATAAATAAATATTATATTATGGCAAACAAACCCCTTTTAAGTACACAATAGCATGAATGAAGAGAAAGAAAATATCTGACTTGGCTAAAGATAAAAAGAGCAGTCACTGTGAGGCATTATAAAGATGTAGTTCCATTTACATAAAGAAGCCCTAGTAGAGTTTCTTTACATGCTTCTAAAGAACTTAGTTTTTGAGACTGGGGTTGTGCAGCATTTTTCATAATTGCACTGTTTTGGTTTCATTTTATCCTCCAGTACTACCTTGAGGGGATTAAGACTGTGTCTCATAACTGAGCCTACCTTTTTAATTAGTTTGTTGATATGGTGGTTTTCTCTTGAAGTGATGTTATTTGTATGTATTTTTTCTTCCAACCAAGTTGCTTAATTAGAAGCCAATTCTCACCAATAATTTCTTGGCTTGATAGTGTTTTAACTCTACCATGTTAGTTCATTCTGAAATCATAATTTATTTCCCCATCTAATGATACACGTATCATCCAAGTGATTTGAAACATACTATGGATGAATAATTTTCAGTTCTTCACTTTCTCTTCAGTTTCCTTCTGAGTACTTAATTACACCAAATACTGAATGATGAATACACACAGGTGAAAATGGAGACAAGCTAAATGTAGAACTGCTGGTTCCTTTGCCGTTTGCATTTTATTGCTAATAAGGAGTAATTAAAACAATGAATACAGCTGTGTAACATTAAATTAAGCAATTAAGGGTCCAAAATCTTAACAAGGGAGACAACTAAAATGAAGCAGGAAAATGTCACTTGAGCAATAAGTGCTTCATCAGTAATGAACGATTTCTCATGAAGCAATCTCTGTATTCTAAATGTGTTACATTAAATTTATCCTGTGTGCCAACTACTGACTGTCAGTGGTTAGTACAAGGGGTAGCCAGTTTAAGAAGTACTTGGCAATTAACAAATAAGAGCACACAGATTACGATGAATTTAACATGCTACTTTAGTTCAGATCAGTGCTTGAAGTGGACCAGTACTCATCAGTATGCAGTACCAGCACTTCTGCGTTTTACTCTTCAGAGTATCATCCCTTTTTTCCTTTAATACCAGGACTTCTTAGAACCTCCTAGTACTATTATGCTAGATGTGCTGGCCTGCCACTATCACTAGGACCGTACAATGTAAATGTATTTACAGTGGGGCAAAAAAGTATTTAGTCAGCCACCAATTGTGCAAGTTCTCCCACTTACAAAGATGAGAGAGGCCTGTAATTTTCATCATAGATATACCTCAACTATGAGAGACAAAATGAGAAAAGAAAAATCCAGAAAATCACATTGTCTGATTTTTGAAGAATTTATTTGCAAATTATGGTGGAAAAGAAGTATTTGGTCAATAACAAAAGTTCATCTCAATACTTTGTTATATACCCTTTGTTGGCAATGACAGAGGTCAAACGTTTTCTGTAAGTCTTCACAAGGTTTTCACACACTGTTGCTGGTATTTTGGCCCATTCCTCCATGCAGATCTCCTCTAGAGCAGTGATGTTTTGGGGCTGTCACTGGGCAACACTGACTTTCAACTCCCTCCAAAGATTTTCTATGGGGTTTAGATCTGGAGACTGGCTAGGCCACTCCAGGACCTTGAAATGCTTCTTACGAAGCCACTCCTTCATTACAAGGGCGGTGTGTTTGGGATCATTGTCATGATGAAAGACCGTCATGTTTCATCTTCAATGCCCTTGCTGATGGAAGGAGGTTTTCACTCAAAATCTGACAATACATGGCCCCATTCATTCTTTCCTTTACACGGATCAGTCGTCCTGGTCCCTTTGCAGAAAAACAGCCCCAAAGCATGATGTTTCCACCCCCATGCTTTACAGTAGGTATGGTGTTCTTTGGATGCAACTCAGCATTCTTTCTCCTCCAAACACGACGAGAAGAGTTTTTACCGAAAAGTTCTATTTTGGTTTTATTCCTCTTCTGGATCATCCAAATGCTCTCTAGCAAACTTCAGACGGGCCTGCACATGTACTGGCTTAAGCAGGGGGACACTTCTGGCACTGGAGAATTTGAGTCCCTGGCGGCGTAGTTTGTTACTGATGGTAGCCTTTGTTACTTTGGTCCCAGCTCTCTGCAGGTCATTCACTAGGTCCCCCGTGTGGTTCTGGGATTTTTGCTCACCGTTCTTGTGATCATTTTGAACCCACGGGGTGAGATCTTGCGTGGAGCCCCAGATCGAGGGAGATTATCAGTGGTCTTGTATGTCTTCCATTTTCTAATAATTGCTCCCACAGTTGATTTCTTCACACCAAGCTGCTTACCTATTGCAGATTCAGTCTTCCCAGCCTGGTGCAGGTCTACAATTTTGTTTGACAGCTCTTTGGTCTTGGCCATAGTGGAGTTTGGAGTGTGACTGTTTGAGGTTGTGGACAGGTGTCTTTTATATAGATAACGAGTTCAAACAGGTGCCATTAATACAGGTAACGAGTGGAGGACAGAGGAGCCTCTTACAGAAGAAGTTACAGGTCTATGAGAGCCAGAAATCTTGCTTCTTTGTAGGTGACCAAATACTTATTTTCCACCATAATTTGCAAATAAATTCTTTAAAAACCAGACAGTGTGATTTTCTGGATTTTTTTTCTCATTTTGTCACTCACAGTTGAGGTATACCTATGATGAAAATTACAGGCCTCTCATCTTTTTAAGTGGGAAGACTTGCACAATTGGTGGCTGACTAAATACTTTTTTTCCCCACTATATTACTTGCTAAGCTTCATTACTCAGGTTGCAGTAAGTTACACAAGTCAGATCACATTTCATTATTGTGCTTTTTCCTGCTACTCTCCTATCCTGCTGGTAAGTAGGGTAAGAACATCTGTGACAATTTCAGCCTGGTTACAAAAAGGCAACATGAGAATAGGATCCAAGGCAGAACAGTCAAAACACACAAACACAAACTGATAGTCAGGAGCATCAGTAATCTCATGAATCAAGTGTCTCTCCTATCAGTCCTGTTATCAAAGATCCTGTTGATGTAGCTAATGGTAGAAACAGTGTTTCTGTGTTGATAAATGACCAGATTCTGAGTTTTATACTTTTGATCACAGAGTAAATAGCAAATTTTTAAAGAAAAAGAAAGAAAAAATCAGTTTGGATGCCATCATGCACTAAAGTTGTAGACATTTTAATTTGAATGATTTGAATTTGGTCACCTTCGTTACAGGCAACTATCTTGTGAGCATTCAGTGCTTCTGATGTGTTTTATTTATAATAATTCTGTAATTCAAAACGTAGAATGATTTTGATTTGATGGTATTGGCTTACATGCTTGGCAACATGTGGATTTTTTTTCTCTTTTATTTTAGGGTTGATAAGAATTTCACAAATTTCATTTTTATTTTGGCGGCCTCTTTTTTTAATAAATCATTATTTACCTCCTGTCTCTAAGAGTCCCCAATCCTACAGCACAAAACCCTTGGGTATCGCCTCTAATTTATTTTCACATTATCTACTGTAAATTATTTTTGCAAATGGTTTTGAGAAACGATCATAAATTAATGATTTAATCTTAAGATGAAGTTTATGATGATCTTAGTGTTATGATGCATTTGGGAAACGCACCCCAGACCAGTCGAGCATTTAGGAGATTATTTGGAAAATTTTGTTTTCAGTTTTATTTAATGCATGTTCATTTAAGCTAAATGAACTTTGGCATTTAATGGATTTCTGTGATGAGCAGGGAGGGTCTAAAGCCTTTTAAATTCTCTATTTTTGTAGCCAATGGGTAAAAAATAGTTTAGGTTATTATCATAGGTTGTAGTGTAATAATTGTCTTGACCTTAATTTATTGCATTCTGTGTGGCAACCACTGTCTGTTATTATGGTCTCCTCAAGGAATGGCCAGTTGAAGAAGCACTTACCAATTATCAAGCAGATTGGGGAGCACATACATTATGAGGGGTTTAACTTGCTATTTCAAGTATAATGAGTTTTTAAAGAAGCACTCACAAATTACCAGCCTTTTTTAAAATGGAGTTTGCAATGAATTGATAAAAAAGGAAAATATGAAAATAAGTTTAAAAAGGGTGAACAGCTTTTTTGAACAGATTGCTGCAGCCATTGGTCACAATAAAGGCAATATGTTTTATTTATATTTAACTAGATTAAAATTACATTGCATTTTACAAACCACTAATGCAGGAACCCAGAAAATACCAAAGGGTTCACAAACTTTTTTGAATGTATGCTCAATAAAACACCCACTAAAATGTTTGTATCTATACTGAATTTGTGAAGCAAATGTCTTTTTTTTGGTAGATGATATTTTAATGGCGTTAAATAAATAAACTCAATTCATGTATTGAGCTTGCTGTTTTTTTGTTTTTTTTTTAATAGGAAGAAGAGCACAGAATCTCTGAACTTTCTCGACATAAACAACAAGGCTTGTCACTAAGTACTATTACAGGACGTTTCTGGCCTAGATCAAAACAACAGTGACACATTTTCAGTCTCCATTTTCATGGACAGTCTACAAATGGAATGGCTGTTGTGGGCAACTTCCTTCAACAAATAATTTAGTATCCATTCTGGAAATTATTATCCTTGTCACATTTGTTACTTTTTAAGTCCAAAAAAAATTGGGCCCTGGCTAAAATAAGATGGAAATTGAGCTACATCCTAACCTAACTGAAAGGCGAATAAACTTTGATTTGTTCAGTGGGAGCTATTTTAAACATAGAAGAAAAACAGAGTGCAGTCTCTTCTTTTTACCATTCTTCTACTGTTTGTAAAGGGACTTCTTGCTTTGTTTTGGTGCTGTGCGTAATAAATACAGGTCTGTTTTAAAGACAGGTTGTAGCAGAATTATGTAAAAGAAGGAACATGTTTCTCCTGAAGTACACAACCTGTGAACCCCATTATTTTTGTATTTATTTCAAGTAAAGCAGTATTTAAACATAATTAGTAGTACAATAGGAGAATCCAATTTTTTTTTTTTTTTTTTTTTTTTTTTTTTTTTGCATTGCTCTTTAAATAAAGACCTTGTGACTCTCTATGGCTAATTTGTTTTGTTTCTTGCATGAAGAATGCTCGGACCCCTGCATACAAAAAACATTTACTGTTACTATACAAAAAAAGGAAAATAATTCAAAACAGATCGTTGGAGATGAATGTTAAAAAGATAATGACACTGAAGATCTGGGCTTTACAAAAACAATCCTAAGGACATTTTCCCAACTCAAAGCTGTAAGGAGATATGTGTAGAATGTAAGCCCTGCTTAGAATGCCCTTGCTGCATAAAGGTAAGCCACAGTAAGTTGTACTGAATCAAGTCCTGTGCTGGCCATCCTTGTTGCATACAGCCACATGGGTACCCACACACACACACATTAGCCATGTTGTGTATGTTTTTGCTTTTATTCTAAAGACATTATGCTGTACAATCAATTTAACAGAGATGTTAGTGAGGACTACTATCAGTTTTACTGAATATAAATAACAATGCTGAAATTCTGCTCTAGTTTTACTTTTAATTTCAAAGCACTGAAATATATTTGTTTTCTATTAGACAAATTGAAAGGAAAAAAATATGCTGTGAAAATTTCACCCCCACACCTAAATGTGTGTTAAAGACATATTTTGCAACAATGAGTCTTTTGGAGGTAAGTTTGTACTTGCTTTTTCACACTATTCAGTAGTGATTTTGGCCCTTTCTTCCAGACAGATTTGTTCCCAGTTGTTCAGGTTACTCAGATGTGTGCCACCATTTTCACTGTCAAATTGAGATTGGGTCTTGTCATTGTGGGACATTCACCTTTTTGTCTTTGAGCCATTCCAAGATTGCTTTGGCCTTTTGTTCAAAATCACTGTCTTGCTGAAAGAGACATGTGACAAAGTTTCAGTTTTTTAGCAGACTGAAACAAGTTCTCTTGCAGTTACTGCATTTTACACAACTAGATAACTAGTCCCTGCTAATGAAAAGCAACCACACAGCATACAGTAAAACTGCCACCATTGTACTTCACAGACATTAGTGTTTTCCAAAGTGTATGCAGTGTTTTATTTCTACCATACATACAGTATATCTCTGAACTTTGGCCAAAAAAGCTCTACCTTGGTCACCCCTGACCACAAATCATTTTCTTATATCACAGATGCCAATGTCATGCTTTTTGGAAACCCTCACATGTGCTTATTCATAGTTCTTTAACAATTTCTTTTTTGCCATCTTCCCTTACAAGTCTTTCTTACGTACAGCTAGCTCTTGCTATGGTTGACTGGTGTACTTTTGATCTATTCTGTGCTACAGAACATTTCTGACTCCTTCACAGTGATTGTTGGCCACTCACAAGTCTCACTTTTTGCACAGATTTATTTAAGGGACATTCTATATCCAGCAGTAGCTTCCACTAATAGAATCAATAATGCCCAATGAAAGATCCATATATTTGGATATTGTTTTGTACTCTTCCTAATTTGTACATTTGTATTTTATCTGACTTGATTGTAATGTTCTGTAGTTTTCATTTGCAGAGCTGACTTTCACATTCATAATTTTATTTATAATCCCTTAACTTGGATTTTTTTTATCCAGAAAATTCTACAGTTATGTTTTGATTTGCTGGTGGAAACCAATTTTGTCAACAATAGGCAATATTTTTCTTAGCTCTATAAACTCAGAACTTCAATAACGGGGATTAAGTACATAGGCATCAGCATATTTACTTTTTTGCCCCTAACGTACAGTAATGTCAAATTTAAAACAAAAAAGTGTAATTTTTGTGTTTCAATTCTTTGAAGTAAAAATAACTACAAAATTTCAGTACAATTACCTAGTCAGTAAAGGGCCCTAATAGTTTTGCAAGGTACAGCACTAGTGTGTGTACTGGAAGAAGGTTCTAGAACAAGGGTACACTATGATTAAATAGTTTATAATCAAATACAGTGATCTCATTACACCCTGTCTTAGAATGATTCACTTTGTTCACTGAATCTGCACTGAAACCGTTATCTTCTATCTGAAGTCACTTGTTTGACCATATTTGGTGGTTGTCATTCTGTAATACGTATCTGGTTTGTTCTGAACACCTCTTGGAGATAAGCACTGATAGAGCTGTTATGTTTAATAACTCGCAATCATGGAGACATATGAAGATTTTTCAATAACTTTAGATGTCAACCACTTCTATTATTTTGTCTGTCTTCATTTGTCTCAGTTATTGCCTTATAAAATGAGTCACATTTTTGATGTTACTATTCTTTTTATTTTGGATATTTTCTTATATGATTAGCACTAGTAATAATATATGTAATTATTAAATATTTCAAAATTACTCTCTTCAAGCTTTTTTTATAGCATATATAACGCATTCTCTTTGTTGTTTATTTAGGATAATTCACGAATGAAGATATGTTCTTGAACCATAAAAACAAAAGCAGCAGTATGAAGGCCCTCTAGTCAATGTTGGAATGCTAGATATAACTGGCTTGCAAGCTTAGGTATTTTTTAACAGAAATACATGTATGTTTTGGGACGTTTAGAATACAGGCTAAGTGACTTACTTGTTCAAGGTTGTATATTGATTGAGCGACAGAGATTAAACCACAAAGGCTGTGTTTTTCTTTTCTTCAGATTCCATTTCACCAAGATAAAACATGTTGGTGACAACCACAGCCAAGTAATTTAAGAGTATATTTAAATTCAAACAATTCTGATGCTTAAGAAAGATGGGTTTTGTCCTTCATAAGGCAGAATACTTGTTAAAATTCCATTAACTTTAGTCGCTTGCGAGGCAGGTAGTATACTGTACATTCATGAAAGACAGTCTGACATGGTGATTAGGGCTTTGAACTTCAGGGTTTGAAGTTGCAAGTTCATATCCCGCTTCTGAACCTGTGTGACCATGAGCAAGTCACTTCATCTGCCTGGCTCCAGTAGGAAAATCAAAAGAAATGTAACTGTTCCTCAAATATTGTAAGTTGGGTACTCTGGTCAAGACATAAACCAAATAAGTAAATTATAAGAAAGGTGCGAGCGTAGAACCTCTGTGTGGATTGTGTTTTATAGATCTTGATGTTGACTTTTCTTGGACAGTTCGCCAGATAAGTTGCTTGGTGTGTACATTTGCAGTTTATGAATGTTTTTGTCTCATTGTCTTCATGAATAATGCAAATTGATTTTAATAGCTTTATATCAGTCTGTTAAAAAATGTAATCTTGTTCCTTTCTAAATTGTTTTAGACTCGGATACATACCGATGTTATCAAATTTGTGGTATAATGGATTCAATCATTTTTAAACGGTAAGATTTGAAGAATTACAGTCATATGAAAAAGTTTGGGAACCCTTCTCAGTCTGCATAATACTTTACTTTCAATAAAAAAAGATAACAGTGGTATGTCTTTCATTTTCTAGGAACATCTGAGTACTGGGGTGTTTTCCGAACAAAGATTTTTAGTGAAGCAGTATTTAGTTGTATGAAGTGTGAAAAACTGGCTGTGCAAAAATTTGGGACCCCTTGTAATTTTGCTGGTTTGAATGCCTGTTACTGCTCAATACTGATTACTTGCAACACCAAATTGGTTGGATTAGCTCATTAAGCCTTGAACTTCATAGACAGGTGTGTCCAAGCATGAGAAAAGGTATTTAAGGTGGTCAATTACAAGTTGTGCTTCCCTTTGACAAGCATGGGATCCTCAAAGCAACTCTCAAAAGATGTGAAAACAAATATTGTTCAGTCTCATGGTTTAGGAGAAGGCTACAAAAAGCTATCTCAGAGGTTTAAACTGTCAGTTTCAACTGTAAGGAATGGAATCGGGAAATGGAAGGCCACAGGCACAGCTGCTGTTAAACCCAGCAGGTCTGCCAGGCCAAGAAAAATACAGGAGCGGCATATGCGCAGGATTGTGAGAATGGTTACAGACAACCCACAGATCACCTGCAACGACCTGCAACAATATCTTGCTGCAGATGGTGTATCTGTACATCGTTCTACAATTCAGCACAATTTGCACAAAGAACATCTGTATGGCAGGGTGATGAGAAAGAAGCCCTTTCTGCACTCGCACCACAAACAGTCGCTTCTTGTACGCTTAGACAAGCCACATTCATTTTGGAACAAAGTGCTTTGGACTGATGAGACAAAAATTTAGTTATTTGGTCATAACAAAAAGCACTTTACATGGCTGAACAAGAACTCCGCAGTCCAAGAAAAACACCTGCTACCTCCTGTCAAATTTGGTGGAGGTTCCATCATGCTGTGGGGCTAGTTCAGGGACTGGGGTCTTTTTTAAAGTCGAGGGGCGGATGAATTCACCTAATATCAACAAATTCTTCAGGATAATGTTCAAGCATCAGTCACAAAGTAGGAATATCCAACCCCTGTGTAACTTCAACAAGACAATCACCCAAAACACAGTTTGAAATCTACAAAGGCATTCACACAGAGCGAGAAGTACAATGTTCTGGAATGGCCGTCACAGTCCCCTGACTTGAATATCATCGAAAATCTATGGGATGATTTGAAGCAGGCTGTCCATGCTCGGCAGCCATCAAATTTAACTGAACTGGAGGGATTTTGTATGAAGAATGGTCAAAAATTCCTCCATCCAGACGCTCATCAAAGGCTATAGGAGGTGTCTGTTATATTTGCAAAGGAGGCTCAACTAAGTATTGATGTCATATCTCTGTTGGGGTGCCCAAATTTAAGCACCTGTCTAATTTTGTTATGATGCATATTTTCTGTTAATCCAATAAACTTAATGTCACTGCTGAAATACTACTGTTTCCATAAGGCATGTCATATATTAAAAGGAAGTTGCTACTTTGAAAGCTCAGCCAATGATACACAAAAATCCAAGGAATTAAGAAGGGTTCCCAAACTTTTTCATATGACTGTATATGGTGTCATTGCTTTTAGATGCCCCTCAATAATCAAATCATATTTATTTTTCCTTGCTTGTTTTTTATATTACATATAAAATGAAGAAGACTGGCTCAGAAAAGTTAATTAAAAGGTCTGCAAGGACAGGTAGCTCTATTATGCAACATAAAAGAGCACAATGCAGTGGAGACATTGCTCTTTCACAAGTCTGTCTTGAAGGTACTGAAGGAGAAAAGTGTCAAGTTAAACTTCAGTCTTCCATCAGTTTTCCAAAGCTATGTTTTCTACACGGAGTTTGCTATCAGTCATTAGGCAGGGTTCCCTGATTTGGAAACCATTATCATAAAAAAAAAAAAAACACTCTACTGTCTTTGTTTTACATTTCACTTGCTTGAGTTTGGTTGGTTGCATTATTTTATGATGTAATATATGTATAGTCTTGTGTAATTTTGTTAATAGTCTCATCCTGTAATGCTTGATACTGAGCTGATTGTGTTTTTCTGTGATAATTCCGTTGTCTGTGTTGTATATTCCCTGAAGCAAAGACACCTGTGTGGAGAAAATATTCCATACCAACTTTACCACACTCATCAGTCCGTTGTGATTTCCAGCTGAGCAGGTGCCATACTAGGATGTTAAGGACCACGTGAAAATGGACTTCATTCTGCACTTTTTGAAATTGGTGAACATACAGTAGATGGAGACTTTCTTAAGTGCTTATTGAAGTGAAAGCTTTTCGTTGACAATAGCTAAAATGTTTTACCCATTTCAGGATATCACTGATTATAACTCCAAGAAATGTAAAGCTTCTGATCCTTTTCACAGGATCCTCTTCAATTCTGATCAAGAATTCTCGGATTCTCTTTTCTGATTAAGATTCTTGCCGCTGCATTCTGAACTAACTGCATCAGATTAATGCCTTTCTTAGATACAGGCAAACTGAAGAGAGGCTCGCTTATCCAATGTTGCGCATTTATGTGTCACCACAGGACAGAAAAAAGGGCCATATTTGCCACTGAACTCGTCATCACATGGGCACGAGCTCCATTAGTTGGCATATTATTGGTAATCGGAAAAGGGGGTGAGCTTGTGATATTTTGTAAACATGAAACTGTGTTGGAAAGTCCTCACATAGTCATCTAATTTTCATTCTATTTTATTTCCTACTCCGAAGACGAGATCATCAACAGCTGTCAAGTCTGACATCACCTCCAACTAGAAGTTACGCAGTGTGGCATTGGCTTTGGTTAAATGATGTTTTTTGTTTCCTTTCAAGCTCCTTGTGATTTTGTTGTTTTGTGAAAGAGCTTTATAACATAAAGATTTTACTATACATCAGCCATTGTCAGCACAATCGCTTTGTACATAGCAAACAAAACATACACAATGTGGGAAGGTATATTGCAGATTATCTAGATGACACCAGATTAAATATTTTAGGGCGCCAAGTCATATCCAAACGGTTGTATACAGCATGGCTTTGAATCGTCCGGCATTCACAATTTTATTTGTTGGAGTCTTCCACAAAAATTTCAAATCAACTCGTAAATGCATGATTAGACATCAGATTTTGCTGCTGAGAAACCCTTACAAGTTCATCGTGGATAATGGAACTTAATGGCACTTGTCCACTGTGGGAGAAGGTACAGCTCCTGTAAAATAAGATGAAGGTGACATCTCAGAATCATCTCATGGAAATGAATTCTGACTTCTAAAGAGATTAATTCTCTGACTCTAGTCATCCGATATCACTATAGAACTAAGTGCCTATCTTAGTATGTGGGGCCACATGTGTAAGGACATGGAAGAAAATGATTTCTCTGACCATGTTTTGTGTCTTCCCTCAATGACACTGGTCCACATGTGCGATACCAAATGTATAATGTGCTCCGTGTATATTGGAGCCTGAACACTGATAATGGTATCATGCTATGCATAGCAATTTGGGGCGGAGTGGTGGCTCTGAGGCTAAGGATCTGCGCTGGTATCCAGAAGGTTGCCGGTTCAAGTCACTGCCAAAAGAGATCCTACTCTGCTGGGCCCTTGAGAAAGACCCTTAACCTGAAATTGCTCCTGTACAATGGCTGACCCTGCGCTCTGACCCCAAGGGGTATGCAAAAACTAACAAATTCCTAATACAAGAAATAAAGAACCAAAAAAAAAAATTGTTCTTGATTAGACTTTTTGTTTATGATGTGGAATAACGTGTGATGATCAAGGCCTGTGAGCACGTATGGAGATCCTGTTCTCTGGGCTTCAGTCGTGTGTATGGGAGTGTCCATGTGACGCCGCTGTTTGCTGTCTAATATGTGGGTTGAGGGGTTTCTTAAGCTTATCTGGTAATAGGCTTTGCTCTTCCACATCGAGGTGAGGTGTTATGATTGTATGAATCAACCTTTACTATACCTACACCAGCTTATACTCTGTTCCATGTAAAACACTTGTATGTTTAGTTTTAACTCTGAGTGCGCGGAGCCATAAATTGCTTCATTAACACTAGAACTACACCTGTATAGAGGAAACTCCTGACTTAAGGCTATTTTGACCCCTTTAAAAACGTTAGGCTCTGCGGCACGGCACTCATAACATTTCAACTGATGTCCAACTGCTGAGCCCTTCACGGGAAGTGCAGCTGCTGTCTCACATAATATTGCACACCATATTGTGTGTAGAACTTCATACACTTGTTTTCCCACGCTGCTGTGGAACTGGAGAATGGGCTGATATTGGATTGTGTTATGACACATTCTCCATTTCACAATGCTCCTTAAAGAGTCCCTCAGGAGGAATCCACGTCTTGCCTCATTAGTTCCTGTTTGCCGGTGGTGAATTGAGCCTGACTTCCTGCAAAAGCAATTACCTCACACATAGGGAAAGAATATTGGGAATGTCCCCTCCCTAAGTGACCTGAGCATGAGCCGAAGGGCAGGATACTCACTGGCACATTTTTTAGTTAGTTAGGTTTCAAGCATGATATTTTGATTGATTTTTATAAAGTATACTACACACTGTTGGAATTCATCAGAAAATGATATGCAAGAAAACTGGGGGGAATAAAATACACAATGATAGATGCACACAGAAGTACATGGTAAACTGCTCAAATTATGTACAAGTATTGTGTGTGTGTGTATATACATATATAGTAGTGGAAGGCCAGGGCCCTTACCTGGCTAGGACGCCTTCATAAAGAAGGACTGAGGGAGAGAGCGTTCACAGGGCATTATCCCCCCTGGAAAGCTAGAAGGCAGCAACCCTGTGTTGCTGCAGCACCACGGACTTCCACAAGGCTTCACGGGAGCTGGAGTTCGGCACAGCCTTGTTGGGTCCCATGGGTGCCACAAGGGAGTTCTGCAGGAGCTGCAGAGCCCCTACGTCGTTGGGCTTCCACCTCACCCGGGAGTGCTTCCAGACCACGCCAATGGCCCACTGGAATACTCCCAGGTGCAACATAAAAGAAAGCAGATGCCACTGCTCCAACAGCCAGAGTTGGGAGGGAGAAGACAATGCTTGCTGGTGGAGGAGTGGAGGCAAAGACAAAGAGAGAGAAGCCAAAGAAGGAAGAGTGGTGCATTGCTGTGCTTTGGTACTGTGCTGTAGGAAATGATTTGGGAAGTGTTTCCCACTGCATGAAAGCCTGTGTTCTGCTGGAAAGGGATGTGTGGAGGTCCCTTTATCTGTGCAAAAGGATGAAGGTCCAAGTCTTTACAGTCCTGATGCTTCCTGTTTTGTTATATGTTTGCAACACATTGGAGCTATCCAGTGACCTGAGATGAAGATTTGACTCCTTTGGTACTGTGTCTCTTCAGAGAGGCTTTGGGTCGAATGAGTGTATGCTCTCAGAGTCCCGAATGAGGCGCATCACCTGCATTGTGAAGGAGCGTCAGTTACGGCACTACGGCCAAGTGTTGTGATTCCCTGAGGGTGATCCAGCTCATAGGATCCTGAGGACTCGAGCAGCTGGACCAGGCCAAGGGGTCGCTCACATAACACCTGCCTGCAGCAGATAAGTGGTAATTTCAAGAGGGTGGCTCTGAACCGCGTGTTTGCCTGGGGTGTTGCCAACTGGGATTCCAAGCTGTTTTGTTGTGTGGTGAGTGCAGCAATGCGCTGTACCAGTGCATGCCCCCCAACCTGTACTCTTTCCACACGTCCTCAATGTATATTAAAAAGAGAATAGAAACTATGGTGCACACTTTCAAAGATTCTAAGTAAAAGAAAGATTGACAACACAGCATATTCACGATAAAGTTAGTAAATTCAACTTTTACATACATCACAGAGTGCAGAAAACTGGAAGGCATCTCAGATGAAGCAGGGGGGCTGCTTTCATGGGAAACAGGAAAGGAAAGGTGCTGGAATCTGGAAAGGACAATGGAATATGCCTTACCCTTTACCGACGGATAGTGTCATTAAAATAGCAGACTTATTAAGAAGGTTTTAGCCTTGCTGAAAATCATACATGGACCCTTCCCTTATCTCCATCACCCCCAACCAAAACTCACATGGAAAACAGAAAAAAAAAAAGATGTGCAGCGGCCTCTTTGTAGATTTTATCAGAGAATGCAAGAAACAGCAGCTGTGACTCTGTCCGGCACAATTGCCCTGTTCAGGATGGAGACCCCCAGAGACAGATCATGGCATGCTAGCAGGCTGATTACTCATAGATCATTTTCATACCGTCGCCCTTTACCCCCCCCCCCCCCCCCCAGGTCAGCATAGCCCTCCCCCAAACACACACACGCACATGGGCACCTGTCGCTGTTTCTGCTCAAGACTGCATATATGCATTTTAAAACATGCCAGACAACTGGAGATAAATGCGGCTGTGTTATTGTCTGCCCTAATTACAAACAGACAGAAAGCGCTTGTACCTCTAGTGTCGCTGGGCCGGCTGAGTGTACCGGAGTGTGACATTTTAAAACACTGAGAGAAACGAGGCTTCAAATCCTCGGCTTGATTTTTGCCCATGCGGTCTACCCTAAGAGCAGACTCCCTTTTGGCTTTTACAAAGCAGATTTCACGTGTTATTTCTTTCCCAGGATCTGTTTCGAAACAGGGGGGTCTGATTGCCAGGCTTTGAAACAGGTGGTCTGCATAATCACATGAAATGAGAAGACCGTATGAAGTCGTGTAGATAAAAGGCTGTTGTCTCCCAGTCTAGAATGCCATTGTATTGTCCCGTGCCCTGAGGTAGTGGATGATATCCCCATAACAATGCTGAACTCCTACCACCCATCTTTAACGTTTGCTCATCTATGGATACATTTGTGAGGAGGGCTTGAAAAGAAAATGAAGCAATGAAGACAAAATATGTTGACATCTTTACTGGCTGAATGTACACATTTAAATCCTCCAGTGCCCAAGTAATTAAAGTTACTATGTGAAGATGGCTTTATAGCGTCAATGAAGGAGGTATGAGCCACCCCTGTATAAGACTGCAGTGCATATAAGCAATTGTCACTTTTAAAACTTACATATTTATTGACTCTGTTGTGTTGTGCAATTCAGTAAAATTACTACCCACTGTAATTCTTAGAAAACCAGTTACACTCTTTATACCCTGGTTCTTTAATGGCACTTTACTGGTTTGTGTGATTCCTTGTAGAGCTGTTGCTTGACAAACAATAATTTAATTCTGGGAAGGATGTTTTGCATGTGAAGCTGGTCTTTTGGGCTTGGAAAAGGTTCTTAATATGTGGACAAAACAGAAATTTTTAAAGTATGGAAGGTTACCTAACAGATCAAGAAAGCCCAAACCTAACCTGTGTTATTGTATCCTTTTAAAATCAGGAGCCCATGTACAGTGCATTCGGAAAGTATTCACAGCACATCACTTTTTCCACCTTTTGTTATGTTACAGCCTTATTCCAAAATGGATTAAATTCATTTTTTTCCTCAGAATTCTACACACAACACCCCATAATGACAACATGAAAAAGTTTACTGGAGGTTTTTGCAAATTTATTAAAATTAAAAAAACTGAGAAATCCCATGTACATAAGTATTCACAGCCTTTGCTCAATACTTTGTCGATGCACCTTTGGCAACAATTACAGCCTCAAGTCTTTTTGAATATGATGCCACAAGCTTGGCACACCTATCCTTGGCCAGTTTCACCCATTCCTCTTTGCAGCCCCTCTCAAGCTCCATCAGGTTGGATGGGTAGCGTCGGTGCACAGCCATTTTTAAGATCTCTCCAGAGATGTTCAATCGGATTCAAGTCTGGGCTCTGGCTGGGCCACTCAAGGACATTCACAGAGTTGTCCTGAAGCCACTCCTTTGATATCTTGGCTGTGTGCTTAGGGTCGTTGTCCTGCTGAAAGATGAACCGTCACCCCAGTCTGAGGTCAAGAGCGCTCTGGAGCAGGTTTTCATCCAGGTTGTCTCTGTACATTGCTGCAGTCATCTTTCCCTTTATCCTGACTAGTCTCCCAGTTCCTGCCGCTGAAAAACATCCCCACAGCATGATGCTACCACCACCATGAGCGGTGCCTGGTTTTCTCCAAACGTGATGCCTGGCATTCACACCAAAGAGTTCAATCTTTGTCTCATCAGATCAGAGAATTTTCTTTCTCATGGTCTGAGAGTCCTTCAGGTGCCTTTTGGCAAACTCCGGGTGGGCTGCCATGTGCCTTTTACTAAGGAGTGGCTTCCGTCTGGCCACTCTACCATACAGACCTGATTGGTGGATTGCTGCAGAGATGGTTGTCCTTCTGGAAGGTTCTCCTCTCTCCAGAGAGGACCTCTGGAGCTCTGACAGAGTGACCATCACTGTGCTCATTGGGACCTTCAAAGCAGTAGAAATTTTTCTGTAACCTTCCCCAGATTTGTGCCTCAAGACAATCCTGTCTCAGAGGTCTACAGACAATTCCTTTGACTTCATGCTTGGTTTGTGCTCTGACATGAACTGTCAACTGTGGGACCTTATATAGACGGGCGTGTGCCTTTCCAAATCATGTCCAGTCAACTGAATTTACCACAGGTGGACTCCAATTAAGCTGCAGAAACATCTCAAGGATGATCAGGGGAAACAGGATGCACCAGAGCTCAATTTTGAGCTTCATGGCAAAGGCTGTGAATACTTATGTACATGTGCTTTCTCAATTTTTTTATTTTTAATAAATTTGCAAAAATCTCAAGTAAACTTTTTTCACGTTGTCATTATGCACTGTATATCGCACTATTCTGTTACCATGTATTCATGGTGTGGATGGGACGCAAAAAGTGCTGGGATTCCGGCTGGGCCAGCCTTTTATAATTCCAAAGAGTTTTAAATCAAAATGGCAGTACAAGAACACAAAACTACAATGCAGTCTTCTTGGCTTCTTAAGGCTGGTGACTTTTTGAGAGCAGATCTTTCACGGAGAGCTCTGTCCTTTGACAAGTCTGGGTCCAAATGAGATGCCGACACCTAAATGTGTCAGGTTTGGGCTGGAAGTGGTGAAGTCAGTAGTCCTGAAGGGGCATCTGCTTAATGCAGCAGAGGGGAGAAAAGATGAGACTGTCGGAGACAGCACCCTCTCTTAACTCGGCAAGGAATTGTGTACCTGTGATGAGCTGCAAAGGAGATACTCTGAGACACATTAGAACAATCTGGATGAGAACAGGTCATTCAGGCCAACAAAGCTTGCCAGTCCTGTCCACTTAATTCTTCCAAAATAACATAAAGCCGACTGTCTATCACACTACTTGGTTCTCTAGGTAAAAAAAAAAAAATCATAATGTTTATGCAATCAAACATGTGTGCGTGCATGACAGTGGATATGTATGGAGCCTGATACTGATCTAAACAAATGGTTCTTTTTGGAACCTTCACATAAATGCCTCTTTTGGAAACCAGAAATGGTTCCCCTATGGCATTGCTCTGAAGAGCCACTCTGTCACCTTTATTTCTAAGAGCATTCCTGGTAGTGCCCTCCCTCGCCTTTCATTTGCTGCTTTTTCTATTCCAGAGTTCTCCTGATCAGGAAGCAGCAATGACAGGTGTAAGGCAGGAGCCTGCTGGGGTGGGACGCCAGCCACTGCAAACAAACGTAGATAACTGAAACTCACCCTGGTTTATCATATTTGAACTGATTTGACTTCTCACAGAAACTTCAAATGTATCTGAAAGTAAAGCTACACTGATAACTACATGAACTCTCAAAATTATGCAAGTGACTGACTCAAGTAGAATGAATAAACAGCTGACCGTTTTGATTAGTATTGTTCTGCAATTTGGATTGTGCTGTTCATTGGAAATGACTTCATCTCCAAATGTGCCTGGAAATTCTTCAGGAGAGAGGCACATGGGGCCCCAAAGGTCATGACTCCCAGAATATCCATCCATCCATTATCCAACCCGCTATATCCTAATACAGGGTCACAGGGGTCTGCTGGAGCCAATCCCAGCCAACACAGGGCGCAAGGCAGGAAACAAACCCCAGGCTGGGCGCCAGCCCACTGCAGTCCCAGAATATGCATACAGTAAATACAGTAGGAAGTGAGAGCGGTCATCTGCCGGACCCAACAACAGCGCTAGTTTAGTGACTATATAATAATTATAAATGTACTGTGACTAAAAGATACAACACAGAAAAATAAAACATCTATCTATCTATCTATCTATTATATAGTGCCTTTCATATTCTATCTATCTATCTATCTATCTATCTATCTATCTATCTATTATATAGTGCCTTTCATATTCTAGCTATCTATTATATAGTGCCTTTCATATTCTATCTATCTATCTATCTATCTATTATATAGTGCCTTTCATATTCTATCTATCTATCTATCTATTATATAGTGCCTTTCATATTCTATCTATCTATCTATCTATCTATCTATTAAATATTTGCTTCATATCTATCTATCTATCTATCTATTATATAGTGCCTTTCATAATCTATCTATCTATCTATCTATCTATCTATCTATCTATCTATCTATCTATCTATATAGTGCCTTTCATAATCTATCTATCTATCTATCTATCTATCTATCTATCTATCTATCTATCTATCTATCTATCTATCTATCTATCTATCTATCTATCTATCTGTAATTAAAACCAGTTACTTTAGGTCAGGGTCATGTGAGCCAGCAGTTGTCTTGGGCACAAAGCAGTCAAACCTGGATAAGTTGCAGACATTTTTGAACATTAAACAGCTTTATTTCCATTAAACGATGTTTTATTTCTCTGCTATACTTGAGCTGTAAAGCTTGCTCAGATGCCGTCTCTACTGTAGTAGTTGTCTGCTGGTAGTTTGTGGCACACTGTAGATGCGCAGAGCCGGCTGGCTGAGTCCCTAAGGTGTTCATATGTAAGGCAGAAGACTGCTGGCCCAGTCCTACCGCTCGGTCCATCTGGTATTTTAAGTGACTCACGTCAGTACTTCAACTGCCGAAATCCAGAGAAATTTGTAACTTTACAACAGGGATTTGAATAAAGTCACGAGCTAAAAAAAATACATGCAAATACTAACTGAAGAGTTTGTTCTTTCCCAATGTTGACAGGTAGTGATAAAGCTCCTGTGATGCTGGCTTTCATGTTGGAGCTGTGCCACTGTTTAGAATAGTTCCCTGCAAAATGTAGAAACTTAGATATTATAAATGCGGTTAAACAGGGAGAGATAACTAAAGTGTCCCAAGACGTCTTTCCCAAACACAGTTTCCTTATATACACTGGGGCACTTCTAGAAACAATACATTTCAAAACAGATGACGCAAGTGCAGCTTACGCCATGTCAGCAGCTGATGGTCTGTGTGTCAAAGGTAAGCCATAGCTTCATATTGAAAACTGGGCCGTATTATAAGAAGACAACAATGGTGAAATATGTGACTTAACAAGAGCCTTGGAGGAAAAGAACATAAATCTGTACAGCAAAAAGTACCTTCTAAATACATCTTGGTTAAGCAAGACATTGTAGTCAGTTTGTAAACACATCTGCCAAGCCCAGAAACAAAAAATGGTTTCAGTTTGAAAGCAGGTTAGCGTATGATTCAAAGGTGAGTTTGAACAAAAAACACAAAGAAACCTCTGTGACCTGCAAGGTGCCAAGTTTGTGACTTCTGCTCTATAGTGTGATTTATGAAGTGCTAAAGTCTGAATGAAAGCTGTCCTGCTCATGGAATCCACATTCATTTCTTTTATCGCCAGACTGGCACCTGCCTAATTTGGATCCTGCCTTATCAGCGAGCTTTTCAGGGTAGGCTCTTGTCCTGGCAATTATGCAAATAAGCAATTCTGAAATAAGGCGAAGGATCTGCACTGGTATCTGCTGGGCCCTTGAACAAGGCCCTTAACTTGAAAATTTCTCTGGGGTGATATACAATGGCTGATCCTACACTCTGACCCCCAAAGGTCGTGTGAAAAGACAAATTCTACTCTGGGATTAATAAAGAACATCAAATAAACTGTACAGAAATTGATTTAAGTCAAAATATACCATGTACAGTGCATCCAGAAAGTATTCACAGCGCATCACTTTTTCCACCTTTTGTTATGTTACAGCCTTATTCCAAAATGGATTAAATTCATTTTTTTCCTCAGAATTCTACACACAACACCCCATAATGACTACGTGAAAAAAGTTTACTTGAGGTTTTTGCAAATTTATTAAAAATAAAAAAATTGAGAAAGCACATGTACAGAAGTAGTCACAGCTCTTAGTCTGCTTTAAAATAGATGAGCTTGCAAATTCTCAAGGGGAGATTTTGAAATTTCAAAAATGTGTACAGTGTGCTGTATTCAGGATATCTTGACAAAAGATGTTCTCAGGGCAAATATGCATTATTACTGAAGCTCAATACATTAATAATAGTATAATCAACACACCAGAATTAGTAAAAAGGAAACAAAATTAGAAAGGAAGAAAAAAATATGACTTGGCTAACAACACAAGAGCAGTTACAGTCAAATTGTGGCATTTATCGTCGACCCAAGGAACACACTGTCCACAACAGAAATGTTGTTGTCCCTTTAAATATTTGCAGACTCCCAAAATAAACAGGTGCTTGATAGTGCATATAAATATAACAAAGCACAAAAAAGTAGGATAAGATAAGGTACGCTCAGGGTGATTCAATGCTCTGTAGGGCAGTCAGGATTCAGGCCCGAGCTCCGTTCTGTGGTCTTCTCTCTCTGGAATGAGAGAACCTCTGTCAGGAATGCCATGACCTTATAGTGGCCAGACCAGAAGGGCTGGAGTCAGTTTCCCTTATTGAGTGGTTTTAGAGCTGTGGGAGAAAGAAGACATGATACTGTCAGCAAGAGTGCCCACTCGTGTCCACTGAATGGTAGTGCTTACCTCTGGAGAGCTGGGAAGGCAAGCCTCAGGTGTGCATGTGTGGCACATTATTCAGGCATTTTGCTGTTGGTATGACGGTATGACACACGTCTGCAGAGTAAGTCATTGACTAAAAGTCTTCAGTGTTAGTGTTTCAGAGTGGATGTGCAGCATTATTCATAATTGAAGTCTGCTACCTACAGTACCACTAAGTCACCCTAAAAGGGCCAGCTAAATACAAAATGAGCCTCGTCCATGTGATAACATCTGTGTCTCGCCCTTTACAAAAGCAGCACATGTTGAGGTATAAGTAACATGACAGTTATAATTATATATTAACCCTCACTTATTCTGTTTTTCTTCTCGGTACTCAAATGTGGCACTTGGTGCCACGGCCCACCTGCCAAGTTGTTTTGCCTGCCTAAGGAAAAGTCATCCCAGATGGAGGATCGCAGGAATCATGGGAAAGAGGGGTCCTTTCATTGGATGGCTGGCCCAGCACTGTTTCAGCCGTGGAATGGCCAAATGGGGGAGTCAGCTTGAAGGATGAGGTCTCCAGGACTCTACACAAATCCAAATCTTATTATGGGATATATCATCTATTGTTAAATTCTGCTCTGTACTTCTAAAATTTATATTTTTTATTTCTTACTATATTGAGAAATTGTTCTGTTCTGTGTACTGTATTGTATTGTATTGACCCCCTTCTTTTGGCACCCACTGCACGCCCAGCCTACCTGGAAAGGGGTCTCTCTTTGAACTGCCTTTCCTAAGATTTCTTCCATTTTTTCCCTACAAGGTTTTTTTGGGAGTTTTTCCTTGTCTTCTTAGAGAGTCAAGGCTGGGGGGCTGTCAAGAGGCAGGGCCTGTTAAAGCCCATTGCAGCACTTCTTGTGTGATTTTGGGCTTTACAAAAATAAACTGTATTGTATTCAGAACCACAGACTGAGTGCAATAGCCGACAGACAAGCAGAATAATGACATATGTGTGCCAGTTGAAGAGAACCCTTAGTCTCCGGTCACATTATGGGTAAGAATGAAGAGCGGCAGCAGCAGCAGCAGCTTCCTTGGCTATAAAGGGACAGAGCGGGTCACCCATAACAGTGTACAGAGTGAGCCAGGCTAATCGTGAGGCTGAGTGATTTGGCCTTCTGTGTGCTTCCTGATTTTAGATATGCTTCGCTCCTCCTCTGTAGCACTGTGCCTGCTTCCCTCATTGCCATGTGGGTGTGCGCCTTCCCACGTTGCTTTTGATTCATTGTCTTAGTGCACAGAGAATTAGCCACCTTGAGAGAGCCCTTTATGAAACTGTAGCTTTACCAAATAAGGTTTAACTGACCCAAAAACCAAGGACCAGGTAAAACGAAAAGAAACTGTTCAAAAATGGACAAAAGATTACTTAACATATCGTGCTGGGGCTGAACACTGCAAATCAGTTCTTTATCCAAGTACCAGATGCTGCAGACGTAGCAAGCAATTTCAATGAAAATATAACATTTTGTATTTTAATGCAATTAAAATTTATGGTCTTTGATGTAACAAACAAACGTTTACATTCATTCACTTATTTGGCTGACACCTTTATCTATGACAGCGTTTCTCAACCTTTAAGTATTTGCGACCCGAGTTTTCATAACAGTTTTAATCACGCTACCCAACGTTTTTTTGAAAGGAGCCCACTAATACCAATTTGTTCCTTTTTAATTAATGATATATCATAGATGCATATTTTATTATGGGCGGCACGGTGGCGCAGTCGGTAGCGCTGCTGCCTCGCAGCTGGGAGACCTGGGGACCTGGGTTCGCTTCCCGGGTCCTCCCTGTGTGGAGTTTGCATGTTCTCCCCGTGTCCGCATGGGTTTCCTCCGGGCGCTCCGGTTTCCTCCCACAGTCCAAAGACATGCAGGTTAGGTGGATTGGTGATTCTAAATTGGCCCTAGTGTGTGCTGGGTGTGTTTGTGTGTGTCCTGAGGTGGGTTGGCACCCTTCCCAGGATTGGTTCCTGCCTTGTGCCCTGTGTTGGCTGGGATTGGCTCCAGCAGACCCCCGTGACCCTGTGTTCAGATTCAGCGGGTTGGAAAATGGATGGATGTATGTATGTGTGTGTGTGTCTATACGTGTGTCCTGCGGTGGGCTGGCGCCCTGCCCAGGGATTTGTTCCTGCCTTGTGCTCTGTGCTGGCTGGGATTAGCTCCAGCGGACCTCCGTGACCCTGTGTTAGGATATAGCGAGTTGGACAATGACTGACTGACTGAAACTGTGAGGTGTTGGCACTTTAAAGCACAGAGTGACACAGAGAAAGTGGTGCAGCATTTCTCCAAGGTACTTGAGGGCCAGCACCCCATCATATTGTCATCAGCTCTTAATTTGTGACTGCCCAGGAATTTGTGACTGCCCAGGAGCAGAGTGGTAATCTGGGCACCAGAACGCATCACTGGTATCATTGAATTACATGTCATGAAATCAGTCCTGTTTATACATACGCTCAGATGCCAAAATTAGAGTTTCATTTGGATGTCTTGCGATTTGGACTTGTTCCTCTGTCCATACTCTGTGAAGGAGTTTTCGCTCTTCTCAACCTCACCTGATGCGTCGTCACTCCCATTTACATTTATTTGTTTAACAGATGCTTTTGTCCAAAGTGACTTATGAATGAAGTCAACATAATTGAGAAACATCAGTCTAGGGGCTGTTGGGGAACAAGTGTGACAGGACACGGGTACAAAAATACATCATCGCAGGTGAAGAGCTCAGAGCAAAACACAAGCGAGTGACACTTCCTCAGTTACCAAAATCTAACAACTAATATCAGTTGGTCATAAATTCACCAAACAAGAGAGTCTTCAAATGTTTCTTAAAGGCTCTGAAGTTCCAGTGGAGGTGGGCATCTCATTTTACAAGCTAGAAGCTGCGCCTGAAAAGGGTCTGGATTGAAATTTGATATCACGCAGAGGTGGTCATCACCAGACGCCGTTCATCAGCTGACCAGAGTGATTGAGGAGGAGCACAGGACCTAACAAGTGTCTCCATATATAAAGCTGCTGACCCTTTGACTACTCTTTAGGCAAGCATCAGGGATTTGAATTTAATATGTACCTCTATATGCCATTCGTTAAATCTATCATCCACTCCTGATAGCATCTACACCTACATAGCCACATTCACCTGGTGATTTAGGTCTGTTTGTCAGGTTTACGCTGGTTTTAGCACACCTGTTTCATTTTCACTTCAACTATTCAAGCAGCAGATTTGTGTAACATTAACTAGCCTACTTTTACGAACTTATAGTGTAATAAGGTTTGTTAAATTAAACATTGTAAAAAAATATATATATATATATGTTGTCACAGGAGGCTGGGGGACAGGCATATATGTGCTCAGGGCCATGAGGGGGCAACCACCCTGGATCTGTAGAGGACAACGGGAGAGGAGCAAGGAGGCTCAAGCCCGTTGGGGCCCATGGCCACTGACAGGGGGCGCCCCGAGCCTCTTAGAGCCTGGGAAACATTCACTTCCACCACACCTGGGAAAATGGAGGAAGATTCTTCCAGGGACACCCGAAGTGCTTCTGGGTGCAAGAGCAGCACTTCCACCACACCAGGAAGTGCTGCGTGAAGATTGTCATCGAGCACCTGGAGCACATCCGGGTGAACATAAAAGGGGCCGCCTTCCTACAGTCGGGAAGCTAGAGTCGGGAGTGGGAGCAGGACGAAGCTCCCGTGGAGAGAGGAAAGGCGGTCCAAGGACATTGTGGAAGAGGCCTGTGTTAGGAGTGTTTGGTGCAGGAGCACTGTGTGTTGTGCAAAGTGAAGAAAATTAAATGTGTGCTTTTTATAAAGATGTGTTCTCAGTCTGGTGGTGTCCGGGCATGTCTCACTATACAGTAATCCCTCGCTATATCGCGCTTCGCCTTTCGCGGCTTCACTCCATCGCGGATTTTATATGTAAGCATATTTAAATATATATCGCGGATTTTTCGCTGCTTCGCGGGTTTCTGAGGACAATGGGTCTTTTAATTTCTGGTACATGCTTCCTCAGTTGGTTTGCCCAGTTGATTTCATACAAGGGACGCTATTGGCAGATGGCTGAGAAGCTACCCGGCTTACTTTTCTGTCTCTCTTGAGCTGACTTTCTCTGATCCTGACGTAGGGGGATTGAGCAGGGGGGCTGTTCGCACACCTAGACGATACGGACGCTCGTCTAAAAATGCTGAAAGATTATCTTCACGTTGCTATCTTTTGTGCAGCTGCTTCCTGAAACGACATGCTGCACGGTGCTTCGCATACTTAAAAGCTCGAAGGGCACGTATTGATTTTTGATTGAAAAACAAACTCTGTCTCTCTCTCTCTCTCTCTCTCTCTCTCTCTCTCTCTCTCTGCTCCTGACGGAGGGGGTGTGAGCTGCTGCCTTCAACAGCTTTGTGCCGCGGTGCTTCGCATACTTAAAAGCCAAACAGACATATTGATTTGTTTGCTTTCCTCTGTCTTTCTGACAGACTCTGCTCCTGACGCGCACTCCTTTGAAGAGGAAGATATGTTTGCATTCTTTTAATTGTGAGACTGAACTGTCATCTCTGTCTTGTCATGGAGCACAGTTTAAACTTTTGAAAAAGAGACAAATGTTTGTTTGCAGTGTTTGAATAACGTTCCTGTCTCTCTACAACCTCCTGTGTTTCTGCGCAAATCTGTGACCCAAGCATGACAATATAAAAATAACCATATAAACATATGGTTTCTACTTCGCGGATTTTCTTATTTCGCAGGTGGCTCTGGAACGCAACCCCCGCGATGGAGGAGGGATTACTGTATATATATATATATATATATATATATATATAAATGAATAATGTACATTTAGGGAAACTGGAACTGAGTTTGGCATTATCTCCAGCACACATTCACAGCTGATTACTGTCTGACTGAGACAGTGAGGTGCGGGAAGGCTGGAAAGGGACCAGCGCAGCTCCTACAGGTTAGCAGGTGTGATGTCCCAGCAGGAACCTGGGCAGTCAAAAAGATGACTTGGAGATCGGGTCCTTCAAAGACTGTACAGGATTATAAAGACGTTTAGGGGCTGACTAGTGAGCATTCTGATCTAGAGGCTGTCTTGCAGTAGAGAGACAACCTTAATGCTACAATTCAACTTACTTCTTTGTATTCTACACACTACCCTTACCATTTCACTATGCTGACAAAAGCTGACATTAGATATGTGATACTGCACAGAGCTGTCTCAAATATCATTAAAAATTCTGAAACAGAACCTTACAAAAGGAGTATGAACAGGACTTCTCTGGTCATCCTCAGGATAAGGCCTTACCCCAGACAGCCTGGCCCCAAACTCTAAAGGCATGCTTCACTGAAAATTAGGATCAGGCTGTTAAAAGCACAAACTCTCAAAATACTCAAAATGGCACAAAAATGCTTTTCAGAGGAGAGAATAACCATAAACCTCTGGCATCAAATGGCAAATCTTATTGAAGAATCTCTATAAATAAAGGCTTTATTAACGTAAACAAAAGAATAGCAACAATTGCTCAAAAAAAGGAAAATAAGGCAAAAAAAGTGTTTGCCTAAAAATTCCAAAACACAGATTCAAGGCAAAATCCACCAAACTGAAACAAGAATATTAAAAAAAAAAATCCTAGCAGTCCTTACAAAAATTATTTGCTTTCCAGAAAAATCTCTGCCAGGCCTACTGTGTATTCTGGCTGCTATGGTCCTAAAAAGTGATGTTATGGTGTACCTGTCTTTCTGTGCTCCACTAAGTCTGTGCTGCCGACTAAGAAAATGTTTATTCTGTCCAAGTTTAGGAATGAATAGTTTTTATTTATCCATCATTTTATAGATTTGAAACAATTAATGGCACCATTAAAATAATACACATTTTATTAGGAAGTACAGCTTTATGTATGGGAATGAGTGAGAATAAAATATATTTTGGAATGTTAACTCCTAATAGCAACAGATATTGAAACAATTGAAATTAGTCAAGGCACTTAATCCACTGAGACACCATATCTGATAGCAAATGGGAAGGAGTGATTACTGTCAAATTTAACATAATTTGATCAGTTAAAATTCAACAAAAATGGAGAATGATATTCCAATATAATTCTCCAACAGACCAGGGTTATAACAAAAGAATCAGGCATTTAGGAATTCCCAGGAAATGACAGACAGAGATCAGGAAACTTGTACTAGCACTTCAATCTATCATCACACAACTAAATAAAAAATCGTCACCTTCTTCCATTCTGTGTTCACAGTTGTCATGTAAGGGTCTGTATTTATGTGTGTTGTATGTTTTATTTGATTGTTTGTCATTTTTATGTTTTTTTTCTGTTGTACTAATTGTGTATTGTCTGTTTAATTGTGCTACCATTGCTTGTGTGTTGTGGGTGGAGCCATAGGAGGCGGGGCCACCTTGACATCACTACCTTTTACCCCACACGCTGCCTATTTAAAGCCAAAGCTGAGGAAGCTGAAATCAGGAGAACACTTCTTTTTTCCTCTCCCAGCTGCTATCCCGCCAGAAATGGCATCACTGAGATGTAAACCTCTGACCTTTGAAAGCAAAGTGTCCAGTTCAGATGTGACTTTTGGCTTGTGAAGAGATTCTCTCAGCCTCGCTCCATGTGCAGTGCAGACTGTTACAACATTGACCACTAGGGAACCCAGAGCACCAAGAGACACAAACATCATGGTTCTATGAAGCCTTTTGTCTAAAGCATTCTCTTCACAAAACCATCTCTCTGATGCCTAACAGACAACAAGTTCCTCTTATTTAGTAGTTAGATGCCTAAAAGCCAATGATAGCTTTGTAATGCTACAGTAATAGACATCCACTAATGCACCTAGTTGAACAAAGAGTGTTCTTGCTTAACAAAGTGGGAAAAAACTCATTCTGAAATAACTGATTGGCACGGTCTTTCAGAAAGAATTTAGAACATAATGCAAGTCTGAGGCAAACTGAACCCTTTGCTGCTCACAATATTTTTTTATATCTATTAGGACACATATGACCAAAACAATTAGTCTTCTTGGTAGCCATCACTTCCATCTTTTTTACTGAAAGGAAAGCAGAATAAACTTTGAGACAGCAAGAGCTCTTATACCCTTGTAGTGCTTTCTTCTGTGCTCCCTTGTCACAAAGTGCAGAAGTAAAAGGGCAAACCGTAGATAGATAGATAGATAGATAGATAGATAGATAGATAGATAGATAGATAGATAGATAGATAGATAGATAGATAGATAGATAGATAGATAGATAGATAGATAGATAGATAGATAGATAGATAGATTATGAAAGGCACTACAGATAGATAGATAGATAGATAGATAGATAGATAGATAGATAGATAGATAGATAGATAGATAGATAGATAGATAGGAAAGGCACTACATGATCGATAGATAGATAGATAGATAGATAGATAGATAGATAGATAGATAGATAGATAGATAGATAGATAGATAGGAAAGGCACTACATGATAGATAGATAGATAGATAGATAGATAGATAGATAGATAGATAGATAGATAGATAGATAGATAGATAGATAGATAGATAGATAGATAGATAGATAGATAGATAGATAGATAGATAGGAAAGGCACTACATGATCGATAGATAGATAGATAGATAGATAGATAGATAGATAGATAGATAGATAGATAGATAGATAGATAGATAGATAGATAGGAAAGGCACTACATGATCGATAGATAGATAGATAGATAGATAGATAGATAGATAGATAGATAGATAGATAGATAGATAGATAGGAAAGGCATTATATGATAGATAGATAGATAGATAGATAGATAGATAGATAGATAGATAGATAGATAGATAGATAGATAGATAGATAGATAGGAAAGGCACTACATGATAGATAGATAGATAGATAGATAGATAGATAGATAGATAGATAGATAGATAGATAGATAGATAGATAGATAGATAGATAGATAGATAGGAAAGGCACTACATGATAGATAGATAGATAGATAGATAGATAGATAGATAGATAGATAGATAGATAGATAGATAGATAGATAGATAGATAGATAGGAAAGGCACTACATGATAGATAGATAGATAGATAGATAGATAGATAGATAGATAGATAGATAGATAGATAGATAGATAGATAGATAGATAGATAGATAGGAAAGGCACTACATGATAGATAGATAGATAGATAGATAGATAGATAGATAGATAGATAGATAGATAGATAGATAGATAGATAGATAGATAGATAGATAGATAGATAGATAGATAGGAAAGGCACTACATGATAGATAGATAGATAGATAGATAGATAGATAGATAGATAGATAGATAGATAGATAGATAGATAGATAGATAGATAGATAGATAGATAGATAGATAGATAGATAGGAAAGGCACTACATGATAGATAGATAGATAGATAGATAGATAGATAGATAGATAGATAGATAGATAGATAGATAGATAGATAGATAGATAGATAGATAGGAAAGGCACTACATGATCGATAGATAGATAGATAGATAGATAGATAGATAGATAGATAGATAGATAGATAGATAGATAGATAGATAGATAGATAGATAGATAGATAGATAGATAGATAGGAAAGGCACTACATGATAGATAGATAGATAGATAGATAGATAGATAGATAGATAGATAGATAGATAGATAGATAGATAGATAGATAGATAGATAGATAGATAGATAGATAGATAGATAGATAGGAAAGGCACTACATGATAGATAGATAGATAGATAGATAGATAGATAGATAGATAGATAGATAGATAGATAGATAGATAGATAGATAGATAGATAGATAGATAGATAGATAGGAAAGGCACTATAATAGATAGATAGATAGATAGATAGATAGATAGATAGATAGATAGATAGATAGATAGATAGATAGATAGATAGATAGATAGATAGGAAAGGCACTACATGATAGATAGATAGATAGATAGATAGATAGATAGATAGATAGATAGATAGATAGATAGATAGATAGATAGATAGATAGATAGATAGATAGATAGATAGGAAAGGCACTACATGATAGATAGATAGATAGATAGATAGATAGATAGATAGATAGATAGATAGATAGATAGATAGATAGATAGATAGATAGATAGATAGATAGATAGATAGATAGATAGATAGGAAAGGCACTATAATAGATAGATAGATAGATAGATAGATAGATAGATAGATAGATAGATAGATAGATAGATAGATAGATAGATAGATAGATAGATAGATAGATAGATAGATAGATAGATAGATAGATGAAAAGTACTATATGATAGATAGATAGATAGATAGATAGATAGATAGATAGATAGATAGATAGATAGATAGATAGATAGATAGATAGATAGATACAGTTAGCTCCATAAATATTTGGACAGAGACAACGTTTTTCTAATTTTGGTTCTGTACATTACCACAATGAATTTTAAATGAAACAACTCCGATGCAGTTGAAGTGCAGACTTTCAGCTTTAATTCAGTGGGGTGAACAAAACGATTGCATGAAAATGTGAGGCAACTAAAGCATTTTTTTAATGTCACTGAGAATCTCAACATCATTTCTGACCAGTCCAGGCCAGTGGTGGCAGTGTGATGGTGTGAAGAATGCGTTCATGGCACAAATTAAAGTCCTTGGAAAATGTGTGAATGTCACTGAGAATCTCAACATCATTGCTGACCAAATCCACTCCTTCATGGCTACAGTTTATCCACAGTCAGATGGACACCTCCAGTATTAAACGGCACCCTGTCATAAGACACATATGGTCATCAAATATTTCCAGGTACATGACAGTGAGATTTCATTGCTTCATCACTTGATCTCAACAATTTAAAATATTTTCAAAATCAGGTAGAAAATTGATGTTTGTTCAGTTTGCAGCAACTTCACAGCATAATCTGCATGGTAGAACATTCCAGGATTATGTATCCAGCAGCTTGTAGAACCCATGCCCAGATAAATTCATGCTGTTCTGAAAGCCAATTGAAACACAATGCCCCATTATATCGGTGTACTTAGTGCAAGTAGATGAGCAAAGGCATACAGTATGAACTGACATGGGACAATTCTTGACCCCAAATTCTGCTTAATCCCCAGTTCCCTTTGTTGATAAATACAGGAGCTCTCTCGACTCCAGCAAGTACACAGCAAAGACACCTGTAGAGCACACCACATCAGATGTCATTCTTGTATTGTAATCAGAGATGTGCTCACAGTCTTTGTTCACAGAAAGCTTTTATAGATGTGAATATATGTGAGCATCTTTAGCATATACTTGATAACATGCAAGTCTTCAAAGTTAAAATAAAGAATGAACTAACATGAACAATTAAATATATTCTTCTTGCTGAGATTCAGGGTCAGATGCTTCTTCCCACAGAAGTGTCCGCATACTTCAAACCAGTTTGACGCTGTAAAGTCGATGTAAAGCACTTTTATTAATTTAGTAATCTCACAGCATCCTTTCAACGATAACTTTAACACAGTTGCATCTTTTTAAAAATGCTTACTTATTTAACTCCCTTAGAAAAACCTTTTGAGCCTAAGAGTCCAAGATGCTAAAACGTTATTTAAACATTTTCACCTACAGTACATACTCTAGGTGTGTGTGTTGTATATAAAAGATGTTTGTTGTTTTTCATAGCTTTCACCTGTTTTATCCTCTGCTCAAGAATTCATTTAAAAACCTTTACATACTACTAAACAAGATGTTAAATAAACCTTGTGAAAATGGTCAGTCACTAAGGAGCCACAATGCCTCAAGTTTTTACCGTACGTCTCCTAGTAACGACCGAAAGCACCCCAAATAGGAAGAGCTGTTAATTGGTATATTTAAAATGCTAATGAGTAATTATCGAACAAAGAAGTGGGGGCTGAATTAAACCTGCAGACATGTTGGCTCTTCGTGGCCTGTCTGAGTGCCCCTGCTGTAGCACACTCTGCAGCAAAGAAAGGTGAAAAAAGTAACCCAACATTTTAATTGAAATGGAGATGCTGTTGCCTAAACAAACAATTGGACCTCATAGTGACTGCTCACTTAACCCCGAGCAGCTCTGGGGATGCCATATTTGATTTGAATCTTTTCCAGTTTAACTAACTTGGTGGAGTGTATTTGCAGCTTTTTCAAATTGCAATCAGATATGTAACAGAAAGAATTTCCTGGGGTATGGCAAGCCGCATTAACATTTAGAGATATCTCAAAATGAATTTCAGACATCTTAAAATGTAATTTACTTTTTAAGATACCTGAAACTTGCTTTGAGATATCTTAAAATAATTTCCTTCACATTTTAAGATATCTGCAATACATTCCAAGATATCTCAAATACATTTTCAAATATCTCAAAATAATTGTGTCTGCATTTCAAGATATCTCAAAATTATTTCTTGTAAACCTGCCTATTATTTCAATGGAACTTCTTGTTTATTATGAGATATCTTGAAATGAGCAAGAAGTGATGTTGAGATATCTGAAAATGTATTTGAGATATCTGAAAATGGACAGGAAGCTGTTTTGAGATATCTAGAAATGTATTTCAGATATCTTAAATTGAATTGTAGATATCTTGAAATGCAATTTGAGATATCTTGACATACATTGTTAGATATCTGAAATGGAGCAGAGACCCATTTTAAGATATCATGAAATAAATTTTAGATATCTAAAAATGTATTTTGGATATCTCAAACAACAGTGAATTTCAAGTTATCTTAAATGCTTTTTGAGATATCTTAATTATATTTTGAGATATCCTAAAATAACTTCCCATTCATTTTCAGATATCTCAACATAACGTCCTGCACATTTTAAGATATCTCAAATACATTTTGAGATATCTTAAAATAGACAGGAAGTCCCATCGAAAGAATAGGAAATTTTACAGGAAGTGATTTCGAGATATCTCGAAATGTATTTGAGATATCTCAAAATGCATAGGAACCTATGTCGAGATATCTCGAATTGCATTTAAGATATCTTAAAATGTATTTCAGATATTTCAAAATGCACTGCATATTATTTCAAGATATCTTGAAATCTTTTTGAGATATCATAAAATGCTTTTTAGATATCTTAAAATAGATGCACTTTTAGATATTTGTAATTCAATTTGAGATATCTAAAATGCATTTCCAGATACCTTAAAATTCATTTTGAGATATCTCTAAATGTTAATTCGGCTTGCCAAACCTGGGGGAAAGGGGAGCACGTGCCACTCTCGATAAAAATATCAACCTGTTTATAAAATTTTCATTCATTAGAGTACTGAATATGAAAAAGCTCTTAATATGAAAAGGCTTCTATTTACTACACTTAATAAAATTTGAGTGAATTTTGCACATAGACTTTAACATATGGTAAGAAATCAGAGTACTGTATTTAGTGTGTATCTGCAGCATTGGGCAACCTTCTGACTGGCACACTCATCCACTCTGCCATCCTAAATACTGAGCAAATGACAATCTAGAGAGCTGAAAGAGTCAGAGTGACTGCTGACTGGCACAAATCAAGTACCATATCAGTCATCTTGAGGGGTGCTGGATGTTGTGTTTTAGAAATGTCATTGGGCTCCATTTGTGGGGGAACCAATGACTGGTGATTTCTTTAGAGGTCTGAACTTGATGAGAAAGTTACATGAAGAAGGTGGCAGCTCTAGAGTGTGTAATATAATACAATACAATACAGTGAGAATTAAATTAGCATAATGGGGAACCGAAGTAACAGACCACTCCACTGTAGATAGATAGATAGATAGATAGATAGATAGATAGATAGATAGATAGATAGATAGATAGATAGATAGATAGATAGATAGATAGATAGATAGATAGATAGATAGATAGATAGATAGATAGATAGATAGATAGATAGATAGAAAAGGCACTATATATAATAGATAGATAGATAGATAGATAGATAGATAGATAGATAGATAGATAGATAGATAGATAGATAGATAGATAGATAGATAGATAGATAGATAGATAGATAGATAGATAGATAGATAGATAGATAGATAGATAGATCCAGAGAGAGCTGAAGATCACAGCCTGATGAAGCAAACAGGACAACATCATCTGCAAAAAGCAGTGACCCAATCCTGAGCCCACCAAACCGGACCCCCTAAACGCCCTGGCTGCACCTAGAAATTCTGTCCATAAAAGTTATGAACAGAATTGGTGACAAAGGGCAGCCCTGGCAGAGTCCAACTCTCACTGGAAATGGGTTCGACTTACTGCCGGCAATGCGGACCAAGCTCTGACACCGGTTGTACAGGGACCGAACAGCTCTAATCAGGGGGTCCGGTACCCCATACTCTCGGAGCACCCCCCACAGGATTCCCTGAGGGACACGGTCGAACGCCTTTTCCAAGTCCACAAAACACATGTAGACTGGTTGGGCAAACTCCCATGCACCCTCCGCAGGGTGTCTGGGCTCTCCCTTAAAGATAAGGTGAGAAGCTCAGTTATCCAGGAGGGGCTCAGAGTAGAGCCGCTGCTCCTCCGCATCGAGAGGAGTCAGATGAGGTGGCTCGGGCATCTGATCAGGATGCCTCCTGGACGCCTCCCTGGTGAGGTGTTCCGGGCACGTCCAACAGGGAGGAGGCCCTGAGGAAGACCCAGGACATGCTGGAGGGACTATGTCTCCCGGCTGGCCTGGGAATGCCTTGGGATTTTCCCGGAAGAGCTAGAAGAAGTGGCCGGGGAGAGGGAAGTCTGGGCATCTCTGCTTAAGCTGCTGCCCCCGCAACCCGACCTCGGATAAGCGGAAGAGGATGGATAGATAGATAGATAGATAGATAGATAGATAGATAGATAGATAGATAGATAGATAGATAGATAGATAGATAGATAGATAGATAGATAGATAGATAGATAGATAGATAGGAAAGGCAATATATACAATATTGATATGTAGATACAAATGTAAGGCAGGATAAGATAGATAGATAAATAGATTAGTGTTTTGATATTCAAAGTGAATGTAGACCACTTTGCAGAGATCTGTTTTTAATTTGACATTAAAGAGACTTTTCCCGTTGATCAATGTCAAAAAAGCCAAATTAAATTAACTGTGATTCAAAATCTATCTATCTATCTATCTATCTATCTATCTATCGTTTCTTTCGTTTCTTATCTATCTATCTATCTATCTATCTATCTATCTATCTATCTATCTATCTATCTATCTATCTATCTATCATATAGTGCCTTTCACATCTATCGTACTGTCTGTGTTTCCTTATTTGATATAATGTCGTTCATTTCTATCCATCTGGCTATCTATTAAATAGCACCACTTACATCTAACTAACCACAGGTTAAATTCAGCTATAGTGAACACCAAAGTAGTGAAATTTTCAGAACAACAAATACTTTTTGTGGGCTCGGATAAACATTTATAGAACATCATGTTCAATGAATCTCATTTTAATGAAATGTAAATCTCAGCATAACAAACGTTTTTTCTACCAAAAATGGCTAAGATAGATAAAAAAGCAATGCAAAATATACTTAATGTCGTTCCTACACGTTCCACACTGAGTCTCAGAAACCCTGCAACAGGTTGTCTCAGGTCCAGGTGACATGGTGGTCTGCATCATGACATACAGCACTGAGCACTGTGGGGCAGATTTTGTTTGTGGACTTCTAGAATAAACGCTTTGAACTGTACTGTACTGTAACTATTCCTGATCCCACTAACGCAGACCATTAAAACTGAATGAAAAAAGTGATGCAATATAATTATGTAAGGTTACCATAATCAAAACATGCAGTTGTATTACATGACTTTGTATTTATGCATTTTATTATTTTGTTTGTTATTTTTTGTATTTCATTTTGTTTAAATGTTTTTATTTAACTTCTTTCAAAGCAGTTTGAAATACATAATGTATCTTGTATGAAGATGTATTATAGAATATTTTTGGAACAGTACTAAAATTTAGTCTTTGGTATCAATACCAGCTTTCGGACCTCAGTACCAACACAGTTCAGAGGTCATAAAATAGATAAGTCCAAAACCTCCCCCCTTACTCCAGCCTTCCTGGGGAACCACAGAATTGTTGTCCTCTCCAGTGAAACACGGCATCCTGTCGCACTACACTTTTAAAAATACTGGTTCTTTAATGGCGCTTTATGTTTTTTACTGGGTTGTGTGGTTCCTTGTAGAACTATTACTTGACAAAGCACCGTTTCATTCTGGGAAGGGTTTATGCAGATGAAGTTGGTTCTTTGTTCTTTGAAAAACTTCCTAATATGTAGAAACAAAAGCTGAAATCTTCAATGTATGGTTGGCTACCTAGCAGGCCACTAATAGACTGAGAAAAACAGAACTTCGCCAAAGTTATTGTATGCAGCAAGAGTCCTCTTAAAATCAGGAGCCATTGGTATTTCACAAATCTGTTACCATCTTGAAGGTTTTCATTAAAGACTCCTCTGTACTTTGTTCAGCTCCTTGAACCCTATCTAGTCTCCCAGTCTAGTCTCCAGCCCAAAGCTGCCAGAACCATGCTTCATTATTTAAATGGTATTGTGCATGTGATGGGTGGTGCCCAATTTCCTCCAGATGTGATATTAAGAATTGAAGCCAAACAGAGGGATTCAACTGGGAAAGATGTGCAGCAGGTTAGGGTGATAAAGGATAAAGATGGAAATGTACTCAAAAGCAAGGAGTGTGTGTGGAGCAGATGGAAAGAGTACTTTATGAGAGGCTGATGAATGAAGAGAATGTCAGAGAGAGAAGGTTGGATGATGTGGAGATAGTGAATCAGGAAGTGCAACAGATTAGCAAGGAGGAAGTAAGGACAGCTATGAAGAGCATGAAGAATGGAAAAGCCGTTGGTCCAGATAACATATCTGTGGAAGCATGGAGGTGTTTAGGAGAGATGGCAGTGGAGTTTTTAACCAGATTGTTGGTAAGTGAGAGGGTACTTGAGGAGTGGAGAAGAAGTCTACTGGTGCTGATTTTTAAGAATAAGGGGGATGTGCAGAGCTGTAGTAACTACAGGAGGATAAAATTGATGAGCCACAGCATGAAGTTACGGGAAAGAGTAGTGGAAGCTAAGTTAAGAAGTGAGGTGATGATTAGTGAGCAGCAGTATGGTTTTATGCCAAGAAAGAGCACCACAGATGCAATGTTTGCTCTGAGGGTGTTGTTGGAGAAGTATAGAGAAGGCCAGAAGGAGTTGCATTGTGTCTTTGTGGACCTGGAGAAAGCATATGACAGGGTGCCTCGAGAGGAGCTGTGGTATTGTATGAGGAAGTCGGGAGTGGCAGAGAAGTAGGTAAGAGTTTCTTCTTGCAATGGTGATGGACAGGTTGACAGATGAGATTAGACAGGAGTCCCAGTGGACTATGATGTTTGCTGATGACATTGTGATCTGTAGCGATAGTAGGGAGCAGGTTGAGGAGACCCTGGAGAGGTGGAGATATGCTCTAGAGAGGAAAGGATTGAAGGTCAGTAGGAACAAGACAGAATACATGTGTGTAAATGAGAGGGAGGTCAGTGAAATGGTGAGGATGCAGGGAGTAGAGTTGGCGAAGCTGGATGAGTTTAAATACTTGGGATCAACAGTACAGAGTAACGGAGAATGTGGAAGAGAGGTGAAAAAGAGTGCAGGCAGGGTGGAATGGGTGGAGAAGAGTGTCAGGAGTAATTTGTGACAGACGGATATCAGCAAGAGTAAAAGGGAAGGTCTACAGGACGGTAATGAGACCAGCTATGTTATATGGGTTGGAGACGATGGCACTGACCAGAGAGCAGGAGACAGAGCTGGAAGTAGCAGAGTTGAAGATGCTAAGATTTGCATTGGGTGTGACGAGGATGGATAGAATTAGAAATGAGGACATTAGAGGGTCAGCTCAAGTTGGGAGACAAAGTCAGAGAGGCGAGATTGTGTTGGTTTGGACATGTACAGAGGAGAGGTGCTGGGTATATTGGGAGAAGGATGTTAAGGATAGAGCTGCCAGGGAAGAGGAAAAGAGGAAGGTCTAAGACAGCGTTTCTCAACCTTTAAGTATTTGCAACCCGAGTTTTCATAACAGTTTTAATTGCGCCCCCCTAACGTTTTTTTGAAAGGAGCCCACTAATACCAATTTGTTCTTTTTTAATTAATGATATATCATAGATGCATATTTTATTATACCTACTTTTATCGACATTTATCTAACTCTATATTTATTTTTCTAGTATCAGAATGTAGTTTAAATTAATTTGTTTTGGCTTCAATAGATGTATTTTTCATCTTTTTGATTCTTGTTTTCTTTTTTTCATATCTTCACACCCCCCTTTTTGTTACTTCGTGCCCCCCTAGGGGGGCCCACCCCACAGATTGAGAACCACTGGCCTAAGAGGAGGTTTATGGATGTGGTGAGAGAGGACATGCAGGTGATGGGTGTAACAGAACAAGATGTAGAGAAGTGGAAGATGTGGAAAAAAATGATCTGCTGTGGCAACCCCTAACAGGAGCAGCCAAAAGAAGAAGAAGCAGCAGTCCAATGATGGTTTCATCAAACCAGTCAATCTTGTTTTTTTACAGCTCAAGAGTCCTTTAGGTGTCTTTTTGCGATCTTCATGTAGACTTTCATGTATCATCTGGGCATTCTGCCATAAAACCCAGATTAGTGGAGTGTTGCAATGCTGATTGTCTTTCTGGAAGTTTCTCCCATCTCCACACAGGTTCTCTGGTTGATCAGCCACAGAGATCATTGGATTCTTAGTCATTTCTTTTACCATGGCCCTTCTCCCATGATTGCTCAGTTGGGCTGGACAACCAGCTCTAGGAAGTGTTGTGGTTGTTCCAACTATTTTTCTTTTTAAAGAAATATGGAGGCCACTGTGCTTTTGGGAAACTTCGATGCTGCAGGAATATTTCTTTTTCAGTCTCTTGAGAGCTGTGCCACAGCACAATCCTGTCCCTAAAGCTCTGCATGCAATTCCTAAGACCTCATGGCTTGGTGTGGCTCAACTCTGCAGCCTTTTATAGACAGGTGTGTGCCATCGAATGAACTGACCACAGGTGGACCCCAATCAAAATGTAGAAACATTGCAATGGTGATCAATAGACTGGGTGTCATAATAAAGGCTCTAAATACTTTTATCAATGTGATATTCCATTTTTTTTTTATTTCACCAAAATATGTAAAATCCTTAAGCGATATCCTTAATGAAATCCTACTTCAGAGAGCTGTGGACCTCAAATTGGTGTGTGAAGCTTGTCATGTCAGATTCAAGAAGTCTCCAGGCTGGAATGGCTGCCAAAGAAGCTTCAGGCTTAATATGTGTGTTAATTGGATAGATTATTAGATTATTCAATTTGCAAGAAAATTCTAATATCCTGTTTACACTTTCTGGAGTATCTGGTGTTGTTTGTTGGGGGAAAATGAGTGTAGCACGAGTCTGCAATATAACAGAATGGGTGAAAGTGAAGGGGTCTGAACATTTTCTGAAGGTACTTTAAATTATTCTACATTTTTATATTGGACCATTTTAAACTCACTTTTACTCCCAGTCCCATTTTCTAAGTGAATAAAATAAACAGAACTAGTAGTTTTGAGAAGCATAGCTTCGTTTTTATATTACGGGAGAAAGTGCACCAATTATCATTGATGATTTCCAGCGTAGCACCCTGTACTTATATACAGTATAATGGAGTTTACGCATAGCCTAGATTGTGAGATAACCTCGTAATAATGAGATGCTAATTCGAAATTCTGCGAGACATGAGACCATATGTCATAAGTATGCCATACGTTTTTTGCGGAAACGGCCTTCCTTAAATAACATTCACAAACATATAAAATAAATATCTGGTGTACAAATCCAAATCTGTATTACGTCTCGTCCGGATTGCTATTCTGCTGTACCCGACACGAAGTGGGGATCGAGATTAGTGCCCCCTTGTCGATTAAACTCTAACTAAAATGGACATACAGAAGTGTGCGTCTCAAAAGCACTTTGGGACTTTAAAACGTTTATTTAAATTAACCTTAGCTGTGCCTTTTTCTCTGTCCTTTAAGAGCAATCAGTTTTCTCTGCTTGTTTATGAATGCGCCGACAAGTCGCTAATTAACATTAAAGACTGCTTAATGACTTCGGTCTCAATGACAAAAAGCCGCAGCTGAAAGCGCAGACATGACAGCGTCAGCGGGAGAGTCACAAATGGACAAGCGTCGCCTGCTCACTTTAAAAGACACAAATAAACACACAGATTAGACCGTGTTTTTGGACCATGAATTGTAAAGTCTGAACATTAAAACATCGTTAAGGGCATTTAAGAGAATGGAAAGGGGTACGTGTGCTGTAAGACGAACCTCCATTGACTGTCAGGTTGCACAGATTAGTCGCGACCATCTCGTCAGCTATGCATTAAAGATTTGTTTTGTCCACACATTAGGAGCTTTTTCAAAGCTCATTGAACCAATTTCTGACGGCCCCAGAAAGAACTTTTTATTTAGATCTGTAACGTATTAGTCATGAAGAGATGATAACAGATTTGAGAAATACCAATGGCTTCCTGGTTTAAAGAGGACGGTAACTCGGGCCAAGTTCAGGTTTTCTTGATCTACTCTGTTCTGATAGGTAGTCTACTATGCATTCAAGATTTCTGTTTTGTTCACATATTAGACACTTTTTCAAAGCACAAAGACCCTATTTCATAAGCAAACAACTCATCCCAGAATAAATTCATTCTTCATCAACCAATGGGTCAATGAGGAAGCATGCCACGTGTCATCAAGGTACCATCATTTTTGAATGTATACATTCTACTTTATTTCATGCTTCATTTGAATTTGCAATCTCTAAAGGTGACATATAAAGTCTGATGATTTTGAAATAAAGCCTGTAGACTTTAGAGCAGGGGTCCCCAACTCCAGTCCTGAAGGAATGCATTGGCTGCAGGTTGTCATTCTAAACCTTTTCTTAATTAGTGACCCTTTCCTTTCTTAATGAACTCCTTCTCCTTTCATTTTAATTGACTTGTTTTTTTTAAGATGTATTCCTCTGAATTTCTTCATCATTCCTCTGAGTTGCTTCATTTCTTTGCTTAAATGGCACCCAAACTGAAATGAAATGTGAAGTGAGAGAGAACACAACAGAAAACCAACCAACTCAGGGCCTCAAACTCCAACCAGTTGCTTAACTACACTGAAAAAGTATAACATTGAATTTTTTCATTCAACGTAAATTTTCTCTTTCAAACAACTTAAGATTAGTCATTTAGTGTTGTAGCTTGAAATATTTGGTTTCAGATTTCAATCAAAGTAAAAAAAAATGTTTGTACCAAAGTAAAAGGGAATAAACGTAAAACCCTATTTCAGTTAACCTAATATTTTCGGTTGTTCATGTGCTGTGTGCATTTGTATATTCTTACGGTCGAACTTTCCAACGTGTTGGCTTTCTAGCTGCCAAAAAAGAAGAACACTTTCCCGAGTGGAGTGGACGTGGCCTTACAGGTCTGGTCATTTTCAGCATCAGACTTTTATAACGGAGGATTTCTGGTAAGTAACCCTGTTTCTCAACTCTTAATTTTAAGTATTAGAACTCGTAATAAAACATACTTTCAAGAAAGCTGTAGAAATATTTAATACTTTTTGTTGTATATTTAAGATTTACACTGCAAAAATGCTTATGTATTTGCACTAGATTTTTAAATAAATGTAAAAAGTACAGCATTGGAATGTGTTATGTTCATAATATTTCTAATAGCATAAAAACAGGTTACGACCAATAAAATTTTTAAATTGTAACAACTTAAAAAATAGATTTACTTCAGTATAAAACAAGTGAATTGCACCCAATCACTCTAAATGATTTGCCTCAACTTAAAAATTGTGGGTTCAATAAGATAAAAAGAATTAAATTGGTTCAGATTGAAAATATTAAGTGTGAATCATTACCTTAATTATTTTAAGTTGAATGGAGGTTATACTTTTTTCAGTGTAGGATCTGATTCTTGTTGTTCATTAAACCCGTTCTTTAATTCCATGGCTTGTTGCTGCTCTCATTGTGCAATAGCAGACATTTCTGAAATTGTTGATTTTCTCTTTTCTAAGAGCACTGATAAAATGTTTTGTGGACCTGAGCAGATCAATATTCCTGAGACATTTGCCTTTCTTTATTTTCAAATATTATATGATGGACAAAGTTTGCTGGTTATGTTTTGGCTTGTTTTGTATCTTATTATTGTTTGGCTGCTAAGGAAGGAAAAAGAAACAATTAAGGGGTCTGAGTCTTCAAGAGCAAGTCCATTAAAATGAATTCAAAAGAAGTTAATTAGCAGCAAAAACAGGTCACTAATTAAGTAAAGGGTTTGAATGAAAACCTGCAGCTGCTGTTGCCCTCCAGGACCGGAGTTGGAGACCCCTGCTTAAGAGCCTGCCTACAGCCTGAATGTCAAACTAAGCTCCTGTAGGCCCACAGTCCATGCAGGTTCTTTTTCCAGCCACTTTCTTCATTAGTACCCCTGCTAATGAAATGTAGTTATTTTGCTTTATATATAACTGATTTGCTATTTAAGCCCCAGAATGATTTTTTGCTTTCCCATAATTATCAGTCAGATGCAAAGCAACCCAAGACATGCAGTAATGCAATAACCTGATCCAGTTTTCACATTTGCGTCCATCAGTAACATATTGGAAAAGAAAGAAAAGTGGAGATCTATGAAGCAGTGATCTGCCCTCAAATCATGAAATACTTTGATGGTTACCTCAGAAAAAAAAACAAATAAGGAAACTTAACGGGTTTGGAAATCCATGGAATTAAATAATTGTTCTTCATTCATACAGCAAAAGTGGTACTTCTGATTGAGATATTGGTTTGAGTTTGGGTCTCCTGGCTACGGTGGTCATCTGTTGGAGCACTTCACATCTCGTTTTTGTTTGGATCCTAATTAAGGAAAAAAAGAAGCCATTAAGAGGTCTTGAAAAGTAGGTCAACTAAAATGAAGCCACAAGAGGTCTGTGTCACTAGCAGGAGTAATTGTTCGCTAATTAAAAAAGCATCTACCAGTTTTTTATGCCCCTTGCACACATGCTAACATATACACCGCTACTAAAAACCAGTTACAATCGTTCATCAACTTAGGAAAACATATGAGTTCCAAACGGGAAGAAGAGGGGCCAACAGGGATACTGGGAGAGAAACTCTACTAACATCAGGCACAGGGCACCAACACTCTTAACAATCAAGGTGCCATCGATGGTTCTTCAGAGTGATGCCATAGAAGAACTGTTTTTTTTATTCTCAAAAGAACCATCCACATGAAGGTTCCAGAAAGAGCCTTTATATACACTCTATGGACAAAAGTATTGGGACACAGCTCTTAATTATTGAATTCAGGTGTTTCAATCAGACCCTTTGCCACAGGGGTATAGAATCAAGCTGCTAGCCATGCAGTCTCCATTTACAAACATTTGTGAAACAGAATGGGTCGTTCTGAAGAGCTCAGTGACTCCAAGCATGGTGCTGTGATAGGATGCCACCTTTGTAATAAGATGGTTCGTGAAATTTCATCACTGCTGGACTTTCCATGGTATACTGCAAGTGGTACTATTGGAAAGTGGAAGCATTTAGGAACAAAAGCAACTCATCCACAAAAGAGATGACCATGTAAAGTAACAAACAGGGTCAATGACTACTAAGGTGCACGGTGTGTCACCAACGCTCTGTGGATTCCATAGCTGAAGAGTTCCAAACTTCCACTGGTATTAATGTAAGCACAAAAACATGTGTGGCTTGGAGCTTCAAGGAGTGGGCTTTCATGGCTGACCAGCTGCATGCAAGCCACCAAGTCCAATGGCAAGAATAAGATGGAGCGGTGGAAACTTGTTCCATGCAGTGAGGAATCATGCTTCTCTGTTTGGAAGTCAGATGAGTGAGTGTGGGTTTGGCGAATGCCACGAGAATGTAACCTGCCTGGCTGCATTGTGCCAACTGCAAAGTTTGGTGGAAGATGGATAATGGCGTGGAGCTGTTTTTCAGGGTTTGGGCTAGGCCCTTTACTTCCAGTGAAGGGTAATCTTAGTGTTTTAACTTACCAAGACATTCTGGACAATGCTATACTTCCAAGTTTGTGTAAACAGTTTGGGGAAATCCCTTTTCTATTTCTGCATGACTCTGCCCCAGTGCACAAAGCATGGTCCATAAAGACAAAGTTGGATGGGTTCGGTGTGAAGAACTTCACCGGCCCACACAATACCCTGACCTCAACCCTGTCAAACACTCTTTGGGATGAACTGGAATGGAGATTATGAGCCAGGCCTTCTTGTCCAGCATCAGTGCCTGCCTCATAAATGCTCTACAAAATGAATGGACACAAATTCCCACAGAAACACTCCAAAATCTTGTGGAAAGTCTCCCAATAAGGGTGGAAGCTGCATGAGCTGCAAAGGGGGGGACCACCTCCATATTAAAGTCTATGTATTTGAATACAATGTCATTAAAGTCCCTGTTGGTATAATGGTCTGGTGTCCCAATACTTTTGTCCATATAGTGTACTTAGACCTGTAACAGGTTCCATAAATAACCAGAAGAAATTTGTGAAATACAAGTGGCTTCTTGATTTTCAAAGGCTCAGCACAAGCTCAGTTCAGGTTTCCTTGACCTGTTGGAGCCTTCTGTATCATCATCTATACACAAAAGATGTGTTTTGTCCACACATTTGGAGCCTTTTAAAGGTTCCTGATATGTGGACAAAACACATTTTTAATGTACAATTATGGGTGCTCAGATATGAGAAAACCTGAATTTAGTCTGTGTGTTTGAATGCACTAAGAATCTTTTAAAATCAGGAACCCTTTGGTCTTTTATAAATCATCTATTCATGAATAGTTAATGCAGCCTTTACTGATCTAAATAAAGAAAAGTTAATTCTGGAAAGTTCTTGTTGGTGGTTCATTTGGGTCCAAAAATGGTTTCCCTAGCAGGATATGAAAAGATCAATAAAACTTGAACTTAGCCCACATCTTTATATGCAGTAAGAATCCTTTAATATAAGGAACCCATTGGTCTTTTATAAATCTGTCCTGATCTATTCATGGTTAGTTATAGAGCCTTTTACTAATCTAAATAAATAAGGTTCTTCTGGAACCTTCATGTAATCAAAAATGGTTTCCTTATGGCATCGCTCCGTAGAATTGCTCTGGCACCTTGATTAGAAGAGTGCACTGAGGCCCCCCCCAGGATCTGAATTGTCATTGGACACAATTGAACTTCCGACCTGGAGAGAAGATAATTCATTGGGGTGACTCTCACAATCATTCCGACTGACCTAATCTAGAGACACCATTTAACTTAATAAGCAGACCAGGAGTTAGAGATGCAATTCTGAGGGGCATTTATGAAAGGCAAGGGGTGCATGCTCTTTAAAAGTATGTTGTATAAAGGAGTGCCGTCTGTGCTATTGATGGGGCGCTAGGAAAACGAGGGACGACATCCGTCAACCCTGCCTAGAGCTCCAGATGGGCTTCGTCTGGCACTGGTAAAATACTAACAGGTCTTGGTTTTTAAAAGGACTGTCGCTGCATACAATAGCGCATGCAAATCCTGGTTTTCTTAATCTGTTAGTAGCTTGCTGGCTTGTCTATCATACAGTATGTTTTTTTTGTAATCTTTTATCTGATTTTTCAAACACAAAGAACTAACTTTGTATTCAGAAAACCCTTTCCAGAATGAAATGATGCTTTGTCAAGCAATTGTTCTACCATAAATGCCATTAAAGATCTATGATTTTTATGACTGTTTAACGGTTTTCATGTGAATAAATCATATAAACGCACATCGACAGTTAAGGTCTTCCGAATACGGAGCGTTAGGAGAGGTGACACTTCACGTTCAGGGTCACACACTGTCACTGTCAAGGACTGTAAAAGAGACTTCATCGTTTAAAGTTCAAAATCTTAGGAGCTCGTTAGTCAAGACTTCCTAAATCACGGTCTTGTTGGCTTGTTTGCTTTTAATAGTTGCCTTTAAATATTTTATTCACCGAGTGTTATAAAATGTCGTGCTTTATATCTTAGCAGGTCCTTTTTAATTTGCAGCTACAGATGTAAACTGAATTCAAATACTGATTTCGCAATATTTTTTGTGACGCTCAGATATTTACTAAACATAGTAATGTCACACACCAGAATCGCGAGTGTGAAGTTTAACTCTTAGAGTATTTAGTTTACTTTTACTTGTAAGAGTTAATTTCGCACTTGAGAGTTTGAGGTGCACATTCTAACTAACTAACTAACTAACTAACTAACTAACTAACTAACTAACTAACTAACTAACTAACTAACTAACTAACTAACAAAGCCGACTGTTATTTTAAATAACAGATTAAATATATATAATATGGCATTTACATAACAACATAACAAATTTGACAACCGGGAGGAGACCATTGAGTCCAGTTGTAGTTCGTTTGTTTGTCTAAAAGCTATAAGCTCTCCCAGTATCTTAAAAGTTTTCAAGATTTCTATTTCAACTTCTCTTATTTACTCAAATTGGAAGAAAAAATGTCCCCGTTAATCTCAGTGTAGCTGCGTTTGTCGACGGTTTCCAAATACAGCGGCTGGGAATGTCCGATTATTAAATGGGATGATGCGTATATAAAAAATATCCACAGTCCCAATGTCTACGTTTTAAAAGAGTTAGTGAAAGTGAAAGCAAAACTGGTACAAAATAAACAAACAAAAAGATAAATGAATAAATAAAAATAAAGGACAAATGGATAATGCACACGTTAAAAAGAAGAAATACTTCTTGTCTGTGATGTTTTTGTTTAGGCTTATATATCTTCGTTACGTTTCTTGAAATTTCTGTACGTTATCAGATACATAATGGCGTACTACAGGACATGCGGCCAAAAAAGCACAAGTCTCCACACCATTCAATCAAATCTGTCAAACAGATTAGTCTAACAATTTAAAATCATTTTTTGTCACATATAGCCGAGTAATAAGAGTATTCCATTAACAAGTCATTTTGCAAGAGATAACCCAGAATCTTCCATATGTACATTCATCGGAAAGGCGCAATATAAATAAGATGTATTATGATTCTTCTTCCTCTTAATAATAATAATAATAATAATAATAATAATAATAAAACATTGGGCCACTGTACTGGGTTGTGTGGTTCCCCGCAGACCCTTTGCTTGACAAAGAGCCACTTCACTTCATTCTGGGGAGGGTTCTTTCCAATGATAATTGTTCTTTGGACTTTGACAAGGTTCCTAATATGTGGACAAAACAGAAACCTTTCATGTATAGGTGGCAACCTAACAGAATGGAACAGATCGTGAAAACCTGAACTTATTGTTATATCTTGCAGAAATGGATCCTTTTAAAAACGGGAACCCACTAGTATTTCACAAATCTGGTATTATCAATTAATTGGGCGCCTACTATACATTGCCATTATCTGTTTTGTCCACATATCCAAACAACAATTATCATCTGCAAAGAACCCTGCCCAGAATGAAAGGGTTCTTTGTCAAGCAAAGGTTTAGTGAGGGACCACAAAAGTGCCTTTAAAGAACCGGGATTTTTGAAGTGTCGTTGAACACTGCCACTTCACGTTTATAACTTAAAATGTCACTTTCCTACTGAACATGGACATTAGATTAGGTAAAATGTATTAATCAGAAGGGGAAAATCAGATGCAAACAGCAGCTGAGCATATAAAACATGATATACACTCACAGGACAAATAACAGAGCCAGTGGGTCAGTCGAGCTAAATTCCTCCATTGAAACACATCACAAATACGAGTTAGCTAAGATTCAGCTTTGTGCTCATATAAATGGTTTCGAACAGAAATGCTGAAAACGGATATTCGATAGTAAACAAGTGTTTCAATTGGCGGTGACTAACACTGCAGTAAAGTTAATAACGGCGTAAAGATAACGATCATGCAGCAAGAAGCGTGACGGAGAAATCACTTACTGTAATGTTGTTTGCACTATACCTGCTCTTGAGTTTTACAACACCTCTACGTATACACCAATCCTTGTTTATCTTACATTATTACATTTATTGTAAATGTGTTCAATTTATGCTCATCATACATCGCCCGTCTGCGTGGCCCGCCTGTCACTCAAATCAAGGAGCCAAAGCAGTTCTTCAGGGCGATGCCATAGGGGAACCATTTTTGGTTCTTAAAACAACCATCCAGACGAATTTTCCAGAATAAACATTTATTTAGATATGTCACAGGCTCTCCCATGAACAGATATAACCGATTTGCCAAATAGCAATGGGCTCCTTATGTTAAAAGGGCTCTTTCTGCATTCGGTTACACCGGCTAAGTTCAGGTTGTCTTGCTCTATCGGTATTCTACAATACACTAAAGATTACTGCTTGGCTGACATATTAAGGCACCTTTTCAAAGTCACTCAAAAATAATTTTATAAGCAAAAAAGCCTTCCCAGAATGAAGAGGTTCTTCTGTATAGCGATGCCATAGAGGAAACATTTTTGGTTCCTAAACGAACCAATCCCATGAAGGTTTCAGAGACAACCTTTTATAACAGATTCCATAAAATAACCATAAATAGATAATGTTGTCCTCCAGGATTGCCGGGTTAGACTTCCGCGCGGGCCTGCCCTGGATGAGTGGATGGATGGGAGATAATAACATTTGTGAAATACCAATGGCTTCCTGATTTGTAAAGGACTCCTGCTACACAACAACACAGGACCAGTTCAGGTTGCCTTGATCTGCTCATATCCTGATATGTAGCCTACTATACATTAAAGATTTCTGTCCACATATTAGGGAACATTTCAAAATGCCAAGTTCATAACCCAAGAACTATTCCCAAAATGAAAACTTCTTTGTCAAGCAATGGCTCTACGAGGAACCACATAACCCAGTAAAGTGCCATAAAAGAACCCGGAATATTAAGCGTGTATGGCGCAACACAAATTCTCGTACGACTTTTAGTGCCGTAGCTGATTGCGACCATCACTTACTACTTATTTATTTTATGATAAGACAACTCCCCCACCCCCCATCTCAAAAATCGTGTCAAGAAACGTGCCAGCTCCTTCGATAAAAGGCTCGTGTTAATAAAATTCGGCCCGAGGATCGTATAAAGATCCGCCAAAGCGTTCATGTGGAGTTTCGAAGTCCAATAGCGTGACCCGAGCTAATAACAGCTATCCATTGAAACCTCCAAAATAAACACTCCTGACTAATTCTGTTTTTATTTTCCCTGCTGCACGCAGAAAGCATCACATCTCCCACCGATGGGCTAATAACTTATCAAAAGTCCGGCAAATGCTACTAATGGCCTATTTCACACCCTGGTGCTTAGACAGCGGGCAGGGAAACAAAGGGCCGTTCCAGAATCCTGAGAGCAGAAGGTCTGAGAATGCGCCGGCTTCCTTCTGCTCAGGGCAAACAAACTCGGGGAAGACCACGGAAATCCTGTGCTGCATGGTGGAGCCTTTGTAACGGCGGCTGTCACGAAAGCAGAATCGTGTAGGGCTAAAGCAGACGAAGGTAATTTGAAGCTCCGTCGTCTGAAAACGTCCCCCGTTGATTCCGTTTTGTTGAACATTGTTCTGTCTTTCTTGACTCACCGAGGGGGCGGTGGTTGTCACGGTTTAATGCTAAAGACCATTCAGGTAACAAACAAACTTTTATTTGTCTCAGACTTCAGAGATGCTTACTCTTCCATTTTTCTCATTTGTTCTCTACCATAAGCACCCCAGGATGCCTTGCACATAACAAAAAACAAAGTTCCCATTCCACTTTTCACACCAATCGCAAAATGAACGTTTGCATTCTGGGGTTCTGTGCTCAGACACCACAAGCACATTTTTCTGTTGACGATTTGCAGTGAGAGCCTGCTCGTTAACGTTGGGCACAAACCGAGCACCATTTTCTGATTGTCCACCCCTCTCCCTTTTCCAGAGCACATAAGATTATAGTTAATGAACTCAGACCACCAGGGAGAACGTGCAAACTCCATCTAAAGGCTGATTGATTGGGAGGAGGTGAGAAGGTGGGCACCACTGTACAATTGCGCTCCATCTTGACCCATAAACTCTTCAAATGAATGGTCCTTTAATAGGACCTTACTGGTTTGTGTGGTTCCTCACTGAACCTTTGCTTGAGAAAGATCCATTTCGTACTGGGGAGGGTTACTTTGCATATCATATTGGTGCTTTGGTCTTTGAAAAGGTCCCCAAATTGCATGCAGCAAGTGTCCTTTTTATGTCAGGAATCCACTGTTGTTTTACAAATTCATTAGATAGATAGATAGATAGATAGATAGATAGATAGATAGATAGATAGATAGATAGATAGATAGATAGATAGATAGATAGATACTTTATTAATCCCAAGGGGAAATTCACATAATCCAGCAGCACCTTACTGATACAAAAAAACAATATTAAATTAAAGATTGATAATAATGCAGGTAAAAACAGACAATAACTTTGTATAATGTTAACGTTTACCCCCCCGGGTGGAATTGAAGAGTCGCATAGTTTGGGGGAGGAACGATTTCCTCAATCTGTCAGTGGAGCAGGACATTGACAGCAGTCTGTCGCTGAAGCTGCTCCTCTGTCTAGAGATGACACTGTTCAGTGGATGCAGTGGATTCTCCATAATTGATAGGAGCCTGCTCAGCGCCTGTCGCTCTGCCACAGATGTCAAACTGTCCAGCTCCATGCCAACAATAGAGCCTGCCTTCCTCACCAGTTTGTCCAGGTGTGAGGCGTCTTTCTTCTTAATGCTGCCTCCCCAGCACACCACCGTGTAGAAGATGGCGCTCGCCACAACCGTCTGATAGAACATCTGCAGCATCTTATTGCAGATGTTGAAGGACGCCAGCCTTCTAAGGAAGTACAGGCGGCTCTGTCCTTTCTTACACAGAGCATCAGTATTGGCAGTCCAGTCCAGTTTATCATCCAGCTGCACTCCCAGATATTTATAGGTCTGCACCATCTGCACACAGTCACCTCTGATGATCGAGCGGTCCATGAGGGGTCTGGGCCTCCTAAAATCCACCACCAGCTCCTTGGTTTTGCTGGTGTTCAGGTGTAGGTGGTTTGAGTCGCACCATTTAACAAAGTCATTGATTAGGTCCCTATACTCCTCCTCCTGCCCACTCCTGATGCAGCCCACGATAGCAGTGTCATCAGCGACCTTTTGCACGTGGCAGGACTCCGAGTTGTATTGGAAGTCCGATGTATATAGGCTGAACAGGACCAGAGAAAGTACAGTCCCTTGTGGCGCTCCTGTGCTGCTGACCACAATGTCAGACGTGCAGTTCCCAAGACGCACATACTGAGGTCTGTCTTTAAGATAGTCCACGATCCATGCCACCAGGTATGAATCTACTCCCATCTCTGTCAGCTTGTCCCTAAGGAGCAGAGGTTGGATTGTGTTGAATTCGCTAGAGAAGTCTAGAAACATAATTCTTACAGCACCACTGCCTCTATCCAAGTGAGAGAGGAATCGATGTAGCATATAGATGATGGCATCCTCCGCTCCCACCTTTATTATAATCTATTAATTGTTATTTATGGAGCCTGTTATGGATCTAAATAAATAAAAGTAAATTGTAGAGTCTTCATGAAGATGGTTCTTTTGGGAACCAAAAATGGTGCCCCTATGAGATTGCTTTGAAGAACACCTTTGGCACATTTGTTTTTTAAAGTGATGTGCTTTGTTTATTAATAGAAAGGGCTAACGTCAAACACTAAGGAAAAAATTAAGCCCTTGATTCATTCATCTGTTAAACCCATTGTTTCAAGAATGGGGCATTTATATTGGAAGCAATGGTAGCAAAGCATTTGCCAGTTTCGGATGGGGTGCCAGTCTATTATACCCCTTACACACATATTAACGTATTCACCCCTCACTAAAGACATTTACAATCGTCCATCAAATTAGAAAAACAAGCAAGTACTGAATGTGGGAGGACACTGGGAATGCTGGGAGAGAAACTGTGCTAACCTCAGGCATAGGGGCACCAACACTCTTAAAGACAAAGGTGCCAAGGTCCTTCTCCAGAACAATGCCACAATGGGGGGTTTGGTTGGTGGGGTGGGGCTGTGGTGGAGAACAGGGGGGCCCTGATGAACCATCTGCAGGAAGATTCCAGAATGAACTTTTATTTATTTAAATCCATAACAGGCCCAATAAATAGCCACAAATAGATGATAACAGACTATTTTAGAATATCTCTTGCTGCATACAATAGCATTAGCTAAGTTCAGGTTTTCTTGATCTGTCAATATCCTGCCCTACATCTGTTTTGTCCACATATTAGGTAACTTGTCAAAGCCCAAAGAAGCAATTTCACATACAAAGAACTGTTCGCAGAACGAAATGGTTGTTTGTCAAGCAAAGGTCCTACAAGGAATCACACAGCCTATAAAGTGACCTTACAGAACTGTCATTTTTAAAATGGTAGATAAAAGGTTAAAGCGCTCCCCAGCCACCCTTCTCTTGCTGTCCTAACACCTCTCCACCTCAGCATTGCTCTAAATCTCTGAAGATTTGATGAACATGCTCACTGGACACCAAGTCAGAATTGCTGGCCGTTGTCTTTTCATTGTCCCATTTATGAACACTGATTTAACAGAGTGTAAGAAGCGCCATGTTTTAGAATACAAATGTATGTTACTCTGTAGACTGAGAGCACAGAAACTTCTGCCAGGAATGTTAAGTCTTTCATGAAGTTATTATTTGTTCTCCATCAGCAAATTTATTTATGGAACCTGTTTGGTAAACCTTGCAATAGAAGTACAATATTATTTCGATAGCTTTGAGATTAAAAAACGTCAATAGGAAATACTATGATATGAGTTATAGGACCATTAAAGGAGAGCATATCCATCCATCCATCTCTCCATCCATCCATTCATCCATTGTAGAATTAATGAAAGGCTACACCCACTACGCCTGAAGAGAAATTAAAAGTTATTTTCCATATACATCACTTGAAATGGTTAGTCATCCACCCATCCATTTCTGAGACCACTTTACCAATTTAGGAGTGCAGACATTACTCTTATATTCTGCCCATGTGTCTTGCCCCAGAGGTTCTCCTTCATCTCCTATAGCCACCGCTCCTGTGGCTTCAGCTCCTGCCAATTGTTCTTCCTCTGTTCCAGTTGCCATCTCTGCAGTATGAGTCACCCTACCTGACATCTTGGATGGTGCCATGTTACTTCTGTGTCGGAAAAAAAAATTCTTACTGCTCAATGACTGATCCCACTGCTGTCACCATTTTGTCATGTCCCAGAGTTTGTACTTCTTCTTCTATACCATGAAATACACAAAAAGCAGGAACAGGAAGAAAGTCCACTGTTGGATATGCTCACATATACAGTACAGCCAGACTAAAGCACATCTGCAGTCACCTTCACTCTTAAAAATAAATGTGCCATAAATAAATAAATAAAATGACTCTTCAGGGTGATGCCACAAGGGAACCATTCACATGAAGGTCCCAGAAAGAACCTTCATTTATTTATATCTGTAGGAGGCTCCATAAATGATCATGAATAAATGAAAACAGATTTGTGAATGCCCATTATTTCATGATTTTAAAGGACTCTTGCAGCATACAACAGCACAGGCTCAGTTCAGGTTTGTATCCTACCATATGTTAAAGATTTCTGTTTTGCCCACATATTAGGAACCTTTTCAAAAATCAAAGAACTCATTTCATATGAAAAGAACCCTTCAAATAATTAAATAGTTCTTTGTCAAGCAATGGATCTGTGAGGAACTACACAACCCAATCAAATCCTGTTACAGAAGCTTCATTTTTAGAGTGTAAAAACATGAAAACATAGGAGATTTCGGTCCATTTGTCACTTGTTTGTTTATCTAATAGCTAAGCTGTCCTATAATGTCTCATGTGGATTCTTCTTAAAGGTTGGCAAGGTTTCTGCCACAACCACGTGACTTATAGCTTGTTCCAGAATCCCATAACTCTTAGAATGAAGAAGGACTTCCTGACTTTAGTCCTAAAAGCACTTCTGCCTAATTTCCAAACACGTCCATCCCAGGACTTAAGGACATGTCCCACTGTGACAGACTAAGGGAATTAAACCTCTTTAGTTTCAAGCATGAGAGACTATGTGGGGACCTAATTCTTATCTTCAAAGTTCTCAAAGACATCCATACAGTAGACACAGCCAAATTCTTTGAACTAGATGATGAATCACCTACTTGAAGACACCAGTAGAATTCAAGAGGAAGTGCATTTGGGACCAAAGCCAGGAAACAATTCTTTACCCAAAGAAATATAGGAATCTGGAACAAAACACCAAAACATATGAAGAAGAAACCTTGACAACCTTGAAAAAATATCTGGATGAGATATCGGTACAGTCCCTGGGTGATTTAGTGAATAGAGCTCCCAAAGCAGAGAGTTGATCTCACTTTTAACAATTTGTGCACAGACACCCGACTATTTCATGCAACGCACTTACTTCCACTCTTGATTTAATGTCTTGGGCACTTGATTGTTTCATCAGAGAGGAGGTTCTCTCTTGTGATTTTGAGGTGTGAACACTTGATTGTTTCATCGAGCATGCTGGGAAGCAAGATGAAATGTCCACTTGCTGTCAAAAGCCTTGAAATGCCCTAATGGTAGATCCGCCACTGGGGACAGCTTAGCTATCAGATAAACAAATGAGCCTGAAAGACTGAATGGTCTCCTGTCAATTTTTTTTATACTTCTAACAACCTGATGAGGGGTGATGTGCTCACTGGATAAGGTCCAAATTATGACTCTACCAGCTACATTTGGACCCAGATTTAGCTGGATAAATCATCAAGTTATGAAACACAATAAATTCATCTTAGAAAATTTCATTTATCCAAACTGTGTGTATATAAAAAAAAGTGTCTGGATCACAAAGCTGGCAACTTCTACTTAAGCTGGTCCATGAATTCTAATAAAAACATAATGATAGACCTTAGAGAGTGGGTCCAGAAAAATACGTGAAGGACTAGGCTTTAAGAAAAATGAAAGAAATTCAATATTTTTAGTTTAAAGAAATGTAGATTAGAAGGTGATGAAAAGGAGGAATTTGGAGTGTTAAAGGTAATAAGACATCCTGGAGCCATTTGAAAAAAAGAAATTTAACCCATGGGTACATAGATGGCGGTAGAATAAAAGTAAGTTTAATGCAATGTTGGAAAGTATTTCTTCAAACCATAGACACATGAAATAAATTTCGTGATATTGCAATTGGAGGTAGACCTATGAGGGACCTTCATATCTCATATTTATTATTATACCAGAAAAACTGGGTGACAATTAATATTGGTGGGCTTTTTGGGCTGTAAGGCTGGTTTGTGTCAAAATGTTGTCCTTGTGTTTCAGCATGAAATATTCTCCATCTAAACCAGGGTTAAATGCTGCTGGCAAACCATGTTTGATGAGCACCCTAGCCATCAACAGGTTCATTTATCTGACAGAATTACTCTTGGGATGTTTTCAAAATTAGATGGCTAACCCAAGGCCCCATCCACATTGCTACTTTTTCATTTAAAAGCACAGGCATTAGTTTCCATTTTCATGTTTCGTCCACACTACCCTGGAGGTTTTAACCCTTGAAAACAGAGGAGTCTTCTGAAAGTATTCTCCAGAGCCATATACTTCTGAAAATGCAGCCTCGGTGTTGTGGTGTAGATGGGCAAAAACACAGACTTGTAAAAATGCAGACTCTAGTCACACTCTGATTGGTTCGTGCTTATTACTTAGCCCTCCCCTGATTGGATTCTGCTCTTTACAATGTAGCATTCCTTGATGGCTCACCCTTCACATTCGAATGGCGCTTGTTGTGTTGCAAACCTGTATGTGTCTAAATTGTATTTTGTACCGTGGGAATGCTGCATACATGTGCAAAGGGAAAATCATTTACTGGTCGCTACAGTTTTGAGGTAAAGCCCATGGCTGGAGGCACTATTGTTTCTGCTGATGAACACATGCCCAATGTAGGCAAACATCTATGTCATGTGCGTTTTCTGCCATTTAGTGCTAACAGAGATGCCTTTGTGAATGATATGAAGACACTAGTGTGATCAAAGACCATTTCTATTTAGTAAATGCCATTAGTATTGTGGACATCACCCAAGTTTATATTCAAAATGAATATGCTTTACACTTAATTTATGCTTAACTACAAAGGTCAGTGAACGTCATTAGCAGGTAGACCACCAGCTATCCATGTGCACATCAGAATATCACTCGTCACTGTGGTAGGGTGGTATTCTTTCCTTGCACTGTGGTTATTTTTTAACATCTTCTTTGGGGATGGCTACTTTGAGCCAGTGGTTATTTTGGCCATTTTGCAGATGTGTTTCTTTCCTTTTCTGACATATTTCTCTTGGTGACAATTCTTAGCTTGTTCAGTTTGGTAATTTGTGTAAATAAACAATTTTTTTATTTTTTTGTATCACCATGGGCTCTGGGGGTCTTAGCTCCTATAAACAGATAAAGGCTATGAATTTGTGTGTGCTTTCTGGATGAAACATTGTTGCTAACTTATAATCAGTTTGAATTCTAGAACTTAGGGTACACCCAATATATTATACTGCACTTGAATAGCCAATTAAGGCAATTAATTATTTTTAAATTATTTTGTTCAGCTTTTTTTTTTTTTTTTTAGAAATACTCAAGTCAGTATTTTTGCAAATGGTTAACGCATCTGTAATAACTGAGTCTGCTGTGTTATTTTGAGTGATGCTTGTCATTTTAAACTGATCTTTATGAGCCATTTAACATTTCGTGTAATGTTGTTATGTGGATCTTAATTATATATGTTGCCAGACAAATAAGACAAGTTATTTATGATATAGATAAACAGATACACTGTGTTGTCAAGTTCTGCTTTTTTGCATGCAGAATTCTGTTTTATTTCATATTTTTTTTTCCTCTCTTGTATAACTCAAAGTTTCGGGACCCGACAGGCTACATCCTTTGGTAAACAATGCAGCTGAAATTGATGAAGACCTCCCCTTTGTTTGCCAACATCTTTAAATCAAAGAATGTTTTTGAAAACGATTAAGTCATTGGAGATACCGGTCTAAGCAAATTCCACGTATTATAAAAAGTCTTTAAAAGGCAACTTTCTCTTCAGATGGGGCTGTCTGCCAGCCATGGTCTCATTCTCAAAGATATAACTTCCCTTTCAGCTCACTCTGGACCTGCACATACTATTGAAATGAGAATCCGTTCAGTCCTGAGAGGAAATACTGCAACATTTCCAAAAACAATCTATGGTTATTTCACATTTAACAAGCAACAAAAGAACAATTCAAAAGTTATGCCGTTCTCATATGAACTCATACAGAATCTCACTGTTTCCTATAAGGGAAAAAATAAATAAAACACATGCAGGATACTTTTTACTTCATAACTAAACAAAAATTAGCTTACCTCTAAACACGAAAATTCTTTTGTTTGGAAAAAAATGTTCTTAGCTATGATGATATAAAAATATTGTTCATGAAATTTCTTAAGATTCTGCTTATTTACAACAGTGTTTAATATTATAGTGTTGCATTTTACAAAATTTCTGTCTATTACAATTAATATACACAAAAATAAAATATTGTTATAGTTTTGAAAAAAAAAAAAACATTTTGCAGATGTGCAACAACAGTCCTGCCTGAGTACAATATTGACGTAAATTCTAAGTAGGTTGTTCTTGGAACTGAATTACACCATGAAAATTAATATTTTGTTCATAATTCTGCACTACCTGCATCTTACTACTAAGCACGCAGGTTAGTGTGCTTTTAAACTCTGTATAGTGACTCAGTACGAGCTCTTTATATTCTTATCTCTGCTTAACAAAGTAGTATGCCGTGATTGAAAAGAAATTATTCTGCTGCAATGCAAATCTTCAAAACAGAATTTTGTAATTTCTAAACACTATAGCAAAAGGTCACATCGAGCGGATTCTACATAAGCGTTTCAACCGCTTAAACAGCCGCCCCTGGCCAGGTATGTAAGCAAATATCTCAGAACAATTCCTTTTAGCAGTGACACGTGCTTACTTTGAGGCTACTTGAAGTAGCCTCCAGAATCTTGATACGCAGGTCTGACACTTCTGAAAGGTTCAGTCAAATGTCGGCTTTTAAAGAGTGCTGCACAGGCTGCCATCTGCAATGCGAGGCCCCGGGGCAGCGCCAAGGCTCGGCGCGCTCATCTACGCGCGCTCTTTGCGGGAATGCGCACAATGGGTCTGGAGGGAGGGATGGAGGGAGCTGACATCACGGACGAGAGTGCGGGAGGAAAAGTGCGCCTGCAGAAAAAGGCGCCAGTCCGCTGGTGAACATAAAGTAATGAGCGCTAATACGTGTATGTGCACTGAGCAATCTATCTATCTATCTATCTATCTATCTATCTATCTATCTATCTATCTATCTATCTATCTATCTATCTATCTATCTATCTATCTATCTATGAAAGTGTTCAGATATTAGCAAGAGCAGCGTTTTGGGGTGGCAAGTGGGGCGAACGACCCAGGCCCTGCGCCTAAAGGGAGCCCGCTTTTGACGTCCCCATATCCCGTTCTCTCTCTCTCTCTCTCTCTCTCTCTCTCTCTCTCTCTCTCTCTCTCTCTCTCTATATATATATATATATATAGTGTATATATATTTGAGATGCTTCTAAGAAGAACCCTTTTAAAATCCTTCTTCGAGGTCAAATTCCGTATGTGGATATTAATGCAGAAAAACTTGTGTCGCTAATGATAACCGGCTAATTTCCGGAAGACACCGCATTGCATTCTGCACTGTCGTGGTATTGTCATGAATGATCAATCGCGCTTTTTAAATAGATTATATCGTTATATTTTGATAAAGTCTGCGTGCTATCTTGCAAACATTTAGCTGAATACTGAAATGAAAAAATCCGGTGTATGTTAACATTATTTTTTATTAAATTCGCGTGCAAGTTTATACATTTCACGCATACCGGTAACAGCGTTTAACGTAACCGGCCCCGCGTGGGATTGGGAAGCCCTAGGCCCCGCACACCCCTAAGGCAGCCTCTGGATATTAGTCTCCATGAGGCACGGGCCCTAGTTTATGAATTGGGTTTCTTCGATTGATCTGTTTTCTTCCTAAAGTCTTACATGGTATATTAATTAAAGACTACATTATCAAGTTATACACTGGGTGTTGGCATACATTTGTTTAAAATTTTGGGAAAAGCTCAGGGATCCTGCAAACTTGTAAAGGAAAGGGCAGGTTTAAAAAATAACATTCGATAAAATACATCCCTCTGTCTTGCTGTGAACATTTTCCCTCAGTCATCATCGGTTTTCATTTTTTGTCATCACCATCTTCCTTCCTCTTCATCATCTGTATCCCTCACAATCAAACAGGTTCGAAGCCCAGGATGATGTCATGCAGATCTGCAATTTAGATTTATTACATAATCTCACCACAATCGTAATCATCATCATCATCGTCATGGCTGTGACACGAATGCTCTGTAGCTTCAGATGCACTCTTAAAATACTGGGTCTAAAATGTCACTTTACTGGGTTGTGTTGTTCGTCTTATATTGTTTGACAAAGGACCATTTCGTTCTGAAAATGTTTTTTTTTCCATATAATGTTTGATCTTTGGAAAGGGACCCTAATATCCATCCATCCATTTTCTGACTCTGGTTAATTAATTTCTAGCTAACCTATCCGTGCAACACTGACCACTGTAACAAAATGTCGCTTTATTGGTTTGCGCGATTCCTTATTGGATTATCGCTTGACAAAGAACCATTTAATTCTGGGAAGCGTTCTTTGCTGGTGAATTTGGGTCCTTGTGCTTTAAACATGTTTCAAATATGTGGGGATATATATATATATATATATATATATATATATATATATATATATATATATATATAGGCTGCAGCAGGATGCTGGCAGATCAAAAATCCAGAATGTGGTGTATGCAGCAAGAATCCTTTCATAATCAGTAACCCATTGGCATTTCATAAATCTGTTATCATCTCTGTTCATGGTTATTATTAGAATCAGTTACGGATCTAAATAAAGTCTTTGTGGAACATTCACTTTGGCACCTTTACTGTTAAAAGTGTAAGTTCGCGTTATGTAAATGATCGACTTGTAAATTGTAAATGAGTGTGACCTATCGGATAAGAAGTTTAGAAGAAATACAAAAGTGTGGATGGATGGATGAATCGATTGATGATCGTCAATACATACTATAAAATGTCGTATTCATTTTAGAATTTTAAAACAAAGTAGAAAAGGGGCACATTTGATTCATATCGTCATGGTTTGAACTGCAGGCAGTGTTCCAAAGACGCGTACAAAAAAGATGAGATGTATCGAGTGAAAAAAAAGATAAGCAAATGATACTCTCAGAAGTCTCTAATCCACTCCATAGCACATTCAAAAAATTAAAACACCAAAGTGCTTCCTCGGAGCGAGGCCATAGGGGAACCGTTTTTGGTTCAATGTGGTTAGGTCAATTTGAACGATTGTGAGAGTCGCACCATGCCATGAATTCTCATCTCTCCGGGTCGGATGTTCATTATTGTGTCCTTGGCCAATTACACCTAATAGCAGGGGTGTCAAACTCAGATCCTGGAGGGACGCAGTGCACTTTTAAAAATCAAACGGTTCTTCAGAGTCATGCCATATAGTAAAACCATTTTTGGAGCCCAAAGGAACCACCCACGTGAACTTTCTAGAATGAACCTTTATCTATCAGATAAAGGCTCCATAAACTAACCATGAATAGATGATAACAGATTTATAAAACATCAAGGGGTTTCTGATTTTAAAGCATTCTTACTGCATACAATCATACAGGCTAAATTCAGGTTTCCTTGATCGGTTCATATCCGGCTAAGTAGCCTTTACATTAACGATTTTTGTTTGTCTACATTTTAGGAACCTTTTCAAAGCCCCCCAAACACTACATTCATAAGCAAAGAACCCTTCCCAGAATGAAAAGGTTCTCCTTCAGAGCGATCCCAGAAGGTTTGTTTTCCAAATGAACCATCCGTATAGATCCCTTAATTTCTTTAGATCTGTAACAAGTTCCAGAAGTAGCCATAAAAAGACGATAACAGATTTATGAAATACCAATGGCTTTCTGCTTTTTAAAAGGACTCTGGCTGCAGGCAATAACGCTAGATTCAGGTTCTCTTCATCGGTCAGCATCCACAGTCTGCTATACATTAAAGATTTATGTTTTGTCCACGTGCTATTTTAGGAACCATTTCAAAGTCCAAAAAGCCAGTTTCATGTGCAGATAAACCCTTTACGGAATGAAATGCGTGTTTTTGTGTCAAGCCAAAGGTTCTACGAGGAACCACACCACCCAGCAAAGGACCATTTCCGAATCGTTGTTTTTAAGGTTACACGCCTCTTGCTTTATTGCAGGTTCTGTGCTGGATGTCCAATGGGACCTGAGGATTTATGAAAATCGTTTGACGCCAAATTTTCTTAAGTAAATGGATTGTAATTTGGATCAATAAACGTTTTTAAAAGAAACCGTGCTTAAGGAATAAGGAGACGTTTGAAATTAACGAGGACTGCTAGAGCAGCATAAACTATCAATGTTGCTGCTTTTGATGAAGAGTATAATTATTTCATCTTAACAACGAAGCTCTGTCAGCTCAACTCGCCACAAACCAAAGTTTAATTTCGTACAGCGCTACAGAAATTCACTGAAAGCTTTCGCTACCGACATTTTTTGTAATAGATTTTACTTTTTAGTGGTATTTGAATAAGCGTATTATGGACAGCTCGTTTACAGCGTCTGTTAAGTTTGGTCATATTCCTAGCGTGTGGGAATTAATACACCAATTGAGTTGACCATTTTTTGACTTTCTTTATTATTCTTTGTTTTGTTTTTCCCATCATTTCGTGTTGGTCAAGGAAAGGCACCTTAAGTGGTCCTTTCTTTGCGGAGACCCTTCAAACGCCGCTAGATTTTGCATTCAAAGATCACACGACGGTGCATCTAAATGAGGGTCGTATTAAGCAAACGTGTGAACAAAATGCCCCCGTAAAACAAAGTGAAAATATCACCGACATGTGAAAGCGTGTGAACAAACTGCATTCACTAAACAGAAGGTGAGAGTTAAAGTGAAAAAAAGTCTGGCCATTTAACTTTTTGTAAAAGTCTCACTCACTTGTGAAAGTGTGTAAATAAAATGACGTTTGGTCTCCTGTCGCTTTTTAACACCTTCACAGCAAATGAGCGGATTGACTGCCTTCTGCCACCAAATGACACCTCCACAGACCCCCGGACGTTGAAAGTCCACCCCCCAAAAACTGGAATCGCGTCAATCTCTTTTGCTGCAATGCAAATTCTTTTACCGACATGTGTCTGCACAGTTATGTCGAATCACCGGGGAGTTGAATGGCGGATCGAGAGAATGGGGGGGTTAGAGTTAAAAAAGAAAAAGAAAAAACAATCATCTCGGCCTATAAATGCCCCATCAGAGAGTTAATTATTAATCACAACGTGCACTTTAGACTGGCATGCCAACCAGCCGAGCTATGAATATTCAAACAGAACCACCACCTTTTCACAACTCTATTACAAATTTACAATAACTGTTTAAATGCCTGGAGTTTGTGCAGTTTATGGGAAAAAGATTTCTGTAATTATTCCTTATATTATATTCAATTTCACTCACCTTCACATTTTAACGCTTTACAATCTGAGAATAACAGAGGTACGCCAGAAAAGCAACAGTTTCTGCGCAACATTTTGTTCAATTAATGCGAACGACTACATTAAGGGCATCCGACAAATGTTTGACTCGGGTAAACAGATAAACAGCTCAGAGAAGGAAGAAGAAGAAGAAGAAGAAAAAGATCATTAGCGGCACATTTTTGACGCTGGCTCCATTAAAGCTGATTCTGACTACACTGTTAAAAATAATGGATCTTCAATGGCACTTTACAGGGATGTGTGGTTCCTTTTAGAACTTTTGCTTGAAAAAAGAACCTTTTCATTTCTGGAAGAGCCCTTTGCATCTGACATTTCATTTTTGTGTGTCACATTAAGAGATAGCAGATTAAATGAATATGAGATCATGTGGAATATAAAAATAGTGGTTCTTTAATGGAATTTGACCATGGGCTGTAAGCAGCTTTGCTTGACAGAAAAAAAATAATTCTGGGAAAGGTTCTTTGTTGTTTAATTTAGTTGCTCAGGCTTTGAAAAGATTCCAAATATATGTGGACAAAACTGAAATCTTTCGTGTATAGTGACACCTGAACAGAATCTTCTAAAATCATGAACACGAGTGTTTCATATGCTATCAACTATTCATAGCTAAACCATACGGATCTAAATTAATAAAAAATAGATATATATTTCTGGCAACTTCATCCTTTTAGGAACCAAAAATGGTTCTCTTATGTCATGAGTGTGAAGAACAACGCTGGCACCTTAAGAGTAAGCCTAGCAGGCGAGTTACAAAGAAAAATAATCAATGTATTATAGAAACATAACAAGAATGTGTGGACACGAGTGCAACCAACTACTGTGTTTTAAATAATAATAACCAAATACGAAGTAGAACATGCAGTATAAGACGTGTTATATGCCTTATGCATTAGAAAAATATTTTGATGTCAGGGTTAAAGGAAGACATGTATTACCGTTTTATTTCAAAATACATTTTAACCTTCTTCTCCAGGACAGTTAAATTAGACAGATAAGTGTAGAACTCATACTAAATATCTTAACAAAATAAAAATAAAATCAATGCACTGATTTCCGAATCCTCGGATTCTTGTTAAAAAAGCACCATTTTCAAAATTCGAAATCAAAAATAAGTATTGAATTGCAGCAAAAAACTCCATTCAGATCTCCTAACGGAATGTCATCTCGTCCAGGGCTGGATCGGCCCTACTGCCGGTCTCTCAGTTCAGGACGGAGCTCCGGCTTTCTGCCCACCATTGTTTTATTTACACTAACGCACTGATCTGTTATATAGTCTTTCCATATCTATCTATCTATCTATCTATCTATCTATCTATCTATCTATCTATCTATCTATCTATCTATCTGTCTGTCTGTCTGTCTGTCTGTCTGTCTGTCTGTCTGTCTGTCTGTCTGTCTGTCTGTCTGTCTGTCTGCTTCACTTGCGGTTTCTTCTTGACGTTGCATACGTACACTTAGGTGATCTCTTATCTCCATTTGGACAGGATTCAGTGAGCACACAATAAAGTTTGGTAGTAAATAAGTAAAGTGACATCACCGAGTTGGCAAAATATTTTCGTTTTCAGTTTTCAGATACTTTTAATAGTTGTGCACAGTTTTTTTTTTACACTGACCTGCATGTAAAGCAACGTTTTTCTTTTAACAGAAGTAAAATTATAAGAAAAGGAAAGAAGCCCAAATGAAATGATTTCAAATCGCAATCATAATAAACCATTACGATTTTGTTTTACCGTACATGAGCAAGACTTGCCTGTGTACATGAAACTTGTTAATGATACTTTCTGAAATTTTCGCTTGATAAAACAGCTATCTTCTGCGTCGCTGTATGAAAACACTATTAAACCCATTATTCAAGACCAACACAAAGAAGAAATGTCTCACGGACTATAGTAATTCCTATCATAATGGTTTCATTTACTTGATAAAGTATACGTTAAAGCCTAAAACTGGTAAGCACGTGAGGCATTTTCACAGTGGCCATCTTTCAGTGGACACTTGGACTTTAAAACCTTGATCTACAGTAAAAACGCATGCAGGTCCTATATATAAGTATAATTAAAAATGAAGGTGCTAAATGGTTCTTCAAAGTGATGCCATATATATGTATATATATAAATTTCCACATATAAACCCGAATACATGACAACAGATCTGTGAAATATCACACGAGTTCCTGATTTTCAAAGGACTCTCGCTGTACAGTAACACAGACTAAGTTCGGGTATTCCTGATCGTTTGCTGTCCTATGTAGCCTATACATTTAAGATTTCTGTTTTATATTATAAAACTTTTCAAAGCTGGGCAGCACGGTGGCGCAGTGGTAGCGCTGCTGCCTCACAATTAAGACCCGGGTTCGCTTCCCAGGTCCTCCCTGCGTGGAGTTTTCATGTTCTCCCCGTGTCTGCGTGGGTTTCCTCCGGGTGCTTCGGTTTCCTCCCACAGTCCAAAGACTTGCAGGTTAGGTGCATTGGCGATTCTAAATTTTCCCTGGTGTGTGGGTGTGTGCGCCCTGCGGTGGGCTAGCGCCCTGCCCGGGGTTTGTTCCTGCCTTGCGCCCTGTGCTGACTGAGATTGGCTCCAGCAGACCCCCGTGACCCTGTGTTAGGATATAGCGGGTTGGACAATGACTGACTTTTCAAAGGCCAAAAACACAATTTTAGATTCAAAGCACCCTTCACGGAATGAAAGGAAGCACAATGAAGCACAGAAGCCACTAAAGTACCATTGCAGAACCGTTATTTTAAGAGCGTGCCAATGATATCCAATTAAACGCGACACTTTAACGTTCTGTTTCATTGGAGTCTGTGTAAGATTAATTAAAAAGCGCATTAATTAAATTATTAATTAAAAATCTTCCTTTTTGTTTAAAAAATAAATCCTCAATTTTTATTTAAAGGGTTACTGACACGTTTTATAGTTCTAGAGACAGAACACACACGACAGATGTTTAGTTCGCGATTTCTCAAATCAAAGACGCTACCAGTCCGCGTACATTATGTGATCAAGCGTCTGGATAACTCCATTGTACCCAGCTGGCCCATCCATCTATTTTTCCTAAGCATTTCGGAGTCTCGTGGGTTCTTGGACCGTTCTTCCAACACACTCTTTAAAATGGTGCCTCTTTAATGGCACTTTATTGGGAAGTGTGGATCCCCGTCGAACTATTGCTTGACAAAGAACCATTTTGTTCTGGGAAGGGCTCTGTGCTGATGAATTTAGGTATTTGGGCTTTGAAGAGGTTCTTAATATGTGTCGAAACAAAAATCCTTAATGTATAGTAGGCTAACTAGCAGGATAAGAAGAGGTACGCCGCAAGAGTCCTGTAAAATCATGAACCAATAGGTATTTCACAAATCTGTTATTATCTGTTTCATGGGTAGTTACGGAGCCCTTTACTGGTCGAAATAAATAAAAGTTCTTTCTAGCGCCTTCATGTGGATGGTTCCTTTGGGATATAAAAATGCCATCGCTCTGGTAATTTTATTATTTTTTAGAGTGCAGCGTCGGCGATCATGGCGCCCCTCAAGTCCACACTTACTCAAAATAATTCAATTTAAACTAACGACTTTCACCACAATCTGCAACCTGGCAGCTATGATTGAGTTTCCTTTTTGTATCCTATATTTTTTTATCTCATCAAAAAGTCCTCTTGTTTTCATAACGGCCACATTTGTAGTCTTTTTTGGTTTTAATTAAACAGGTAAGTATGAAGAGAGCGGTGACTCGCGTAATCTGTGATTAGAGTGGACGGCAAGCGTCGGTGTTTACAGACGCACGCGGGGCGCGATGCTCGAGATAACAGCGCGTAACACAAGCTGCGCACTTAACAGGTGTCACAAGGCAGAGATTCATAGATACAGACAGGTGGGAGATGTGCAGATCTGCCTCGCTGACACAAGAATGGTCCAGTGTGTATGCATTCATGCATAAAACAATTAGGCTATCGCTGAAACAGCCTGAAAGCAGGGGCTGAGATTCAAAGATTAACAAAACAGAATAACCAGAAAAGACGTAGCTTTTGTTAACGTATTTGTCTATTGAAGCAATTAAGACTGTGCAAACTAACATCTTTTGTTGGTAAAAAATAGTATTACTTTTAGCCGATTTTGCGTTGCTGATTTGAAGCTAATCTGATAGGAGAGAGGAACAAATAAATTGGGAATCTGAACCTATTCCTAGTATTCCCAACTGGTGTGTAACCACTATGTACACAGTTCGCTATGATTAAAAGTTCAAGACACCATCCCTAGAAAATGACATCGAACAGGAAGGACGGGGCGCGCGAGAGAGTTAATTGCTTGATCCGCTCCCAGGCAGCCAGGCGGGCGGGCAGAGCGGCTGCACGCGGAGTGTGCGCAGGTCCTGGATGAGCAGCTGAGGCACGCGCTGCAGTCATTACAATGACAAAAGAAGAGGGGTGCAAACGCGGGCAACAGTTTGCAGATCCGACCGCCGCCCCCCTCCCCACGCACACATAGGCACAAACGAAATCCCTCAAACTATAGATTACAATCTCCAAAGGACATGTGGCAAGCAGGCGAAAACACACGCGAGCTCTCCCTCCTCCTCCTCTCGCTCTCTCTCTCTCTGTGCCGCACACACACACACATAATCTTACTGTGACACATACGGTGTCTTACAGCGGGGGAAACAAAATCATCGATTTTCTTTCGACCATTTATCAAATGGCACATGCCAGATCTTTGTTCAGATTAAACAGAAAACTCGCTTAACCAGGTGGTGTGCTCCGTATAGACTATTGGAGAATATATTAAAATTATCATTACAGAGAGAATCGTAATGTTAGGGGGCGAAACACTTACTGATTATGATTTAAAAAACTGAGATGAATTTGCACTTCCTTTATTGCTTATACAAAGTATAGCTCTGTTAAAGGAAAAAGGATCACCTAGTACTCTATATCTCTCTCCGCAGAAAGTGCTGCCAAAGTCCTATGCTGTCAAACACCGAAGTCCACTTGTAAAAAGTTCAAAGTTAGCTGCGCGCTGAAAGAAAGAAACAAAACTAGAAGGGAGCTGCTTGGCTGCGCACTTGTTCAAAGTGTGAAATAAGCTGAGTCCAGTATTGTTTAATTATGCATTTTTCTAGTATTAAGCCTACCCGCTAACGTACGTAAAGGTGTTTATAAAAGTTAAATCTTGTCTAATATTTCAGTGAAATCAGTGCTGTGAGGAAGAATGCAACTACAGCCCGCGGGTTCCTCCAACTTGTCTCTTTATTGTAATGGGCATATGGCAGACACACTTCGCTTAGCAGAAGTTCGTCAGGCCTGAGGCCGACAGCACCTCTATTGAGAAATTCGAATAGAAATCCTAACCCCACCCCGATCGACAACAATAGCACAGATTTCGGTAGCCTGCCCGCCCGTCTGCCACTTATTAGATTACAAAGGACTCAGACAGGCGGGTATCCTCCAAGAATGGGGCAAAACTAAAAGAATACTGTTGTTTTTGGGGTAGACAGACTTAGATAGATTGATAGATAGCTAGATAGATAGATAGATAGATAGATAGATCGATAGGTAGATAGATTGTTAGATAGATAGAGAGATAGATAGATAGATGCTTATTATTTTCAATTGAGCTAGATTTTGAAAGTGTGCAGATCCCTTCACGTTCTGCACACTTTACTGTGTTGTAGATTGCGTTTTAAATGGATAAATATGCCATTTCTGCCTGTCAGTCTTACGTAGTACCCCATTATGGGAAAGTGAAAACAACTTTTCAGAAATGTTTACACATTTATTAAAAGTCAAAAACACAATCAAAATTGTGGGTTCCTTAACTTTATTTCCGTCGCCGAGCTTTTATCCGGCATCAAACTTTGCCTCTGCATCACAATGATGGCTCACCCCAAGACATACTTTTATTATCTCTGCGTTGGAACTCCACACTACTTCGCAGAAAAGTTGCGTCTAATTTCAGGAGTAGATAGCATATAACGATGAATCGTATTTATGAAAACCTGCTAAAATCAGGAATGATGCTCTAAAGTAGTAAAAAATAGAGCAAAGTATAATTTTGCGGATGGATGCATATATTGTCTATTGTTAAATATATTCAACTTTGAAAATCAAATTAACAATAAATGTAAATCTATATGTCCGTTATCTTCAGTTTGTTTTATTATACCACGGAGGAGCTATTTAAAGTCTGCCAGGGAAGCACAGAACTCCACTCTACCCCCAAACGCCCCCCCCCCCCCCCTAAAAGAAAGAAAGAAAAAGACACGTCGCGTGGCTGGAGCGCTATCTGCATTGCATTGCAGTTCTAGCAGATGTTGTTGCATTAACCACGCCGCCTAAAATGCAATCTGAAGTTGGGATCAATTGTGGAGGGTGTTACTTGTACAGTTAAAGAACTAGAGGGGTGTGTTGGGGCGGGTTAGAAGAAATAAGGCAGGTGCTCCTAATTACCATACAGCTGTAAGCACGAGGCGTCCACAAAAGCAATTATTCCAAAATCTACCCCCTCGAAAAAAAAAAGAAAGAAAAAAAAAAAGCTCCAACCTCTCCAACAAAAGAACCCCTTCTGATTGCTACAAAGGCCAGTCCCACCCGGAGCCTGCACGGTTTAACGACTCGCACGCGTCAGAACAATTACAATTTCTAAAAAGAATAAAGGAAAAAAAGGAGACTCGGATCCCCCGCGAGACGCGTGCGCGCTAAAACACACACGCGCGCGCACACACACACAGAAACATACAGACATCCCATAATTGCATTTTTTTAGAAAGTAGTCGACTTGATAACTGCGCTGTTAACTATTTAATCTGCTTTCTTATGCTTGTGCATTCAAGTTTAAATTATGGGGCTAAAGCTCTACACATGTACAGCCAACTTTCATAATTATTAAAACGAAAAAAAATGAAAGAATGGAGTTACTTGATTAACAATGTCTGATCTTTTTTTTTTATTAATTCATTTATTCATGTGTGTTTTGTCTCAGACAGTCATGTATCTGTAAGGTGTTCATAATGTTCAACTCTTCGCGGTCATTGAAAAGTACCAATCGAGTTAAATTGATGTCACTGCTCATCATTTACTATTACGTAAAATACACCAGTAACTTCTTACAAGTGGTAAGGACTTACTTTTGATAATCAGTAGAATGAAAACTGCTCTATTAGATAGATAGATAGATAGATAGATAGATAGATAGATAGATAGATAGATAGATAGATAGATAGATAGATAGATAGATAGATACTTTATTAATCCCATATTAATCATTCGTCAATATACAATTCTACAGTAAGAGGCTCTCCGATAACTGCTTTTGGACGCAAGGTGCATTAGATGTACAGGACTAAACGAATATGGATAAAAAAGTAGCAAATGAAATGAAATAAAACCGAAAGAAAAAAAATCCCAGCAGTCCCGTAATGGAAGTCTCTAGGAAAGGAAAACATTTCTGTCAGCTCAACAAGTGACATCACGCATAAGCTCGCATCCACACTTCAACCCTCACCTTATTCAATTACTTAGATAAAATAAAAAATCAATTCCTCTAATCGAGGTAGCTCTCGGTTTAATCTCCATCCCCAGCCATCAAACACACGACCCCCCCCCCCCGACACCCCCCCCCCCCCCACACACACACACACACCGCCCCCACCCCTTGTCCATGCCATTTGGTCGCTGTTTGGCTTGGGGGCGGTTACAGGGGCTGGTGAGTGGGCGGGGCTTAACTGATCTTTCAGTCTTATAAATTCGCTCAACTCCGTCTCTTTGGCATTAAACAACAGCATTAAGTCTTACGTAGGAAAAGCCTGGGGGGTCACGCCAAGTTTGTTTTGCCACACTGAAGCTCCTGTAACTCCTGCTTCCTCGCCTTCCTATGTTAGGATTTTGTTTCCTCTGTGATCTTCAATTTGTTCTAACCAGGATATTCGTACCTTTTTGGGGAGCTTTTTTTGGATAACCTTTTCCCGTCTGCTGCTGACGCTTAGTGGCGGACTAAGGAGACCCAAGAGGATGGCTTTAGGGTTATTATTATGTCTTCTGGCCTTGCTGTCGACCCACCTGGTAAGTGTCTACTCCAGCCTGTTAAGCTCGGGAGTTGTTTTTGCGGTCCATCGCGCCAGGTTGTTTGCGCAGTGACCACAGTTCGATTTTTTTTTCTTTTCCCCACTTTCTCCAGGTGCACTCTTCGGGTGTTTTTGAGCTGAAGGTTCACTCCTTCACCAGCTCTCGGAGTAGTTGCAAAACTCCACGTGAGTGTCAGATCTTTTTCCGTGTATGTCTCAAACATGCTCAGGCGGTCATCTCTCCAGAGCCTCCTTGTACATACGGGACTGGCCACACGGAAATCTTGCCATCAGATCAGAGCGCTATCGCTGACGGTGCCTCTATCCGGGTACCCTTTCACTTCAAGTGGCCGGTAAGTGCACAGAACCTTGCATCAGTACTTGATGAAAACTGAACAAGATTCGTGTCCGTACATATTTATTAAACTAAGCGTTTCTTTATGCACTCGCAACAGGGCGTTTTTTCTCTAATTATTGAAGCCTGGAATGCAGACTCGACTGAACAATCCACAGGTAAACTTCAATACTTTCTATTTTCCACTAGAGGGAGACGCTGGCTCTTTCTTTAATTAAAGTAGTGCACAATTTCGGATTAAATGTAGAGGGGACAAATCCCTGAACTGTAAACAAACGAAATGCATGCAGAAATAAAGTACAGTGTGATTTATTTTTCACAGAAAATCCAAGCAACATGATCAGCCGTTTGGCCACCAAGAGAAGGCTGGCAGTCGGTGAAGACTGGTCCCAGGATGTGCACTTTGGCGAGCAGAGCGAGCTGCGCTATTCGTATCACGTCGTCTGCGACGAGCACTACTACGGCGAGAGCTGCTCAGATTACTGCCGTCCTCGGGACGACACCTTCGGACACTACACGTGTGATGAAGTGGGAATTCGAAACTGCCTGTACGGCTGGAAAGGAGACTACTGCTCAGAACGTAAGGATCATTGTAACGTGTGTGTGTCAAATATTAAGTACTTGTTTCTTACTAGAGATGGTGCGAAAGCAACGGTCATTGTACATACTGTCACTTGAAAATCGAGTGTTGCAATATGTTGTGAAGTAATGCCTTTATCATTTTCAATTTCTTTTCTATTTATAACTTTTAGTTCCCAATGGTGTTCTTTTTTTGACTTGTATAGTGTACGCTAAAAGGCGCTATATAAAACAGCAAATGATTTTTCATAGTGTGTTTTCGAAAACATATAAACTCTGTAGTACATATTTATGCACACAATTAAAAAGGCCAACTTGTACATTACTTACATATTGTTGTAAGAGTGCAAATTATATTACACTGCAAGTATATGTCAATTTACGTTTTGGCAACATGCCATGGTGGCCTGGGAAAGGCGCTATATAATTAAAATGCATCATTATGATTCTTTTTACTAAACAATTTCCCAAAAATCAACGATATGTTTATATTGAGAGTTAAAATATATTCTGTTTAGCCAATCGGTCTTCAGCTGGTGCCAAGATTGTGCATATCTTCGGAAAGTTCTATGCCATGCAATCATTTTCCCCTTTATTGTTTCAAATAGCAAATCTGACAGTGGGATTCGTTTCTCTTTACCATGTTATTTCATGTGACATCTTAAGTTTTTCTTTTTTTGTCATGTATTGTTCTTCGAGGATATAAAAATATAATTTTAGAAATTATAAAAATAAATACAAATTATATAGCGTCTTGAGCATGAGAAAGGTGCTATATAAATAAAACGTTTTATTATTAATTTTACACTACGAAATGTTTAAGTGTGGGCAAAGTGAATGAACCGCTCAAAAGACACACAACACAGTTTCGGTTTAGCATTGTTTGTACTGTAAACCTTAACGAAATGATAATAATCTGTTTAAAAGTATGAATTCATGAAGAAAGCTGGCGACAAATCTAATCGCATTTGCTTAACCGCTTCTCTTAATGAGGGTTGCGGTTACGTCATACATGTGATATTTAATATGTGATTTATGATTCCTGATGACTGTATGTATACACCCACGCATAGATATCTTCAATAGTGGTTAAGGAATTGGACTTGAATCCCCGAGGGTGTTTGTTCAAATCCCATTGCTGACCTTGTGTGACCATGAAGAAGTCACTTCACCTGCCTGCGCTCCTATTGGAAAAAAACAAAAGAAACGAAACCAGTCGTATCTCAACTTTTCTAAATCTTTGTCATGGGACAAAAAAACAAAAACAAACCTTGAGTCTCTTGTTGTTTAAGTAAGTGTTTTTATAGAGAATTAACTTGAGAATCGCACGTTCACTTGCGGACGCACACCTTTTTTTTATACTTATTTCGAGTTTCAGCACCCGTCTCGGCACAGCGCGGCTCCAAAGCAAACAGTACGCGCCTGCCCTCGTCTCAAGTGAGTTAATAATCTCGGCATTATTCTCGCAGCAGCCCTGCCAAAAAAATGCAATCGTTTAAACAGGTTTATTTGTCCTGCAAAAAAATGGGCTTAAGATGCCCATTGTGGCCGGCTTTGCAGCCACGCGTTCGGAGCAGAGACGGAGGAATTGAGGGGTGTCAGGCGTTGCTTAGCGATCAGTAATCTCCTTCACTCGTACTTCTCTTTTTGGAGATTTTAGGCTTGTTGTAAAAAAAAAAAAAAAAAAATAGAGGGGGATGGGGCTGAAAAAAAGGGTCAAACCACCCCCGCCAAACTTCGATTTGCGCCCAGGGAGACGGCGCTCTTTTGTTCGAGTCGACAAAGGGTTCAAGGAGCGTGGTTTAACAGAGACACGCGTTGGGGTTTAATGTGTGCTCCCTTGCGTGAAAGGGACGGCATGTGTTCCTATTGTATGCACGCCAGCTGCCTGGTTTAGTACTTAACAACAACTTGATGTGTTACGAGTGAGCGAGGGGAGGGGAGGCTGGACAAGTATTCTCATTTTTTTTTCTTTTCTTTCTTCTTCTTTTTTTTCTCCCCCCTTTCATTATGTTATGGTATTATCACCAGCCATCTGCCTGCCGGGTTGCAGCGAGAACCACGGTTACTGCGAGCGCCCTGGAGAGTGCAAGTGTCGGATTGGGTGGCAGGGACGCCTGTGCGACGAGTGTGTGCGCTACCCCGGCTGTCTGCACGGGACCTGCAGCAAGCCCTGGGAGTGCAACTGCCAGGAGGGTTGGGGCGGACTCTTCTGCAACCAGGACCTGAACTACTGCACCAACCATAAGCCCTGCTTAAATGAAGCCACCTGCACCAACACCGGCCAGGGGAGCTATACCTGCGCCTGCCGACCAGGCTACAGCGGCACCAACTGCGAGCTGGAGACCAACGAGTGCGACAGCAACCCCTGCAAGAACGGCGGCAGCTGCAACGTGAGTGTCCCGTCCGCTCCGCTCCGCAGCGACACACGCATGCGCAGACATACACAGACATACACACGCATCTTCTGATCTGAGAATCGAAAAGAATCAAGGGGAGCTTACTAAGTACATCTCCAAAGCACATAAATAAACGCACACGTTAAATCATTTAAGTATTCATTTTGAGTATACATTTGAGATAGCGTATACTATTTCAGTATACATACATTTTGGGTTAGCATATATATTCATATATTATTCATTATAAAGCCTACACATATATATGAAGGAATTTGTTTACTTCTACAAGTTTCTCAGATACCAATATGGATTGGCTTATTAAACATCCACAACAAATATGAACATATGCAAACTTGTATTTAACAACAGAGTCTGACTTTTAAAGCAGAGCTCTGAAAATGGTTTCAGCTCCCTGATTGTGTTGAGAACGCCATGGAGGCAGCGTATTACCAAAGTAGTCCATTCTACTTTCCACTTTGACACTTTTAAGATTTTACACAACAAACAGACTGCACTCTGCATGTCTAAATAACCTTGTAGATTATTACTTAATTATGCTTAGATGAGACTAACTTTTAACAGGCCTGATTTTTAAAAGCTTTCTCCTCCTACCTTACATATCATGAACAGCTTATACTGAGAAGTATAAGAAACAGGAACTTGGGTTAAAGATAATACATTTATAAAAATGTGCAGCCTTCCTAGATTATCATGTACAGGGCAGGGTTAAATATAACCTTTCTTCTTTAAGGCTGACATTTTTATTACTAGAATATAAATCAGTGTCTCAAACATGCATCATTGCTTTCCTGTATACTGTAATATATAAATATGTATACATTATAGCATATTTTTTTATGTGGGTGTATATACACTTTCATGTAACTCATTTTCATTTTACATCAATTCATATTTGCTTTCCTTTTTCTCATCTATTCCTCAACTCCGCCATCTTTTGAAAATCAGGCTCCAAAGTGCATGGGTTGCTTGCATATATGCATCAAGTGATATGCCATTAGATGGAAAGTAAAATACAACTAAACAACAACAAAAATGGAATGCCTTTTAGAAAGAGAAGCCATATTTCTTGTATCAAATGACTGTTTTAGCATGTTGCCTGTTCAACTCTGACAATTTACAGCCAGGTTTCAAGCTGACTTTTGCTGGCCCTGCAAAGGTAGCTGTGAAAGGTTGATAGATGATCATCTGGAAGTCCAGGTAGGGCAAGATGATACAATAATGGAGTCGGGGGTAGCGGGTGCATGGGTCTTGAAGGTGGGGGTCGGGACACATGGCCCTGCTTTGATGCAGTCATTTCAGATCTTTTTCGTAGCATTCACTTTATTTCATTAAGATCAATTTAAGTAAAGCAGGGTGATACTGGAATGGCTTGCAGGTACTATAAAATATACAATCTGACCCCAGTTAATAATAGAGAATAGCATGCAATGCATTTCATTTGTGCCTGTGTTGTTCTGTGAGAAACATGGTGGTATGGTGGGTAGAGTTGTTACTGCCAAGCCCTCAGATCACAGCCCTGTCACTGACTGTGTGCTCAGGTTCTCCATCGCATCCTAAGGATGTGCTATTAAGTTCACTGATGGGAGTAAAATGAAGATTCACTGATTGGTGGTGGTTTGAAAGAAGTATTTATCAATCCATCTGTCCATCTTTGTAACCCACTCATCTAGGGCAGGGTTATGGTAGAGCTGGTGCATTTCCCAGCAATCATCGGCTGTAAGGCAGGAACAACCCCTGGACGGGGCGCCAGTTAGTAAATATTTCTTTGTGTAGCAATCAAAGATGATCGGTAATCCATTTTTAAGTAAGATAAATGTAAATGCAACACAGGCTCAGTAGCTCTTAGTGCACAACACCAGTGCTTGAAGCCATACTTGAGGGGATCAGCTATGTGGGCACAACATATTAGGTACCAAACAAATTCCTAATGACATTTGTAATACTTAGAGGTGACAAAGCCTTTACCTGTAAATACTCACACATGGGGTTCAGCTGGTGACTGTTATTTTCCATATTGTCGTGTCATTTGTCTCCACTTTTGTTGGTAGCCTCTAAGTAGAGGCCCACAGAAAGCTTCAAAAGGACTTTTCTTATGTGAGGTATAGCCAAGACCTGCAGTCTTCTGCACTTGATTAGGACTTGAATTGCTGGGAATCCTGATTAAATAGTTACTTTGTAGCATTACATGTCCATCAGTTATCCATTGCACAGTCATGGGGAGCCTAAGCCTAATCACGCAGAACTGGGCAGCGAGGCAGTAACCAAATCTGGATAGAATACCCATAGAGATGAGGGTACACACTCCCTCTCAGTATAAACGTGCCCTTTTGGAGAGTGGGACAAACCTGGAGCACTCGGAGAAAACCCATGTGGATGCCAGGAGGACATGCAGACTTCACTCAGACAGTGACAGGTTTGGGAATGGAACCAAACTCCTTGAATTACTGGGGGTGTCTATACCCACCATGCCACCTTATTATTAATAGCAAAATTAGTGTTGTCTGTTTTTGCTGGCATCGCCATCAAGAGTCTTGGGTTTTGAATTTCTAGTGTATGTTGACTATTCTCTGGAGTTCAATTTAAATTGTTTGTTAGCTAATCCAAATTGTTGATCTACCAGGTCCAACCAAATGACATCATTAATGATAATGTTATTAAGGGAGCCATGCTAAAATATTCAGGTTTTTCCATAACTTTCAGACCCTTTTTCTTTTTAAATCATGTTTTAGTTGCCATCCCACATCCACAATGGACTCTACTTAAAGCACCATATGTCCATAATCAAACATGGGGACATCCCTGTTGAGTTTTGTTTCACACTCGCAGGCAAACTTTCCACCAAAGGCAGAGTTATAACATTAAAACAGACTATTTAAAAAAGTGCTTACTTACATTGGGAAATCAGTGATTTGATTAGCTTTGGAAAATACAGTACAGCTGTCAGGATGGCTGCAGAATCCCATTTGTTCTCCTTGACTCAAAAGATCTGGCAATTTGTTGAAACAATGTAGAAAGATGCCAAGAAAATAAATAGCCTTCTGGGCCAGATCAGTGTACATTGGTAGAAGTGGCTTATGTGCGCCATGTTAAAAGGCACAAAACACACAATTATGCTTAGAGGCTCTGTGTATTGGATACAAGGGAACGGCCCTGCACGGAGCTACGTTTTAAGTTAAAAAGAGAAGGAAATGGCTTGAGAGAGGGAAATGTGAGCCATCCAAGTAGTGCCTAAGTACATATTGAGCCAGGAGGTTAATTTGATAAAGTAGGGGGGTAAGTGTTTAGTCAGAAAGGTTGTCGGGTTCTTCTGTGTGCTTCCTTAGTTATTAGAGCCTCTATTTAGAGAATATCCATCCATCCATCCATCCATCTGTCATGTCATTTATTGTCTTAACTCATTGTCTTACTGATATGGGACTCCTACATGCTGGTACTTTCTCATACTGTTACTTTGAACAACTGTTATATTCATATATGTGGATGAATAATTTGTGTTTTGGAGGTCATTAAAATGTCAGAGAGTATTGCTCTTCCAGTCCCATTCACATTTTTATGTATGTACAGAATATGCTGCTCACACTCCACTCTGCTTAAGGAGGCTTATCAACATTGCATTTTTAAGCAAAGCCCCTCTTCCCTTTTCCACCCTCTTACAAAGGAGGCCATTTTCTGCCGCTGCAGAGTCGGGCCATAGCCACTGGGATCTGATGGCTATCTAGTTTGCCAGTGGCATGGGGCTAAACATTCCAATTCTTTCCTCGCTGATGTTTTTTTTTTTCAACACAATGTTTGCCAGTTGTATGGACTGTGGTGGCATCACTTCCCACTAAGCCAGCAATATGCAATGGCCCCTTCTTTCCCTCTGTACTGCTTATGGTGTTGATGAAAACCTTAACTTAACATAATGAAAAATACTCCTGTTATTCAACATAAGTTTTAGGGAGATATTGTAAAATAATGTTTAAAAAATAATTCTTAGTAGATAGTCTAGTTTACAAGAGTAAGCCTGTTTTTCCGTGGTTGCCCACAGCCCAGATCTAGTTGGTAATTTCTGTCCTTTTTCTTCTGTCTGTTGATCAGGATCTTGAAAATGACTACACGTGCTCCTGTCCGCAAGGCTTTTATGGTAAGAACTGTGAGATCAGTGCCATGACTTGTGCGGATGGGCCTTGCTTCAATGGTGGCACGTGTGTGGAGAAGCCCACCGGTGGCTACTCCTGTCAATGTCCAACTAACTACATGGGCTCCAATTGCGAAAAGAAAATCGACCGTTGCAGCAACAACCCCTGTGCTAATGGTAAGTTCTTTCTTTCTTTCTTTCTTTCTTTCTTTCTTTCTTTCTTTCTTTCTTTCTTTCTTTCTTTCTTTCTTTCTTTCTTTCTTTCTTTCTTTCTTTCTTTCTTTCTTTCTTTCTTCCTACCTACCTACCTACCTACCTACCAGCAATCACTTATGAGCCAATTTTGTCTTGTTTTTCAGGGGGGAGCTGTTTGGATCTTGGCCGCAGCATGCTATGCCGATGCCGGCCTGGGTTTGCTGGCCCCCGTTGTGAGATCAATGTGGATGACTGTGCCCGTAGTCCCTGCCGAAATGGTGGCACCTGTGTAGATGGCATCAATGATTATACCTGTACTTGTACCCTGGGCTACACTGGCAAGGACTGTGCTGTACGGTCAGATGCCTGCAGCTTTTTCCCTTGCAAGAATGGTGGCACGTGCTTTACCCACTTCACAGGTCCTGTCTGCCAATGTCCGCCTGGGTTCATGGGCCCCAGCTGTGAGTTCAGCCTGAAGCCTACAAACGTCCCAGAGCAAGCCAAGGAGCAATTCCCAGTTGCTCTGGCTGTCTCTTTTGTCCTTGGAATTATAACCTTGGCTCTTGTGGTTTGTGCGGCCACCATTGTGCTCCGGCAGATGCGACAGAACCAGAAAGGCTTGGGGCCTGCTGTCCGAAATGACCTGGAAACCATCAACAATCTCTCCCAGTTTCAACGAGAGAAGGAGGCTTTCATCATCCCAGGAGGAGCGGGCCACTGCAAAGTCACCAACAAGGATGCCCAACTGAGTTCCGAAGGACTCTCTGATAAGGCAGGGTACAAGCAGAGACTGATGGATTACAACTACGCAGAGGAAGAAGCTGTGAGCAAAAACAAGTTTGACCAGTAAGTGCCAAGTTCTCGCTGTGCAACAGCTATCTTTTTTTGTAAATTGAAAGTGAAATCTAGACTCTAAAATGTTTCTTTGCTTATTTTTGTTTCCTTCTTGATTTTTTTACCAACCTGCACCCTCCATTTCTAGTAAACGGACTGAGCAGATCATATCAGTGTCTTCACTCTCCTTTCAAAAAGAATCCCTTCACCACCCAGTTTACATTATTCCAGAACAAATTGAACAGTGCGTGTTTGCCACAGAGGTAAGATGCTTCTTTTTTTTCTTGTAACTTGCTGTCCACCAGACCCATAAATGTTGATAAGTGAACCTTAAAGGCTTCCTTTCCAAAATTTCTACATAAAAAATTGGGATGATAGTTACTTCTTGAGCCTAACCATTGTGATCTAATGACAAAAACGTCTAGAATAGAAGTTGGAAGATCTGAAGGATGGTGCTGTTGATGGCAACTCTAAGCTGGCCTGGCATGAACTGTATGGCTGTGTTGTGTGAGTGTGCCATGCACTGGATTGGCATCCTTGATTCCTCCTTTGCTGGACGTTGTTGACTGTAGGCTCCCATAATCCTGAACTCAATAAAATCGATGGATTGGTGGATATCTCGACGTATGCATACGTGAATAAATGTCTGAGTGTGTCAATACGTCAGCCCAGTGGTTCCACTTTGTATTCATCTTGTGCAGTTTTGCATGTTTGTTTAGGAGAAGGGAAGCTTTTAAGAAAGCAACCCCCCCCCCAATCTTTAGCAAATCATTCCCTACAATAACATCCTGTTGTACATTTTTTTTTCTAAGTTTACATAATTCTCACATCCTTTTAGCAGGCCTTTCTTGTAGTCTTGTGACTATGCATAGTTAAGTAATAGGTCTGTCCTCCACACCTCTTCTTCATCTTCTTCTTCTTCATCTTGTTCTTCTAAGCTTTTCCCATTTTCATGTGGGGTCACTGTATTTGACCAGTCTCTTCTACTCTCATCTGTTGTACATTTCCTTGCCTGACACCCCTTTCTCCTTTAGTTCCCCCTTCACACAGACACACCACTTTTTCTTTGGTCATCCTCTTCTCCTCTATCCCAACACCTCCATATCCGTGATTCCTCTTCCCACTCTCTCCTCATGACTTGAATGTACCTCTTTAACCTTCTTTCCTGTATTTTCCTTTTGAAATTTCCTCCACTTTACCTTATGCCTGTAATTTTCTTTCATTCTTGATCTTATCAAGCTTTGTTGTTCCACACACCGCTCTCAGCATCCTCATTTTGGTGGCATCTAGTTTCCTTTCATGCACCTTTTTAGCTGCTCAGGTTTTTGATCTATGCAGCAGTGGTGGTCTGACTCCTGTTTTATACCCTTTACTCTTCATCATACTCAGATACCCTTTTCCAATATTTCTTCCAAGAGTTATAGGCAAGAATTAAAAATGAGCTGGGGTCATTTTGGCTTTGTGCAGTAATTAATGCCATTGCTGGCTCATACCTTCAAGTTCAGATCCCATGAACGACCACTGCCTGTGTGGAATCTGTCCATACTCCACAAGTTTGTGTGGAACCTTTCTTTAGGTAGTCTGGTTTTCAACCCAAAGAAGTGCATTTTAGGTTAACTGGTTAGTCTAAATTGCCCCATGTGAGCGGTAGTAGTTCTAGTAGTTGTTTCAATGTCACATGGGCAGAGTTCTTTCTTGCACGTTCGATCAACATGCAATGTGTTGCCAATCTCTGGTGCTAGGAAAATCAAGAAAATCAATAACTGCATTCTATTGAATAGAAAACCCAAACTAGCTTATCTGATACACTCCTTACCCAGTTCCATTCTGCTTGTTCGGTTATGTGCCTACTTCCTGAAATCCTGTAGAAAAAATTCCAGAGCGGAAGATGACGGCAGAATTGCCAAGTACCAGTGGGTTCCTGATTGTTGGTGCATTCAGCAACAAGTTCTGGTTGTCTTGATCTGTCCGTATTCTACTATACCTTAAAGATTTCTGTTGTGTCCGCATGTTAGGAACCATTCCAAAGCCCAAAGAAAGAATATCCTATGCAAGGAACCTTCGTAGGATGAAATTCTACTTGGAACCATGCAACCCACTAAAGTGCCATTAAAGAGCCCAAGTTTTGAAGTGTGTAGGATACCCTCAGTGCCATCATGTCAGGTCATTTTCTTACCTTTATGAATGTGGGAGTGCGTGTGCGAGTTGGGCCTCTGATGGGCTGCTGCCCCATCCTGTTCCAGCTTTTGTACCATTTTTGTCTTAGAGCACAGTTTGTTACCTCAGACATCTTCTAACAGACAGGCCCTGCTTTTGGCCCACCACCCTTTCAATCATTTTGTGTTTGTGTAAATCATTTTGTATTACTTTAGGGTTCTTTTAGGTATAACTGAATAAGTAAATTTTTTGAATGTTATTCCTTAACTCACGTATTTTGCCCAAAAAGGCAGACATTTTTTTGTGATTTCTGAATTCCAGACTAGCATCTTAATTCTTTCTACTTATTATCCATTCAGGTATAAAAAAAAACTGACCATCCTTACAAGTTGAAGAGAATTTTTTTTTTTCATAAAGAAAAATGTTTACATTTTTTCATTAAGGACAATGATTTTTTTTTTTAAATCTATTTAATATTTATTCATGCTGCTCATTTTTGAACAAAATATTTTTAATGGAAAAAAGACTCCTATTTCTTTTTGGTTTGCTTAAGAACGACAGCTGAGATGATGTCGGGAATGAAGTGGGCCGAAATCCTATTTGCACTTCTTTTTGATATATTTTTATCATCATTATTTTTGTAACTAATGATCTACGAATGAATAACAACCAAGGATTTTTTTTTTTAGTACTTTTCTTTTTATTTCATTCTTGAAAAGGCTGGACCTTTTTTTTTTCTTTTGTGAAAGCTTTTATTTTTTTTGGTGCCACATGCTTAATATTTTCTTAACCTTCATTACATCCAAAGTAGTGACAGATTTTATTTTATTTTTTTCTTCACTACATTCCTCAGGAAATGAGATGGGTTAAAATGTGTAAGTGCCTGTTTTGATTTTTTTGTATTTGTATGCATTCTGAAAAAAAGAGGTACTTTATTTTAACACAATGAAAGGTAGTTTTGTACAAATGCAGAAGAGGTTTTAATGTTAATTGTGTTTTAAGTGAATGTATGTGTGTGTGAGAATGATCAAGTGTGCATGATGTGAGTGTGTGTACAGCAAAAAAAAAAACGGAATAGGGTAAAACAAAGGTGATTCCATTTATTTTTCTAAGTCATGTCAAACAAGCAAAGTTGTAGCCAATCTGGGCTGCAATGGAGGTAACAGGTCTCTGCTTGCTAATACTGTGCCTTCATGGGGGACTGAAAAGCGAGAAAGTGTGTGTGTGTGTGTATTATGTGCTGTGTGATGTCTTCAGGGGTGTACTCCATCCATACTGGAAAGTGAACCACAAACCTGGTAAGCAAACCTGCAGTTACACCCACCGAGCATGTTCAAAATAAGCTAGACACTCATTTATCAAATGTACAAGCATGTACATGTTTAGAGTAAGAAACGGAGTGTACTGTGTATGTGCGCGTGTTTACGTGGTCGTGGATTATTATATACTGTGGACGTTGTATATACACATACATAGGCACACATACAGTACATCGAATACACATGCATACATATTGGAACTGTAACAGAAAAAGGACGGCCATAGTTACCTCAAGATAGAAAGTTTAAAGGCAGAAACGTAAGGTGGGGACATTCAAACACGGTGGCACCTCCATGATGTTCAGTGGTTTTATTAGTATGGAATTTACTTTAAAATTCACATCAATGTAAATAATAATTAATTCATATATAGACATCATATTATGTATCTCTATCGATATATAAAAGATATATACATGCAGACAGATATTGTTGGCTTCCATTTGTCTTTCATCAGTTTCTACCTTGTTCTCTGTGTGCTTTAGCAAATTTGCATTTACATCTGTACCAGTTCTGTATTATTAATTAGTATAATCTGCTTGTATTTTAACTGAGAATTGTTTACTGCGCTCTGTGCCTGCTCTCAGTGAAGAGTGCAATACAAAAATAAGTTGTATTCTGTATATTGAGTGTATAAAGAATATCTTTTATATATTTGCAGGGAGATATAATATATAGGGGAACTGAACACTGAGTGTAAAGAAGGTTAAAGACACAATGTTTCTGCTTCATAAGGGGTGCATTTTATTTTATATATAGAAACATATATTAGATTATATATATTATATATAACAGTATAATAATATATATGTGTGTATGTATGTATATACATATATATATGTGTGTGTATATATATATATATATATATATATATATATATATATATATATATATATATATATATATATATATATATATATATATATATATATGTGTATGTATGTATGTATATACATATATATATATGTGTGTATGTATATAATATACAAAGGACGTTTGAAAAGTTTCCACGCTTTTTTATTAAGTCTATTTATTAAGAATTTCAAAAACAAATGACATCACTTTTCTACATAATCACCTTCGTTTGCGATGCAGTTTTCCCAACATCGTACCAACTTTTTAATGCACAATTACTGCTCCTCCCGCCTTCGCCGTTTCTAATGAAAATATAAAAGTGCTTGAGACTTTTTGAGTGTCCCTCCTATATATATATAATATAATCTAATATGTATCTGTGTGTATACATTCATAGGCTTATTCATGTAAGCATGGTGGGTGTACTGTATGGAGGCTAAATTGAAAAACTGCCTACCCCCTATCCTTTTTTTTTTTTTTTTTCACATTTTTCCAAGTATATTAAAACGTTTCTTTTTCTTTTTTTGATAAAATGCTCAAGCTTGATTTGGCTCTAAAGGTTTATCTTCACAGTATTCACTGATTTGTTTTTATTTTAATAATGAGTTTTGTTTTTCAGTCGCACAAGTTCTGTGTAAAGCGTGTCTTGGTTGTGTTATTATTATTTTTTTTTTTTTAACTTATGTTAATGAAGGACTTTTGGGGGGAAATCACTGGAAACTGTTTATTTGTTTTGAAGCCAAATAACGTCTGTGTTGTTTTGTAATTTAACAATGCAAAAGTGTAAATAGCATCCAAGATATACGTTCTATATAATTTAATTTTTGTATATATTGTGTATTTATAAAGAGAATTGTATATATTTCTATGTTATTTGCTTAAGTTGTTAAAAGACTGATATATTTTTTCCAAAATAAACCGACAGCAAATGATCTACTCGAGCTCTGCTCTGCTCCCTTCTATGGTGTTCTTCACAGAGTGGCGAGGTGGTTAAGGCTTTGGGGTTCAAATCTCACTACTGATGCCGCTTGACCATGAACAAGTCACTTCACCTGCCGCTACTCCAAATGGGGGGAAAAAAATAAAGGAATGTAACCAATTGTATCTCAAGTGTGTAAGCTGCCTTGGATAAAACTATTGGCCAAATAAGAAATGTTAACATGAAACTCGCCCAGGAATCTGGCGTTATTCCACAGTGACAAGTTGGATTTCTGATTCTGTTGTGTTTCATCTTATGTAATCGTCATGGCCTTGCTTTGCTTTTGGCTGATCTGAATGTTGCTGCAGTCGAGGATCAGCACCTCGGTTGCCCCAGTGAACCGCAGGTTGTGCTGAGTCCACCCTTAATTAAGTCAGAGGCAAATGGGGGAACGAAAACTAAAATGATCTGAAATCAAGGACTTGAGTTCCAGATTCCCCATAGTATAAATGAAGATTCTTAATTCACATGCAAATGTGTCGTGCTGGAAAAAGAAACATTGGTTAATCTGAAGACAGAGACAGAAAAAAGATGGATAGCAATTTCATTCACTTAGTATTATTTTTAGGAAAGTTAAATAATAAGTCGTACTATACAAAAATCGCGCTGCAAATCAATGAAAATCAAATGACATAAATTAAGCAGTTAGAATTTAAAAAGTTCATCCTGCATCCTCACCTCACAGCCGCTCTTTATTTATTCTGCTTAACCATAACCCAAAGTGAGACTTTTACGTAGCATGCAGACTTCTGTCACAACAGCAAAATAATATATATACAGCTTAATATATATATATATATATATATATATATATATATATATATATATATATATATATATATATATATATATATATACACATATATATATTAAGTATGGACTACCAGGAGGTACACCAGCCACACAAACACATGACACGGCAGACACAGAAGGCTTTTATTCTGTGGGAAACGTTTTCCAGTCATTTCCCACTAGCACCATTCACAATACAGCCCAGAAATACAGCACACAGCATTTCTCTTTCTTTACTTCCTTCTTTCTTTCCTTCTTTCCTTCGCCTCAACTCATTCACAGTGAAGCATCGTCCCTCTTCATCCCGTCTCTGGCTCATCTCTGTAAGGCAGCTGGCTCCTTTTTAAGCCGCACCTGGGAGCACTCCAGGTGGCTCGTTAGAAAGGTCTGGAATTGCTCCCAGGTGTGGCTGAACCCCAAAGTAGGACTCTTCAGCTTCCACAGCTCCCCCTGGCAGCATCCACGGAACCCAACATGGCCATGCCGACAAACAGTAATTCCCATACAGCACTGCGAGAATCTGAGGTGCCGTTGCAATCCAGTGGGGCTGCCAAGTTGCAGGTCGGGGAAGATAATGCCCTTCAAAAGCCGTCTCTCCCTGTCCTTCCTTTAAGGAGATGTCCCAGCCAAGCAAAGATGCCAGCCACCCCTCACATAAGAAACAGAAGATCAAATAAGTAAATAAACTAACAAGCAGACAAATAAGGAAATAAATAGTCTGAGGTCTTTACACATTCTTGCTTTCCTTACAATTACCATTAAGTGTTTGCTATCCTCACAGACCTCCTATCAGCTCCCAAATTATTTGTACCTGTTTTATTTTGTTCTGAAGTCGCTCGTTTCTTCTTGGATGCCATGTCTGTTAATGTCAGTGCTTTTCGTCTTTTAAGGTTCATTTAAGGTTCATGTACTGTAGGAGGTCAATCTCGACACAACTTCTTTTTCATTGTATTCCCAGTTTGTAAGATCCAGTGGATATCCTCACTACCAGGACTGGTTTCTCGGTGCCCTAAACTTGAATTCTGTTTATTTTTGGATAGCGTTCTTCAGTGATTGTGAGCATGTGCTGATAGCGCGTTGCTGTACCTTCACTTAGTGCAGGCGTAGAGCACTGTGACAAGTTCAGAGGTATTACAAGTTCACAATTATAAACTTTACTAATCATATATCGACTGTGTACACACGAAGATACAGATTTCTGTAAACTGACAGGAAAACAAAGAAGTTCTAAACTGATTGGTATAAAGTTAACCCAACCACAACTGTCCATGAATTGACTCTGGGAGAAACTAAAATAGTCCGAAGCAGCATGCTGGTCAAATTGGTGTCTTCAAACCTTCTTCACTTTCCAATTTTAAGCAGGAGTAACTAATTCCTGTCACAACATTCATTCATTGAGGAAAGATTAAAAGAGATGAGCAATTTCAGTTTAAGCAAAAGATAAAGAGGAGACATGAAGAGTTACAAATTATGAAGGGACATAGTCCAGCTGATCGAAACTGAACACGGGGACACAGTTGGAAACTTGTTACGGGGAAATTTCGCACAAACATTAGGAAGTTTTTCTTCATAGATAGAACCACAGACACGTAGAATAAGTGTGGTAGAGAGTAGGACTTTAGGGACTTTCAAAACCCGACTTGATGCGATTGTGCAAGAATTAAGTGGATAGGACTGGCGAGATTTGTTGGGCTGAATGGCCTGTTCTCATCTTGATTATTCCAATGTAGAATTGGAAAAGATCTGCTTAATAAATGTTCACTGTTTTTTCTTAATCTGAAAAGCTATGTAAGTAAGAAATTGGGTGACTTTATAAATAAGTGTGGTGTGCCCTATGATTTGCTAATTCCTGGCTCCCTGTGCCCCTGAATGGGATAAAAGCCGATTTCTTGGGCCAAGAACTCTTCCCAGGATTCAGTGGTTCTTTGTCAAGCAGTGGATCTACAAGATGGCACACAACCCAGTAAATGTCATTCTATGACCAGTATTGTTAATAGTGAGGATTGGTTCTTGCCTAAGTGGTCAATGTAGCAGGGATAGGCTCAGGTTCCCCTCCACCTAGAGTTGAATTAAACAGATTCAGGCAGAAGATGGATGATTAGAGGTGGCACTTGTCACAGTCACACTTTTGAAATTGCAGCCACACTTGCTTTTATGGTTTTCAATGGCAGTCATGGTGTACCCACAACAAAGAAGTTGAAAACATTAAAATGAGCGTTTCTTGAAGCTGGAATATGTCAGGAAGTGAATGCTCCTCAATTCCTAATGATGGACGAGCCTCCCAATGGCCTTCTACTACTAACTGCATTTTAGGTCCAGAGCTCCTGTATGTTGGAACTCAGAGTTGTACTAATGCAACAGACATTAAAGTACAAGAATCACACTGAAGTTCACACTGTCAGCAGCATTTCTCAGACCGACATTCTTTACATGGTTCTAACAGCTTGTGAGAGTGAATGGATTTGCTCCCTTGTAGCTAATGTAGAGAGGCTAACACATAAGGTTGGTGTGCACCGTTTTTATTACTGCTCAGACAAACTACACTTAAAAACAGACTTCAATCCACAGTCGGGCATCCATGATAAAACTGAGGAGGGCATGGGGGATAAACGCGGCTGGCCTGATCTGGCCTAGTCACTGTCTGTATGGAACATACAACATTCAGTCCATTTGTCACCTGTTTGCTTAGCTGACAGCTACACTGTCCCAATTTCTCATCCTTATACTTCTTAAAAGTTTTGAAAGTTTCTGCTTCACCTACATGTCTTGGTAGTTTGCTCGAGATTCCCACAACTCTTTCAGGCTTTGATCCTAAATTCACTTCAAATGTCCTTTGGTGTCCTCGAGTATGTGATTCACTGTTAAGTTGAAAGAATCCTGCAGGATCCACTTTATCAACGCCTTTGAGAATTTCGAAGACCCACATTAAGCCTCCTCTGCTTAAGACTAGCCTCGCAGTTAGGAGACCTGGGTTCGCTTCCCAGGTCCTCCCTGCGTGGAGTTTGCAAGTTCTCCACGTGTCTGTGTTGGTTTCCTCCCACAGTCCAAAGACATGCAGGTTAGGTGTGCATTGGCGATTCTAAATTGTCCCTGGTCTGTGCTTTGTTTGTGTGTGTGTGCGTGTCCTGCGGTGGGCTGGCACCCTGCCCGGGGTTTGTTTCCTGCCTTGCACCCTGTATTGGCTGGGATTGGCTTCAGCAGACCCCCGTGACCCTGTAGTTAGAGATATGGAGGGTTGGATAATGGATGGATGGATGCTTAAGACTGAACACGTCTTTAAGCTCTGCAATACGCCCGGTAGGTAGGTCTGCATGTTCTCTCCATGTCCGTGTGAGTTTTCTCCCGATACTTTGCATTCCTTCCACATCCCCAAATTGCACAGATAAGCTAATCGGTTCAGAGTGAGAGCCCACGTGAGTGTGTGAGGGTCAGGATGCCCCGATTGCTTTCTACTTTAAGCCCAGCCTGTAATGTAATACGTTAATTTGGAAAATGGATGAGTGATGAAGAAGATTGAGTGATGAAGAAGATTTCACAAGATGGAAGCCCTGACGGTGATGCCTGCTGAATTTCCTACTCAGGATGCATGTCCCTGTAAGGAGAGGAAAGTTGCAAATAGCGGAAACCCAATTACTGAGGAAGTTTGGAATAACCAACATGTTCTCCCAAGGCTCCTTTCTACGGAGGGCTCAAAGTACCTTCCTAGCTCAAAACACTGAACCCCAATTGCGGGGGGTCTGACTGTTGATTTGCCTGCTGCACTACTTTACATGTGTATTATTTCAGCCCTACAATACATTTTCATTATATAGCGCCCCTCAGCACTTCCTTGGGTTGTTTCACTTGGTGCCATTCCAAATAGGAAAAATGTGAAAACCCTTGAAAAGTAAAGTTATTTATTTCTGTATTGCTTAATCTGGGGAAAAAACAACTGCAGAGCCATACCCTCAGGCGGATTTGGCCGACCTTCATGCTTCACAGAGAATATTTTGCTTTGACTTTCTGCATTCTGGATGGGAGCCAATTTGAGTCTTGTATGTTGTGTTAAGATCTCCTGATCACCTGCCATACAGCACAATAGGAGTGAAAATGAGGGCCTTGCTGGGGGACAGGATGGGGGGGGGGGGAGGCGGTGGGGGAATGCAGGATCCCCACCAGGACAACGCCATGTGCTCCTATTCAGCGGACCACCTGCCCCTGTTAGCACTGGGCCATTCTCAATTGGACCACTGGGCTATTGACGGAGCCTGGGTGCCAAGACTTAATGCCATTCAGTGTTTTCACCCAAGAGCAGGAATACAAAGGAGGCAGGCATCTGCTCTTCTTTAACGAAAAACCAGAGACAGACAACAACACTCTTATTACACCCTGAACAAAGACTGCAGAACTCTTTAGGATGGTGGCCACCATTTATGTCTGTTGCAACATTTCACATTTTGTGCAGCCCCGTATGTTTATAATCAAAACTTTAAAAAATGAAAATTAAACCTGGAAGGATGTTTCAATGCTTCTGCTGTTTTGCAAGGCCGTCGCAGTTATGCAGGAATTTCTGAACAGGCTGTCTGATTCCTGTGTTACCTTGAGCAGGGCACACGATCACAGAATAAAATGAATAAAAAGTGAAAAACTTCAGAATGGCCTGTGGCGCAGAAAGTGTTATATACAGTAAAATAAATTACTAAATAAGCTCTCCTATGAACGTCACTATATACATGTAGAGTAAAAAACAACTGAGGGCAACAGCCACTCAACTAAGGAGCTGACATTCCTATAAATGCTTTTCATCAATAAAACCCAAGGGGAACAATAAAAAAAGGCAGCTGGGCTTAAAAATGTCCCCTGATCTAAAATTAAATCACACCCTTGTCTCATTGTGTGAATCATGTTGATATGAGGAGTTCAAATAAAAATTAATAAATAAATAAGAATCACTTTCAATAATGCACAGTGGTATCAATCACTCAGATTTATCCTGGCAGATTTATCAGCTGCATTTAGACTGCTCCCTTCACAATTGACCTTTCACACTATTAGCTGAAACACCCAATGTATAAGTAAATCTCTTTTGAAAATTCATGATGGATAAACACAGCACACGATGAGACAAAAAGATGTACTCTTAGATAGATAGATAGATAGATAGATAGATAGATAGATAGATAGATAGATAGATAGATAGATAGATAGATAGATAGATAGATAGATAGATAGATAGATAGATACTTTATTAATCCCAGGGAGAAATTCACATATATATATAGACAAAAACTGTAATCCTGTGAGATAATGAAATTGTTATTCAGATTAATTAAGAAGAAAATTGTACCTGAGGTGGGTTGACGCCCTGCCCGGGATTGGTTCCTGCCTTGCCTTCCTCACATTCCTGTTGCTTCATGGGAATTGTAGTCCATGTATTGGCACTGACAGTCCCTCTTTCCAGTATACCACTCAGCCTAAATTTTAAACTGGATCACCAGAAACACACATGCAATATTTCATAAAAATCAATTTAGCCATTTTTAAATGATTGTCAAATAAGAAAATAGAGACATAAACTGCTTACAATTGTATTTATATAGACTAGTTGTGCTACCTGTCTAAGATGGGCGGACATCTAAACAATTAATGTAGACCTCAGTGTTAATGTTTGCAGTGCACCATCTATTGGAATGTATTTTGTATTGCATGCAGTAATAAAATGCTTTTCAATTTTCATTCTAACAGATGGTGCATCACAAACATTTATAATAGTAAAATGCCATCTGTTAAAATGACAAATACAATGTATATGTCTCTGTTGTATGCCATTTTGTATGGGATTTGTAAAAGGAGTGCTAATGTTTGTGATGCATCATCTGTTGGAATGACAAATGCAATGCTAATGTCTCTATTATATGCCATTTTGTATGGGATTTGTAAACACAGTCTTAATGCTTGAGATGCACCATATGTTGGAATGACAAATGCAATGCAAATGTCTCTGTTATATGCCATTTTGCATGGGATTTGTAAACACAGTCTTAATGTTTGAGATGCATGTCAAGTGTGGTCAGATATTCCGCCTGTCCAAGCCTTTCAAGGAGGTCGTCCATTCAAGGCATTGGATAAGCATCAAATTGTGACACATGATTAAGCCGACGGAATGTCATTGCCAAACCTCCAACTCCCGTCGGGCTTAGACAATTGGGCTGGACCAGGGACTATGACTCTCCTCTATGACTCCTAGGTCCAGCATGCGCTTGATTTCCAGTTCCACTTCAGCCTTCTTTGCCTCAGGAAGAAGATAGGGGCGTTCTCGGACTATGACCTCAGGCTCAGTCACAATATCGTGGGCAACCAGAGAGGTCCTTCCGGGGTTTTCGTCCACCACCTCCAGGACGGACAGGATAACTGCTTCAGCTCTCACCTGTCGGGTATTCAAATTAGACCTGAAGTTAAGTGTGTTAGTCTGAGTGAAGAAGGAGCGGGGCTGGCCGGAGGTGGGATCAGGGTTCCTTTCCTTCCATGGTTTCAGCAGATTCACGTGATATATCTGCTCACTCGGTCAATGATTTAACTTCATATTGTCCTTGCCAGTGGGCAAGTAGTTTAGAGTGAGAGGTGGGAACCAATACCATGACTCGATCCCCTGTTTGAAACTCCCGAAGTGTCGTGCCATGGTCATAATAGTGGGCCTGTGCTGCTTGCACCTCTTTCATGTGACTTTTTAATATGGGCCGAATTTTCTCAAATCTATCACGTAATTGCACGATATATTCCAAAATATTAGTCAAGGGAAGAGCCTCTCCTTCCCAACCTTCTTTTAAAATGTCCAATATGCCCTGGGGTTGTTGTCCATATAGTAATTCAAAGGGTGAGAACCCCATTGAGGCTTGAGGGACTTCCCTGTAGGCAAAGAGTATGAGGGGGAGGAGTTGATCCCAATTCCTCCCATCCCCGCTGACCACCTTGCGAAGAGTCTGATTAAATCTCTCTACTAAACCATCGGTTTGAGGATGATACACCGTGGTTTTCAAGTGCTTTATTTTAAGTAACTTGGCCATTTCCCTGAACGTCTCCGAGGTAAACGCCGTTCCTTGGTCCGTAAGGACTTCTTTAGGGACCCCAACTCGCGCAAAGACTCCCATTAGTTCCCGTGCGATAGCTTTAGAATTAGCTGACCGCAATGGAACAGCTTCTGGATATCGGGTCGCATAATCCACGAGGACTAATATATATTTATGTCCTCGGGCCAAGGGTTCCAGGGGTCCCACTATGTTGACCCCTATCCTGTCAAATGGGACATCAATTAAGGGAAGGGGAACAAGAAGAGCATGGTCCCTCCTAGGAATTTGCTGCAGCTGACATTCTGGACATGAAATACACCTCATTAATTCCCGGCCAATAGAAACGGAGCTTAATATTCTCTAATGTTTTTCAGTGCCCAGGTGGCCTCCTAGGAGGTGGGATTAGCAACAGCTTCCGCACCCCTCCCTTCGTGCTCACTGACCCGATATAATAAATCATTTTCTATCACAAAGTGGGGTCCTTGTGGCATGGGCTGAATGGTGCGTTGGCCGTTGACTAGGACTACTACATTCTTAGTAAACTTAAGGGAATCATCATTCCATTGTTCCCTTTTAAATGAAGCCGGTGTTTATCTAAATTGAAAGCTCAGATCTGAGAGAGGGTCTGGTCTGACCTCAAGGGGCAGAGAGTCCTCCCATTCTGGCGAGACGTGGACAGATGATGTAATGGTCCGCGATGGTCCAGGAAGTTCCCCATCGCTCTCTTGGTCTCCCATATCTTTCTCCACCATTTGAGTACACGGTGTGGAGACAACCTGAAATGGATGATTCCCGTCGGTAACTAGGCCCAATTTCAAATAAGGAGAGATCAGTACTTCACCGCTTTTAATATCAGACCAGTCTCGCCCGAGAATCACAGCGCACGGTGGATTTGGGAGGACCACTACAGTGATTCTTTTAAGTGATCCTCTGTGTCTGATGAAACATCGGGCGGAGTTATATGAGCGGACATCTCCATGTACACAGGTAATTCTGGTCTTTTTTTTTTAACCATTGTCGCGGTAGTACGTATCGGTGGTCAACAACAGAAATGCTGCTGCCGGAATCAAATAGAGCTTCCACTTTGTAACCATTTGTAATGACCTCTCCCTTGTGAGCCATTAAAAAGGGGTTTGAAAGTGCACACAATCCATCCCTCTCTCTCCATTTACATTCCGCCTCACTCCCGAGCGAGGGCTGCGCCCGCGGAATCGGGGACTCCGGTGCAAACTCCGGTTTATGCCGAGAGGGAAGATTAAGAGGAACGATATCTCTACGGCGTCCGCTTAAGGACTGTTCTGCTCTCCCAAATTGCAAATCTGCCCTAGACGTCTCAATGAGCTTGTTTACATTAGAAAAATCTCCCCAGACCGGTTGGGTGAAATGCTCTGGCAGGCTATTTATTAATAAAAAGCAGGCCACTTTCTTAACTATTTGGAAGGTGGTGCATTCAGCAGGCCTTAACCAACCTGCCACCTCTTCCCAGAGAACATCATGCTGTTCCTGGGTAGACCGCTCAGGGTCAAATCTCCAGTCTTTCACTTTCCTCACCTGCTGGTCTGGGGAATCTCCACTTTCCTCTGGGACCTTAGCCCAGGTGGGGAGGACAGCTCTCTCCTCCGAGAGAGCATAATAAGTCCCCATCGCTTCCCCCAAAGAAACCAGCCCATGTCTGTGTGTCCCAACGTCACTCTCCCTATTTGATTTAGGTGACCCAGAGCTAGACAAAGGGAGCGGAGTCTGCACCGGTTCTTTCCGAAATCCGAGACGCAATCCCCACACGAAAGCTCGGCCCAGGTACTCTCCCACCTGGACATGATTCAGGTCCAGTCCCGTTCTCTTCTGGGTTTTCTCCATTCTGCCGACTACGCCACTGTCAGAAAAACGACCATAAGACATTGAGAAGGTTTGGGGCAGCCACCCGTATAATTCTTCCCGGCTGCAAAACTGATTCAAAAACAGAGACATGTTCATTCAACTGAGTCCAGAACAGAACTGATTCTCTGGCTACAAGATGGCGGCTTTAAAGGCCAGTAAAGGAAGTGATGTCATCAATACCGGAACCGGAAGTGACGTCATTGGCTGCCCCAGTGCCGGGTGGGATTTCCCTACAATGGTCTGCAAAAGATCGAGAGGGAAAATGAGTGCACTTCGCCACCCCCTGGTCTGGCGTGGAATCACATGTATTTAAGCCCTTTAGTTGTCTCCTAAATACATGTGTGTGACAATTTACTAGAGAGAAGGAAACGATATTCACTAACAGGAAGTTATATGTTTTGTTGTCACGATGTACTGTATCTCCAAAAATGGAATACAAAATTCAATACGATCTTGAAGAAAAGCTAATTCCAAATATTGTTTTTACTGAAGCTTTAAAGTAAAAGTGCAAATAATGAAATTGAAACAATTCCAAAGAAAAAAAAATCTTTTAAAATTGTATATCCGATTAACCAAACACGGGGGTTGGCAAGCGAAGCGAGCAGGGGGCAGAGCCCCCTAGTATTGACAAATGAAATGAAGTTGACCAGACAAAACATGAAACATCTTGGCTTCATACTGTCTGCAATTAAATAAAGGTCAAAATACATTTAAGAATCACTGCACTGCAACACATCCAGCAGCACACACTGAAGCCCAATTCCAAGCGGTGCCTTCTTTATGGCCTGATGTCAGTTATGATGAGCTGCTGGTTTTCTTGGCATGAATTGTATATCAATGAGTAATCAAAAGCCTGGAATTGAAGTATACGGTTTAATGAAACCTTCAGGTGAAAAATACCTTTTGGGGAGCATACCACAACTGAAAAATGTTTCAGTTTATTTCTCAGGTGATTTCTATTTATTGACAACAATTTATGTATCAACTTATGTATCCTTTCTGAATATCAAATGATTTGTTTAATGCATTGACGGGGCAGTGCACTAGAATTGACATGCCTGAACAGAATGTTGCTGCTCATGAACCACTTCTGCTTTGGAAAGGACGCTTAGCAATGGAGGGAAACAAACAGAACATCAAAAAATTACCAAACTGGCCGTATCTCTTCTAAGTAACATTTAGAGTTTATTGTTAGTTTGACAAAAGCATCTACAAATTGGTGAAAAACTACATCTGCTTATGTGTCATCAGTCAGTCATTTTCTAACCCACTTAGTCCTGAATAGGACCATGGGGAACACTGGAGCCTATTTCAGCTAGCATAGGGAGCAAGACAGGAACAAACCCTGGACAGAGCATCAATCATTTATAGGGCGCACATACACATCGGTCTCACACTAGGGCCAATTTAGCGTCTCCAGTCCACAGAACCTGCATGTCTTTGGAATGTGAGAGGAAACGGGAGCACCAGGGGGAAACCTGCACAGACATAAGTAAAACATGCAAAGTCGGAATACTCTTGTCTCCTTACTGTGAAGGCGGCAGCAGCAGCACTACCACTGTGCCACCATGCCACCCTTGCTTTGTTTTTATTCTATTTTTTTCAATTTACTTGTATTTTTATTTTATTCTTAATATCTGAGAATACCTGATATGACAGTGTTTCTTATCCAAGCCACTGGTGGGTTGTGAGTTGCTATTGTTTATAATGGTAGTGGGTCATGGTAGGCCAACAGCGAGTCGCTACTCCGACAATCATGGTGGACCCCACCATTGCTTTGATGATCACATTTGATTCACCAGGGAGGACCCCCTCCAGCTCTGAAATCACAATCAAATCACTAAGAGACCCCCATCTTGCTCTGTCAATCAAACACATTCATCATCAAGTAGAAACTACTCTGCTGCCCCATCTGACAATTTGCGTTCTAATCACCAGAGGGGACGACCCTCCATGGAGGGTCACAAAGACACAAGAGAAAAAGTGGGTCACGACACCAAAAAGGTTGAATTTTCCCCACCCTGTCTTTATCTTTGAAAATAGATGTTGGAAGGATCAAAATCTTTGTTAAGAATCGTTGACATGCCATACTGTGCTCTGATGGCTGTCAATTACAATTCAAAGCTTTGTCATTGTATCTTCTGTCTCTCTCGCTGCATTGCTCATAATCTTAAAAGATGTTTTTTTTTAGATTTTTTAATTTTTTTTCTGCAATCCATACAACTATCGAATTATCTTGAATAACTCACTTGTGCAGTGCCTTAAGTGTAACACTGCAGTTTAGTTTTTCTGTGTTTCCCTCAGAATGGCTATGTGAGGTCTGAACAGTAACTATAACACGGGCAGGGATGTGCGGTCGGGGAGGCGTCATCATGAAAAGTAAATAGACTAATAATGATAAAATAAAATAAAATTGTCCACTGGTCTGTGCTATAAATTTGTTTTCTGTATGATTCCAATAATTTTGATCATTTTCATAGTCAAAATCGCTGACTTTGCGCATTTCTTGTTCAAATACATAACCAGTAGTCAATGTGCATGCTGCCAGCTGCCAAAAAGCTACTCTTTTGGGTTCATATATTTGTAAATCTGACTCTGAAGGAGTCAGTGCCTCACCAGCCATGAACCTCACCGCATGTCACTGAGGCTGGGACCTCCTCTTCCAAGTCTGTCCCTAGCTAGCATGGTGTGGATGTGTGGGTGAATGTGCCCTGTGGGCTGGCATTCCATCTGAGGTTTGTTCTTTCCCCCATGATCGCTGTGCTATACTAATATAGTAGCATTGTTAAGTACACAGGGGAGAGTCAAATTCTTACTTGCATGTGCGCCCAACTTGCAACATTTCCTCACACTCCATGCTGATGCCAAACAAGGAAAACACCTTGAGATAATCCACACGGACAAAGTGCCCACAGAAAATAATAGCTGTTGTCCATCTGAGGCTGAATGCATTACCTCATTACTGTTGGGACTTCAACAAAATAAAGAAAAAAAAATACTTGGCCCACTGAGGTAAAGAGACGCTCTGTTAGTCTGGGAGGGTGCTGTCCATGTTCACTGTGACTGAACTCACTTAAGCACTCATAACAACATAAAGGAGTATGCACCAGTAGATGTGGACTGCAGGACAGAAAATCTGTTGGCTTGCATGTGCTCCAGTTGTATAAGTTTTGAATCTTTTCATAAATTCCTCTGGGCGGCATGGTGGCTCAGTGGTAGCGTTGCTGCCTCGCAGTTAGGAGACCCGGGTTCACTTCCTGGGTCCTCTCTGCGTGGAGTTTGCATGTTCTCCCCGTGTCTGTGTGGGTTTCCTCCCACAGTCCAAAGACATGCAGGTTAGGTGGATTGGCGATTCTAAATTGGCCCTAGTGTGTGCTTGGTGTGTGGGTGTGTTTGTGTGTCCTGCGGTGGGTTGACACCCTGCCCGGGATTGGTTCCTGCCTTGTGCCCTGTGTTGGCTGGGATTGGCTCCAGCAGACCCCCGTGACCCTGTGTTCGGATTCAGTGGGTTGGAAAATGGATGGATGGATGGATGGATAATACTTCACATTTACTGACCTTAAATTTCATCTGTCCAAGCCTGTATTCTGTCCAAGTTCCTCTGTAATGATACAACAGATCCCAGATTATCTGCTGTGAAATAATGCAAACAACAATGCAAAAAGGTTTGGGGCAGCCACCCAGTATACTTGAAAATTGCCTAAAAAAAGGCAAAAATTTGAGCAATTGGTCTTAACGGACATTAGTCCAAAACAGAACTGAGGAGACACACAAAGTATGGTGGTTTTAAAGCCGGACAGGGGAAATTATGTCACTGGGACATGAACTAGAAGTGATGCAATCAGGCCCTAACTGAAAGTGGCATCATGGGGCCCAGGCGGAATTTCCCGTGGCTGGTCTGTAGAGGAAAAAGAGAAAGGATAAGTGCACTCTGCCACCCCCTGGTCCGGCATGGAATTACCCTCTTTTGAGCCCTATAGCTCCCTCCCATGCACACGTGTGTGACACTGCACCCCCCCTCAGCCCAGACCCATTGGGTAGGACTTCCTGACCATGAGGTCATGAACCTAAGGAAGAGCATCAACGAGCGAAAACTTGTAAGGTTGTAGGTCTAAAAACCACCTTGTGACATACAGGTCCGACTCCTTGTGTAAGGCCATCCACTGTAAAGGTGCACAATCTGTAACCAAGGTGAACTCACGGCCCAGGAAATAGTACTTCAGCTGCGTAATTTTCCATTAGATTGCCAAGGCCTCCCGTTCCACTGCTGAATATCTGGTTTCCCATTCCAGCAGTTTCCGGCTCGGGAACATGATGGGGTGCTTGACACTCTTGACACTTTTGCTCAGCATGGCACCAAGACCTGTGTCCGAAGTGTCCATTTGAAAAATTAGGAGATTTCAAGACTGGTGCCAATGTAAGAACCGTTTTAACTGACTAAATGCAGTCCCTTCGTTGAAATCCCATACCACATTGTTCGTGGTCTTCTTCTTTGTTAAGTTAGTCAAAGGCACCACTCTCTTGGAAAGTCAGGGTACAAACCAACGCTAGTAGCTCGCTAAGCTGAGAAAAGTTTAGACTTGCCTCTTGGTCATCGGATGGGGCCATTTCAATATGGGATATAATTTGGTACAATGTGGCCTCATAGTTCCCTCGGCCCACCAGGTAGCCTAAATACTTGACTTCGCTTACCCCAAAGAAACATTTCTTTGGATTAATTTGAAGGTCGGCTTCCCCTAATGCCCGCAATGCCACTCTGACTTGCTGTAGGTGTTACTTCAATGTACTGGAATAGATGACCATATCATCCAGGTAAGCAGCACTATAGGAGTTACGAGGACAGAGCACTTTATCCACCAGACACTGAAAGTTGCAGGTCCCCCATGTAACCCAAATAGAAGGACACAATACTGCCAGTGACCACTAGGTGTGCTAAACACAGTCTTAGCCTTTGCAGAGTCCGTTAAAGGAACCTGCCAGTACCCTTTTGTCATCTCAAGTGTGGTCAAGAATTCAGCTTGTCCTAGCCACTCAAGGAGGTCGCCCACGCTGGAAGTCATTGAAAAACCTTCAACTTTCATCAGGCTTGGAGACCAAGACAATAGGGCTGTACCAGGGACTATGACTTTCCTCTATCACACCTAGCTCCAGCATGCACTTGATCTCCAATTCCACTTACACTCTTTTTGCCTCAGGAAGTTGATACAGGCATTCTCGAACGACCACTCTGGGCTCTGTCATGATGGCATGCAAAATAACTACCTATAGGACAGACAGGATAAATATTTTCAGTTCCAGTTGCTGTTTGGCGGTCAAATTGGGGAAGAATTTAAGTTCTGATTTGTGAGCAAAGAGGGAACAGGCCTGGAAAGAGGAGGTGTCAGCAGTGGCGTAGCTCGAGTTTGCGCCACTCGGGGTGGGGCGGGGCTTCAATTTGCTGCCCTCCAACATATCTGAATTTTTTAACCTATTTAAATAGAAAATTAAAATGTCGTATAGAGAAAATTTAAGATACATTTTGCATAGATTTATTTATATATAGAGAAACAGCAATATTTTTTTCACATATAATTATTTATAAGCATCAACTAGACAAGAATATAGTACAGACGCACTGATAAGCCGTGTTCTGATTATTAGTTTAATATAATTACGCTGTGAAAACCAGAACCGGTGTGGTGTACAAGTGATAGGTGGGGATGAGCAAGAATGCATTTGGATTGTTAACGAAATGAAATTATACATTGTGAATTACTTGTTTATCTTCCTAGAAATTATCATCGGTGTAATGAATTTGTGAATTTCCCCTTGGAATTAATAAAGTATCTATCTAATGTTTCTGTTTATTTTTGTTATTGCCTCATAAAATTTCAACTGCTGTGTCTGATGCCGTCACAGAAGGACCGTCTGAAAATGATTTTTGAATCATTTGTGAATGAAAATCAGAGAATTCATTCATGTGTGATATTTTTCCGAACCCTGCTGCTTACACATGAAGTATTCTGAGCCTTTTGGCTAATAATGCCGCCCCCAAAAATGTGCCGCCCGGGGCAGACTGCCCCCTCCGCCCGCCCCTAGCTACGCCACTGAGTGTCAGACTCCCTTTCCTTCCATGGTTTCAGCAGGTTCACATGATATACCCATTCGCTCTGTGGACAATTGGGTTGTTTCACCAAATAATCAACTAGCCCCTTTTGCTCCTTAACTTCTTAAGGACCTTGCCAATGGGCCAGTAATTTGGAATCAGAGGTAGGAACAAGGACCATGACATGATCTCCCTGGCAGAACAGTCATAATAGAGGACCTGAGCTGCTTGCACTTTCTCCATGTGTGTTTTTAGAATGGGTCAAATTTTTGAGAATCTATCACGTAACTGTGCAATATACTCTAGTATATTTGTGGAGGGGAGGGCCTTCTCCTGCAAATCTTCGTTTAAGATATCCAAATTGCCCCCGGGTTGCTGCCCATACAATAATTCAACCAGTGAAAACCCCATGGAGGCTTGTGGAACTTCTCTATATGCAAAAAGGATGAGGGGGAGGAACTGATCCTAGTTTCTTCCATTCTCGCTGACCACCTTATGTAACATCTGTTTGAGGGTATGATTAAACTGTTCCACAACACCATCTGTTTGAGAATGATACACCGAGGTCTTTAAATGCTTTCTCTTAAGTAATTTAGCCATTTCTCTTAACATCTGTGAGGTAAAGGGCACCCCTTAGATGTCGACTTGCGCAAAGATCCCTACTAATTCCAGTGCAATAGCTTTTAATGTAGCTGAGCACAAAGGAACAGCTTCAGGATATTGGGTAGCATAATCTACCAGGACTAGTATGTACTCGTGTTCTCTAGCCGAGGACTCTAGGGGTCTTACTAAGTTGACCCTGATGCACACAAATGGGATGTCAATAAGAAGAATGGGAACTAGAGGAGCACAGCAGTTGGCACTCCGGGCAGGATGTGTTAAAGCGGTGAACCTCCTCTTTGATTACCAGCCAACAAAACTGGAGCTGCTGGAATCCATCAGGACTGACACCTTATACCCATTCAAAATTACTACTCATGTACAAGGGAATGGTAGGGGATTAACCAGAGAGCACCACCCTTCCCTTCTTGTTTTTTTGCAGTCCCCTTCATCGCAGAGCAAAAGACACAACTGTGTATTCAGGGGCTTTGCCATTTGCACCCAGTGGTGACAACGGGGCTGTTCTGTTCCCCCTATGTGTGAAGCTGCCCAATGTCCTTCAATGATCTTTATGAGGTCGATCATATTTTTAAAAGGTTGTTCCTAGGCCGGCTGAGTGAGATATTCAGGCAATGAGTTTAACAGAAAAAAACAGGCAAGGTGTTCACCTACTTGTCAGGTATTATTAACCAGGACCTAATTTTCCCATATAGGCTGAATGCCTGAGAGTGGGTTGCCCACTCAGGGTCAAACCTCCACCGCGACAGTTTCCTCATCTGCTGGCTTGGGGCTCCCCCACCTTTTTTAATGGACTCTCCCTTTGTGGGTTTCTGGTGGGCAGTCTTCCCCTCTGAGAGATCATAACAAGCCTCGTGCATTTCCCCCTTCCAGCATGGCTCTATTCTGCTAGCCCACCTCATACTCTCCCATTGAGCTGTATTTAGTACTAACCCCTGGGATGGAGCTCACACCGACCCGCAACTCACGCCCCATACTCGGCTACTCGGGTACGGTAATCACCCACTTGGGCAATAAATGGCCGTAATTCAAAATTCAGGTCCAAAGATTTGAGCAATTGGTCTTTACAGACATTAGTCCAAAACAGAACTGAGGAGAGACAAAAGCATAGCGGCTTTAATGATGTCATCAGGGCAGGAACCATTTGTCATTGGGCCCGGAACTGGAAGTAATGTCATCGGGCCCAGTTGGAATTTCCCATGGTTGGTCTGTAGAGGACAAAGAGAAAGGATTAGTGCACTGTAACCCCCTGGTCCAGCATTGAATTACCCTCTTTTGAGCCCTTTAGCTGCCTCCCATGCACGTGTGTGTGACACTGCCAATCTACCTAGTTTAGTATTACAGTATCTGCAAACATAACCACCTTGTTAATTATATTCCTGTCCAAATCATATATTGTGGGAGATGGCCGGTCATTCATCCCGGCCAATACCCCCAGGCCACTAGATGGAGCCCTCCCTGTAGCATGGAAGTGCCACAAAGACCAGCAGGGAATCATGGACAATGGAGTTTTTATTCCCGACCCTGTTGGACACCGTGGAGCCCACCAGAGGACACTGCAGGGAGGCTCAAGGACTTACATGTGCCCTATAACCCGGAAGTGCGTCTTAATTACCGTGACAGAGGAAACAACATACTTCCGGGATGAAGAAGGAGAGTTTTCATCCGACCCGGAAGTGCTAACGAGTCACATGGACAAGGGTTCAGGAGCACTTCCGGGTCATGGATTATAAAAGACTGTGGGAAACCCAGATGAGTGAGGTGAGCTGGGAGGAAGGGTGGCAACGCGTCTGGGAGTGGAGGAATTGTGATTGTTTATTGATTATATTAGTAGTGTGGAGTGGAGGGTGCTTTGTGCACATTATTATTATAAAAATAAAAAGTCTTGGACTTTTACCTGGTGTTTGGCGTGGTACCTGAGGGTTCAAGGGAGCAATAGTGCCCCCTACTGTTACAATATATAAATTAAAAATAGCAGTGGCCCAAGCACTAATACCTGTTGGACACTTCTTAGCCAATTCTGATAGGGTACCTGGCACCATAATATCCTGTTTCCCATGTCTGAGCCAATTTTGCACCCATGCTACACACAACACCCTGAACTCCCACTTCTTTTAATTTGATGATCAAATTCTCAAGCGGGACTTTATCAAAAGCTTTCTGAAAAGTCAAGATAATTAATATCGTATGCACCACTCTGACCATATGCTTTTGTTGCTTCCTCCTAGAATTCCAGCAAGTTAGTAAAACATGACCTCCCTCTTCTGAACCCATGCTGACTTTCAGTAAAACTCCAGTTCTTGCCATGTGTTGCTCAAACTTTTCCATTAATAATCCCTTCTGTTAATTTTCTGTGATGCACATTAAGCTTACTGGCCTATGTTACTTTGATCTTTGATCACCCTTTTTATATAAAGGAGTAATGTTTGCCATTTTCCTAGTGCTCAGTGACTTTCTAAAAATATGTGTCAATGGTTTATATATGGACTCATTAACCTTCTTAAGAAGTCAAGGATAAATATTATCTGGTCCAAGTGATTTGTTTGAGTTCAACCTAATTAATTTGAGCTTCCTCTACAATTTCCAAACCACTCAGTACCTCCTTAGTAGACCCTGTTACTGCTGGGAGATTATCCACTTCCTCACTTGTGAAGACCCCTGAAAAATGCAAATAAACTGGAAAGAAGTGTGGCCTTGTGGCAAAGCATTTGAACTACAAACTGCACTGAACTGTTGACAAATACGCCACTAACTCTGTCAACAGTAGAATTATAGAAACAATCTCTCATATCTATTAGTGTAAAAAGTATTGGAAAAAAATAATGTTTAATATACATATGTGCTTCAGTTCTCGCACATTAATATAAACATCTTTATCTCTCTACTTTACTGTAATTGCCTAATCTAAAGTCACACTATCAAGGAATACAGTAAAGGACAAAGCTGTGGATATAAACCAGCATCAGTGGGCAGAGGCAACACAAATGTTATGACCAGGCCACTGTTGCTCTCTGGCACATGTGGAAAGTGCTTTTTTTTATCTTCTTTGTACTTTTAAAAAAATCTTTTATTGTTTTCCCTTGATTTTTATAATATTTTGTGGGTGAACCCCAAGAGCTATGCATCAAAGTTAAGGTACTCAGTCTGTTCCTACAAAGAAGGCTTTCTGCTGACCTCACTGTATTTGTCTGCATTCATCCTTCGAGTTCTGACCAGTCTCCCTGTCCATGTCACTGGGTAGCACCCCGATGGCATGATGCTGCACCACCATGCTTCATGATAGAGATGTTATTAGGCAGTTGATGAGCTGTGCCTAGTGCTTGGAGTTTTGCCCAAAGTGCTCAATTTTTTTCTAATCAGACCAAGTAAAATCTTCCTCATGCTCTCGGAGTTCTTTAAACGTCATTTGGCTAAGTCATCGTGGGCTGTCATATGCCTTTTTTTCAAAAGTGACTTCTGTGTGACTACTCAAACATTAATGCCTGATTGTGGAGTGCTGCTGAGATGGTGGCATCTGACAGGTTCTATCATTTCAGCAGAGGACTTCTGCAGCTCTTTTAGAGTGACCATTGAGTTCCTGGTCACCTCCCTTACAAAGGCCCTTTTTCTCCGGTTACTCAGTTTCCCTGGATGGTCAACTCTATGAAGAGTCCTGATCATTTCAAACATTTTCCATTTCACAATTTTTGAGGCCACGGTGCTCCTGGGAACCCTCAAAACTTTAGAAATGGTTTTGCGCGCTTGCTCTGATCTATGCTCACCGTAATTTGATTGCAGAGGTCTGCAGAGAGTTCCTTGGACTTCATGGCTTGGTTTGTATCCTGAATCATGGGACATTTTTAAATGATGTCCTATTAATTCAGTTTGCCATGGGTGGGCTCCAGTCAAGTTCTAGATACATCTCAAGGATCATTAAAGGAAACAGGATGCACTTGAGCACAATCTGGAGTGCCTCAGCAAAAGGTCTGAATATTTATATAAATTACATCTTGTAAAGCACTTTGAGCTACATCATTTGTATGAAAATGTCCTACAGAAATACATTTTGATGCTGTTGTATTAGAGATTTCAGTTTTTAATTTCAGTAAATTATAAACCTTTCCAAAAACATGTTTTCACTTTGTCATTATGGGTTATTGAGTGTAGATTGATGGGTAAAAATGGTAAATGTATCCATTTAAAATTAAGTCTATGGCACAGTAAACTCTGCAGAGAGTGAAGGGGTCTGAATACTTTCTGAATTTGCTTTAATTGTCCAGTATGTGTTACTTGTGAAGATGACACATACCTAATGAAGAAACAGACTGAAATTACATGCCACCACTCATACAAAGCATAAGTACCAAGACTATGGGATACAGTTTGCCATAAATGATTAAAAAATAAAATCCATTAGCATCGTGTGCTAAAAAATACATCTGCAAAAGAATGGCGGTCTGATGTCAGTTTAATTTTCAATGCCTCTTTTTAGGTCATTTTATTTCAGAAAAGCGGCTGCTCCCTGACCCTCAAAGAGAAGCACCAACTGCTCATTGATTTCATTTGTAGCCCAGTTAACACACACTCTTGCACCTGCTGCTAAGCCTTTTCGACGCGGTGTTGTGTTTAAAGCATGAATTGCAGGGGGTCCAGTCGCCTGTCTTCAGGTTCAGTGCTTGGAGAAACTGTTAAGGCCAATGAGCCAGTCATGGTGAAACAAAAAGTGTGTCGACCTGCCTGCCCCCTTCCAGAGTCTCAGCCCTGTGGCTCACTAAGGATATTAACCTTAAGGTTGTCTTTTTAGGAAAAGTTCTGTGCTAAGCTCATTACATCATTCTGGGGTGCAGGAATGAATAGTGTGGCCAGGATAGGAAGATGAACAACTTTGAAACAGAATGCAATGGCTGGAACAATGGAGCTCACAAAAATGCTTTATTCTCACACTGTATTTCATCAGTGGCATTATATTTAAGCATGTTCTAGGCTAACAAGTCTCACGAAAAGGACTCTTATGTGGGTTGGTCCCACTTGAAACAGTAGCATGACCCTGACATGTCTTTAATAAAATCAGTGAATGAAATCACACATTTTTGCCTCACCTCAAAAGTACATCCTGAGCTCTTTAATGAAATGGAGTTCTGCTGTATTACGAACCTCTTAGTGAGACCATCACTTGGGCCCAACATCAGAGAGGATGCCTGAGGAGTGGAGAAGAAGTGTACTGGTACTGATATTAAAGAATAAGGGGGATGTGCAGGACTGTAATAACTACAGGAGGATAATATTGATGAACCACAGCATGAAGTTATGGGAAAGAGTAGTGGAAGCTAGGTTAAGAAGGGAGGTGATGATTAGTGAGCAGCAGTATGGTTTCATGCCAAGAAAGAGCACCACAGATGCAATGTTTGCTCTGAGGGTGTTGATGGAGAAGTTTAGAGAAGGCCAGAAGGAGTTGAATTACGTCTTTGTGGACCTGGAGAAAGCATATGACAGGGTGTCTCGAGAGGAGCTGTGGTATTGTATGAGAAGTCGGGAGAGGCAGAGAAGTACATAAGAGTTGTACACGATATGTACGAGGAAAGTGTGACAGTGGTGAGGTCTGCGGTAGGAGTGACGGTTGCATTCAATGTGGAAGTGGGATTACATCAGGGATCGGCTTTGAGCCCTTTCTTATTTGCAATGGTGATGGACAGGTTGACAGATGAGATTAGACAGGAGTCCCCGTGGACTATGATGTTTGCTGATGACATTGTGATCTATAGCGATAGTAGGGAGCAGGTTGAGGAGACCCTGGAGAGGTGGAGATATGCTCTAGAGAGGAGAGGAATGAAGGTCAGTAGGAACAAGAAAGAAAACATGTGTGTGAATGAGAGGGAGGTCAGAGGAATGGTGAGGATGCAAGGAGTAGAGTTGGCGAAGGTGGAGGAGTTTAAATACTTGGGATTAACAGTACACAGTAATGGGGAGTGTGGAAGAAAAGGTGAAAAAGACAGTGCAGGCAGGGTGGAATGGGTGGAGAAGAGTGACAGGAGTGATTTGTGACAGACGGGTATCAGCAAGAGTGAAAGGGAAGGTCTACAGGATGGTAGTGAGACCAGCTATGTTATATGGGCTGGAGACGGTGGCACTGACCAGATAGTAGAAGACAGAGCTGGAGGTGACAGAGTTAAAGATTTTAAGATTTGCATTTGGTGTGACGAGGATGGACAGGATTAGAAATGAGGACATTAGAGGGTCAGCTCAGGTTGGATGGTTGGGAGACAAAGTCAGAGAGGCGAGATTGCGTTGGTTTGTGCAGAGGAGAGATGATGGGTATATTGGGAGAAGGATGCTAAGGATAGTGCTGCCAGGGAAGAGGAAAAGAGGAAGGCCTAAGAGAAAGTTTATGGATGTGGTGAGAGAGGACATTCAGGTGATGGGTGTAACAGAACAAGATTCAGAGGACAGAAAGATATGGAAGAAGATGATCTGCTTTGGCAACCCCTAATGGGAGCACCCGAAAGAAGAAGATGAAGAAGGGTGACAGAATTATGCTTAATCCAATAGGCTATGTGGGAAAGCGGATGAGAGATGGATTTGAAGGATGCTGGGTGGAAATACACTTGGGTGGGGCTGCATGCAGGACTTGGTTAGGTCTGAGTCTGCTGTTGTCTCTCATACTGAGCAGGATTGCTATTTTGACAAGTTATCACACAACACATAACTCAATTGAATTGAATCACTAGTGTGATAGAACTAACCGGTCTCACAATATTTTAAACCCAGTTCACATTCCATATTTTAATATTTCACAATGATAGGAATTGTAACCAAGCTGTTGTTTGTTTAACATTAGAAGCAGGTCCATTATACAAATAAGGCTTAAACAGAAGGGTGCATGCATTGGTCAAATCATAAGATTAAAAACATGTGTGGATGTAATTAAGTAATGACGGTCAGAAGTTCTAACTATAATATAAGATTTTTATATTTTTATCCAAAGCTTGAATTCCATGTGCCACCATCTCATATAGCCAATCCCAGATTAAGACCTCCACAAGCCTCTGGGTAACTTAATGAACAGAGCTCCTTAACAGATAGTTGATCAAACTTTTAACGCTGCAACATGTAGACACCCATTTGTTCAATGTCTTGTGGTAATTCCCATTCTTGCTTTCGGTATGTGAACACTCTGTCGTTTCCTCGAAGGGGAGAGGGGGTGATCCCACTTGGTGATTTAATTGCACTTCTCATATAAGCAGGGAGTGATATGTCACATGAACACTCAGTTATTTCATTGAGCAGGATGAGTGGGGTTGGTCCCCTGGATGATTCAATTACTTTCACAATACTGGTGGAAAAGCCTCTTTCCATCACGGTCCTCAGGGCACGCACCCAGAATGCCTTGATGGTAGAAATTTTAGTGATTCGCAAAAATGGATATAATGAGGGTATTAGAAATAAACTTGATCCATTAGGATTAAAAGTCAAGATGGAGGTAAAGAATTTAGAGGTAATTATTTACTCTGACCTGAATTTTAAATCACATATTAATCAGATTACTATGACAGCATTTTTTCACTTAAGAAATATAGCAACAGTTAGACCTTTCATAACTTTGCAAGATGCTGAGAAATTAATTCACACTTTTGTTTTCAGTTGACTAGATTACTGTAACACACTCCTCTCAGGGCGACCCAAAAAAGACATCAATCGATTGCAACGAGTGCAGAATGGAGTTGCTAGAATCTTAACTAGGAAAAGAAAATCCGAGCACATCTCTTCAGTTTTGATGTCACTATCCTGGTTACCTGTGCCATTTAGAATTGACTTTAAAATACTGCTGATGGTTTACAAAGCCTTAAATAATCTCACTCCAACCTATATTTTAGAATGACTTTCACCTTTCACTCCAAATCGCAACCTTAGATCTTCAAATGATTGTCTGCTTAAAATCCCAAGAACTAAACTTAAAAGAAGTGAAAAAGCAGCCTTCTGCTGTTATGCACCTAAAACCTGGAATAGCAGACCGATAGAAATTCGTCAGGCTAATACAGTGGAGCACTTTAAAACACTGCTGAAAACCCATTACTTTAACATGGCTTCATTTTAGTTTAATCTTGATATTTTTTATTGCATTTAATTCTCAATATCATTCATCGTGGCTCCACAATCCATACTAAGCCCTACTTTCTCTGCTGTTCTTTTTCTGGTTTTCTGTGGTGCCGATTTATACCACCACCACCTGATCAAAGCACCGTGATGTCCCTACACTGATGGATTAAAGGCCAGAGGTCCACATGACCATTATCATCAAATTCTTCCATGTGAAGCTTGAAAACCATGAGGACTGATTGAGATCATTTTTTGTTAGGTAGAGTGCCTAGAAGAGGCTGGGTGGTCTCATGTCCTTGGAACCCCTGCAGATTTTGTTTTATTTGGAGTTTTTTTTTTTGTTGTTTTTTTTCTGTACTCCCTGGCCATCGGACCTTACTTTTATTCTAGGTTAATTAGTTTTGCCTAATTTTATTTTTAAAATTTTGTCCTTTTTCTCTTTCTTCATCCTGTGAAGCACTTTGAGCTACATCATTTGTATGAAAATATGCTATAGAAATAAATGTTGTTGTTGTTGTTTATATAGCTTAGTTGTCAAGATTTCATAGGTCCGATGACTTGTGTTGAAGGCTTAATTAAATAATCCTCTAAAAAATTATATTTTAATATTTTACTAACCCCATATAGTTTGTAGTGACAGCCAAGAAAAAAATATAATGACACATTTTCCTGTAGAATGGAGATAACAGATTTTCTGATATACAGTAATAGGCCTCTATGGAGACCAGCACTGGACAACAGCAATCTTTATCAAAAACATCCATGGAGAAATTTCATATTTCTAATGTTGCATAAACCTCATGTCATATTATTCAGTTGTAAGCTCACAAAATTATAAACACTTGCATTTTACTAAAATACTGTTTTGAAATAAACCACAGGAGAACCTTGGCAAAGTGTGAAAGTGCACAGGCGAATTGACCTTCTGCTTGTTGAAGTATCACAGATATGCATGCACTCTTCCTGATGATATTTTCACCTGCTTTTCTTTAATTTTTAATCTTTAGTTGTACTCATATCTGAGTACACACTTTTTTGTTGAAATCATGTGATGAGAAATGTTATCAAATAAATAAACTGTTACTGGACTAGACACTTCACCAATGAATGAGGTGGGGAAACACGCTTCCACTTCAAGTGCTCGAGTGTGTCTGAGCTCCTGACTTTTTAGTTTACGGGAGTGCTTTTCAAAACTGTTATTTTAACGATATTTCAGTAAAAATGCATGTGTTTGGGATGTTGTGAGCATACAACTGGATGACTTAACATGTGGATTAGGAGTAACATCAGATTTTTTTCATGGCATTTCTGATAATGTTTTGCCGCTGTCCAGCATTGGTCCACATAGGCCCCTATTAAGTATATCAGAAACTTTGTTATCTCCATTCTGCATGAATACAAGTCATTACATTTTTTCCTCAGCCATCACTACAAACTACTGGGGTTTAGTAACATATAAAAGATGTTATTTTCGGGTGTGGTATTCCTTTAGCTAGGGCCATTCCAACCTTAACTAATATGGCTGCGTTAATGAGGAAAATTCTTAAAATGGTTGAAGACATAAAATTATAAAAGCAAAATTTATAACAATTTTATGTATACTAATAAAAATGAAACATGGAAATTTGAAAAAGGACTTACAACAATAGGAAGAGCTGCCATGAATGTCAATATATCTATAGATGTTTGGGTGTCATAAGTGATTTATTCTCGCGGTAATTTTTCTGACACTTCCTTCTTAAAACCCAAATATTCAGAACAATGATTACACCCCATTTTCACTGTCTGTACTCACATTAAATTTCAATATTAAACTTCTTCCCCACAGGACAGTTCTGACTTCCCGAGCTCATAGCGTGATGTGTACAAAATTTAAACTCCATACCTACCTCTATTCCCAGAGTGGTGGATGTTCGATGTTAGGAGTAACATCCACACCGGAGCTGATGATGGATAAGTGAAAAAACAATAATGAGTCATACATTTGATTAACATTAAAAAAAAAATGTGGGTATATCCTTCACCCATGTTAATACACGTTTGGATAGGAAAGGGCCCTGCTTCTAATAATTCTTTACATTTATATGTGCTTTTCTCAGCTACTCAAAGCGTTCTCCACACAGTGAGGACCCGGGAAGCTTCTGACCATATCCTGGGATTATTTCTGAGGACAGCGGTGCTCTGTATTTGCCACAAGAACACGAGAGCTCCACCAGGTAGCTTAAATTGGTCCTTCATCACAATGCTTGCTGTTAGCCTTATACAGTAATCCCTCCTCCATCGCGGGGGTTGCGTTCCAGAGCCACCCGCGAAATAAGAAAATCCGCGAAGTAGAAACCATATGTTTATATGGTTATTTTTATATTGTCATGCTTGGGTCACAGATTTGCGCAGAAACACAGGAGGTTGTAGAGAGACAGGAACGTTATTCAAACACTGCAAACAAACATTTGTCTCTTTTTCAAAAGTTTAAACTGTGCTCCATGACAAGACAGAGATGACAGTTCCGTCTCACAATTAAAAGAATGCAAACATATCTTCCTCTTCAAGTCAGGAGCAGATGTCAGAGAGATAGAGAAAAAAAGCAAACAAATCAATAGGGCTGTTTAGCTTTTAAGTATGCGAAGCACCACGGCACAAAGCTGTTGAAGGCGGTAGCTCACACCCCCTCGTCAGGAGCAGATAGAGAGAGAGGGAGAGAGTTAGAGAGCCAGAGAAAAACAAACAAGCACAAATCAATACGTGCCCTTCGAGCTTTTAAGTATGCGAAGCACTGTGCAGCATGTCGCTTCAGGAAGCAGCTTGCACAGAAGGTAGCAACGTGAAGATAATCTTTCAGCATTTTTAGACGAGCGTCCGTATCGTCTAGGTGTGCGAACAGCCCCCCTGCTCAATCCCCCTACGTCAGGATCAGAAAAAGTCAGCGCAAGAGAGAGACGGAGAAAAGTAAGCTGGGTAGCTTCTCAGCCATCTGCCAATAGCGTCCCTTGTATGAAATCAACTGGGCAAACCAACTGAGGAAGCATGTACCAGAAATTAAAAGATCCATTGTCCGCAGAAATCCGCGAACCAGCAAAAAATCCGCGATATATATTTAAATATGCTTACATATAAAATCCGCGATAGAGTGAAGCTGTGAAAGGCGAAGCGCGATATAGCGAGGGATTACTGTATAACCAAGCCTCCAAGGCAGCTTCCATGCTGCCTGTACTATAAGGTGGATATCCCAGTCCCGTATTTTCCCCTCTGGCACTGTGTGCCTACTAACCCTGTGAAGGTTTTGTCTGCTGTGGTGTTACCATCATGATGTCATTCTTTCTCCTAACAAAGGGATAAATCAAACCAACAAGCTACTGGATTACCTGGCCCTATCATGACATTGCGGGAGAAGATTGTTTGTTTTTCCCAAGCTGCTTCCCCCTCATACAAACTTGTTTCCCAGATTGTTTCACTTCCTAAAAAATAAATATTGTTATATCATAACAAGCAACAAATGCACACCAGAATGACCAAAAACAAAGAAAACATCTGAATTGGCGTAATAAGAGCAGTCCCAGTCCCAGTGAGGCATTATACAGGCATATTGCTGTTAGTATTAAGGAGCCCCAGTATTTGCTTGACACACTTATGCTGAAAAATTAATTGGATGAAAGTCCTCAATGCTGGTGTGTCAGAGAGATGGGACATGCAACGTTCTCCATAATTAGTTCAATTTTGTCTTCAATCTCTCCTGCAGGTGGACAGTGTGTCCCATAATTGTGCCTGCCTTCTTAATTAGCTTGTTGAGTTAGTGGGCTTCGCATGAAGTGAGGTTACCAGTCCAGTACACCTCAGTATAGAAAATCGCACTGACCTTCACAGAGCTGTAAACAGTTTATAGCATGTTACTACCCACATTAAAGGAGCACAGATTCCTAGGAAAAAAGAGCCTAATCTGCCCATTCTTACATAGTTTCTCTAGGTTACAAGACCAGTTCAGTCCGTCATTGATTTAGACCCCCAAGTACTTGTAGGAGTTCCTCACCTCTATATCTACTCCCTGATAGCGACCAGACACAGAGAGTATTTGGTGCAGTGAAAGTCAATAACCTGCTCCTTGCATTTTCTGATTTTAACTTGCAAATAATTCTCAAAGTTCTCCTCCTGACTGCTGTCCTCTGCCTCACCCCGACTATCAATTCACCCCATAACTGCAAAATCATCTGAGAATTTCTGCAAGTGACATGACCTGGTGCTATATTTATAGTCTGAGGTGTACAGAGTGAAGAGTAATGGAGACTGTTCCTTATGGTGCTCACATCTCTGTCGAGTCTCACAAACTGTGGTCTGCCTGACAGACAGTCCATTATCCAGGAGGCCAGAGGCTCATCTACCTGCTTATTCTGTAGCTTACTCCTGAACAGGGATGGCGGGGTGGTAATGAAGAAAACAAAAAATATATAATTCTCATGGTGCATTGTGCAGGTAAGAATAAGCCTCATGGAGCAGACTGATAATCACTGGTCAACAAGCATTTTGCTACTGGGATTCATTCACCTGTACTTTAACACATTTCACTTGCTGACTCCAAATCTGAAAACCATTTTCGTCCAGCAGCATGTCCCATTTTTTAGTTATGATGTTCCAGGTCTTGGACAACTAGGGTGACTGGACAGTAAACGCAGTGCGTTTCAGCATTTAAGAAATAAGTTTGATCTCGAGAAAAGTGAAGCCAAAATTAAGGAAGGTGTTTTTGTTGGTCCTGAAATACGTGAACTGATGCTTGATGATGAGTTCAAAAGAAAACTGAAGCCAACTGAATCAGCACCCTCTTTCGTGCAGGTTGTCACTGATCAGAGAATTATACTGAGCTTGTGGAAAACCTGCTGAAAGTATATTAGCTTACGGGAGCCAGAATGTCGATGAAGACGCATTTTTTACATTCTCATCTCGACTTTTTTCCACCAAATCTAAGCGATATCAGCGATGAGCACAGGGAAAGATTTCATCAAGATATAAAGGTGCTGGAACACTGATATTGGGAAAAATTCACTCCAAGCATGATGGGCGACTACTGTTGGTTCTTGCAAGAGAGACGGATGTGCAGTACAAGCGCAAAAGCGAGTGCCTCCAACATTTTTGGGCGCACTGGCCTCACTTTTATATTGAGGTAAATTACCATAAAGCTGCTTTAACGTGTCTCTGGTATAGTTTTCTGGTTTGTTTTCAGAATAAACACATCGAAACAATTTTGGTGGGTCATAGTCCAAACTCCAGATATCATGTTGATATATTATATTGATATTCAAAAGTATCAAAACATCAATGATATGTATTTCAAAAATCTCATGTGCTAGCTTAATTCCTATTTCATATATGAAATCAGTGTAAACAACTTAATAAAGAGATGCTCTGAAGTTCGCAGAAGCAAACAAAGATATTTTTTTGTAGACCAGTGAATTGTATCTTCCACTCTTTGTCCAACAGACACAGTGCAGTTGGCCCATGTGGTCTTTTACAAGAGGACTAATATAATCCAGGATCAGCCACTCAAAGGTCTTTCTAATATGGTATGTAAGGGCCACTGGTCTGTAGTCATTATGTAAAAACGTGCCTGCCTTCTTTAGAACTCGAACAATAGTGGATGTTTTTTTATAGCAGCACCACTTTTTGCAGCCTTAGGTAGAGAATCCGGCCCTTCACAGCCAATCAGATCACATAAGCATTGAGGACGACTTGTTATGCTTATCACAGCGACAATGTCAGCCCTAAATAAAAGCACCCAAACCACTAACCACAAAGTCTAGATTCTGTGTCTGCTTTAAAAAGGCCTGATGTGATTGGTAGTTAAGTGGAATTCAATAATGTACAGTGTCACACACGTGTGCATGGGAGGCAGCTAATGGACCTGAATGAGAGTAATTCCATGCCAGACCAAGGGGACTCTTTCTCTCACGTCTCTGCAGACCAGTTACGGAAAATTCTGCCTGGCCCCGATGATGTCACTTCCGGTTCCGGCATCAATAACCCCACTTCTGGTTCCGGCTTCAGTTATGATGTCACTTCTTCCACTCTCCTTTAAATTCATCATCTTTGTGCGAGTAAATCAGTTCAGTTTGGACTCCAATCTGTACAAATCAATACCTTAATTATCTATTTGCAGCCAGGAATAATATACAAGTGGCTGCCCCAAACCTTTTTTGTTGCTGTTTTGTCGTACTTATGACAACTGGTGTAGTAAATAGCTAGCAAAATGCCAAATGCACAAACAAGTATGTTATGATTTTGGGGTGTTTAAACTGTACAGGGATCATTTTCACTATTATTCTGTATCTCTTTGTTCATTTTGGATAGGTTGTTATTTTTATGTTTTTATTATAGTTATTACACTGCTTCATCATTTTGTGCATTCAGAGCATTATTATTGACACTTTGTGATACATGACATCATCGCTCTGACAATATTTAAGATAGTTTTCTGGTAGTATGGGTACTTTGGGAAATCTTTTCATAAAGTTAGAAAAAACTATTTAGTACTCAGGGCTTTGTATGTTTTGTGGCTAAGATTTTGGGTTTCCGTATTGGTCATATTGGTTTAGTTTGAACTTTTTGGCTTTGACCTCTTCAGTTTTGTGACCTTGTTTTTCCTCTTCATTTCATAGTCCTTGAAACTCTTGCTGCTTCTCACCTTGTCAGAAATTTGTGAAATGTAATGTCTGCATAACTACAACAAAAAATTAGCCACATCTTAAAATACGAGTCAAGTAAAGTATTCTTAGAAGTGCAAGTTGGGATGCTTAAGTTAGGGTAGATAGATTGAGGTCACTTTGTGATGGGTCAGCTTCAGGCAGAATGTAATCACTATGACTGTGTGTCAGGCTTATACTAATAAACAACAAATGATTTCAGCTCATTCAAACAGATATGATGTTAATAAATAATGTAAAACAGGAACATGGCTTTATAGATCTAGTATATGATTTCTCAAAATATTTATATGCTACCTTGGCCAATGAATTAAAAGGTTATTGAACCACTGGGAATTAATGGCCATGAGCGTTTTTTATTGCTTATCGGAAGCAGAAATCATTTAAAACAATAAACACAATAAAATCTAAAGTTAAAAAGGCAAATTGAAAAGCAAACTGAGGTAAACTAATAAAGGCAGGAACATGTGATGATCAATAGGATATGGAAAGTCTCTTAGCCCCAAACACCAGCCACAACTACACAAAGTCTTGGGTTCAAATCAAGTACTTTTGTTTAACCTTTAACAGGCTTGTTGTTCTTAGTAGCCTAGCACAATTCTTCTTTTAATTCTTCTGGAGTCCTCCCATGCCAGTTTTTGTCCATTTCCAGGCAAAGTGAAGGGCTCTCTTTTAAACAAGATGAAGGAGTAATTTCAGTGGTCAATCCATTGTCTCCAATTAGGTGGACTCCCCTTTGTAACAGGGCTGTGAATTCCCAACAGCTCCTCCTAGCAGCCCTCATAGAACCTAACAGGGCAGCCCTATGGAACCACAACTCCTATATTGCCCCACTGACGTCCATACTGGAGATCTCTATCTATCTATCTATCTATCTATCTATCTATCTATCTATCTATCTATCTATCTATCTATCTATCTATCTATCTATCTATCTATCTATCTATCTATCTATCTATCTATCTATCTATCTATCTATCTATCTATCTATCTATCTATCTATCTATCTATCATCTGATTGGAGTCCAACTGAGGCAAAATGGACATCATTTAGAAAGGTACATCCCTGTGTATATAAGATCCCACAATTCACACTGTATGCTAGGACAAAAACCAAGCCATTAAGTTCAAGGAACTATCTGCAGATCCCCATAATGAATTTGGGTGTTCCAAGAAACACAGTGGCCTCAGTAATTGTAAAATGAAAACAGTTTGGAGCCACCAAGACTCTTCCTAGAGTTGCCCATCTGGACAACTTTGGGTCATTGTTGTGTTGTAAAGGGAACTGTTGCCACAGTCTGAGGTCAATTGCACTCTTGAGCAGGCTTTCTTGAAAGACCTCTCTGTATTTGGCTGCATTCATCCTTCCCTCAATTCTGACCAGTCTCCCTGTGTCTGCCACTGAAAAGCACCCGCATAGCATGATGCCGCCATCACCAAGCTTCACCATAGGGATTAAGCAGGTGATGAGCAGCTCCTGGTCTTTGCCAGACATGTGCTTGGAGTTCAGTCCAAAGAGTTACTATGTATTTGTCTCATCAGACAAGAGAATCTTTTTTTCTTCAAGCTCTCAGAGTTCTTTAAATGGCATTTGGCCAAAACCATATGCCTTTATCTCTTCCATTTAGAAATAAACACTCAAATGATTGCTTTTGAGATGGTTGTCCTTCTGACGGGGTTTCAGCAGAGGACTCCTGACGCTCTGTTAGAGTGACTACTGAGTTCTTGGTCACCTCCCTTACTAAGGTCCTTCTTGCCTAGTTACTCAGTTTGGCTGGACAGGAAACTCTAGGACGAGTTCTGGTGGTTTCAAACTTCTTCCATTTCACAATTATCAAGGTCACTGTGCTCCTAGGATCACTCAAAGGTTTAGAAATGATTTTATATCCTTGCCGTGATCTGCGCTTCTTCACAATTTGATCACTGAGCTCTACAGAGAACTTGGTTTTTGCCCTGACGTACGGTGTGAATTATGGAATCTCCTATACACAGGTACACATGTGCCCTTCTAAATGATGTCCAATCAATTCAGTTTGTCACAGGTGAACTCTAGTCAAGTTCAGACACATCTCAAAAATAATTAAAAGTAAGTAAAACAAGGGGGATGCGTCTGACTACAATTTGGAGTGCCAGAGGAAATGGTCTGAATACTTACATAAACAAGAGATTTCAGTTTATTGTTTTAAATAAATTTGCAAACCTTTTTAAAAAATGTTTTCACTTTGTCAGGAAGGGTAATTGAGTGTAGGTTGATGGGCAAAAATGGCAAATTTATCCTTTAAAATTAAATCTACAACATAGTAAAGAGTGCAGAGTGTAAAGAGTGTAGAAAGTGACGGGGTCAGAATACTTTCTGAGTCCAGTGTTAAAAGTAATTTTTTGTCTCATGGGGAAATTTTGCTTTTACAGAACCTCAAGAAATATTGAAATGTTATAATTCAATTAAATTCAATTCAGTTTATTTTTCTAAAGCACTTCTTATTGAGTGCAGTCACAGAGCATTGTGACAAGCTGACAGGTAGATACAAATACAAACTTCACAAATTGCGCATTACATAATGAGAAAAATTTGAGATTTGGTTAAATGGACTGGAAATCAAAAGTGACTAATATAAATGTAATTGACCATCAAACTATAACAAACAATAACTCCAACCTCCTCCCCAAACATCCATAAGAATTACAAAGAATTATAAAACAAAACCTCATAATTCAGGTGTGTTGTTGTGGGTATGAAGGAGCCCCAGTAGCGTTTCTTCATACACTTTTGCTGTACAGTATAACTCATTGGCTGGAAGTGCTCAGTGTCATTAATTGTGTTTATCACACACACACACACACACACACACACATAACTGGGTTAAGATGAATAACCTGGTTAAGGTGGAAACCTGGTCACTTAAAAATCCGTGTTAACCTTAGTCAAAAGGGTGGAGTGGTGGCTCTGAGGCTAGGGATCTGCGCTGGCAATTGGAAGGTTGCCAGTTCGAATCCCGTAAAATGGCAAAAGTGACACTACAGTACTCTGTTGGGCCCTTGTCTCCTGGATATGATGTTAATCTGCATCCAGCCCTGCATGTAGGCCGAAAAACCTGGGGGTTGGTGGCAAAAATGGCACTCCAGACACCATTAAAAAACCTCACACTGTTCCATTCCATCCAAACTTGTGTGGTGCTGAGGTGTCACCCATTGCATGGCTGCACTCAGGTCCTAATCTGGGATCCTGAGTTGATTTGTCATGTGGTGTGTGCGGCAATGTGCTGCATCAGTGTGTGATCCTAACCGCTCTCTCCACTTAGTCAAAATGTTCCTACCTCATTAAACTGTGCAAAAAAAGGATTGAATGTCACCGTCAGCCACTGTTTTGACACCTGCTATAATTTTTTTATGTTTAATAACTATGTTTAGTTAAATTAATGGTTTATTTACAAATTTCTGTTACTGAAATGCGCTTTCTGTGCGATTGAGCCCTGTAAAGAAATGGCATGCTGGTATGTGTGATTCTTGCCTTATACCCATTGTTGCTGGAGCAACAGGCATGTATTTTTACTTTAATAAGATAAGTATTGTGTTAGGTTACTCATTACTTTAAAAAGTAATCAAACTAGTTAATGCACATTACTTTTATTGCATTACCCTACAGCTCTCAAGATTGTGTTGCTGAGTTTAGCACTGTACTGTACATTCAGCTCATCAATACATATTTACTGATTTCTGAAATACTGAGACAGATAATTTCATCCAGGAGAGGGAATAATGCGATCACTCAAACTAGGGCTGCCAACTGTCTTTCTCTGGAAATGTGGACATTTAGGTTGAAAAATGAAGAGTTTTGAGGTCAGCTTTCCCTATGATGCCATAATGTGCTTTTATACTGTCTTATTTTTTTTTTTTAAATGATATAAACCTTTAGTATTAGTTTTCACTATAATTATAATATGATGGCCGCAATCACAGTCACTGGCAAACTCATGAAATATTTTGAATATGTCAAGCCTCCTGCGGTGGGTTGGCACCCTGCCCGGGATTGTTTCCTGCCTTGTGCCCTGTGTTGGCTGGGATTGGCTCCAGCAGACCCCCGTGACCCTGTGTTCGGATTAAGCGGGTTGGAAAATGGATGGATGGATGTCAAGCCTCTTAAATTAACAAACTTCATTCCTTCCGTTCTTATTTGGATAACTTAACAGTTATAAACCTGTAAAAAATGATACACATGGTAAATACACTTCTAGTAAAATAAAAATAATTGTACTCTTGTCAATTTAGTTTATTTGCATTTATCTCTCAGTATATCTGGGTTCTTGGATAAATATTAATAGAGATCTTTACATAACATGCTACTGAATTTGAATCTTGTGAGCATTAGCCCCTTAATTGAATCTGTTCCATCTTTTTAAAAACAAGGATATTTGTTGTTCAAGTAGTCTGTGAACTTGCACTTTCTTTTCAGCATAATGGGTATTCCTGAATTTATGTAAATGAAAAAATTATGAAAATATTAAATTACTTGAAGAAGTGACTTATTACTTGAACAACTGATAACTAAAAATATATTGCGTTTATATGACAGAATAATTGTGTGATATTTTTTAATTAACTGAAATTTTAATAGCTCACTCATTCATTTAGAATAATAAATCCATTTTGGAACAACAGGTGGTAATAATAATATTTTCCATTAAAATATTACAAAGCAGTACTTACTCGCACTTAAATACAATCAGGGCCGGATTTTCCTATAGGCTAACTAGGCTTCAGCGTAGGGCCTCAAGATCAAGAGGGGCCTACATTCAAATTGTTAGCAAAATTTTATTATCTCTCATGTAATTTACAAACTTAAAAATGGAAGGTGAAAGGGCCTCATAAGTGGAATAGCCTAGGGCCTCTTTTCATATAAATCCGGCCCTGAATACAATGGACTACACGTTGACATATGAAATTTCTTGTTTAACCAAGCTGCTGAAAGAAGAATTGAAAATAAGATCTTACATAGAAAACGTGAAATTGTAATTCTGATTTCGAATAAATTCACTTAGTTACGGTGAATTAGGATTACAAATAATTAAGGAAAGGAACAACATTTATAATGAACTGTCCACTCGCCAAAAAGATAAAGCTGAATTCAAAAGAGGAAGTGAAAAAGCCAAGTTGGACAGATATCAACTATTCTCAACGATATCTGTGTTGTTTACTACCAGAATGGAAGTGAAGATTCTGGGAAAAAAGTGTGGGTATTACTTCCGCAAATGCTGATTGGTGTACGGCTTTCAATTTTTACCAATGAGAAGCATATGAAGATTTTCAAATTTTAGGAGCCAAAATTCTGGACATTTTCAAAATTTTATAAATTCCTCCCGGACAGTCCATGGTGCGTTAAAAATGAGGTCCGGGAAAATGAGGCAGCCCTAGCTTGAACATTTATCTTTGGAAATTTATTTTGTGGATGCTTCTATCCATGGGCGCTGTAAGCATCTGCGAAGCAAATACATGTGCAGGCTGGCAGAGTGCAATGGACATGTGCAACCCAGAAACTTCTTAACAGTAACCCGGTTAAGGGTTTACATGGCCACATAATCGGGTTATTTGTGGAGAAATCTACCTTTGATCAGTGTGGCCAGTAACCCAGTATCTCTAACCAGAATAAGGGTTTACATGGTATAATCAAAACCAGGTTTCTGTGAATAACTGGGTTATTGAAGCACATGTAAATGCCCCGAGTGTGCAAGAGAGAGGATGTGTAGCATTGTTAATAATGGTCATTAGTTTTGACTTTCCACATTAAAGGCACATAGTCTCCTAAGGAAAAAAGGTTGCTCTGCCCTTTCTTATACAGTTCCCCTGAGTTCCAAGACTGGTTCAACTGGTCGTTAATGTGGACCCCCAAGTACTTGTAGGCTAGGACCACCTCTATATGCACTCCTTGAATAGTGACCGGACAAAGAGGCTCTTTGGTTCCATGAAAGTCAATAACCAGTCCCTTGGTTTTGCTGATGTTAAAATGCAGACAATTCTCTTTGCACCAAGAAACAAACTTTTCCACCTGACTCCTAAACACTGTCTCGTGCCCTTTATCGATACACTCAGTAAGTGCAGAATCATCTGAGGATATCTGCCAATGAGACGACCTGGTGATATATTTGACGTCAGAGGTGTACAGAGTGAAGAGAAAAGGAAATAGGACTGTTCCTTGTGGTGCTCCAGTGTTGCTTACATCCATATCAGAAACACAGACATTGAGTCTCACAAACTGAGTTCTGCCCAACGGATAGCCCATTATCCAGGACACCACAGGCTCAAACACAAGAAATATCTCTGAGCTTACCTCTTAACAGAGATAGTTGGATGGCATTGAATGTCCAGATTTGTTTACCACAAGATGACTCATTTAGTCCAGGACTGGTCTCTCCTTCACATCTTATATAACACTGTGATGGCCAGTGGACTTTTTTACGCTGTGGTGTACTGGGCTGGTAGCATCAGTTCAAGAGAGGCCCACCAAATCAACAAGCTAATTGAATGGGAAAGCTCAGTTATAGGATGCACCCTGGACCCCCTGGAGGTCATAGCAAACGAGAGAATTAAAACAAAACTGAGTGCCATTATGAACAATGCTGCGCATCATCTCTCTGACGCAACAACACTGAGGACTTTTAGCCAATGAATTATTCAGCAGAATTGTGTGAAGAAACACGACTGGGGGTCCTTTATACCAACAGCAGAAGCCATACATCTGCATCATGCCTCACTGTGACTGGGACAGCCAAGTCACAGTCAAGTTTTTTTTTTGTTTGAATTATCTTGCTTTATATTCATTCCAATGTGTGTTCAGACCAAAGTGTGTGTTTATATTTATTTACTTTTCTATTTATGTATTTATTTAAAGGGCTACAGTAAAAAGCCAAATACCCCCCTGGGGACAAATAAAGTTCTATCATCTATTTTGTCCTCCACTACTACCACCAGCAAGTCCAGAGAAGGTCCCATATCTGAGCCTGCTTTCTTATCAGCTTATTGATTCGGTGGGAGTCTCGTGTAGTGATGTTATCAGCCCAGCACACTACAGCAAACCTTGCAATCTCCCTGTTACCACTTCTGCACCAGCAGCCATAGATCCATGGAAATGAAAGGCAATGATTATGGTTGTGGATAATGGCTCTGGTGTTCAGCCACATTCATCCCACTTGTGATGAGCACCCCAAATGTCTACACACACCTTTGTCCAGCTTGTCATTTGCAGTACAAGCATTGTGTCTCACTTATACACACACACGCACATCTGCACACAGTTTTAAGCTAAACTTGAACACATTCATCCATCCATTTTCTAATTTCAGTTCAGGGTGTCAAGAATGCAAAGTCTGTCCTGGGTTCAAGGTGGAGATCAAACCTAAATGTGGACTTAGTCAATTACAGGACCACGTGGACAATTATGTTAGCATCAAAAAAAAAAAAGATGACTACGGGAACCTTTGTTTAGTTTCTCAGCAAACAATATGCCTAGACATCTTGCAACACAAACAGTAAAAAGCCTCAAGATATAATGAAACTGTTTTAAATGAACTGAATGGAAAGCACTAGAAGAAACAAAAGGACTTAACACTTAACAAAAACAGAAAAACTAAAGACCCAAGTGTGCTCCCTACATGTTCACTTTTGTCCAAATCATTCTGTAAATCAAAGGATCCTACAGAGTTTGGGTATTTTGTTATTTCTGGATGAGCCTTCATTTTTTGAAATGGACACACAGTGCATTCAGAGCCCTGCACCCTTGATTACTTGTTCAAAAAGACATGAAACATCTGGTAGTCATGTCTGCTTCCGTGACAGCAGTAATATTTTACCTTTAGTGGCAGAACAGGCTTGACAACATATTGTCTATTGACTTATTGCAGCTGGGCTCCATGGCTCCACTTCCAAGGCTGTTCCAGCTGGGAAAATGCAGTCGCCCAAAGGCATTTGTGCAAAATTTGGCAAATGCATGTGATAAATAAGCTTTTAGTGTGTGTCAGTGCTATCGTCGCCCCGCTGGTGATCACATCAAACTGCAGGTAACATTGCAAACCAAAGATGAACATTATTGCTAATTTACAACTTCATCAAGAGAATCACAAAGTGTGTTGAAGAAAGCATTGGTCATCTATGTTCATCAAGAAAATTGGACTTTTTCATGGTGGTGATGGACCTTTAATTGAACTTGTAATATGAGAATGGCTGGTGTCTCTGTGTTGTGTCAAAGAGTGAGAATGCATGAACTCAGCTTTTTAGGTGAAATCACTCAGCATTTAGGAGTCATCTTAACTGAATGGAAACCAGCTGACTGGAAATGATTCAGTAACAAGTTATGGTCACAAGATGTTGAAGCCCATCCCAGTAGGAGCCTCACAAAAGCAACATATCACCCGGAATTAAACCTAGATCTGGAGATCATCACTGAGTCAATTTCCAATTAATTAATTATTTTTACAAGCGAATGCTCACTCAAGCCTGTGAGTTCCGAAACTTTGCACCTGAATGCTCGGACCACAATGAGACCAAAACCTAAAGCAGTGTACTTCCATTGCCTCCTGCACACACGTTGCTGTCTACAAATCTGTGACACTGGCTAACCTACAAGGCTGTAGCCAAGTCACTGGTGCATTTGAGATGGTTAGACAGGTGCTAGGATCAAAATAAACTGTCACCCTAATCCTATTCTGGTCCCCTAGCACAATAAGTACCACCATTTAACCAAATTGGAAAAGAGAAGAATCCAGAGGCCACATAAGAAACCTTCAGTTTGGAAAGTTTTTGAAAGTTCACTCTTCGCGTGTAATAGGTCTTTTGTGCCTTGCCCACCATGCCCGGATGATGACCTCTTTTCCAGTATGACAACAATGGAAACGAGAGCCAGTCAGACAACCTTACCTTTCAATTTTAGTGTGGTGTGAGCACCGCTGCCACAGGCACATTCAAAGTGAAAGCCCCATTCCTGTTCTACCCCTGACGCTGCTCATTTCTTAGAAGAGGCACCCATTTAGTTTTGTGAAAACGAAAGTGCCACTGTGAGCGCCGCACTTATCCAGCCAACAGTGATGTCCCTGAAAAACAATGAAGCTTTCAAGGTGAGATCATCTTTCTTTCTTTCTTTCTTTCTTTCTTTCTTTCTTTCTTTCTTTCTTTCTTTCTTTCTTTCTTTCTTTCTTTCTTTCTTTCTTTCTTTCTTTCTTTCGCAGAAATATGAAAACAGTACAGAGAAAAAGCTAAACATATAGTGTCTGGGATGCCTGTGTTGAGCTTGCATGGTCTCCTCATGTCAACATCCCCAAGATCTTGCCTTTTGGGTTATTACAACAACAATGAACAATGAAGCTTTCAAGATGAGATCACTTTCTTTCTTTCTTTCTTTCTTTCTTTCTTTCTTTCTTTCTTTCTTTCTTTCTTTCTTTCTTTCTTTCTTTCTTTCTTTAGCGCAAATATGAAAACAATAGAAAGAAAAAGCTAAACATATAGCGTTTGGGTTGCCTGCGTTGAACTCATATGGTCTCCTCCTGTCAACATTCCCATGGTCTTGCCTTTTAGATTATTACAGAGGATTGTGGATGTTGGACACCAAAACCCCTATCACTAGAGACCCCATTAATGGCAGGCAGTGTGGTGTAGTGGTTAAGGCTTTAGATTTCAAACCCTGAGGATGGAGGTTCAAATCTTGTTACTGACACTGTGCGACAATAAGTAAGTTACTTCACCTGCCTGTGGTCCAATTAGATAACCAAAAGAAATGTAACCAACTGAATCATAAATGTTGGAAGTTGCTCTGTTTCTGTTAGATAAATGATCTAGAAGAGTAATAGGTGGAGACAGTTATCACTGTTTAAGAGAGACATGTCTGTGACTGTCCCAAACAGGAGATACATTTTAGTTTCAGTTGCCTCTGTCCTCTTCAAGTCATAAATACTCTTACATTTAGTATTCCTCTTAGATTAATTATATGTGAATGTTTCTATTAATAAAATGTTTATTGAAAACCTATCAAGTACAGCTATATAATAACAATTATCATTAGAAAACAGTACTTACAATATTATGTAAAAAGGAAAAAGCAAATATGACTTATGGTATGAGGATTAAGATGCCTGATCTGACTGATTACAAAAGAAAGAGGTGCCCTACCCAGCCCTGGGACATGAGTTCAGTTATCAACAAGGATGACCAGATATTTGTTGTTGTACTACATCTGCCAAATGATGCCATTTGCCAATATTGGTCCCAAAAGGCCCCAATAATCTTAGCTGCTTGGAGCTTAGCTGCTTTAAGCTTTTAAAAACGACGACTTCACAGAATTAAGCGAAAGAGAATCTGCAGGCTTCCAACAGGAGGCCAGAGTTGATTTGGCTTCAAATGTCCCAAGACAAAAATAGCTTCAATTGCATATATTTAAAGGAGGTTGGATAAAGATCTAGTAACAAAAATATTTGAATGTTTTTATTTTGTATGCTTTCTTCTTCTTCAAATAGTGACAGACTCTAACAGAGACAGCCCTTCAGCGTCTTAAGGACACGCCATCTCTGGAACATGAACTTAGATCCTTAACTCTTACCACAGAGCAATGATAAGCAAGTTCTCCCAAATGATTAAGCCAAAGGAGCCCTCCTTTGCTCTCAGCGACTGTTAGGGCTTCTGTCCATATCAGCACTCAAATTCTTGTACATTCTTTCTGTAAGAGGCCCATTCCCTTGAGCCCTGTTACACATTTACTGTACTTAGATAAATGAACGCTGTGTGTGTTCAACTTCTCTTTTATTTGATTTATTGACATTGCAAGCTCTATACTGTTTATGCTTATTTCAAAAGAACTATTTTAATAGCCAGGCCTTTCATGGAGGGTTGGTTCCTCCCTTGAGTTCCTACAGAGCTTGGTTATGCCCACCATAGCTCTGAACTGAATTAAGCTTCTTTAGTAATGTCAAATTTTGTCACTGTAGATTTATTTTTATCTTTTTCTTCCAATTCATTTTTGTCCATTAATTATGTCAGATGATTAGGATTGCGGGGCCTTTGCTTTTCTTTCAGTATCTCACTCCCACTGAAATGAGTGTCATAACTGCAGTGGCCACGCACCTGAATCTGAGAGGCGTGGCTAAGCGCCTGTTGTGGATGTGGTCAGAGATGTTCTGGGGGCGTGTCTAAGCCCTGGTCAGACGCTGCGCTCTCATGCTATTGGACAGCCAGCTGAGTTATAAATTCCATGTGAACGCCTTACCAACTTAGAGCGCTAAGTCAGACAATTTACAGAAAACAAAGCTATCTGAATTCTCTGAGTTGTGTCATTTCATATAATTGTGACATTTCATATAATTGAATAAAATAAAAAAATACAATACAGTCAGTCAGAAATGTCACTTTTTTGGTTGAATTGCATTTGGAATAAAGCGATACATTTTTAATACATTAAACACAGTTTATCTTTAATTGCTTTTTGCAGACGAAATAACAAATCAACCTCAACCTCACATTTCTCTGAATAGACCAATCAGAAACTTACATGAACACACTGAAGGGGGAAAGATGAAACATCACAAGATGGAGCACCAAAAACTCAGAGAGCTTGTGAATGCAGTCTTGGTGCTGTCAGATTCTTTTATCCTCTTTAATAAAATCCCTGTGTGCGTCCAGGTGTCCATGCGTGTGTGTCTTCTGGTGAAGTGCGCATGCGCGGGGCACGGTGCGATGCGCGATATTACTGTTAGAGAAAGTCATAGGCGTTTTACGAAAATACAAACCAGTATTACTGCGAGAGGAAATTAAAGGTACACAATACAGTGACGCATATTACAGCCACATACAAGCCAGTATTACTGTCAGAGAAAATTAAAGGCATATTACTGACACGCACGTCTGTATTACCACCAGAGAAAATTAAAGGTATATTACGGACGTACAAGCCAGCAGATGTACAAGACAGTATTACTGTCAGAAAATTAAAGACACACAATACATGGCGGCAGCACACGAAGAATGGTTAGCTCAGCAACTAGACATCAACAAAAGAAAGGCTGAAAGACAAAGAAAAATACGACCAACAAAAAGAATGAGGTCAAGGTCCCTTGCCATTTAATATAGAGTGTTCCTACTAATGTTTATTTATGCACTACTGTTCTAGTGCCCGTTATTGTAACAGGCTTAATGACTAGTTCTTAATATTAAGACTCCTCAATCATTTCTGATCTCATTTCTGCCTAATGCTTGCATCCTTGTCTATTCTCAATGGAATGTAAGAAATGGTAAGGTAAATGTTACATGGTTTTAATGAGCAAGTAATATAAGAGCTGACTGTAATGTTTTCATCTGTCCTTTGTCTGATCTGCTTAAGCCAATATGGTGGTGGTAGGGTGGGAGATATATCAATCATTGAAAGTAAGACAAAAGAAAACTCAGGATAGGCTGCTAGTCCTTAACAGGTCAGACTTTCAGATGCACACTTACACCAGGTCAGTGCAGAAGTACCAATCAACCTAACCTGAGTGTGAGGGGAAAGCCTCTAGTAATGTGGGAAGAACGGGCTGATTCTGAACAGACAGAGATGGCTCAAGATTTAAACTCTGTCTCCTGGAACTGTGATCCTGCAGCGTTGATGATTGTGCCATCTGTTTCCTACATGCTGTGGTCTGTTAATTGATTTGATAACATAGGTGAAAAACCACAAGTCCCCACTCTGCCACACTGTTTAACACCAAAGAACTCATACAGATTGCCACAGCTACAAGATTGAGTATGTGCAACCTCAGCAAATACACTCTACACCAAAAGTGCTATAATAAGTAAGGACGATTGCTTGAAATACATAATAAAAATAATGATAAACTCAATAGTATGACATATGTGACGCCCACTTTAAAGTTCATTTTAAAGCTTTGACTGAATTGTTTTGTACTGTGGAGGTAAACTTGTTATGCTGCTCACGATGAATGGCACCACAGTGCCTATAAAAAGTATTCACCATTTCATAAGTGTTCACGTTTTACGGTTATACAGCACAATGGATTTCATTTGTCTTTTTTTTGACACTGATCAACAGAAAAAGTGAAAACAGATCTCTGCAAAGTCAATGAATATAAAACACAAAATAATTGATTTCATAAAGGTATGCCTCATCTAAATCATCACTCAAGCAGCATGTTGAAGTCACAGAATGTCTTCAATGGAGAACACCGGTCTGTGGTTACAGTTGATTGAAGTATAAATGCACCTATTTAAATTGATGCTATTTTGGAGAAATTAGGTTTTGGCAAGCTTTGCTGTGTTGAGCGGCCTGTTCTTGTTAAAGTTTTCTAATGATGAATATTATCTGGAAGATCCAACTTATGCTGATTCAGTATGGTGGTCAGCCTGTCACTGCCAGACGCGTCCTGAAGTCCTGGGATGCACTTGGTTGCTCTCCTTTGCACAGCTTCATGTGTTGCTTTGTCTTTCTTGTAGCGTGGTGACCAGAATTGCACACAATACTCCAGATGCAGTGTCACTAGAGCTTTATATAGCCAGAGAATAATGTCCCTTGATTTATATTTAACAGTTATTTGCCCTTTAAATAGCTTTTGCACATTGTTAAGATAATAAAAATGTTGTGTCAATATAAACCCCTAAATCCTTTTTACAGGTTGCTTCCTGTAGGACAGTTCTTTCATCTTGTTATTTATAACTGATTCTCTTTCTTCCCACACATAACGGTTTTCCTGCGATGGATTGGCGGCCTGTCAAGGGGATTGTCCTACATTGTGCCCTATGCTTGCTGGAAGAGGCTTCAGCCCCGTGGCCCTAATCATCAATAGGGGGGTTAGAAAATGGTATGGTATGGTAGCACTTTGCACTTTTCCACATAAAACTGCACATTTGAAATGTCCACCTAGTTTTGAAATCTGTGCAATGATCCACCCAAACAGAACAAAATAACACTGGATAAAAGATTCTTTAGAATGAAAGTAATCTGTTATTTTGTAGATGAGCAACTGAGAAGCTAAATATATGAATATCTGAAGATAAGCCTGAAATGATCTTTAACCAGCATTGACCTTGTTAGATAAATCATAAAAAACTGGGAAAAAAATAGAAAGTGACTGAACATTTCCCATCCCACTTAAGAAACAAGACGAGACATGCAGAGCTGCTAATCATTTCTGCACCTGCCGAATACAAAGGTCACACCTTTACTAAGTAAACTGTCACCCCGCTGGAACAACATGATCCACGTCGCCCAGGCACCTGAGATAATCTGCTGAGCAGCAAGCATCTCCTAGTGCTAAGAAAAAGAGGAAAAATAGTCGGAGAAACACTCAAGGAGATGGACTCTGAACAGAGATGGCCTCCAATGCACACTTCCTGACCCTCTAAAAACAGGATGTCATCGTGTATACAAAGCGCAGAGTGATTCAGCTCGAGGCCCCCCGACAGCTGGCATGGGCTCCTCAGCCATGTCCTGTTTATCTGCCGAGCCTGCAGTTTCGCCGATTGGGACAAGGTTCATGTTGGTTTCATTTTTGCCTTAGATCTTAAGATTGAGGAAATTTGCCTAAAGTCTTGTTGCCTGTATATTTATCTATTATATAGTGTCTTTAATATTGATCAAGGTGCTGTGTAGTGCCTTTTAAATCTAGCTGTTATATAACACCTTTACAATTTATCTGTCCAGCTCACATTGGTTTAATTTTAACCTTAGAAATAGATCGATATAAAGGGCCTATATCAGTGGTCTCAAACTCCAGTCCTGGAGGGCCGCAGTGGCTGCAGGTTTTCATTATAACCCTTTTCTTAATTGGTGACCAGTTTTTGCTGCTAATTAACTCCATTTCCTTTCATTTTAATTGACTTATTTATTAGGATTTGTTGCTCTGAATTGCTTCATTTCCTTCCTTAAAAGACACCCAAACAGAAATGAAATGTTGTGAGTGAGCCAACAGAAGACCAACTAAGTCAGGGCCTCCAACTTCAACCAATTTGATTCCTACCAGTTGCTTAATTAGGAGCCCATTCTTGTTAATTAAACCCATTCTTTAATCCCATGGCTTGTTGCTGCTTTCATTGTGCAATAACAGAAATTTCTGAAATTGTTGATTTTCTCTTTTATAAGAGCACTGATAAAATGTTTTGTGGACCTGAGCAGATCAACATTCCTGAGACCTCCAACTTTCTTTATTTTCAGATACTGTATGGTGGACACAGTCTGCTGGTCATGTTTTGGCTCATTTTGAATCTTGTTATTGTTTGGCTGCTAATTAAGGAAAAAGAAACAATTAAGGGGTCTGAATCTTCAAGAGCAAGTCAATTAAAATGAATTCAGAAGAAGTTAATTAGCACCAAAAACCGGTCACTAATTAAGAAAAGGGTTTGAATGAAAACCTGCAGCCACTGCGGCCCTCCAGGACCAGAGTTTGAGACTACAGGCCTATATAATATAGAGCTATGAAAGGCTCTAAATGATGTATAGATAAATATGCAGGGCACAACAGATAAAGTAGAGTAAAAGAATTGTATTATACACTGTATTATATACTGATAGATAGATAGATAGATAGATAGATAGATAGATAGATAGATAGATAGATAGATAGATAGATAGATAGATAGATAGATAGATAGATAGATAGATAGATAGATAGATAGATAGATAGATAGAACCCAAGGAGAGGTATGGCTGGAATAGAGTGGCATCTTCTCAGGATGGTTATCAGTCCCTTTCTTGATCAGAAGGGCAAAGGAAATGTGGCACAGTGGAAGACTTACTTAAATTGGGTGACAGCAACCATTCTAGAAACCTCCAGTATAGACGTCATTTTGGCAATATAGGAGTTGTGGTCCCATAGGGCTGCCCTGTAGATTCAGAGTATTTAGATGCCTTCACTTTCTGCATTGTATTGCAGATTTGATATTAAATGAGTAATTTTACTATTTTTGGCAATCAATCTATGCTCAACAGCCCATAATGACAAAGTGTAAACATGTTTTTAAATGGTTTGCAAATTTATTAAAGATCAAAATCTGAAATCCCTCCTTTATATAAGTATTCGGACCCTTTGCTGCGGCACTCCAAATTGTGCTCAGGTCCATCCAGATGGCTTTAAGTCTCCCTGAGATGACTAGAACATTTACCAGAGTTCACTTGTGGTAAATTGAATGGATTGGAGATTGTTTAGAAAAGCATACCCACAATTTAACGCCCAACAATTCAAACTGCATGTCAGGATAAAAAACAAACCATGAAGTTCAAGAAACACTCTTTAGACCTCTGTGGTCAAATTGTGATGAGGCATAGATCAGGACAAAGTGGATAAAACCGTTTCTAAAGTCTTGAGTGTTCCCAGCATCATAGTGGTCTCAGTAATTGTGAAATGGAAGATGTTTGTAACCATCAGACCTCTTCTAAGAGATGGCCGTCTCGGTATCCAAGCAGGAAGTGCTTTGGTCATGGAAATGAGCAAAAGCCAATCGTCACTCTAACAGAGTGTCAACAGTCCTCTGCTGAGATGGGAAAACTTTTAAGAAGGACAAACATCTCAACAACATTTCATCAATCAGGCATTTATGGTAAAGTGGCCAGACAGAAGACACTATTCAGTAAAAGGCATATGACAGCCTTTTCGATCTCTGAAAACATGTGGATAAAGAGTCTCTGGTATGGTGAGGCAAAAGTTGAACTCTTTGTGGCAGAACTTCAAGCATTATCACTTTTCTAATACCATCTGTATGGTGAAGCATGGTGGTGGCATCATCATGCCATGGTGGTGCTCCACAGGGGCAGGTACAGGGAGACTGGTCAGAATTAAGAGATGGATGAATGTAGCCAAATACAGAGAGGTCCTTGAAGAAAACCTGCTCCAGAGTATATGTGACCTCAGACTGGGGTGATGGTTCACCTTTCAGTACGACAATGACTGAAGCAAGTCAACAGCCAAGACAATGCCTGAGTTCCTTCGATACAAGTCTCTGAATATCCTTGAGTGGCCCTGCAAAAGGCCAGACTGAAATCCCACAGAACATTTGTGGAGAGACCTGAAGATGGCAGTTTACAGACACTTCCCATTCAATATAAAGGAGCTTGAGGAGATTTGGCAGGAAGAATGGGATAAACGGTCGAAATGTGCAAAGTTTGTAGGGACTTATCCAAGAAGAAGACTCAAAGCTCTAATTGCTTGCCAGTGGAGCTTCAACAAAGTACTGCATTAAGATTCTGAATACTTAATGTATTTGAAGGAGAGATTTCAGTTTTGGATTTTTAATAAATCTGCATACCTTTCTGAAAACATATTTTGACTTTGTCATTATATGTTATTGAGTGTAGATTAATGGACAAATAGGGCAAATTTATTCATTTAAAATTAAATCTACAACACAATAAAGTGTCCAGAAAGTGAGGAGATGTGAATACTTTCCGAATCCACTGGAAATGCAGCATTGGAACACAGATGACTTTATTGTTTTTCACCATAAAAATAACACAAAAACACCTGAAATTGATTTAATTTTATGTAGGGTAATGGAGAAGTATGAAAATACAATTATGTCATATATTGCAAATAGAGGAAATCTGAAAACTAAATCCTCCTTGGGCAGTGGCAATGGTAATTTATTATCCGGAATGCTTTAACAGAGATAACAATTAAGTTATCCATTTGTCTCTCTTTCTTCTATCAGTTATTTTCAACTGTGAACTGCTGAAACAGATTCAGTGTTTCAAGTTTTGTAAGAAGTGAGAGCACAATGTGACCAGCAATGTTGGACATTGGAAAATGGGGCTCTGTAAATCAAGAGGGTACAGTTTGTGGCCATGAGTTCCCTGAAACTGTGGACCTGCCGATTTACTGATCATAATATTCTCAAATCTGCTTAATGCAATTCAAAGGGTTAGAGCCTACCATAGCAGCATCAGGTGCAAGGCAGGACTCATCCCTGGAAAATTGGTGAAACGCCTTCATGGTGCTAATTTATTCATTCATAAACACCAACAGGCACAGTTAACAACTGCCTAACCTAGAAATGTGAGAGGAAAAACCACACAGAAATGGAGAGAACATGTAAACTCCATTAAGACATTGACTAGGTGGAAGATTTGAACACGTCATCATATTTATGAGCTGTGCCATAGCCTGCATCGCAAAGCTCGGCACTCTGGAATCAGTTTAGCCCATCTGCAACCATCGAGCACTCCATGGGCTTGTAGTTAGTAAAGAGTGAACACTCACTGAATTAGCTTTACAGTGAGTTAGACAGAAAAAAACATGACGATGAAAACATGAAATGTTCAGGAATTTTGGCAAACTCAGAGAAACACATTAAGGTCATTGGGAAAGGAGCAACTGATCTAGTTCTGAGTGGTGCAATGGTCCTTTATGTGTCTCTGACACACTGTGCCTCTCTGAGATAAACTTATACTCTGCGTCTCCCAGGCTCCTATCACTATATACTCAGGGAGTGCTGTCATTTTTGGTACTTGATCTGCGAGGGACACTGTCCCTGTCACTACCTGATCTCTCCTACATAGTAGGGAGCATAACATACTTATTCCAGCAGTGAAAACACAACCTACAACAAATCTAAGCACAACAACAAATCATTTTCAGAATATTCTTATTATGGTCAACTAATTTATCCCCGAAATTAAAAGACAGAGTTGTCTTTTTATTTTTTAAACCCCATGTGGGTTGCTGGAATACTAATCAAGTAGTGACATCATGTCAAGTAGATCGGTCAGCACCATAAAGTGTGAGGTGAAGTACACTTACATTGAAAGTTCTGCGCATGCATGATATCAGGTAGTGACATCCCTATCCAACATTGGCTGCTGATGTCACACTGGCGCTGCAAAGCATCATGGGGTACTGGGGAAAAAAGAAAAGTTTGCCTAAGCTGCCGTCACTGTGAATTTTATGGGAAAAATTTGGTGAACAGGATTAACCTTGAAAAAATGCTTTGGTGAAATTCGAAGATCAACACTACTTTTCATAAACATGGTCCCGGGTCTGTTGGTTATAATATTGGAATAATAAAGTGAGGTTTTATGGCAATGAGTTTGTCATCATCTACATATTCACATTTTCAGCATTTAACTGGTTTAGCACTTGTTACAATGCCCATCCCTTCACAAACACAATACATCTTGTAAAGGCCAGACCATCTAATGGATGATGTTAAATAAATCGAGCTTAAAACAATAAGCAGAATGAAAAGAAGAATGGGAATATTAAAGAAATAAAATCATGTGCAAATTACTAGAAGGCAATTTGAAAGCATGGGTTCGTTTATACTGCACCCAGTTCCTAAAGAAAGAACCCAGGAGACAACAGTGACCTCAACTGCAACCAGGCCTGGTTATGTACTCAGCTATACCCAGTGCTTACAGTTTACTTGTTGCTTAATGGAAATAATATGGATATGGATAATATTTGCTGGCCTCCAGTCTTTAGAAATTTCTCCAGTGTGCAGAGACTTTTGAAAAATGTATACTAAGGGTTTATATATGTACTCAGTAATTATTTTAAGCACTCAAGGATAAATGTTATCTGGTAATTTTTATACATTTCAGCCTATTTAATCTAAGCAGCACATCTCCCTCTACAATTTCCAGATCATTAAGTACCTTTATAGCAGCCCCTGTTACTGCTGGAAGGTTATTGACTTTTTCATATGCATAACCTTCAATAAAATGCAAGTTGTAGCATTTTCTATTTCATTGTCTTTATAATCCAGCTCACCTTTACCATTCCAAATACAGTGGAGTGTTATACTTCAAACTTCATTTGTTTCAGAAGGCTGTTTGAACTCTGAATTGTTCGAAGTCTGAATCAATTTTCCCCATGGAAATATTGGTTACCAGACCATAAATAGTACCCATTTCGATAACCTTAAGCACCAAATACACATAATTTAAAGGTAAAAATAACACAATTAAATGTCCTAAATAATAAATTAAAACATGAAAATAAAATACTGTATAATTCAACAAAACATATGGCGGCACACGCAGACACAGCAGCTTGGTGCTCTTCCTTTCGGCACTTTGTTTGTCCTTATGTGTATATGCTGCTGTTCGTAATAATGACATTCTGCTGGGTGAATAGTGTCTACAGCCAACATGATTTCCTAAAAGCTGAAGAATGTGAATTTCCCATTGGGATTAATAAAGTATCTATCTATCTATCTATCTATCTATCTATCTATCTATCTATCTATCTATCTATCTATCTATCTATCTATCTATCTATCTATCTATCTATCTATCTATCTATCTATCTATCTATCTATCTATCTATCTATCTATCTATCTATCTATGGCAGTCTTTTAGATAAATTTACCTATTTATTTATTTAAAGAGCTTCTGTAAAAAGGCAAAATAGCCATATCTATCTATCTATCTATCTATCTATCTATCTATCTATCTATCTATCTATCTATCTATCTATCTATCTATCTATCTATCTATCTATCTATCTATCTATCTATCTATCTATCTATCTATCTATCTATCTATCTATCTATCTATCTATCTATCTAAAAATAGGACTATGCAGCAAGCAAACTGTTACAGCGGAGTTTCTCCGCTTCCACAACATCCCGGCAGACATAGCCAGGCATCAGGGCTCCCTGTAGATTACCATGCCCACAGGTAAGAGATGGAGGCGGCACAGGGACAGGAGGCAGAAGTGGAGCTGTAGGGCTGGCATGCTAGTGAGGCTACAGAGGCACCGCACAATCTGCCTCTTCCTTGTATTTTTCTCATCAATGCAATATCCCTGGCAAATAAGATGGATGAATTGAAGAAACAGGTTGCAGCAAATAAGATCGTTAAGGACAATTGTATTCTGCTAATTACAAAGACCTGGTTTCATTCACTCATTCCGAATACAGCTATCGAGTTAACAGGCCGTACAGTACACCAACAGGACAGGACCGGAGACTCCGGTAAGAGCAAGAGTGGCAATTTTGCCTGTAAGTCAACAACAGCTGGTGTACTAACACTAAGACTGTACAGAAACAGATGATGTTTATGCTCACTGTATAAGCGCCATCTGTTGCTGCATTTTCTTCACTGCATGTGCAGTTTGAACGTAGAAGCATCGTTCGAACTTCAGATCATATTTCTCTTAAATTTAGTGTTTGAACTCTGGAACGTTCAAAGTTGTTCGAAGTACAAGGCATCACTGTACTCTTTACCTATTTGACTACTCTTTTACTACTAAAATATTGAAAGAATCTCATTAGATCATTGTTCACCTTTTATGCAATAGAATTTGCTCAAACTCTTATTTGCGGAAATGTACCTGTGATTACAGACAGTACCTGAACAGAACACCCATATAATTGGAGGTCATGCAAACTATGCTCTTGCAGAAAGAATCTATAGAGCCAATTCTGCAAGCAATAAAAAATTAACAATGAAATGAAGGTCTAATCACAAAGAAGGAGGAATACCAAAAAAGTTGGGTTATGACTGACTTGTAACACTGAGTTTATACCCTGGACAAACCTATCTGATATTAGGCATAATAATTCACAATAATTCAACCCTTCCATCAGTTGATGAATGTGTCCCGATTTCAGGCAGGTCTTAAATGGTTATCTTCCTAGATTATCCTGTAATATGGGATATGTACTGAATATTCTTAACCTCCTACATTTAATTACAAGCCAGTCAGATCTCCTCTATTTTCAAATCATAAATAATATCATCAAATTTTTTATATGCAATGTATCTTGACATCATGTTTTAAATACTGATAACCAATGAGTAGTAATAAGTGAAAAATCAGAACAATCACTTTGATCTTTCTCTCAAGCCCCTAATCTCCCACTGAAATGGCTTTGCTAATTTTTGTTCTCTTTCTCTCACAGTTCAGTACCTCATACCTGGGTGCTTCCTCACATCCTGGCTGGATCGACTGGTGTTGCACACTTCAGGCCCCTCCTTGTAGCTTTGTCATGGCCGTGTGTGCCCACGCTGCTGCCTCACCATTTCTCACTCTATGGCACCACCATGAACACTAGAGGTAAGCACCACACTGTATACCTATATAAACTTCAAAATAAAATTTATAAATAGTTACACTGCCACCTTGCATCTTACACACATACAGGCAACAACCATCACCACTACATGACTTACCATACGTCATACTCCCTTTTTTACACTTTGTACCAGAATATATTTTACTGTGCTTTTGCTAATGGATAAAATGCTTACAGATGAAATGAACCTGTCAGCCCTGATAGTGTGAACTTAGCTTGTGTCAAAATACATTATCATTTACACATTTATTTATGAATAGAAAAATCAAATTTTTGCTGCAAATCATTTGTTGCATCACTACCAAAGAGAAAACAGCAGAAGAACTCAGTCTGCAAGATTTACTAGCCATGGTGACCCATTCTTCTCAGCCACGGCTCCATCCATCTCCATCTTGATTTTTAACGACAAATAAAAAAAGTTGCAACAATTTGAACTTGACTGTCGATTACTGTATTTGTTTTGAAGGCACGTTTTTGTTTTCGAGTAATTCTGCAAGATCTCTGGTTCACAGGGTTCTGAGTGTAAATCTGTGAGATCTTCTTTGTCACCATAATCTTCTAATGTGTCTCTTTTATGGTTTGAACATGTGCTCAGAATGACAACAATAGCCTGCAAGGGCATCATAAAAGGAATCAGGACATAAAAATTGTTGTATGTGTAGGCACAAGTCGAAATCATAACACACAATAACCAAGCTTCAATCAATTGCTATGGTACTTGAGAGTTCCCAAGCGCAACGTCCAAAAGACTTCCAAAAATGGCCACTAGAGGGGGATGTTACTATCAAACCCCACATAGATAAAAGGGACAAACACAGGAATTTTAGGAAATTAAAGATTTACTCTTAACAAAGATGCTCTAGCGCAGGGGTAGGCAACGTCGGTCCTGGAGTGCCACAGTATGTGCAGGTTTTTGTTCCAACCCAGTTCCTTAACGAGAACTCAATTATTGCTGATGAAGCACATATTGCTTAAGTGACATTAATGCTTCATTTTAGTGGTCTCGCTTGTTAAGGTTCTCCAACCTTAATTGCTTATTTCAATCTTAAACTGCTGCATTCAGTGTTTTAATTGCTCCTTATTAGCAATAAGATGTAAAACAGGGGTAGGCAATGTCGGTCCTGGTGAGCCGCAGTGGCTACAGGTTTTCATTCAACCCAGTTCCTTAATTAGAAACCAATCATTGCCAATCTCAGACCTTATTTAATTGTATGGCTTGTTAGTCTGTGCAATGTAAGGCTCTTATATCGTAGATTTTTTTCCTTTCCAAGGATATCATCCAAATGATTTGAAGCCTAAAACAGATCATTTTCAGTCTGTCACATTTTTTCTATTAAGTGTTTTATTAAATCAAACCGTGCATGATGAACACACACAGATGTAATTGGAAAAAAGCTAGCTGGAGAACTGCTGGCTGCTTTGTCTTTTACATCTTATTGCTAATAAGGAGCAATTAAAACACTGAATGCAGCAGTTTAAGATTGAAATAAGCAATTAAGGTTGGAGAACCTTAACAAGCGAGACCACTAAAATGAAGCATTAAAATGTCACTTAAGCAATATGTGCTTCATCAGCAATAATTGAGTTCTCGTTAAGGAACTGGGTTGGAACAAAAACCTGCACATACTGTGGTACTCCAGGACCGACGTTGCCTACCCCTGCTCTAGAGTAACATGAAGCTACATGGAGCACAAAAAGGCATAAAGGAGTTGCCAGCAAAAGCAATCCAAGGCAAGCAAAGTCCCAATACAGTAAGTCAAAAAAACAAAAAAAGTAAAAAAGGTCAAAATTTTTTGAAATCAGAAAAAGCACAGACATAATGCCAAAGAAATCCCACTCCCCAACTACAAAGTGTATTCACATAAACCACAATGGACTATGCGTTGCCTCATCTTTATAGTACTGAGGACAGTCCTTTGCGGTGATGAACAGGTGGCCCTGCCTTTTTGGGAACAACATACAAAACACAAGGCAGACATACTTAGACAAATTCAAATATAAAGTATAATAAACAGAATAAAAAAAAATCAAAGAAGACATAAAACAAGATTTTGATCCCCAGCTGAAGGAGGAATCCTGGCTGAAAAATCACGTCAATAAATCAAAGTTAAAATGAACAGAAACAAAAGGTACACACAAACACCCTGATAAATACTTTCTTTTTAGGAACTACCTAAAAACTCTGATAATCCGGAAGTACCTATGAAACCCAGTGTCATGTGATGTTAGCGTCACTCATGGCAATACCTCAGCAACTGTCATAACAACTCACAATAAATAGAGCTGCTCAGGAAAATGCAAAGTATTTTTAGGCCTATAAAATGGCTAAATCCAATAAAATTAATATTAGAAATGGTTTTCGGGGTCTCAAACAGAAAGACTTAAAAACCATAAAGTAGCATGGCAACAAGCAAATAATGAAGAACATAACAGAACATCTGTACGATTTCAAATATTCTGAGGCAGTCAAAGAGGAAATGGTCTCTGAATGACAAGGTGGGCTGTTCCATTCCCAACTCCACCTCACTGCATGACCCTATTCAATTCATTCAGCCTGCCAGGATTTCAATTGTAAAGCATAAAAAATGTAAAGTGTCTTGGGATAATTTTTATTATTGAAAGGCCCTGTTTAAAATTAAAGTGTTTTTGGTCTCCTCTCATTATGCTCTGATAAAGAATATGTGGATTGGAAATATGGGACAATGTAACTATTAGCCAACCAATCAAGCTCTAGATGAACTCCATGACCTGTTCTCATTTGTTGAATATATTATATGTCCTCTTTATGACCTCATCTACACCTGGGCCTGGGTTATCAAATCAATTGGACGCTGTACTGTGCAATCCACTTATTGTTGTATCATGTAAGCAGTAAGAGCCTCTGATTCATTCAGTGAATGATAATGACCTAAACTGCACTCTGGTCTGGGTTATCAGGCAAAAATACATTCAGATCTAAGGAACTACATCTTAAAATGAATAATCATTTCAGCATACAGCCAGAAAATAATTGTGAGCTTACCTGTCTGCAGTCTTGAGTAATCCACGCAAGTGCACTCAGTTATGCTCAATCTGCACAACTACACCACGTCCTGCGTAATTCTTAGAAATTCAATTCATTTTTTGCAATGTTCTTTATTGAGTTCAGAGCACTTCTACATATTTATAATGCATTTACAAAAAAATATTAAACCATACAACATTTATATTAATTTTTGCACACAAGAAGTTGGGAAATGTCTTAGCAGCTCTGTCAAAGTAACACAGGGAAGAGGAGAAAGTAATTGCTAACCACCTTGTTTCTCTACCATGCAGACCAGAGAAGATGACCCAGGAAAGGCCATAACCTCACTTTCAGTTCAATCATGGAGGTCCTGCCTTGGGAGTCACTTAAACCACAAAGACACTAGAAGGTGTCACTTTTTCGGTCCACGCTCAGATAGTGTCAACAACTCCATGACCGAGAAGATCATTTGTGACTTATCAGATTTGCAAAGACCTACCCTTATCATTGTTTTCTTTGATTTTCTTTGCTAAATGAAGTACCCGGTTAATCTCCAACTCTTTATTAAATCCATATTTCAACAGATTTATGACATTAAAACACAAATGATTTTTAAAGGACAGGAAAGCAAAGAGATTTCCAATCCACAAACGCTATAATTGAGATCTGACTGATTGGCAATAGAGGAGAGGAAAACAAAGCACTCCACTTGGCAGCCTGGTTATACGAGGGCAATCCCAAAAGTAAGGTCTCCAAAGCGGTGGGGACGTAGAGAAACTGTTCATATGGCTGTTGGCCACACTGTTGTGATTGGTGCTTCCTCCACTCCCAAACAAACATGTGCGGCTTCGCTGGGATGCTCAATCTTGGCTTGGCAGCCCTTGAAAATGGAGCTCCCATTGAACGCTACCGCCAAGTGCGAAGTTCGCACAGGAGACCGTCAATTTCCGACGAGACAGTCGCGAAGGTTGAGGAAAACATGTGTAAAGATTGGCGGTTGGAACTTCATTACCCACCCACCCTATAGTCGAACTTGTCACCCAGTGACTACCACCTGTTCCCTAAGTTGAAAGAACATTTGTTCAGAAGGCGATTCTGCTCCGACAAAGAGGTGAAAGATGAGGTTCAACGCTTCCTGAAGGACATGGCGGCGAGCTGGTATGACATGGGCATTCAAAAACTACCACAGCGTCTACAAAAATGCATCGACCGAAATGGCGATTATGTAGAAAAATAAATAAGTCTTTAATCTTTAAAATGATGTAAACATTATAGAAAATAAACGGTTGTTTGTATTTCTAAAAAAATAGGAGACCTTACTTTTGAGATTGCCCTCGTAGAAAATAAACCTCTGGAGGACTTGTAGACAAAGAAAGTGAAAGTCAAACAAAGTCACAAACCTGGTGATCTAGGCCAAATGGCCATCCACTCACCGCCAATAAAAAGCAGAATGGTTCCTTTTATTGTTGAATCTCAGTTCTCCAAATGCCTCAGCTTTATCATGAATGTCGTGAGAAGTCAAACAAAATGACACCTTTTATTGGCCAACTAGAAAGATTACAATATGCAAGCTTTCAAGGCAATGTAATCACATCTTCAGGATCCTGAGTTGCCTCGAAAGCTTGCATATTTTAATAATTTTAGTTAGCCAATAAAAGGTGTCATTTTACTTGACTTCTCACTACATTCATAATGGCTAACACGGTACAACACCCTAGTACTCATGAATGTGGAAAACCCCTTAGTTTCACACAGCCTTAAGTAATCATCTCAAGGAACAAACCTTACCTTAGCTGAACAGAGCAATGGCATTGGTTACCACCTCAGCTGGTGCAGGTCCTCAATAACCTCTTGGACTGCAGTATCTAATTCATGTTGACCACACCTGTCTCCACACTAGTATTGCTGCCTCAGTGGCACTGTGAAGGGACTAATGACATAGACTTGTGAACCCCCCCTAACTTCAGATGACTTATGCTTAGATTGCTTAAAGTGCTTGGTGAGAACCTCAGGCTTGTCCACTTATCCACTACAGCTGGAGTCTGCTTAGTGATTCCAGGTGCATCTCATTCTCGGCAATGACTTTGAAGTGCACGTCAATTCTGGAAATGATTCATTCAGTTCAGGGATTGGTAATTAAACACAGTCTTGTTCTGAGCGTCTGCTAAATTACACACATTGCTAGACAAATTGTCAGCCCTGGTTTCTTGGATGTTTCCCTGTTATTCCTGAAAGCAAGACATTGAGGCTTTGATATCTCGGCCCTGTACAGTCACATGGCCGCCCTTACGTATTCATAACTCTCCAGAGGTATAGTCACCTATGTATTTACTTATGTCAAATTAAAGCATTAAATGTGACCTGTGCATACTTCTGCATGAGCTCTTTTGGTCTAAAACTCAACTTCTTTATTTCAGTGCTTAAATGTAGGACACAATTATTTAGTCAATTGATAAGTACAGTCATAGACCCTTTGATTACTGTCTACCAAGAAGAAGAGAAAAAAAATACAAACATAGTAAGAAAAACTCTGAGACTGTTGTTCAATTTTTTGATCAATGGAAGATATAGAAGAACCAAAATTTTATCAAGAATGACAATAATAATCTAATGTTCGGTGCCCACCCTTTAACACTACTAAAACCTTGTCACGTTTAAAAGTGAAAAGAACAAAACAGAGATAATGAAGCCTGTGCAGATCAGCATGAAAGGGAGTAAGCAGAACAATATCAACCTCTTTAAGGAGGAGGAAAGCTAAGGATTAGAGTTGTTGACATTGGTACATGGACTGGCTGTGTCATATCAGTCGATTTATCAATATAGAAGCCAGATGCCTCCATTAATCCTCAGTGCTGAAGAGTCAAATTGAAAAAAGAAGATTTCCAGATGAAAGAGAAAAGGAATCAGGAGATTTCTAGTGAGAGGCAAAAGCAACTTTAGTTGCAATTGTCCCTAAATTAAATAGTCTCTCCTGGATAACACAATAAAGTAAAGAATGGATTTTAAGTAGAAAATGTGGGGATAAATGAATACTAATAGAAATAAATGTAAGAATGTAAGAATGTAAGAAAATCAGACACAACAAAGCAAAGGCTGGACACTGAAGAGCCTGGTGTGATCAAGGAACAGAGGTGACAGGATCAGAGGGCAAATTTAAAATGGGTTTGCTGACAATTCAGATTTCTTGACACCAAGGAGACATTTTTAAAAATGAAATTCCATGAAACAGAAGAGGTAGATGACGAATTCCTTCAAGATTGTTAACCATCTGACAACCAATATGAGTGGTCATGTTTCTTGAAAAAGGGGACTTTTGCCAAGCAGTAGAAAAGGAATGGAGGTGTAATGAGGATACCAGTATATAGTGCCTACCATCCACCAGTACGGTAAGTGCCCCTTTCTCTCCTAATTCCTGATTATCTAACTGGGTCCCTTAAATAGAAGGACATGTCACTGCCGTTGGTCAAAGTCAGGTGCCACCATCCAGTGGCTCCCACTGTCTCCTTTCTTTCTTAGTATTATTTCTGGACACATGGCAGACCACTCTGTATCAATGTGGAGTTCCCTACAAAGGGTTTTCTCGCATATCTGAAAAAAAGATGAGTATAATTGGCACAAAATGAGAGTGAGTAAGCGTGCTCAGTGAATAACTGGCACCCTATCCAGGAGTGGTTCCTGCCCTGTGAATAATGCTGTTAAGATGGGTCTCTGCTATGGAAGAATTGTTATCATCATGGATGGCATGGTGGCATGGTTAATGCTGTTTCATCATGGGTCCAATCTCAAATACTGTGCCCAGCCATTGTGTTGGTGTAGTTTGCACATTTTCCCTATGTCTTTATCAGTTTTTCATTCCCACGTTCCTGAAAATGTGCCTGTTGGATTAAGTGATAACTCTAAATGGCACTATGTCAGTTTCGTAAGCGGTCCACTGATGCACTAGCATCCTCTCTGGTGTTGGTTCCTGCCTTGTGGTCAATGCTTACTGGATAGGTTTTCCCACCCCTGCTTGCTTGAATTGGTTTAAGGAGTTTTGAGACTGTAATTACATAGGAAGTAAAGATCCATTTGGTGTCCATCTCACCCTAGATGTCATTAAGCCATGAGCTGAAGGCACAAAATTTTGTCTACCTACCTGCACCCTCAATTAGATTCAGCAGGTGAAAATGTTAGATATTGTTTTAGTATTATTATCATTGCCCTGAGGAAAACCATTTGAAACACTCACCCGATTTAAGAGTGGCATGGTAGTGCAGTGGTTAGCAGTTCTGTCTCACATTGTCAATCCCCGGTGCCATGACTAGAACATTACAGAATTGTTATGAGGACAGGCCATTCAGCCCAAAAGGCTTGTCTATCCTGTTCACCAAGATTGGCTAAAATAACATCACGTCAATATATGAAGATCCTTACAGTCCTGTTTTCCACCATATTACTTGATAATTTAATCCAAGTGTCTATGATTCTCAATGTAAAGAAAAACTACAAAATATCTGTACACAAGCCAATTCCTCATGTTCAAAACAACAAGAATCTACCATGCTGATTCCTTTCATAATTGTAAAATCTTCAAACAATCATTTCTTAATCTCTGTTTGCTTAAACTGAAAAAGTTCAACTTAGTCCCAAAATCAGACTAATTGCCCTTCTCCAGACTTTCTCTCATGCTGCTATGTCTTTTCATAATATGAAGACCAACAGTACTCCAGGAGAGGTCTCAACAAAGTGTTTTATCATAAACTCCCTTGCCTTGTACTCCACATGTTGTGTAGTGTCGACAAATGGAACATGCTTAATAGACATTTGATTGCTAGTTTGAAGAACCTAACATCCTCATGGCCTCCTTGATCAATTCTGTACAGTGTCTTGATGCAGATAGTTATGAGTCCACTATGACTCTCAGGTCCTTCTCAGAAGGGGAAGTTTCAAGACTCATACTTCCTATTGTATGTTCAAATCTATCATTTCTATTTCCTTACATTAAATTTCAACTGGCTCTACATGCTTTCTAAGACCCTTTGTAACAATTTACCTGATTCAACATTATTTGCCCTTCCACCTAGTTTGGCATCATCTGCAGACTTAACAAGCTTATTGATTATACAGTATATATTCCTATCAGATGATTTATGTATATTAAAAGGACCAGCAGCCCCAGCAAGCGACCCCGAGGGTCATCCCTTTAACTCTTTCAGGGCTGATGTTGACTTTTGTCATAAGGAGGACCTGATGATAATCGGTAATCAACTGTAAACTGTGATAAAACCAATCATTACATTTTAGTTAGCTTCATTGGTTTTGACTGAGATTTCCTGCACTCCCATGAGTAGCAAGGTGCAGACAATGGCAAAAATGGCACTGACATCTGGGGAGAGATCAAAGAGAATACGTAAAGCAAAATACTCCGTGGACGACGAGTTGCCTGTTCTCTTTGAATTGGACTAAGACTTGTTGGACTCTGATTTTGATACAAGCGATCGAAAACGAATGAGGTTTTGCAGCTTCAGCTGATTGGTCCTCAGCTAATCGTGGTGCTAAACAGATTCATGTAGCTGGCACTGCTTGCCTGGGAGGACTGCCACTTAACAATGATAAGAGGTAGAAACCAGATTGCAATGCACTGTGACCATGACTGCTGCTGCTGCCCTGTACAGCCATGTGAACACAGCCTGGTAGCTTGCCTGCCGCACATTCTTGGCAAACTGGCAGCCACAGCATGCAGCAACAGACGTTTTATGTTGATTTCTGTGTGAAGCCATTGCGTTTCAGAAAATAATGTTTTTTGGAAAAATATTCAGCCCTCAAAGAGTTAAACATCAGTTATTAGTGAGTATGCCTACATTACCTTGAGACGGTGCTGGAAGACACAGCAAAGCTTCTTGCGATGACACGTATGGATGTGCCATCCTGGAGGAGCTGGACTACCTGTAATGGGTAAATGGATGAATCTTTCATGATGGGTACCACAAAGAAACACTTTATAACATAATAAACTAATCAGTTGATATTCTGGACAGTGAATATCAGAATGAACAGCAGTGTCAAACATTTTGTCAATTGATCAATTTTATAAGGCATCTTTCATGCTGGGCACCACTACATGGACATCACAGACACTTTAAATTATGCTTCACGTTTTATGCACGTTGGCACAGTAGTTAGCACTGCTGCCTCACAGCTCCACAGACCTGGGTTTCACCTTCGGCCTACTCGCCTTTGCTGTAGAGTTTGTATGTTCTCCCAATGTCTGTGTGGAGTTTTCCTCTACTATTTTAAAGGCGAGCAGGCAGATTGAATTTGCCCAGTGGAAATGTGTACCGGTCAATGGGCTGGTGAACCACTGACTCTAGCCTTTTGCCTAATGTTACCACTACAGGCCATAGACATTTACAAATCAGGCCATCACTCTCTTCTTTGCCTTAAGTCATGCAGCCATTGATATGCTGGTCCCCCAATTCCTATTTGGCATATCAATCTTTCTTGATATTTTAAATAATAAAACCTGAACCTCTGGCTTCAAACTGTCACTTTGAAAGTGTAGCAGTGCTACTGCTGGAAGGACTCCATTTCCCAGCAGCCCCAAAGGGTATTGCCCTCATTGGATGTCTGAAACGGGCGCAGGGGCTGCTGGGGACAAGAAAGGCCAGCGAGAAACATGAAAAGGAGCAAGGTAGATCTTTGTTTCTGTGCAACCCGTGTGTCCCATCCGAAGTAACCACTGTAAAGCCATTTGTACCCTGGATCATTTCCCGCTAGGATGAATGAACTGTGTCGTTCCTGTGTGTCGTGTGAATAGTGGTGGATTAGCTGTCGTGCGTCTTCTGAGGGAGCGCTCCCGCAAATCTCACCCCTCGTCGCTCAGGACTACCGGTAGGACTGTTTAATTCAGCGGTTCTCAAACTGTAACAAAAAAGGGGGCGTGAATGTTGCCATATGTGTTTCATAATTTCGCTGTCCATCCATCCATCCATTTTCCATCCCGCTGAATCTGAACACAGGGTCATGGGGGTCTGCTGGAGCCAATCCCAGCCAACACAGGGCACTAATTTCGCTGTTTGTAGGTAAATTTTAAACTTGTAGCGGTGTATCGGCAGCAAAAAATATAGGAATAAATTTTATTAGGGTTTCAAAAAAAACGTTACAGGGCGCGATTAAAACTGTTATGAAAATTCGGGTCGCAAATACTTAAAGGTTGAGAAACACTGGTTTAATTAATGTTTTACGGAAGCTGTTCCCAGGATCGTCATTTTCACACCATACCAATTCATCCATTTCTGTAGCATTGGAACTGTGATAAGGACATTGTCATGTGTGTTTATTGTTGGGACTGATTGTTGTGTTAAAATTGTATTGCTGAAGGGGATGGGGGGGGGGGGGGGGGGGGGTTGTCTGATTTTTGTTGTTTGTATTTGATTTTCCATTGAATATATTATTTATTTATTTGATTGTTATGTGTCTCTGTCCTTGAGTGTGTGCGGGTCGGGCCAAGGCTGGAGTCTCATTGACGTTGCAAATCAGAGTGGCACCGGACTGCTACAAATATTTTTATACGTATGAATATAGTGTCTTTCATAGTGTATATCCAATACTATACACATTTTTACAGGGGCTGATGAGGTGGGTTAAGCGACTTGCTCGGCAATTGGCTCTCCTTTCCTTCTTCCTTATTTGTCTAAGCGCCCATGTCTACCCCCCAACCCACCAGTCCCTCCAACCCAAATCTTTTGGAGAAACTTTAGAAAGATTCTAATCTCTCTGACCCGTCTGAAGGTCTGTGTTTTGTTTTGGAAAAATAGAGTAGCCCCCCCCTCTAGACCCCAAGACCCCCGCCCCAGCCCAGCAAGCAGCAGGAAACAGTGTGCGTCTGTCCCATTCACAGCGATAACAAATCCCATTGACTGGGTATGGAGTGATGAGGGCTACACGGCCATTCTTCGCGACTTATCTCCTGGCACCAAAAGCCGCAGCAGTTATGAGAGCGCAGAGTTTGCTTTTTCCGGTGAATTATCCCAAAGAAAACAAAGACAAAAAAATTGTAGCCTTGGTGTGACCCGAGCAGGCTGGCAAGCAACTGTTCAGCCGGGGCAGGGGTGGGGGGTGGGGGTTGGAGAGGGATTTATCTCATTCAGGACCACTGACACTTATAAAAGATTTTACATTTTTAGGAAAAAAAAACACTGGTGGGTTATTAAAGCGGACATCCACCAAAGCTAGCTACATAGGCTCTCAATCACTGCTGTTGTTGAGGCCGCCATTAACACAACTTGTGTCAAATATCCATCAGTCAGGCTGTTGTGAGCTGAAGAGTTCACAAAACATATCAGGAGGAAAAATCAAAGCCATGAACTGTGCTACAAACTGGAGAGCATCAAAGGGGTCAGGAAAAAATGAGAAAGTGAAAAAAGGAACCGTCAACCAAGGTGGGCACAAGCCTTTATATACACACACACACACACACACACACACAAAGCCTATAAAAAGTATTAACCCCTATGAAGTTTTCACATTTTATTGTTATACAATATTGAATCACAGTGGATTACATTTTGGCATTTTTGACACTGATCAATAGAAAAAGACTCTTTAATGTCAATGTGAAAACAGATCTCTGCAAACCCTGAAGCTGTGGGTTCATATCCCACTGCTGACACTAACTGACCACGAGAAAGCCACTTCACTTGTCAGTGCTCCATTAGAAAAAGAAAAGAAATGTAACTAATTGTATCTCTGATGTTATGAGTCTCCTTGGATAAAGGCGTCAGTCAAATAATAAGTAATACTAATTGATCTAATAGATAGATAGATAGATAGATAGATAGATAGATAGATAGATAGATAGATAGATAGATAGATAGATAGATAGATAGATAGATAGATAGATAGATAGATAGATAGATAGATAGATACTTTATTAATCCCAAGGGGAAATTCACATACTCCAGCAGTGGCATATTGATAAATTAAAGAGTGATAAAAATGCAGGTATAACAGCCAGGAAACGTAAACGAAAGTGGTAGGAGTGATCAGTGAAATAGAGAAAAATAGAGAAAAAGGTAGAAAGATAAAGTTATACACGTCAAGTCAGTATTAACTAGATGCACCTTTGGAAGCTATGGTAGTCTTGAGACTGTGTGAACTGGTTTCGGTCATCTTTGCCCATCTTGATACTACTGTTTTTCCCCATTTTCTTTGCAAAAAGTCCTCAAACTGAGTGAACAGCCTTTGTCAAGTTTAGCCACAAGTTCTCAATTGGATTGAGATATGGACTCTGATTCGGCCACTCCTGGACAGTAGCGTTGTTGTTTTGAAGTCATTTCTGTGTAGCTTTGGGTTTATGCCTGGGTTTATTGTTTTGCCTGAAACAATATCTTCCACCAAGACATAGGTTTCTTGTGGGCTGCATCGGGTTTTCTTCCAGGATTCCCCTAGACTTTGCTGCACTCATTTTACTCCCACCAGACTTAAAGGGCCTGCTGCAGAGAAGCATCCCCACAGCCTGATGCTTCCACCACCATGCTTCACCTTCTTTCAACCCACTTCAGTGTCTCCTGTGTGCCTTCTGGCATACTCTACCTGGGATGTCATTTTATTTTTTTAAAAGTAGCTATCTCTATGACACTTTCCTATAAAGCTACAACTGGTAAAGCAGCTGGGCAATATTTGTTGTCTACACTGCCTCTCCAGTCTTAGTCACTGTAGCTGGTGACTCCTTTAGAGTTCTCAGAGGTCTCTTGATGGCCTCCTTCACTCGTCTTCTTCCTGCACAATCACTCACTTTTTGTGGATGGCCTGCTTTGGGCAGATTTCCAGTTGTGCAATTCTCTCTCCGTTTCTTCATGATTGATTTAATTGGACTCCATGGGATATTTAGTGATGTGGATATTTTCTTGTCTCCGTGCCATGACTTGTGCATTTTTGCACAGTAAAAAAAGCTGTAATACAGTAAATGATTAAAATAATGATATTAAAAGGACAAATACATGTAAATTTACATCTGAGACATGTTTTAGCTGTCAATATCAAATAATTGTTTCAAAGGGCTAGACTATTTTATGAATGATTGCTGCATTGCCATAACTTCATAATGGTACAGAATTCTAAAGTTGCATAAAGTTAGTATATTTGTATAAGGGAATACCCTCTTTGCAGGAAAGCTGTAAATAATTCCTTATATCTCCCTTATTTTAGCACTGTGAAAAACAAAAAAATATTTTTTCAGAGTGAATTTTGAATATTTTTTGTGGTTATAGAAGCTAATTTATGTCAAGTTGTTATCAATATACTGGCAAATCTGTGGGACACCCTACATTAGAAAAGCAAAGATCTGTTTTCACTTTGACATTAAAGAGTCTTTTTCTGTTGACATGTGAAGAAAGCCAAATTAGATCCACTAGGATTTAACTGGTGTGTAACAATGAAATGTGAGAACTTCCAAGTGGGGTGGATATTTTTATAGACACTGTGGTGCCTTTCATCATGAAGAACATAGCTAGTTTAGCCTCATAGTACAAAACAATCCAGGCAAAAGTGGATGTCACAGCTAATACACACAGTACATGCACTACAACAGGGGTCCCTAACTCCGGTCCTGGAGGGCCGCAGTGGATACAGGTTTTCATTCAAACCCTTTTCTTAATTAGTGACCTGTTTTTGGTGCTAATTAACTTCTTTTGAATTAATTTTTATTTACTTGCTCTTGAAGACTCAGACTCCTTAATTGTTTCTTTTTCCTTAATTAGCAGCCAAATAACAACGAGACTCAAAATGAGCCAAAACATGATAATAATAATTCATTACATTTATATAGCACTTTTCTCAGTACTCAAAGCACTATCCACACAGGGAGGAACCGGGAAGCGAACCCACAATCTTCCACAGTCTCCTTACTGTAAAGCAGCAGCACTACCACTGTGCCACCATCAGCAAACTGTGTCCATCATACCATATCTGAAAATAAAAGAAAGGCGAAGGTCTCAGGAATGCTGATCTGCTCAGGTCCACAAAACATTTTATCAGTGCTCTTAGAAAAGAGAAAATCAACAATTTCAGAAATGTCTGCTATTGCAAAATGAGAGCAGCAACAAGCCATGGAATTAAAGAACAGGTTTAATGAACAACACGAATCGGCACCTAATTAAGCAAATGGTTGGAGTTGGAGGCCCTGAGTTAGTTGGTTGGTTCTCATTCACTTCACCTTTCATTTCTGTTTGGGTGCCATTTAGGGAAATAAATGAAGCAACTCAGAGGAACGATGAAAAAATTCAGGGGAACAAATCTTAAAAAACAAGTCAATTAAAATGAAAGGAAAAAGAGTTAATTAGGAGCAAAAACTAGTAACCAGTTAAGAAAGGGTTAGAATGAAAACCTGCAGCCAGAGGCGTAGCTAGGGTTTTCAGCGCCGGGGACAACTGAAGATTTCGCACCCCCCTCCTGTTTGCCAAAATGCAATGGGGAACATCAATTCGGTGCCCCCTGGATGCTGCGCCCTGGGACTGATGTCCCCCTTGATGCACCCCCCCAGCTACACCATTGCCTGCAGCCACTGTGGCCTTCCAGGACTGGAGTTGAAGACCACTGCACTACAATATTTATTATCATTTTTATTAAGTATTTCATGCTTTCATCCTTACCTATTAGAGCGTTTTGATGTACAGTGCATTTTCCTGAGGATGGATATACTCATCCTCAAATGTGGTGCCTACTTACAGGTACATGAATTAGGCTATTTGTTATTACAGGGCATGGCAGAGTATGGTTTGTTCACAATAGTTATGATATATTGCTTGTGTCTCTCTATTTGGTAATTTATTATTATCACTGATCTGAGAACACATGCAGTAAGCACAGAAGACACTAAACTTGAACTTCAGTATTTGAACATCGTAGCACTGGCAACTTGGGGTCATTTGAGGTCCAGCTCGTCATTCTTGCGCCGTGCGCTCATCCTCCTCATGCCCTCCCGTGTTGTGTAATCTCCGCACAGACGGCGTACCTGCAGGTAGGCACAGCAGCCACCAAGCCGCCCCGGGCCGCCCCTCTCAGTGGCTCGGCTCCACGTAAGGCCGTCCGCAGGCATCTCGAGTCACTCCAGTGATGACGGCGCTGCGCACGTGTTGTGAATGCCGTACGTAGTTGCTCCTCAGACTCGCACTCGGGATGCTTCCTGTTTTTGGGGTATTTTTAGTGGCGACATGGGAAAGGAAGCGAACGTTACGGATCGAGAACGGCAGTATTCTTTACTTTCGAGAAAAAAGGAAGTGCGCTATCTTCCTGCGGGCAAAACCACACATACACAGATACGCACACGGACGCTAATGCGCGCGGATGCAAAAATACAAACATACTTTTACATAAAACTTCACCAAGAGGAACATACGCACACAAATCAGTCACCCAGTAAAAGCGATAAATGCAAATGAAGCGCTAGAAAATAGTGTCGTGCATGCAAAACGTCCCGATTCAAGCGCGGGATCAGTGCGCTGCTTGTACGGGTGGGCACGGTGCAAAGGGCATGGGGGAAGCGGGCACTGTCTAAAGGGCGCAGTTGATATATTTATCACAACGGTTTGCATTTGCCTGCGTACTTGATTACCGTATCTCTCTAAATACTCACATAGAGGCAGTAAAGAGCAAGAAAAAAAAGAATGAAAATAAAGTTTTAAGCTAAAAAGCACCACAAGAACCGTTTAAGTGCACAGCGAATTGGAATCAGTCTCCTAAATTGTGGAACCGGGAGGCATCACCGCCCTTCTGAGAGAAACTCAGAAACTCGTTTCTAGTGAGAGGAGACACTCTGGATGAGGTGTCCTTTACGTTCTCCTAAAAGGCTCAACCCGTTTGTTTTCACATCTACAGAAACATTATCAGTTACTAAGGATGGCGGATTAATAACATTCTCAGTCTCATCTTGGGGAACCAGTCAGGACAGTATTGGGCACAGAGGTAGGAATCAAACCTGTTTGGGATGCCAACCCATTGCTGGGCACACTCACTCACTTGCATCCTTCCTGTGTCATACTGGGCCAGTTTAACATAACATTCCACATGTTTGGAATGGGAAAGGAACACCAGAATACCTGGAGGCAGGGCCCTCATAACAGCATCATAGGCCACCCGGGCAAAGCAGTGCCCTAGGGCCAGAGGCGTAGCTAAGGTTTTCAGTGCCCGGGGACAACTGAAGATTTAACGCCCCTTCCTGTTTGCCAAAATGCAATGGGGAAGGGAAATTTGGTGCCCCCTGGATGCTGCACCCGGGGACAGATGTCCCCCCTTGCCCCCCCCCCTTGCCCCCCCCTAGCTATGCCACTGCCTGGGACTCCTGTTTTTATAGCAAAACAGAAACATACATAGGCATCAGAAACATTATGGGCCCCTATGCTCCTGGGGTCCCCAGTCAGTGCCCATTATGCCCATACTTTAAAACAGCCCTGTCCTACCCTGTATTAGTTCTGAATAACTTACTTGGTGAGTGTATGTATACTGTTTTTATTGTTTATATCTATATCTATATATGTGTGAATGTTTTTGCGTGTCACTTTATGAGTTAATATAATTACTTAAAAATGTGTGAATATTTTTACTATTAAATAAACTGCAGGGTCTATAACCAAGAACATACTTTATAAAAATAAACTGTTAAATTGTGGGTGGCACAGTGGTTGATGCTGCTGCTGCCTCACCACTCTGGAGATCTGGGCACCATCTGTGTGAAGTTTACATGTTCTTCCTGTGTTTGACTCCCACAATCTAAAGATCTAAATGTTATTTTAACTGTTAACTGTGTACTCTCTGGTGGATTGGTGCCAGTCCAGGGTTACGCTATATAAATGTAATGAATTATTATTATTATTACTTCCCACATTTTGACAAGTTATGTCACTACAGGCCCTGACCCCCTGCAACCCTAAATTTTATAAAGTGGGATAGGAACAGACAGATGAATTAAAACTTGTCTGTTACTCAGTGGCAAATTCTGGATGTAGTTGGACTAGTCTGACTAGCATGACTTCTTTTTATCTTTTATTCTCTAACTAATTGATGTGTGAATTTCAAAATAAGTTAAGGTATGAGCTTTTTGTAAAGTCATATTTTCATGTTTTAACCAGTTGATCACATTTGCTTGGTATTCTTCTCTTATCCTTTGTGTAATCATCAGTAGGCTATCTGCATCAGTCAGGCTCGAGTGAGAGTGGAAATAAACCCACGGCTCCTTTCCTCTCTAGGACTTGACACGTCATAGTCATATCACTTTACTGGAAATGTCCTTCTCACAACCCTAACTTGAATTGAGTGTTTCTGCTGGGTGAATGAAACTAATTTCACCATTGAGGTAACAACAAACTTGGGAATAAAATTCAGCTTAATCAGATATCAAGACAAGCAAAACTTAATTTGTAAACTCAAAGTTTTTATTATTCAGCATAATAAAGTCCAGAGCCATAGCCACTACACGCTACCATGCCCAGAAAACTCAAGCAAAATTTTTTAAAATGGCATGTTGCATGTTGATCAGCATATGCAGGCAAGAATTTCCTTGTCCTCTGCACATGTGCCTAAACAGATTCTATGATCTATAAATGTTCAGAGCTACTTCTGTGTCGTTCTTTGTCATGGACAGAAGAAATGGCAGTAACACTGTAGGGCATCAAAACATCTGATGAATGAAGGAATGTAAGAGAGAAGCTTCAGTGAGTACTATCATCTGCTGAGACCTTTTATAGCTGACTTGCAATAGAAGGTGGGTAAGTGAGTTGTAACATTTTTCACATCAGGCAATACAAATCTATTTCCAAAATACCTGGTGAGATATGCAGGCTTGGAGCTCATTGAATAAACTGAAGTTTGATTATAAGAGTAGCCCACCATTGTGCCAAATTCATCAAAGTATGTAACCAATGCGTTTTACATGTGATGGTGTATGGAAGTAAGACATGGAACCTGAATGCTGAAACTACCAGAAAGCTAAAAGTCCCTCAAAGAGCAATGACAAGATGTATGCTGGGAATTCCTAAAAGAGATAAGATAATGAGAAATGAATGGAATAGATCCAGAACAAAGGATGCAGATGTTGTTGAAACTGCAAAGAAGATGAAATGGAGATGGGGTGATCATATAGTCAGAAGAACAAATGGAAAATGGACAGCAGTGGACAAGAAACAACCATGAAAATATTCAAATGGAAGATGGGTTGACGTGGGTGAGAAAAGCAGCTGATAGTAATGTCCGGAGTAGTATGTCATCCAGCAGTGGGTAAATAATGGCTGAAACGATGATGTACAGTATATTATATTATATTATATTATATTATATTATATTATATTATATTATATTATATTATATTATATTATCTTGAATAATCACCTTGCCACTATTAACTGAATGGTTCTGACAGTAAATCAATTAATAGCTACCATAATCCAATATGGGAATGCATGGTGGCACAATGGGAACTTGTGCCCCAGAGGCCTTTAAATTTCTGTTAAGATACTGTCTGCATGAGGTTTTTAATTTTTTTAACTGGTATGCTATAAGTGTGTTCCTTCTGATGGGTTGTCCAGAGTTTCTTCCTGTATTGTGCCTGGAATTTCAATGATAGACTCAAGCTCCTCAGAAAAAGGAGAGCAGGTCATGGAAGAATTAATGAATAGGTCGCACAAAATGATCTGAATTTGTTACTTACAAATTCTCATCTGCAGGGATCATTAGTTTTTCAAAACCCAAACCGTCAACCATGTTGACCTCCACTTCCTCCTGGCCTGACCACTAATCTTGACTTCTAAGTCAACGCTGGCTTATCTTATACCATATAAGCATGCAACCACAAGGCTCTGGGATCAGACCCAAGTAACACTGAAGCCCTCCACCATACTACAGAATCGACTTTCCATAGTCCTATTTACTGGCTCATGCCCAGCACTGATTAGCTACATTGTATATCACTGGGCCCTCTGAAACCCCTACTGGTCATTGGGAACTCCAGAGCTTTCAGAGAGTCCCATGGTCAAGTTGTTTTTATTTTATTGTTTTAAAAATCCCCAGGTGTGAAATGAGAAATGTTTAAGCCACAGATACTACAGTAAATAGATCACCTTTTTCATTTTTGTTTTGTTTTTTATTGTTTTTTAAATCTTATCTTAAATCACAACATTACATTGTATATTCATTTTCATTTTCTGTATAGTCAGAGTTTTTGGATGTATGCTAGCACTAGGAATTTAGTACCTTAGTTAATCAAGGAAATGTGTGGCAAAACAAAGTGCAATTAAATGTGATTTATTCGTACACAAAGTAATGCCAAAGTTTCAAAACAAGAATGCTGTTAAAAGAATTAAAAAAAAACACAGAAGCAAAACAGATAAATGAGATACAGTATCTAATGCCGGTGGCAATTCAATGGAAATGCATATTTATGAATTAAATGAATGTAAAATTGAGAATTAATGTAACAAAGTGGGTACAGCTGCAGGCTCACAGTCCCTAGTGGGGTGGCTGCAGCTCACGTGCTGTCTCTTTGTGGACTTTGTAGGGATTTCCTCCGGGGACTCTAGTTTCCTCTCACAATCTAAAGACTCACTGCTGGGCTGGTTGCTGACCAATGTGCCTGTGTGTGTCCTGCAATGGACTTGATTTTGATTTGTGCCTGTTACTCCTGGCATATTCTACAGGGTTTTTTGTTACATTTCAGTAAAAGAGGTTTCACAAAATGTACGGGTACGCTTATGAAAAGAAATAATGGCCCACCCATTAAAACACACCTTCCATACAGCAAATCTGGTCACACTGTTATCCTCCCCAATAAATTTGTATCAGCTATAAAAATATGTATTGTCTATTTATAATGAATTGCTAATTATAATAAATGGTAGAATGGTGGTCATCCATTAACTTTTTCACAGGCAGAGTCTCACCTATGAGCCTGAAAATCTATGACATAGTACAGTAGTGGCCTAGCTTCTTTAATATAATATAATATAATATAATATAATATAATATAATATAATATAATATAATATAATATAATATAATATAATATAATATAATATAATACGCTACCGTGGCTGTTCATTTGTCTGTCCAGGATTTTCAATCACCTGTAGCTCGCAAACTGTTTGAACTATTGACCTGAAATTTGGTACACATATGCTACGTGATCTCTACTGTCCACTTTTGGGGTGAATATTGACCTCCAAAGTTATTCCTCTTTTAATTTTATTTTAATTTATTGTAGAATCAATTCTCAGCAGTGGCCAGCAGGGTGGCCATGTGGCACATGCGTACGAGCGCCGTTCTCATCCCTACCACCTTCGCCGCCACTTCCCTGCCTCTTCATACCTTAAGTCATTCTTGAGGCAGATTGAAGACTTAAGTGCCAGTTTAAGTGAAAAATTAAGAAAAACATACTAAGTAATTGCAACACAAAAACTGACTTAATCAGTTTTAATGCAAAAAGATGCCGACGAAAGAGGAGAAGAAGAGGGCCGCTAGGGTGGAGAAAACAAGAGCTGCTCAGGAAGCAGCAAGCGCATCAACCTCAGATATAACGAATGCTAAATGTACAGAGAAAGATGGTGAGAACTATGAATGCTCAAGTCAAGTATATTCACTGCACATTATCGTGCAGTGCACCATTACTGGTATAATATAATATAATATAATATAATATAATATAATATAATATAATATAATATAATATAATATAATCTGTTGAATCATTATAGAGGGACTTGAACAGCATACAGGCTTGGGCAGATTTATGGCAGCTGAAATTTAATGTAAGTATGTGTAAAGTATTACACATTGGAAGAAAAGATGTTCTGAAAATCAAAAGTACGTCTTATGAGAAGGATTTAGGAGTTGTAGTGGACTCGACACTATCAAGTTTCAGACAGCGTTCAGAAGCCATTAAGAAGTGTCACAAGAACGAGACATACTCAGATAAAGGGTTGGGGCAGCCACCCGTATAATCTGGTATCCTGGCTGCAAAAGTCGTTTTTATCACAATACATAGCACTAATGTGCATACAATTGAGTCCAAGCCAAGACTGAGGAATTAGGACAAAGGGCAGGGTTTTAAAGGGGAAGACAGGAAGTGAGGTCATAAGGATCAGGGACGTGTTCGTTCTCCATTGGTTCTGGCCCGGACGTGACGTCAGAGGGGCCGGAGCCAGTAAGGTCTCCTTCCATTGGCTCGGTCCCGGAAATGATGTCACGAGAGCCAGGTGGAATCTCCCGGGAATGGTCTGCAGGCAAGAGAGAAAAAGAGTCAGTGCACTCTGCCACCTCCCGGCAGCTCTCAGAGCTGCCGTCACTCAAGCCCTTTAGCTGCCTCCCATGCGCATGTGTGTGACAGAAGGCTAACAGAATGTGAGGTTCTATAGCGCCCTGAAGTGTGGAGTACAAGTCACAGGAGGTTCTGCTCAAACTTTATAACTCACTGGTGAGGCCTCATCTGGAGTCCTGTGTGCAGTTTTGGTCTCCAGGCTACAAAAATGACATAGCAGCACTAGAAAATGTCCAGAGAAGAGTGACTAGGCTGATTCCAGTGCCACAGGGATAAATTATAAAGAAGGATTAAAAGAGCTGTGCCTTTTCAGTTTAAGCAAATGAAGAGGTGACATGACTGAAGTGTTTAAAATTATGAAGGGAATGTGTACAGTGGATCGAGACTGTTATTTTAAAATGAGTTTGACAAGAAAACGAGGACACAGATGTTAAGAGAAAATTTTGCACAAACATTAGGAAAGTTTTCTTTACACAGCTAACCATAGACTCATGGAATAAGCTACCAAGTTGGGTGGTAGACAGTAGGTCTTTTGGGACCTTCGAAATTCGACTTGATGTTTTTTTATAAGAATTAAGTGGATAGGACTGGTGAGCTTTGTTGGGCTGAATGGCATGTTCTCATCTGATTGTTCTAATGTTATAATATAATACAATATATTTCACCAAATGAGGAGACAACTGAGGAAGTTGCACATAATGAAAGCCACAGAACCAGATGTAGTCAGTCCTTGAGTTCTTAAGGCCTGTGCTGGCCAACTTTGAGTTTCTTTCTTTCACCTGTTCAGTCTGTCCCTAAGCTCCAAAAAGTGCAGCTGCTGTGAAAAACATCCTGCATGGCTACTGTTCCAAAGACGTCCCATTGCTTTTCGTGTTTGTTAGCTTCTCAGAAGTCTCCTCACTTGGTCTTCAGTTTTACACCAATGGTTAGAGGTGGACTCATCACTAGTCATTCCATTTGAAGTGATAGAAGTTGTTGATGTTGTAGTTAATGCTGTGGTGTGGGAGGACTAGTTATTGGAAGAAAGTGACAGGTGATGAAGCTTGATGAAGCTGGCTGGAGAGAGAAAGGACTGTGTTGTGCTCAGTGTACTGTGCTTTGGGGAGTAGACCCTAACTATAAGTAAACTGTGTGTTGTGTGGCAATTACTGTCCTGCCTGTCTGTATCAGGGTTAGGGTGGCTGTACGTACCCCTGGGCTTCACACCAAGTTTATATAATAGGAACAGTCGAACAGATTGATAATATAACCTGATACTGAAAATGAAATACCTGCTAATTTATGACAAAGCTGCTTATATGGGGGAATGTTCTTACCAGCCATAAGGAGAATTCTCAAGATCTTCGTCCACTTAGGTAATTCACAAATATTTCCACACTGTAGTCTGTCAGAAAGCTAATGTCTTCAATATTTTGCATTATGCTCTAATTCAAAGAATCTTAAAAGCTGAATGTGCAGAGTGCAATACAATAGATTCCATATTAGAATCTTGGTGGGTGAGTAAGTGGTTGGCACTGAAACAGGAGTATTGTGCTTTACAGTTCAGTGGTTTAACCATTCAGCCTTAGCACCAAAGCAAAACGTACAATAACACTTGTAGTATTGACTTTACATGATATGGCACCTTTAGTGATGATCTTCACCTCAGATCTCTTCATATGCATTGTTTTGTTAGTTTGACTTTTACATAGGCACGTGTTTATATTGCTGGAGTGCCGGCACTAACCTAAGAAGACAACCCTGGGACATATCTGGTGTGATATATGGACAGCAGTTTATCCCGGCCAACACCCCCAAGCCGCCAGATGGAGCCCTCCCTGCAACAAGGAGGTGCCCTGAATTCCAGCAGGGCATCATGGACCTTGGAGTTTTAATTCACAGCCCTGATGGATACCATGGGGGCCGCCAGGGGACGCTGCAGGGAGGCTCAGGGACTTATATTTTTCTGTATAACCCGGAAGTACTTCCCAGTCACAGGGACAGAGGAAATGACGTACTTCCGGGCTGAAGAAAAGAAGGAGTGTTCATCTGACCCGGAAGTGCTGGGAAATCACACGGACTGAGGGATAGAAGCACTTCCGGGTCAAGAGATATAAAAGGACTGTGGGAAACCCCAGCAAGTTGAGCCGTGTTGGGAGGAAGGGTGACTGAGCTGCTGGGAGTGGAGGATTGATTATTATATTCAGCTATTTGAGTATTGTGGAGTGGTGGTGCTTTGTGCACATTGATATTATAATAAATTTAATAATTGGACTTTTACCTGGTGTCTGACATGTGCTCTGAGGGTTCAAGGGGATGATAGTGCCCCCTATCTGTCACACTGGTTATGAATTCTTAAATAATAAAATGTTTTAATTGCTGTACATAATGAATGCGTGAATTAAGCATTAACAACAAGGTACTGATATTGATTAGTTAAAAACTACAAGTTTATTTTAGAAAATATTTCTGTTCTATATCTGAAAAAGTGCCTTCAGTGCACAAGGGATAACCTGGCCGAGATGTCTAAATAATAAAGGCAGCTTTTTGGACATCAACGCTACATCCTATCACTTGTGAACTGACCTTACTAAGTAGATGTTGCTGCATTTCTGTGAAAGTGCTTAATTTAATTTTTAAAAATTTTCTGCTATCTAAAATCCTTTTAAGTCAGAAAGTGTCTGAAACTAATTGAAGAGTAAAATGTGTGCTTCATACCTTTGCATTTTTTTCATATTTTATGGCATTCACCAAATATTCTTTGTGGAAAGTCACTTATTATTTCAGCATATATTTTCACTGCTTGCCTGTGTTTCCTTTCTAATGAACTGAATTGAATTGAATTTGTTTATTGTGATTGTACACAGTACAATGAGATTCAATGTGCAATACCTCCACGAAACAATAATCTTCCCATAAAATGATAAAAATACCACAATAAAACCATAAACATATACAACTGGAAAACAACTGAAAAACATAAGTACAATGTACATATAAATTTAGTGCAGTGTGCACTTAATGGACTGATTGAATGCATTTATAGCTCTTGCAATGAAATTGTCACTGAGCCTCGAGGTCCGTGCATGAAAGGCTCTGTAGCATTTGCTGAATGGGAGAAGTTCAAATAAACTGTGGCATGGGTGAATGGAATCCATGGAGATAATGTTGGGTTTCCGGGGGTAGCGTGTGCTATGGATGCCATCTAGGGCTGGAAGCTGCACTCTGATAATACTCTGAGCTCTCAACACAGACGGCTATAGAGCTTTCCAATCAGCAGCTGTGCAGCTGAGATAGCACACACAAATACAACGGGTTAAAATACTCTCTGTGGTGCAGCGGTAGTAGGTTGGCAACACCTGTCAAGGGAGGCCAGCTTATTTCAACATTCTTAAGAAATAACAGCCATTGCTGTGCCTTCTTGCAGTGCCATGGTGTTTGCTGCCCATGAAAGGTCCCTGGCGATATATATCACCAGGAACCTAAAGCCTGATGCACATTCCACCCTGTCCCCATTGATGCATAGAGCATGATCCTCATTATATGATCTTCTGAAATCTATGATGAGCTCCTTGGTCCTCCCTGTGCTGAGGGATAGGTTGTTCACTAAGAACCATCTCACTAGATTTTTCACCTCCACTCTGTAGGCTGATTCATCATTATTTGAAATTAGCCCAATCACTGTATTGTCATCTGCAAATTTTATGATGGTATTGGTGGTATATGCAGGTACACCATTGTGACTGAAGTTGGGGTTCAGTACACAGCCTTGCGGTGTGCCCATGTTCAGGGTTATGGTGGAGGAGAAATTCAGGCCCAGCCTTACCACCTGATAAGCTGAGGATTCAATAACACCATGGAATGCTGTGGCCCTATTGGTGCAGTTTATGGATGAGATTGGAGGGAGGAACATTATTGAAATACAACAGTATTAATGGTGTCCTGTTTTGAATGAGCTCTGTAAAAACACATAATCTGCTCTCCACCTAGTCATTTAATTAAGTACGGGATACTGGGGTGATGGAGCTTCTCCTTGCAGCTTTGAGCACAATCAGGAAGTCAGCTGTGGATGGGACAACAGTCTTTTCAAAAGCTAAATTCACCTGTGTACCAGTGTTCATTTTTATGGGTCTAACATAAAGTCACTGTTGATCTTAACATTTACTTAGAGAAATGTGGAGAATTTGATACAGATAACAGCTCAGCTAATGCGGAAAAGGAAGAGTGGTTCATTTTTGTGTGACACCCTTAACCTTCCTCCCATTTCTCCCACTGTGAGAACCACTGTCAAATGTCTGACATTATCTATCTATCTATCTATCTATCTATCTATCTATCTATCTATCTATCTATCTATCTATCTATCTATCTATCTATCTATCTATCTATCTATCTATCTATCTATCTATCTGTCTGTCTGTCTGTCTGTCTGTCTGTCTGTCTGTCTGTCTGTCTGTCTGTCTATCTATCTATCTATCTATCTATCTATCACCACATACACCAAAGTGAAACTGGGCCTAGATCTCCAAGTAATGTTTGTAGGCCGCATTGCCTTCAGATCATTGACTTTTGGAGTACTGAACATTATTCAATTCTTATTATTATATTATATTATATTATATTATATTATATTATATTATATTATATTATATTATATTATATTATATTATATTATATTACAGTCTCCATATCTAACTTCTGAAAACTTTCCTGTCTTTTTTTTCTGGAAACAAATTTAAATCCAAACTTAACATTTGCATATAAAGTCTGCAGCTCAATATGTTTTCAATATATTTTCTTTTTCCTCATTTCTTTTCCAAAACATTTTACATGCCAAGTTCATGCTATCACATGCTCATTGAGACCAATCTCCTGATGTCACACAGGGTTTTAAATCTGCTAACCTTTACAAATCAACTTCATTGGCACCAGAGCAGCCAATGACAGTTGTTTATTTTTCTTCATGGCTCAATTGAGATCAAGGCTTGACTGGACTAGCCACATACACGACTAATTTCAGACAGTTTAATTTCATTTTGTTTTTTAAAACTTTGCTGTCATAACGTTTAGGTAAAATAAATATTCTATAAAATAACATACCCCACTAAACCCTATTTAAGGTCTAATGGGAACAGAGCTTATCTCAGGAGCATTAGGTGTGACGCAAAAACCATCTCTCAGGGAGGTATCATTCCATCACAGGACACATTCAACAGACCTGCACTCACACAGGGCCAATTTACAGTTTCTGTTTAACCTAATATGTATTTGTATAAAGCATTCCACTACTGATGTACTAAAAAAACATCTCTGTAGAAAAACCCACCAAGTCACAAAGAGAGTGTGTGAAATCCTCACAGTGAGTGTCAGGATTAATCCATGATGTTTTCTTATACTAGTAATTAGAAAGGATACATTAAACAGTCAATCTCCTGAGGGGATGGATAAATAGAAATAATAAAAAAAATCGGGAGTGGTCTCCCCTAGACTTCCTCGTTTACTCAGATATGGGGATGGATATTTGAGGAGTAAACCGCAAGGCAATGATTATATTTTTATACTATTTACATTAACAACCATAATAAGAACCATCAACAACAAATCAAATCAAATTAGTAATATATTAAACAATTATTTTCAAAGTAATGTTGAATAAATCAGACTCTGCAGCTGCATGAATAAAAGGTAAAGTACCACTTCCGGATGGCGGAAATAACCCAAAAGTTGATAGAAATCTACATTTTGTACCTAATACCTGTATGCAAAATTTGGTTGACCTAAGTGAAAGTGTACTTAAGTTATTGTGTTTAACACACACACACACACATACAGACAGACACACAGACATCATTCCAAAAGTGGTATTTTCGGAGATCTAATTCATCAAAATTTCGAAATGGAATTTTCCTATTCTTCAAATGCGAGGAAGTCAGGGAGGTCTAAAACCTTAAGATTTATCAAAATCTTGACATCGAATTTTTGGAGGATTCCAATACTTTTCCTGTACTTCGTATACATGAAAGTAATGACAGATGCTAAGTAATTTTTAAGTGGTGTGAAATAAGTATTAAAGCTCTCTCAGTAATTTAACTTATTAAAATGTTTATAACAACCATCACCTTTGTCTTCTAAAACAATTTTTCTCCAATTTTCTCTGAAATGTTCAATGTAATTACTCATCGAAAAAAATATTGCTTCTTGTAGAATGAGAAATTTGTTTAGTTTAGTGATGGGGCTTGAAGTGAACCATATTCATTAAAATGAGGACTGCCTGTTGTTTGTTTTAATTGTGCACTTAAATTTCCAGTTTGAGGTCTTTCCAGTTATGGTCATGCAGCACACGCACCAGTGAAGAAGTTAGAAAAGTCCAATACCATTTTTTTCCTTAACAGTATACACTGTAATCTGAAAACAAAGAAAGGAAAGCAAAATCAGGAATTTACCATTCACAAGACATTATGCTGCATCTTGGTTTTCACCCACTTCTGAGGAGGACCACCAAACCCACATGTGCTCCTTCCATTTTATGTGAAAGAAGTCATGAGTTTGAAAGAAGCTCAGAATCCTGGTGCAGAAAGGACCGGTATGTAAAACAGCAAATATCTGGCCCACACAGTGGTCAGCACTGCTACTGGACCTCCTGTGTGCAGTTTGAGCCAGGCAGTAGGTGTAGTCTGCATGTTCTCCCAATGTGAATGTGTTATGTTCTTTGTCACCTCAATGTGATTCAATTCTAACTTTGAGGCATTGCCCTTTAAATTTAGACAGTTCACAGCTAATTTACTAAACATCAAGGGGTGCAAGGCTCTCACTTTTTGCTTTGTGCCCACCAACACCATAACCTGTCATCTATGGAGGAGGAGTGAAACCCTACATTCATCAAAAAATTCAATCATCCGGTTTTCAATGGATCACAATGTTTTAGGGTTCCCTGATAAAAAACATTGATATTTTCATGATGGGTGTATGTGTGTCTGTCTGTGTGTCACAGTTTCTTGAGGGTGGTCAAGAACTAAAATGGCTGGACGGAAAAATACCTAACTTGAAACTTAAGCCTGTTATGAGATGATGATGTGCCGATTAGTTTTTGAGCCAAATCGTGAAAGAGGAAGAGGCACTCTAGAGGAACCCTCGAATGCCATAATTCTGCAACTAATTATGAATTCTTGCCAATTGCTATTGTAATGACCTATTTTATGATCAGAAAGATCAGCATCAGAGCATTAAATAATTGTTGAAATGTTATAGAATAGTTAAGGTAACTTGGTTCCTATGGCACAAAGCCTACTGACGCTCTGAATTTTTTATTTTATTTTTTTTTCTACAATGTTGTGTTCTGTGAAATGATAATAATGTCAGAGAGTATCACAATGAACTGATGCCAGTCAACACAGACCAGGTACCAGCATCCCATTATTTTTTATAGCCTGAAAGGTGCAAAACCTTGTGTTTTTCACTAGCTATTAGCAAAAGAGGTACAGATATTATTATTTAAGCAAGTTAATGTTTACTTTCAGCATAGGAAAGGGTGCTTTATAAATAAAATGTATTATTATTATTGTTATAGTTAGGGTCTGCATACACAGGGGATAATTCTAATATGGTCCCAGAATTTTCATGCCAGAAATGGCACTGATTAGAAGTGAGTGAGACGTCTTAAATACAGAGTCTTAAGAGCAGAGTCAGGGCCTGGCTGTGATGGTAGTGAGTAAGAGAGCTCTTAATTACCAAATCAAAACGGCAAGATATACTTGATATCAGGAGAAAATCAAAAAACAAAAAATCTCAAACATGATGAAGTGACTTGTGTATTACAAAGAAAGTGCAGATACTTTCAGAGTACACAACTTGCTCTTTTAAAGTTGACCACCATGAGCATGTGGTGTCCTTGTCACTCATTCAAAAAAGTATGTGTGGTAATGATACACAGAAAAAGAATCTAAAGAAATAGTGAAAAGCTAAAATAAACAAGTATAACAAAGAAAAACAAAGAACTAATGTTATTTTTAGTGAATAATGGGAAATTTTATTATTGACTAGCAAAATATCCAGGCTTCGCAGTGGAGAAGTAGTGTGTTAAAGTAGTTATGAAAAAGAAAAGGAAACATTTTAAAAATAACGTAATATGATTGTCAATGTAATTGTTTTGTCACTGTTATGAGTGTTGCTGTCATCAAGGATTTGATTATCATTATTTCTTTCAATCAGGTTCGTATTTGGAGGACGTGTTGTGTTCAAGTTACATTCCACGTTTGTGAACCGTTGTAAAGATTCAACAGGTTTCATTGATAACTTTGTGTCCATGTTGTCAGAGTTGAAACATTCATAAACATCAAAGTGTCCACTACATAAATCAGTATCCGTGAATCTAACATGTTTAACAGGCATTCCCGATTGTCCAAAGGTGTAAAATATTTCCCCATTTCTATACACTTGAAAGTGACAACGAAACAATTTTGCGGCAGCTGTCAGTTCTCATGCAGAACCACAGGTTGAGAGCTTAAGCATTTCACTGCTATAGTGGCCCTGTGTAGTATAATTGTCTCCTGTACCATCATCAGTCCACACCTTGAACCTGTCCCAGTCATTCAGTAAATAAGACACAACGTATCTGCAGATATCAAGACTGAGACTGATATGGCTATGCAATAAGCAAGAGAGAGAATGGAAGAGGCATGTGCAATCTCGGGGCATGGAAACCACTGGGTATGGGTCGGTGAAATTGTGATCGACTGTGATCACCAGAATAGACATGTTATTCGGGGTAAGCTTGCACCCGTTGAGAAAGAAAGTACAAAGGAAGGTGAGAAGCAGAGGAACAGGGAATGAATAGCAGAAGTCAGCACCAGGAAGACATACGTGAGCAAGTAACCAGCAGGAAGACGTGAAGGAAGGTGAACATTAACAGGCTTGAAGTGGTAAGGTAAAGAAGAAGGGAGCAGTGAGCATGATGAACAGCTGAGGAAAGTAAGGAAGTGAGTGAGGAGGCACATGAGCGTGGGATGTCGTTAATGTATATAGGCATGAAGCCAACCATGTAGTAGGTGCGCGGATAGGAAAAAGGAAAGGTGACCGAGGGCGACCGTTGTGCGTCTCTGCCGTAAAATAAATTGTCTGTTAACGGAAATAAGGAATGAAACCGCCAAAAGGAGAGGTCAGTTCCGAAAGTTCTTTACGGCATAATGGTGAGAACCACCAAAAAGAAGACGTTATTTTCGAAAGTTCGTTATGGGGCACGTCGTGAAATGAAACATACTTAACATTTGTAAGTACAGTGTAAAGGATGAACATAGGAAATTTGGGCTTCCTATGTATATTGGAAGTCGGAGAAATAGTGAGAAAGGGTTTCCCCTATCTACTGTATATATAAAGTTTAGGGGGTACACCCATTTCCCCACTTGGGTTTTGCAATAGGACATGAAACATACCTAACTTTTGTAAGTACACTGCAAGGAGCTTCCCACCTATATGGAAAGTGGGAGAATTAGTGAGGAGTCAGTGAGGGCTTTGCCTTTTATATGTATAGATGATAAAGATGAACATCTGACAACAAATTTTAAAAGGGACATTGGGAATGTCAGTAGGCAGCTTCAAAAGTCAAGCATTTTCGCAGTATGAGAAAAGTCAATGAGGAGGTGAAATGTATTAAAATCAGATATATACTCATGAGACACAAATAGTTAAATCATATCAAATAACTTGGAGATAACTAATGACAAAGTGCTACACTAAACAAAGTGCTGAAAAACAAATAAATCACCAGGGCCAGACAGCATTTGTCTGTAAGGAACTCATTAGTATATTCCGATTCATTTTATTTCATCTTTTTGGTTGTGCACTAATTGTTATTTTTGTTCCTTATTCTTATCATTTTTTGTGACATCACCATGCCCACATTTTATATTGAAATTTCTCAATGACCACTGTCATTTTAGTAGAGACATCTGTTGTTTGCCCTGTGACTGATGTGTGACAGTATTATCTGTCCGCACTCAAGTTGAAACTTTGCAAAGAATTGCATTTGTTTTTATCTGAAACTGAATAATGAAAAATATTTAGAGTTTCATTTAGTATTGCACTGGTATATGGGGTCGTTGAAACTGCACTTGATGTCAGAGGGGCTTCTTTAAATTAGTGAATTTGTCATTATAGGTTATTGAGTGTGGATTGATGGGCAAAATTACTAAATTACACATTTAAAATTACATGTACAATACAATAAAGGGTGCAGAAAGTGAAGGAGTCTGAATATTTTCTGAATCCACTATATGTATGTTAGAAGTACCAGAAAGCACAGTGTGGTCATTTGACTTATGATCCTCCTACAGGTTTATTTTCTCCAGCATCTTTTCCGGCCGGAGTTTTGTTTTCTTTTCTTTCCTTTTCATCTGACGGCAGTATTTAGTTATTAACCTGGACATGCATTGTACTTTCTCATTTCTGCCATCTTAGAAAACCCTTTATACAGTAAACGTTTTATCTTTAGTTTTTCACTTTCTTTTTTTGTACCTCTTTTGATTTAACAATTTTTATTGTAAAGCACATGAGCTACATTCATGTATGAAAACATTCTTTATAAATAGATGTTGTCATAATTATCAATTATTTTTCAGAGGTCATTAAAAAGCTGCTAAATTCCAAAATACTGGAAGCTAGCCAACATTGCAGTAATTTACGAAAAAAGTAATTGGGCCAACCCTTGTAACATTAGCTCATTTATTTTAATTTCTGTTGCAGGTTAACTAGTGGACATCACATAGGAAAGCCAATATCTGTGTGAAACAGGACAGTCAGGATTGACTTGGGTTGGGAAGTTCCTGTACAATGATGGCACTTTATGAGGACGCAATGGAAACATTTATTAATGTTCTGATTTATTATTAGAGCTGGGAAATGATAAATAAACACACAGCTGATTATGTTGTCTCTAATAAATTGTAATATAACCCTACATATCACCACAGACTTGCAGTTCAGGATTGTGGAGGGCTGGAGCATATCCTAGCAAAGAGGTGTGCAATGTCAGTCCTGGAGGGCCGCAGTGGCTGCAGATTTTCACTCCAACCTAATTGTGTAATTAGAAACCAATGGTTGTCAGTCTCAGACCTTATTTACTTTTATGGTTTGTTAGTCTGCAATAGGGCGGCACTGTGGCGCAGTGGTAGCGTTGCTGCCTCATAGTTAAGAGACCTGGGTTCGCTTACTGGGTCCTCCCTGCATGGAGTTTGCATGTTCTCCCTGTGTCTGCATGGGTTTCCTCCCAAAGACATGCAGGTTAGGTGCATTGGCAATCCTAAATTGTTCCTGGTGTATGTGTGTGTGCCCTGTGGTGGGCTGGCAACCTGCCTTGTGCCCTGTGTTGGCTGGGTTTGGCTCCAGCAGACCCTTGTGACCCCGTAGTTAGGATATAGTGGGTTGGATAATGGATGGATGAATGGATAGATAGTCTGCAATATTAGACTCTTATATCATAGATATTTTCCTTTCCAAGGCTTTCATCCAGATGATTTGAATTATCGTAAAATGGATAATTTTCAGTCTGTCAAATTTTTCTTTTAAAGTGTTTTATTAAACCAAATAGTGCGTAAATGCCAATAGGTACTTTGCTCTGTTGGGCCCTTGAGCAAGGCCCTTAACCTGCAATTGCTGAGCGCTTTGAGTAGTGAGAAAAGCGCAATATAAATGCAAAGAATTTTTTTTTTGATGAATCCACACGGGTGTAAGTGGAAACAAATTAGAAGGATAACTGCCGGCTCATTCGTTATTTGCATCTTATTGCTTATAAGGAGCCATTAGAACAGTGAACGCAGCTGTTTAAGACTGAAATAAGCAATTAAGGGTGGGGAACCTGAACAAGTGAGACCACTAAAATGAAGCATCAAATGTCACTTGAGCAATAAGTGCTTCATCAGCAAGAATTGACTTCTCATTAAGAAAGTGGGTTGGAACGAAAACCTGCAGCATCTGCGGCCCTCCAGGACCGACACTGCCCACCTCTGTCCTAGCAGTACTGGGGAAATGCAGAAGCCAACAATGGGCAGGGTGCCAGCCAATCACAGGGTCCACTCACACAGACTTAGAATTACAAATCAACTTCACATGCACCTCTTTGGGGTGTGACCACTGAAAATGTTAATTCAGTAACCTAAGTAGCAAAGCTTTGAAATTGCTAAACAAAATTGTTCAATGTGCAGGGTACAAAATGCCTGGGCAAAACTGAGATCTACCAAAACTGGAAGCCTGAAATTCTTTATTTGATTTACATATTTATTTTAGGGAACATGATAATCCTTTCCTTTACAAGTTATAAAGATCAAAGTACTTCTTATATATGATGCCAGCGCTAAGTGACATTATCAGCAATGAAGCAAAGAATGAATGAAGAATGAGTAAAGATCGGGACAAATGTCTGACAGACGTGTTAGTCAGTTTTCAGACAATGGGAAGAACATCACTGGAGATGCCTGCTGTATACTGAACAGTCCCAATTCTATCCAGTCGCTAGATGAAATCAAGAAGGAACAGGTGAGCTTGTATACTGTGCGCTGGATGGTAGTCAAAGCAAGCGAAGAGATGGGTAGTCAATGTTAATGGCTTCTTTACTGTGGACACGTGACTTCTCTGGCTTACTTTATAACCCCCTCCTATGATCCCTTCATTTTAGTCCTCTCTGACCTAGTCGAATTATCAGACTTTTAGCCATTAGCTGGTGGATCCCAAAAAATTATAGTGACTTCATCAGTCTCAGTACTTTAATGAAAGCCGAAGAGTTATTATTTTAGCATAGCATACTCCTGTTAAACTTATTATGCCTACATTGTTCTCTTCCTCTGCTCACTTGGTATCCCATGACATTACCATCACCATTGGTATATCTGGAATCAATCTTTTGCTATATTACAGCAAAATTGTACTCTGCATGAAAGTAGAAAACGTACTAGATAAAAATAAACTGGAATGTAAGAAACAAATATATTTATTACAAAAGCAACAACAGAATATTATGCAATAGGGGTATCACAAAGCTTTGGAGCAGGAGTTCCAGCCACATGTGGTCCCATATATTAAAAGGAGACCTCACGATATAGCAAAAGCGAGTAAGCTTTCCTTAGGCGTAGAGATTCTCAAGGAGTTATGTACACTAAATCAAGTGCTTTTAAATAATTCAGCTAATAGTTCACTCCATTTTCACTCTGGCAGAGTAGGGAAACTTTGATGATGAAAGTCTGCACACTCACCCCTCCGCCCGCCTCAACAACCTCGTACCAACTGTCATGTGCTCTCTTGCCCCTCAGGCAATTTGACAGTGAAGAATAAGGCATCAGCAGCAGAAACAACAGTTCTGTTTTCACACAAGCTGTCATCAGTGGTGTCCAGACACAGCATCCAGCTGTAAAGGAGGCCAACAGAGATCAGGAAGGTCAACTTGAAATAGGAAGTGCCCAGTGCAAATGTTAGCCTTTGAGGTCAGAAAAGATCAATGACCTCGTGCTTCTGTTAAGAGGCTCTTGAAATGCATAGGCAATAGAAAAATCTATCTATCTATCTATCTATCTATCTATCTATCTATCTATCTATCTATCTATCTATCTATCTATCTATCTATCTATCTATCTATCTATCTATCTATCTATCTATCTATCACCACATACACCAAAGTGAAACTGGGCCTAGATCTCCAAGTAATGTTTGTAGGCTGCATTGCCTTCAAATCATTGACTTTTGGAGTACTGAACATTATTCAATTCCTATTATTATATTATATTATATTATATTATATTATATTATATTATATTATATTATATTATATTATATTATATTATATTATATTATATCTATCTAGGGCAGTCTTTTAGATAAAATGACTGCTTATTTAAATACACAACGGAAGTATTGTTTAAGCTGTGGTATAAGTTGATTTTTGGGGATCCTTTTTGTGGTATTTAGCTAAAATCCAGAGGTTGCTGCTGGAATTTTTTTGGATGGCTTCGACTGGGTTCGGAAGAGCATTTTAGTTTTATAGAATAAGAAGAGCAGCGCTTATTGATTTTTTTTCAAAAGTCATATGTTTCAGACTCCAGGTTATTCATTTTATTTTGTTGCTCATCTGCCATTTTGGAGGTATTTAGCTAAATCTAGAGGTTTTTCTCCTCTGGGTGGAAGGATTTGGTTTCAATAAGTGACTGTTAGTATTGAATATTTACAAAACCATTTTTTCTGTGGTCGTACACAAAGAGTTTTTTTTTTTCAACATTCCATTTTATTTTCAAAAGAGATTTTAGAGCACCAGGCTGAATGCCTGAAGAGCCTTTGATTTTCAGTTTTCTGTTTTAATGCCCTGTTTTAAAGAGTAACAGTTTTGTTAGGTTACTAATTAAACAGAAAGACTTATTTTGTCGATTCTGCCCTGATAGCTTCCACCCTGGAAATGAAGTCTGTTAGAAGTGTTCAGTGAAGTTTTGTAAAAATTATGTTATTTAATGCTAATATTATTTGTTAATGTATTTGTGTTTGTGTGTGTCCTGCGGTGGGTTGGCACCCTGCCCGGGATTGTTTCCTGCCTTGTGCCCTGTGTTGGCTGGGATTGGCTCCAGCAGACCCCCATGACCCTGTGTTCGGATTCATCAGGTTGGAAAATGGATGGATGGATGGATGGATTTGTTTTGCAAAACATATTAAATTGCATTTACTTTATATATTGGATCTTGTATTACTATTTTTGAGTTGTTGAAGATTTTTAAAATATCTATCTATCTATCTATCTATCTATCTATCTATCTATCTATCTATCTATCTATCTATCTATCTATCTATCTATCTATCTATCTATCTATCTATCTATCTATCATATGAGGCACCATTTTGTTATAGAAACCTGAGAAATTCACCAGTTACATTCAGCAGTGGTAAATGGCATATTTAGACACACGAGAGTCTGATTGTGGCTTTGTTACAAACTTTCAGTCTTAACCACCCAAAGTGTGTCTCCTTTACTTGCATTTTTTTCTTGACGTTGCATACGTTCACTTTGGTGACCTCTTATCTCCATCTGGATGAGATCTATCTACTGTTACCAGTGGGACATGTTGCAACATCCAAAACTCCAGAAACAACTGTACAGACAAAAGTCTTGGGTTCAAATAATAGAGTTCCTCTACAACAGGTCTCTTTGTAATAATAAACACAAGCACAACTCTTTTCTCTCTTTTACTTCTCTGCCCACTTCTCTAGCAATCTTTTTCTATCTTCCACCTGACTCCAACTTGCCTGGATAAAGTCAAGTGGCTTCTTTAATCTTAGACCCGGGAGTACTTTCGATATATCTTCTGCCTTTCTATTGTCCAAGGTAGGACAATCCTCGCCTTCCTTGTTGTGTTTTCTAAATGGATGGCCTTTCATCTAGGTAAAATAAACCCTTCCCAGCTGGGACACCCACCAATGCACGCTGTCCACCACACTATCTATCTATCTATCTATCTATCTATCTATCTATCTATCTATCTATCTATCTATCTATCTATCTATCTATCTATCTATCTATCTATCTATCTATCTATCTATCTATCTATCTATCTATCTATCTATCTATCTATCTATCTAATTTTTATAGATGAACCAAAACATGCCAGCAACTGAAATCTAAATATGAATCACCAGTCAGAGGCACTCTGTAGAATTTCATTTCTGCTAATAAAACCATTCACTAAGAGTGCTCTACTATTTAAACAATAAAAGCTGTTTTATCCAAACTATTTTACAGCATGCACCCTGCACAGAAATTCAAGCAGTACGCAGTTTGTCATAAATCTCTGGTGTTTGGATATAAGGAAGGTCTTTATACTAGTCTTTTGGTCTGGGATTATCACATTCTGGTCTTTGGCTAATGTAGATAATACAGTTAGGCCTGTGGGACAATCATTCTAAACACTATTTTAATTTAAATCATCTGCATTGCTTAAATCACACAAACCTGTATGCACAGTGGGTGCAACAGGAATTTCCTAATGTTAAAATTAGAATTCCTAATAATTTTAGTTTAGAGTGTATAGTCTTCCAGTACATAACTGACATTTAACTCATTAGCCATGGAGAGCAGGAGAGCAGAAAGACTAACTCTCTTAGTCAAGAATTATTCTTACCCTGTGTGCATAACTTATTATTTTGCTCCCTGACTGAGAAAGTCACGCTCACGGCAGAGCAAGTTGTGGCAAAGAGATAATAAATCAAGGAAATAAGGTAACAACAAAACTAGGGAGAGGAACTTGTAATTATCCCGTGTGCATGAATTACTACCTCAAAGAGAACCAAACACCCCGGGCTTGTGACTTATTAACTTAAGCACACCTCATTGACAAGGCCAGATAATTGTGGGCACGCGGCTATAGGTTGTGTCCGCCTCATTGTCAGTTTATGTATGCTGCAGTATGCTGTAGCTCATAAGATTAATGGTTTAATCCTAACCATGAATTCTCTGAGTGGTCCTTTAAGAGTTGCTTCACTTACCACCACTCTAACCCAGGAGACAAAGGTATTACACACTTAATTAGTTTTCTCAAACCAAGGTTGCAAGGGGCCTAGAGCTTATCATGGTAAGGTCATGGATGGAGTATCATGGATGGAGCCCAGCTCACACAGGGCTAATATGCAGTTAACACTCATCCAAATCCACACTTCTTTAGGATGTGAGAGAGGATTTCCCTTTGTGAATCAATAAAGTATATCTAATCTAAAATAGTGACCAAACTACACAGATAGTGACCAGATTTGAACCCAGAACTCGAGAGTTGGGAGGCAGCTGTTCCGTCTCATCAATACAACACAACTGACATGTGTAATAAATATGCAGGTTCAAATCCCACTCCTGTTATTCTGAGTAGCTCTATTCCACTTGTGATCAGACTGAGTGGATCTATGTATTGTGTATTTGACTTACATTCGATTAAAGATCATCTTGTCATTCAGCTGACTTTCCATTTTCTTCAGTTTCTTTGGTGTTTTTTTCTTCACACAGAGAACCATATATACATGAAATAAGTTACTGATTAGTGTAGCAGTGCTTTGAGGGTCTTTGAATGTCGACTTGACACTATTTTGCTAAAGTTAATGAATTGAGACTGTCAAGCTGTTTGGCTGAATGGTCTGTTCTCATCAAATCATTCATATGTTTAATGCAAAAGCTCTTTGCTGAGCTCATTAAAGACATTAAAGTTTCACTTGTTGGTGAGAATGTGTGAATGTACCCTGTGGTGGACTGGCTTTCTGTCTGGGGATGGTTCCTATGTTAGGTGCATTGCTGGGTGAAAGACTCCAGCTCCTTGTGACCCTGTTACAATGCAGCAATTGTTGGACAGGTTGACATACTGAGCTTACAGAAAAGACAAAAGAGAACACAAAGAGATTCTTTAAATATTTTTTAGTAGTAAAAGAACACTCAATTAGGAGGTAAAGAGTATTAGAAACTACCTAGAATATCCACACAGTAAAAAAGAAAATGCTTTGAAGGTGCATTTTATGAAGTTTATACATGTGAAAAGTTGATAACCTCCCAGGAGTAACAGGGACTAGTAAGGAGGTACTGAGGAAATTGGAAATTGTAAAGGAAAATAGGCTGACATGTGACAAATCACCAGGACCAGATATAATTTATCTTTGAGTGCTTAATGAAGGTATGGGTAGATATTGTGGCGCATGGCCAGGGTCCATGCCTGGCCAGGACGCCCCTTCGCTATATGTTCAGGGGGAGCAGCCATGGACTGTGCAATACCTCCCTCTGGACGCTAGATGGCAGCCCCCCTGGGTTGGAGTGGTGCCTCAGTTTCCTGCAGGGCTCCATGGGAATTGGGACCCAACAAGTGCAGCCCTGTTGGGTCCTGCAGGCGCCGCCAGGGGGTGCTGCAGCTGGGACTCCTGAGCCCTTATGAGCAGTGTATTCGCCACACCCGGAAGTGCAGCCGGAACTTGGCAGTCAACCACCTGGAGCACTTCTGGGTGGACTATAAAAGGGGCCAGGAGCCACCACTCAATGGCCAGAGTCGGGAGGAGGAGGAGGACGAAGCTTGACGGAGGAGTGGTGGTGCAATAGAGGACTGTGTGTGTTGGTGTTTTTTGTCTGCTTTGGGACTGTGTTGTGCCTGTGGGACACAGGGAAGACGTACCCCACAGGTGCAGAAAATTTAAAGGTTCTTTGGTTTTATACGTGCCTCCGTTGTGAGTCTGTGTCAGGTCAGGCGCCTATATAGCGCCTTTTTGTTACAATATACTGTATAAGCCCATGGCACATATTTTTAGAAATTATCTGCAAACTGGGGAAATTCATAAAGACTAGATGATTGGAGATATTATCCCGTTGTATAAAAAGGTTGATCAGGCAGATCTGAGTAACTGTAGGCCAGTAAGGTTATCGTGCATCACAGATGAAAGCAATTATTAAGAAAAGACTGAGCAGAACATTCCTGGAATAGGTGTGCTAGCAACATGGGCTCTGATGAGGAAAGTCATCTATATATATAATTCTCTAAGCCGCCGCCAGAGTGGGCAAGACACCCATGAAAGCACGCAGGAAGGAGCCACGCCCACACCCATGAAAGCACGCAGGAAGGTGCCACGGCCACCAACTCTAAGACCATTGGATACGCCGAAAACTTGCAGAGCCACACCCACCAACTTGGACGCGACGCCTCGGAAAACACGCCGTCATTTCTGTTTATCTGTGCTACAGTCCACATGCAGCTCTGAGCCACGTTGACTTTTCGGCTACGACGCACGACATCGCAAACTGTTTTACACGCTACATACAGCAATTCACATCCACGACAAACATGCGTCTTCTTAGATGGTCCTGCAGGAACACGGAAAACGTTTCCCCGCCCACCAACACTCCTTATTCCCCGGCCCACGTCCACCCTTGCTCTCTAGGCATTCCCACTGCCTGCTCATGTGCCCGGACACAACAACTCACCGACCACCCCGTAAGTCGCTTTCGTCTGTGCTAGGAGTCCACATGCACCTCTGAGCCATGTTGACTTTTCATTATTCTTTTCGGTTATGATGCACTCACCACCATCGCAAACTGTTTTTACACGCCATGGTCTTAGAGTTGGTGGGCGGGTCTCCGTGAGTTGCTCTTGCGAGCGGGCACATGACCAGGCGGTGTGTATGCTTTGAGAACGAGGGTGGACGCGGCAGGACTATGTAAGAAGAGGCATGTTTGTCGAGGATGTGAATTGCTGAATGCAGCGTCTAAAACAGTTTGCGAGGGGTATCCCATGGGATCCTTAAAACAATCTTTTAAAACTGAAGGTAAAACACAATGAAGGAAGCAGTCTTTAAAAACCAATAAGCCCTGTGCCTCTGTTTCATTAGCGTCTCACGTGCTTCACCGATGCAGGCCCTGCAACAGTCGAGACGCTCTCTCAGCAGCTGACCTTCTCTGTGCCTGACTCCACTATAGGCTGCAACAAAATTATGAAAGTACGGGCGCATTTGTTTCACACAAGCTGTGTGTGTGGGTGGGTTGGTGTTAGTTAATTAATTAGTTACTCGAAGGATTTCAAGATTTAATATGCACAAGCAGTAACACTGCAAAAGCAGCCCAAACCAGAAAAGACGGCTGGCAAAAAGTGGCCGACAAATTAAACGCGTGTGCATTATATTTACTGAAAGCAGCGTTACGGATTTTGCAAATGTTCATTTTTTTCCCTCTGCTTAATAAACATTTAAAAAGCGGCGTGATTATACAGCGTATACTACGCTGCGGGTTGGTATGCAGCGTGTAAAACAGTTTGTTTGTCGCGGATAATTTGCCTTTTACTATTAAACGAAGACAATTTCCTGTTAATACTTCGTTACATTGATATAGCGGTGTTCTCAGTATTCAAAGCGCTATACACACAGGGAGGAACCGGGAAGCGAACTCAAAATTTTCCACAGTCTCCTTACTGCAAAGCAGCAGCACTACTACAGCACCACAAGGCAGTTAAAGAATACACTGGGCTCGATTTTGTTTTCACTTCTGTTTACAGCGATCGGGTCGTAGATAGCATTGTTGCAATGTTACTTTTCTTGGTGGCTTATTACATTACGGATGTTTCACATGTTCATTTTTTCCCCTGTGCTTAAAAGACATTAAAAAAGCGTTTCTCAACTGTGACTCCGGAACAACTCAGTACGCAAGCTATATTAAGCGTCAACAACGAAGACTCGCTACACCTTAATCTACAAGTACTGACACTTATCCCTATCGACGAAGTAACTTTCACCAGCGTGGCCTTCTTCGTCACAGACGATCCCGCTTTCAGTCATGGACAATTGTATGTTGCTCTCTCCAGAGGTCTATCTTTTCATTCACTCACAGTGGTATCCACAAACCCACCCCATTTGGACAACTGTGTCGTTCAGGAAGTGTTCACCCATCAATACATAATTATGCGGTGTATGCTACGCCGCCGGTTGGCTAGTGTTTTATATTAAGCTGGAATTCTACAATGAAGCAACAAAAGCATACAAAAAGAGAGGAGCATGACATTATTTACCTTGATTTTCAGAAGGTTTTTAATTAGCTATCACATGAAATGCTAGTGATCAAGCTAAAAGAAGTGGAAATTCAAGGTGCAGAGTGTAGGAGGATGCAAAATTGCCTCAAACACAGGAAGCAAAGGGTGAGGAGACCTTTTGCAGAATTAAGTAATATTGAAAGTGGTGTCCCTCAGGGGTTAGTCATGTGGCTACTGTTCTTTTTAATATATACAGTATAAATGGTCTGGACAATAATATAATCAATAAGCTGGTCAAGTTTGCAGATGATACCAAAATACATGAAATGGCAGATAAGACAATGTAGGGTCATCTAAATTGGTACAGAGAGACTTTGACAGCATGCAGGCTTGAGCGGATTTGTGGCAGATGAAATGTAATGTTAGTAAATGTAAAGTTTTACATTGAAAAAAGGTAAAGGGTTAGATTTGAATTCACAATGAGGAGTCTGAAACTTGAAAGTACCCCTTTATGAGAAGGATCTGGAAGCATAGTGGACTCAACACTTTCCATATCAAAACAGCGTTCAGAAGAGATCAGGAACGTTGTTAGGCTACAAATCATGATGCGTGGAGTACAAGTCAAAGGTGCTTATGCTTAAAGTTATATAGCACAGCGTACTATGTACAGATTTATTCTCCATATTGAAAGAAAGATGTAGCAGCGCTAGACAAAATCCAGAGAATAGCAACTGGGCTGATTCCAGGACTATGAGGTATGAGGGGAGACTGAAGGAGTTACACTTTTTCAGTAAATTCAAACAGAGATTAAGAGGTGACAACACGATTAAGAGGTGCTTAAAATTATGAAAGGAATTAGTAGAGTGGGTCCAGAATATTATTTTAAAATGAACTATTTAACAAGAACAATGGACAGTTGGAAACTCATTAAGGGCAGATTTTCCACAAATGGAAAGTTTTACTTCAATCAGGGAACCATAAGCACATAGAACACATTACCAAATAGTCTGGAGGAGAGTAGACTTTAGTAACCTTCAGATCTTTGATTGAACAAGCTTGTTAGACTGTTTATGTCACAATTGTTGTAATGTTCCAACATATGTGAAAATCTAATAAAGCTACCATAATATGTTTGATAGATGAGAAAAGAGCAGTTTGCCCTGAAGGACATACATACCAATAATTATCATGTGGGAACAATGTCAAAACCACATTAATCATTCACACCACTATAAAATCTTGTGATAACAAGATAATTATTTTGTGGGCAGAGAACTAGTGCTTTTCAAAAACTTATTTTAATTTTTATTTAGATGGATTTCATACTTAGAAAAGATTAATATATCCATGTGAAACATCCATGAACATCTTATAGGGACATTGTACACAAATATTGTCACCTCAGACACCTAAGTAAACATAATTTGACCTATGTGTTATCCGTCTATCTTTTCATTTCTATTATAGGTTAACAGAAAACAGGAGCCTGATAAGTGACAAACCCTGGACAGAATGGCTGTCCATCTCAGGGCTCACACTAAGTCATACTTTCATGTCTTCAAAGCCACATGAGCACAACGAACACATGCTGACTTCACAAAGAAGACAGCCCAGTTGGACTCTGAACAGAAATTAATTGTAAGAAATGACAGGAGACGATCGGTTTTGTTGAGCCACTGTGATGCCATTTATCAATTTGTATTTATGAATCTGTGAAATAGAGACACATGGTTGTATGTGCCACAAGCAATGATTTTTAAAGAGGAGGGCTTATTGGTTGAAGAGAGGCTCAGAGAGTTACGTATGCTCAGTTCTGAGTAGAGAAGGCTGTGTTGAGTCTAATGAACTCTTCAAAATTCTTAAAGGCATCAATAAAGTTGATACAGCAGAAGAGTGAATCACATACTCAAGAACGCTGGTGGAAATTAAGGGGAAGTGTAAGGAATACTGAGGCCAGGAACAAGGTCTTTACACAAACTGTCAAGTCATGGAAGTGAAGAGGAAACCTCAACAACTTTTGCTATTAGCTACCACAGAAGCATTGGTCTAATCTTATTTTTCACCCTTCTGATGATCTTAAGTTACTAAAAGTGACTTTACAGCAGTATACATGTTTTCCCATTCATTATTTCACTTGTTATCAAATCAGCCTTGTCTAACTTAAAGTCAGAGGAGTCCCTTATTAAAATAATTAATTCAAATATCTGAAGACAGAAGGAATGTACAATGCAGAAAAATATAAAAAAATAAAACATAAATGTTCCTATAGTCTTTAAAATTAAATTTATGAAGAACACTTCAGGGACAAGATGTGAAGCCAAACAAATCCTATTAGATCCTAATCTGAACCTGGGCTCATTTTGGAGAGGAAAATGTGCAGTTACAACAGAGAGGAAAAACAATTAAAAAAAAAATCAGATGCTAAAAACGTGACAGACCTTGTGTCAGCATCAGCCTGTGCCAGATAAGTTAGTGCAGTGAACATCCTCGAAAAACAAAAGAAAACAGAAAAAAAAACAAAAACGCACACACACAAAGGCTGTCAGAGATGAAAGGAAATATGATCACAAAGGCAAGTTTATGAGGACAAAAATGAGCCGTCATCTAATCAAAAATACAACATATGCAGCGTTTGTATATCGAGATGGTGCTGTAGTTAGAGCTCCAAGTATTCACTTCTTGGTCCAGTCACTGCCGGGTGTAATTTGCATTTTCTCTTTGTGTTTGACTGGATTTCTGCCAAAGGTGAGCTGGGATAGTCTGATTGGTAGCAACGAGTGGCCCAAGAATGAATGAGTGTGTCCTCTGATGAACTCACTGCTCACCCATACTGTACATCCAGTGCTGTTGGAATAGTCCCAGACTCCAAGTAATTCTGTACTGGAATAAGTATGCTCAGGAAATTGGTCAGTGAATATACAGTAAGTAGATAGCATGAAGGAGCCCCAGTAGCATTTATTAACACACTTCAAATGAATAATTTCTTAGCTAAAAGTCCTCAAAGACAGTGTGACAGAGGAAGGATTTGCAGCATTGTTTAAAATGGCCATTAGTTTCATTTTAACTCTCTCTCAACTTAATCATCACAGTCTGACACCAAGTTAATTAAGCAGGGATATCAATCTTAGGAAGCACAAGCGATTGTTAATCAGTTTCTGCTGCTTTGGTGTTAATGAAATTAACAACAGGTGCACTAGAGGGGCAACAATGAGACAACCCCCAAAAAGGGAATGATTTTGCAGGTGATGGCCACAGACAATTGCTCCCTCCTGACTGATTCTTCTCTACAGTAATTTTGCATTTTGCTAGTGTCCTTGTCACTATTGGTTGCAGGAGGCTTTATCTGCAACAAGTTCAGGTTGCACTGGTAGTCCAGCTCCTCCTGGATGGCACATCCATACGTGTTGTCAGAAGAAGGTTTGCTGTGTCTTCCAGCACAGTCTCAAGAGCATGGAGGAGATACCAGGAGATAAGCCGTTACACAATGTGAGCTGGGGGACGTGTGGGTGTGTACTCCTTACAGGCGGAGTGGTGGCTCTGAGGCTAGGGATCTGCACTGGCAATCGGAAGGTTGCTGGTTCGAATCCCATTATTCCAATAAGGACTCTGTTCTGTTGGGCCCTTGAGCAAGGCCCTTAACCTGCAATTGCTGAGTGCTTTGAGTAGTGAGAAAAGCACTACAGTGATCCCTCGCTACTTTGCCTTTCGCGGCTTCACTCTATCGCGGATTTTATATGTAAGCATATTTAAATATATATCACGGATTTTTTGCTGGTTCGCGGATTTCTGAGGACAATGGGTCTTTTAATTTCTGGTACATGCTTCCTCAGTTGGTTTGCCCAGTTGATTTCATACAAGGGACGCTATTGGCGGATGGCTGAGAAGCTACCCAGCTTACTTTTCTTTCTCTCTCTCTTGCGCTGACTATCTGTGATCCTGACGTAGGGGGTGTGAGCAGGGGGGCTGTTTGCACACCTAGACGATACGGACGCTCGTCTAAAAATGCTGAAAGATTATCTTCACGTTGCTACCTTCTGTGTGCAGCTTTTAAGTATGCTGCACGGTGCTTCGCATACTTAAAAGCTCAAAGGGCACGTATTGATTTTTGACTTTGTTTTTCTCTCTGCTCCTGACGGAGGGGGTGTGAGCTGCCGCCTTGAACAGCTTTGTACCGGCGGTGCTTCGCATACTTAAAAGCAGCCCTATTGATTTGTTTGCTTTACTCTCTGTTTCCTTTGAAGAGGGAGATATGTTTGCATTCTTTTAATTGTGAGACTGAACTGTCATCTCTGTCTCGTCATGGAGCACAGTTTAAACTTTTGAAAAAGAGACAAATGTTTGTTTGCAGTGTTTGAATAACGTTCCTGTCTCTCTACAACCCCCTGTGTTTCTGCGCAAATCTGTGACCCAAGCATGACAATATAAAAATAACCATATAAACATATGGTTTCTACTTCGCGGATTTTCTTATTTCGCGGGTGGCTCTGGAACGCAACCCCCGCGATGGAGGAGGGATTACTGTATATAAATGCAAAGATTTATTATCATTATTGCCTTCATCATCCAGGAACTGCCTACACAGCATTGTCTTGCACCAGGAGGCCCCCAGGGCCCACTGCACCAGCGTAAGGTCGGACAATGGCTTGGAGCTGACAAAATGAAAGTGCACTTGTCAGTGCAAAACTTGCTTATTGCCAAATACAGAAAATACCCATTTCTGATTAGTTCAGGATTTTTACATCAGCGATCTGGAAAGGGCTTCATTACTCAAGTAAAAATTTGGTCACATATCATCTAGCAGGTGAGCCTCTGAACTGCAGATGGAAAAGGAGATTGCATTAGTGCCACCTCTCTGCTCAGGGTGATATTATTTGCCTTATCGGAGGCCTGAAGTTTGTTTAAAGGAGAAGGCATAAAGGTCTAGTAATAAAAATATTTGAATATTTTTATTTTGAATATCTTCTAATAGTGACAGACTCTTGTGTTTTCAAAGTGTTCCTTTAATATTTTTGAGCAGTTTATATACTGTACATAAATGCATACACATATATGTGTTTGTGTGTATGTGCAATATATGCATGTGGACTGTAGGGAGCGTCACAGAGCCCCAAATACCAGACACAACTACACAGATGCAAGCCCTGGGTTCAAATAAGAATTTCCAGTATTTTCAACAAAGTACCCCATCAAAGGCTTCTTCACAGAGTTCACACAACCACAATGCTACTCTTTTTCTTTTTCTCTCTTTTCCTCCTCCACTCCTTCCAGACGAGCTTTGTCCTTCCTCCGCACCCGACTCCAGCTTGACTGAGTGGGTTTGAGGACATCCTTTATTTCAAACACAGGGGTATTTGTGGTGCTACTATAGTGCATCCAGAAAGCACTTCCAGGCCAGGAGGAACCTCTCTACAATTTGGAATGCTCCTTCCCACAGCTCCCCCTGACAGCTCCTAAGAAGCCCAGTAAGGCCTCCTGTTAGGACTTACAACCCTCATGTAGCCCTGCAAGTGTGTATATGGGAGATCGGCCAGAGGGTTACTGCTCCCTATAACAGTGGGAGAGAACCGCGCCAAAGTATGCTGCTTCCATCCATCAATCCATTTTAAAAGCTTTCTGGCTGGGTAAGGAACCATTCATCCTGGCCAGGATGCCAGCCAATCTGTGCCCTCTGTGACAACATATTTATTTAATCTCCCAAATTATGTATATAATAGATATATTAGTATACTAATATATAATACTAGTATATATTGGTTATTATATTCTGTATATTTGTAATAGATATAAGAACAATTTGAGCTACCAGGCCATACACTCTGTCATAGTGAAGTGCCCCAAGTCAGAGGAGGGGTGGCTGTCATTATCTGCTCTGAGCAGCATTCTGCTAAATATGGTAGCTCCACAAGCTTCTGTTTGAGGGTACTCCAGTGAGGTCCACAGAATTGGAAAGTTAAAACCAAGCAGAGTGAAGTCACTAAAAAAATGTGAGGATATACTGTAGCAATGAAGTCATGTGAAATGGGAAATTAGAGAGACAATAATAAATTCAGGCCTTACAGATGAAGACTAACATATAATCTGTTCCTCACAGGTGAATAGCTCCCAAATTCCATTTCTGATATGCCTACTGGTAAGGATGACAGGGATGGTGGGGGGCAAGAGGAAGTTCACAGAAAGGTTAAAAAAATGCTACTTTTGATTTGCAGATGACCTCTGACCTCTGCAGCGTGGGAAAAGTCAAGCATGCTAACATAGAAAGCAGATTACTCCAGCAGACCCCTCTGCACCTGTCCTTTTGAGGGTCCCAGAGGCCGACAGTCTATTTAACAATGACAGAGCGAAGGGGACCAGAAGCTCACTAACCCAGACGAGAGACAAAGAAAGAAATGAGGGGGCACATGTGGGAATGTCTGCGCAGTATACTTTTGTCATACATAAAATGCGTCATTAATCAATTTTTATTTTACATAATGCCATTCAAAGCAAGCATCATCTCCAGATTCTTTACAGAGAAACATTATCAGAGTACAAGATAAATCAAGAGAAAATATTGAGACATTATGAGGGCTGGCAAACATCCAGGCACATTGTATTAGTGAACACACACACACACACACACACTCACTCTTCAGAATTACTGTAGCAGGGGAGTGCTGATTGTGGTTACCCTTTATGTGCCAACACCATATGAAGTAGAGTCATATTTTTTTTTCATCATTAGTTTTTATGTCCTTAAATTTACAAAACTCATTCACTCATTTATAAGCTGTGGTTTAATGCAATACTGTGAGTAAACTCTTTTATGTAAGTGCTCTAAAAACATAAACGTTATTATTAACAATGTTATTTATGGATGTGGTGAGAGAGGACATGCAGGTGGTGGGTGTAATAGAGCGAGAGGCAGAGGACAGGATGAGATGGGAAAAGATGATCTGCTGAGGCAACCTGAAACAGGAGCAGCTGAAAGAAGAAGAAGAAGATTATTGGTGGTAAATTCTGCACTCAATTAGTCATTTATAGATGTAATAGATTTATTTTAATCAAAGTGCTTCTCATTCATCATTAGTCTTTAAGAGAATTATTATGAAGCTTAATAATATGAAACTGAACTCAGATACCTGAAGATTCAAGACAGCAGGTTGGGCCGTTTAGCCACTTTGCTGATTGATTAGTAATGTCAGATTATTTTGAGTTATAATTCTGATTTAAATTAAATGTTTCTATTAAGTTTTCACCCAGGTGCCATTCCTTATTAGGTTACACGTAAATACAGACACCATAGTTGTCACACTGGGCATGTTATAGAGGACTTGTAGACCTGACAAAACTTCATATAGCCATGCTTGGTGGGTTGCCTCCATTCAACCTCCACACTCATGACAAATTTACAAATGAAAGAAACACGCTAGGGCGGCACGGTGGCGCAGTGGGTAGTGCTGCTGCCTCGCAGTTGGGGGACCTGGGTTCGCTTCCCGGGTCCTCCCTGCGTGGAGTTTGCATGTTCTCCCCGTGTCTGCGTGGGTTTCCTCCGGGCGCTCCGGTTTCCTCCCACAGTCCAAAGACATGCTGGTTAGGTGGATTGGCGATTCTAAATTGGCCCTAGTGTGTTTGGTGTGTGGGTGTGTTTGTGTGTGTCCTGCGGTGGGTTGGCACCCTGCCCAAGGATTGGTTCCTGTGTTGGCTGGGATTGGCTCCAGCAGACCCTGTGTTTGGGTTCAGCGGGTTGGAAAATGGATGGAAGAAACATACTATATTTTTACATTATGTTCCCAAAGAGAAAACCATGCCCATAAAGTCTGTAGATACTGTGTGGAAGTTGTTCCACATTTCGGTAAGGTGACAGGTAAAGCCAAGGGGCTTGATCTAAAACCTGCAACCTCGTGGTTCATGGGACAAAGTTTGACCACTAGGCTACACTTTTTATAGGAAATCATTCACTTGGTTCAGCTCATGAAGGTGCCTAAAGGTCAGGTTGTCTCAGATTCTTCAAAAATATCACAGCAAAACTATAGCTATGTATGTAACACAATTGCTTTTTGCAGGACCCTGTGACGTAAAGATGAGAGTCAAGACCTCCAAATCTGATGTTGTGATTCTCTCTAGAAAATTAATGCTGTGCTGCCCTTAGATAGGAACAGCTGTGTTAGGTGGAAGAAATTTAGGACTACGCAGTCATGTCCATAAAAGACAGAGGCTGAATTGTGAATTTAAACATTAGTACTGAAGTGATAGATAGATAGATAGATAGATAGATAGATAGATAGATAGATAGATAGATAGATAGATAGATAGATAGATAGATAGATAGATAGATAGATCGGTTACATTTTCACACTATTAATAATATACAGTATATCAGTCATTGGTAAAGTACATTGCACATAGCGTCATTGACAGTTAAGATGTCTGCTAGATCAGCTCAGTACCATTCAGCACTCATGGAACCACATCGGGCAAGGGGTGACTCATTATAGAAACTGAAGGGTGATGGTAGAAACAACTTCATATAACACTCCTTGGGGCAATGCAGTTGTCTCAGTCTGTTATTGAAGGTACTCCTTGGTTTAGCCAAGATCTTTGGTGAGAATCATTGTCCAGAATCGCAAACACGAGTGTTGTTTTTCTGTTGTCATCACCTGAACTAATGCTACTGTCCCAGCACACTAATGCATAGAAAACAACAATGGTCAATACAGAATGGTATAAAATGTGCAAGGGTGGTTTGCATACAACAAATGACTTCAACCTGCTCAGAAAAAAGAGAGGCACTCTAACTCTTCTTGTTTGCAGCCTCTTTGCTAGTAGTCCACTCAACCCTGATATTCAGATGCACCTTGAGGCGCTTATATGTCCTTATCACCTCAACATCCTCACTATAAATGAGAACTGGGGGTAGAGTTGGCTTAACCCTCTTGAAGTCCTTCACTAGGGCCCTGTAATCATTCTCTTGTGGCCATTGTAGGGGTAAAAAGAGCTGCCTGTCAATGTAGCCATACATTGTAATAGATAGATAGATAGATAGATAGATAGATAGATAGATAGATAGATAGATAGATAGATAGATAGATAGATAGATAGATAGATAGATAGATAGATAGATAGATAGATAGATAGATAGATAGATAGATAGATAGATAGATAGATAGATAGATAGATATTTTATACTGTATGTGCACAGTTGGCCCCCAGCAGCAGGCAGTGTGGCTTTAAAGATGCCAGTTCAGTTTTCCCCGCTGACTGTGTGACCCTGAGTAAGTCAGCCTACTTGCCAGGACTCCCGATAGCAAATTTGTGATGTCAGTTACGTGTGTGTGATTTGTATAAGATATGACAGTGCACATGTGACCTAGTTGCCAGTTTAACTCTTGTGATGGACGACCGGCTATGGACTCTGGTCGCCACCCCCAGGCCGCTAGGAGGAGCCCTCCGGACAGCATGATGGTGCCCCGACTTCCAGCAGGTCCTCATGGACTCTGTAGTTTATACACCCAGCCCTGCTGGATACCTTGGGGGCCACCGGGAGTCGCTGTAGGGGGGCTAGTGGGCTCTTGCGTGCCCTATAACCCGGGAGTGCGTCACAGTCACGTGACTGGAGGAAGCGACGTGCTCCCGGGATGAAGAAGAGGACTGTTTGCCCTGACCTGGAAGGAAAACGGACTTGTGGGTTTGGCTTGGAACCACTTCCGGGTCAGGAGCTATAAAAGGACTATGGAAAGCCCAGAACACTGAGCTGAGCTGGGAGGTAGGGTGGCGACGTGTCTGGGCGAGGAGGATTGGTTTATTTATAGAAGAGTTTATTGATTATATAAGTGTAGTGTGGAGAGTGCTTGGTGCACTGTATAATTACAAAATAAATAGTTATTATACTTTTACCTTGTGTTCAGAGTGGTACCCGAGGGTTCAAGAGGTGGACAAAAGCCTTAACTGCTACACTCTCAATTCTATAACATTAAGTAAGCCAAGAATTCAATTGTAAATAATTTCACTGGTGTCTTGGAATATTATTATTTAAAAAAATAATGCAGCTGAAAGAAGTAGAAGAAGAAGAAGAATGTGCAGTAATAAATAAAGCCTTTTTTCATGAATGAACATCACAGCTCTCTATCTGAGATTAATTTCTTAGGTTGATAACCTGCTCTGTTATATTTCCATTAAAATCTACAGCTGTTACCACAAGTGGGAATGGAGTTTTCTGCTGATTCTCTTCTTGGATGAATGGCTAAACAAACAAAAAAAAGGAAAGACGTTAACGAACAATGGGTGGGCTTTCAGCTGCTATTACTGTCAAGATCATTTTCAAGAAAAGGACTTACAATTCCACTGTGATGTAGTGTACAGACTGATGCACATAGTATAAATGTTTCCAGATGACACAAGTTGGCCAGTTTTGGATATTGCACAGGTGTCCTTAAGCTTTACAGCCCTTTGACGTAGCTGCTAGCCACACTACTGTTACAATGTCATTTTGGGTACAAATATTGTGCATATATAACAACTTTCTATTGTATCTGTATGTTTCCAGTGTGAAAACTTATCAATGAAATGACTCACTCAGGCCCACACCGTAAGTCAATGTTGAGACTGGACCCTGCATCCTTATCCTTCCCTGCCCATGCCTTAGCTACTAGGCCACACCACCTGTTTGCATGAAATTGCTTATAAGAATTACAAACACATAATACAGCTAATTCTGAGAGCCTGCAAGTGACTACCTTAGGGTCAAAAAGTGACTCAAGATCAGATATTGAACTGGCATTATGCTTTATAGTCCATCACCTTACATTCTCAGTCCCATTCCTGTGGGGGTGAGCTGATTTGGAAGTGAGTTCTTCCTCCATCTAAATCTACAAAGACTTATGATCCAGAGTGGAATATGGATGAACGACAGGCAGCTCAGGGGTTCCTAAGCTGACTTTAATTGTGCTTTCCTCAAACATTTCTAATTCTGGCCCTGTGTCAGACTCTCTACACTTTAGCCAAATTGAACACATTTCGGCACAAGACACACAAAGAGAGCACACAGAGGACATTAGAACTGTAGCCCCCCAGATCCACCACCTCTAGGGCACTTTATTTTAGTGGGTTGTAGTCTAGCATTACTATTGAAAACCCACCAAGGTTGTAATTCATTGCCAATAAAAAGTATTTACTCCCACAAAAGTTTTCACATTTTATTGTTATACAGTGGATTTAATTTGGCTTTTTTGATACTGATTAACAAAAAAAGACTCTTTAAAGTCAAAGTGAAAACAGATCTCAGCAAAGAGGTCTCAATTAATTATAAATGCAAAATACAAAAATAATTGATCCCCTAAGAATTCACCACTTTAATATGACACCCCTAAATTATCACTGGAGCAGCCACTGGCTTTAGAAGTCACAGCATTAGTTCAATGGAGACCACCTGTCCAGGGTTTCAAATGATTATAGTATAAATTCACCTGAATGTGGAAGGTCCAGCTTGTGATGAGTCAGCATGGTGACCTATCCTGCACAGAGAAGACAAAAAGAATACTCCATGAAACTCTATCAGGGGACTGGAAAAGCACAAGTCGGGGGACAGGGACAAGAAAATCTCCAATATCCCTTGGAGTCCAGTTACATCGGTCATTAAGAAATGAAAAGAGTATGGCACAGCTTTAAATCTGCTAGAGCAGGTCAAGTCAAGTCGGGGAGTATGCACTGGTACAGTGCGTTTCCACATCCACTACACAACGAAACAACTCAGGATCCCGGTTGGCAACCCCCCCAGGCAGACACACAGTCCAGTCCCACCCTCCAGAAATGACCCTCTATCTGCCGAAGCTGGGTGTTACGTGGGCAACCCCTTGGCCTGGTTCAGCCACTCGGGTCCCCAACAATGAGGATGTTACAAGCTGGATCACCCTCAGGGAAACGCGCCACATGGCCGTAGTACTGTAACTGACGCTCCCTCACAATGCAGGTAATGTGCCTCAGTCGGGAATCCATGAGCAACCGCTTATTCAACACAAAGTCAAACCAACGGTGCCCAAGGATTTTCCAGAGAGACACAGTACCAAAAGGAGTCCAGTCTTCATCTCAGGTCACTGGATAGTGTCCATGACTTGCAACCATATAGCAGGACAGGAAGCACCAGGACTCTAAAGACTTGGACCTTCGTCCTTTTGCATAGATATCAGGAGAGCCACACACCCCTTTCCAGTGACCGTATGACCGCCCATGCTCTCCCAATCCGTCTACTGACTTCATAGGAAGTGTCATTAGAGACATGAATGTCACTACCAAAGTAAGTAAACCTCTCAACAAGGCTGAGATGGCTGTGCCCAAGAGGTCATTAAAGGTCTGGATCTTGGTTTTTTTCCAGGACACTCACAAGCCCAGACACTCAGACTCCTCACTCAGTCTCTCGAACACCCCGATCAGAGCCTCCATTGACTCCACGAAGATCTCAGCATCGTCAGCAAAGTTAAGATCCATGAATCTTTCTTCACCAACAGATGCCCTATAGCCGCTGGAGAGCAGGTCATTCATGAAAAATGAGCAATTGTTGCAAGGAGATGATAAGTGAGGGATGTAACCAAAAGACCTCAAAGAACCCTGAAGGGGTTACAAGTGACAGCCGCTCAGATTGGATACACTGTGCTAGGGTGCCAGTCCTCACAGGTGGCGCAGTGGTAGTGCTGCTGCTTTGCAGTAAGGAGACTGTGGAAGATTGTGGGTTCGCTTCCCGGTTCCTCCCTGTGTAGATAGCACTTTGAGTACTGAGAAAAGCGCTATATAAATGTAATGAACTATTATTACCTTTGTGGGAGAGTAGCAGAGAGAAGGGCACTTTTAAAAAATGCACAGAAGGCACATGAGAGAAAACTGCACATCATGAAAAACACACCATCCACACTGTGAAGCAAGATGGTGGCAATGCAGCAGGCCATGGAAGACTTGTGAGGGTAAAATTAATGCAGTTTGCAAGAAACCTAAGCCTTTGGAGAAGATTTGGTTTCCTGCATGACAATGACTTCAATCCTAAAGCCAAAACTACACAGGAATGGCTTCTAGCCAACAATGTGAATGTCCTGGAGTGGTCGAGGCAGAGTCCAAATGTCATCCAAATGAGAATTTGGGGTTGGACTTGACAAAGGTTGTTTACTCACAATCAACATGCAACTTAGCAGAGCTGAGCAGTTATGCAAAGAGGAATGGCAAAATATTTCAGTGTGGAGATGTGCAAAGCTCTGAGCACACAGACTCCAGACTGTCATGGCTGACAAAGATACGTATACTAAATACTGACATGAACGGGGGTTGGCGTCATAGGTGGGGGATACTTATAAGATTTATCATTAGGATTTTTTTATATTTGTAATTAATTTAGACCACTTTGCAGAGATGTGTTTCGCTTTGACTGTTGATCAGGATCAGAAAAGCCAAAAAAATCCAATGTCATTCAATATTGTATAACAAGTAAATGTCAAAACCTCCAAAGAAGAGAACAGTTTTTATATTTGTTGTATGATAAAAAAATAAAATTGAAAGAAAATTCATTGTGACAATAAGCCTGTGATGATGCTTGGTAAATTACATGAGCGGTTTGGTGACTTCTGACAATCGAGTTGTCATCAAACAGAGCTGCATGCCAGTTAATCACTTAAGAGCAGCTGAAAAATAACACATTTCAAGACATATGGACTCAATTATGATTTCTTCAGAAAATGTATGTTGTGAAAAATTATTATATGACTGGACAGTTGCCTTTAGTCACCTAAAACCCACTTGACAGAAGCATTTTTCTTAAAATTTTAGCCGATACTAAAAATATCACATTTTACATAGTTCACACAGGGTCTTGTCCAATATGAATATAGGTGCCCCTCGCTACTGAGCTTTTTGCACACACGCATGACAGATTCTCCATAGGCTCTTTACGGCCGCCCAGTCAGCATTCATGTGCCGCTTCACAGTTGTCAGACAGGTGAAAGGTCACTTCCTTTACAGGCATGGCCCCCAGTATTCATTAGCACCCTGCTGTCTACAAAACTGAGAGTAAAAGTGAGCGAGAAAGCCGTCAGAAGCAACCTGCTGCAAGCTGTCAGCACTGAGCTCTAACGCAGCCCAACCTCTGTCACTGCACAGTTGTGGGGACGGCCAGCATTGGACTGTGATAAAGCTCTGCTCATTGAGTGCGAATGGCAGCCACCATTGAGCTGGGAACGCTCCTGCAGATCACAGCTGAGAAGCAGCCTTGTGAAAAGAAGGCTTGGATGTACATTTTGTGATTTGTGAGGCAGTTTAGAATAAGAAGATAGAACGTGAGTGAGGAAGATGCAGGAGGGGCCCACAATGCTTGAGATGGCACTGGATCAGCTGCTGCTCTTCATGTTCTCCTGATGTACTGATGCCCAAAAACAGTGATGTCATGTTCTGGGTACCTCATTGTAAAATGCATGTGGACATCAGAATGAATGGAATATTGACAACCTGGTAAACAGAAAAGTCTCAAATTTAGACCTCCAAAATAATAGATGTGTAGGAGGGGCCTCCTATTGGATGTTTAATGTGGTGGGCCTATATGAAACAAATTGATAGAAAATGGAGTGTCATAATGTGAAGTAATACAGCAGTAGAAAGCTTTAAATGGCTTAGGCTCTACTTCCTTATCTGAATTTAGGATTACATACAAACCAGTAGGTCGTAGCAAAGGAAAGGATTAAAACAAAACTGAGTGCCATTATGAACAATGCTGCACATCATTTCTCTGACACACTTTTGCCAATGAATAATTCAGCAGAAGTGTGTCAAGAAAGCTAGAGGGACTTCATTATATCAACAGCAATATGTCTACATAATGCCTCACTGGGACTGGGACTGCTAAGTCAGATGTTTTCTTTCTTTTTTATTTTCTTGCTTTAAAGTCATTGTGATGTGTGTTTAGATCATTGTGTATGTGTGTTCATTTATTTATTTACTTACTTATCTACCTGTTCATGTATTTATTTAATTAAAACTCTTTTATAAAAAGCCGAATTTCCCTCTGGGCCAAATAAAGTTCTATCTATCTACCAATCTAACATACTTACTAAACTGATTATGTCTAAAAACTCCTGTACTGTGTTCCACTATTTGTAAGGCTAGCCCAGTTAATATTTGGGTAATTAAAGTTCCCAATGAGTATAGTATCCCAATATAAACTTGCATTTTAAATATTATTAAAAATATGTACATTTAAAATAATGTCTGAACTGGGGGTGGTCTGTAATACATTCAAATTATTAGGCCTCAATCCAATCCAATAATGCTGTCTAGTCGAACCCAAACATCCTCACTAAGTTGTGGTCTGCCCAATACATTAAGAAGCCTGGCATTTAAGTTCTGTTTGTCATACATGACGAGTACCCTTCCTTTTCAGTTTTGACTGTCTCTCCTATTCCTCTATGTTCTGCTCCTGACCATCTCTATTGTTTAGCCACATTTCTGTTATTATTGTTATATCAACATTATATGCAGCTACATATGATTCCAACGCAACTTGAAATTAAAGCTTTCACTTTCACTGGTCAAAAAGTTGAGACTGAGAATTATTGCTTTTATTTGGTGAACTGCCCACAGAGTGGACGTTGTCGCAGGTGGCTGGAGGGGTGACCCGGCCGGGATGCCCCGAAGGACTGGAAGAGGGCTTACGCCTTCCCCAGACCATGTAGGGGTGACCGCCCTGGCGGCTATGGGGACGACGGATGCAGAGCATGGAAGCTCATCCCTGTAGGGGCCCGTGGTCACCACCAGGGGGTGCCCAAATGCCTTGGGAGTCCTGGACCTCAGCACTTCCAGCACACCCGGAAATGCTGGGGGGAAGAGGATCGGGGACACCCGGAGTGCTTCCGGGTACGTAGCCGGCACTTCCGCCACACTGGGGAGTGCCGGTGGAAGATTGCTGGGAAGCACCTGGAGCACATCCAGGTGATTATAAAAGGGGCCGCCTCCCTTCATTCAAGACTGGAGTCGGGTGGAAGAAGGACGAGGTCTGAGAGGAGGCAAGGAGGCGGCCTGAAGAGAGAGAGAAGGCATTGTGTGTTGGCCAGGACTTTGGGGACTTGGGGACTGAGGAGCACTTACTGTAACTGTAAATAATGCACTCTGTAAATAAACGTGTGTGGGGTGATTTAAGCGTGTCTGCCTGTCTGTGTCCGGGTCATGTTCCACAACGTATACACTTTGCTTGACCCGAGAATCCTTTTCCAGACAACAACTTATCCAGCAGAAGTGTGTCAAGAAACGTGACTGGGGCTCCTTTATACCAACAGCACTCCGCCTGCATAAGGCCTCACTGGAATTGTGACAGCCAAGTCAGACATTTCTTTCTTTTTAATTTTCTTGCTTTATAGTCATTCTGGTGTGTGTTCAGACCAAAGTGTTTGTGTAAATTTATTTGTTTTCTTTACTTACTTACTTACTTATCTACCTATTTATTTATTTAAAGAGCTTCTGTAAAAAGGCAAAATAGCCATATCTATCTATCTATCTATCTATCTATCTATCTATCTATCTATCTATCTATCTATCTATCTATCTATCTATCTATCTATCTATCTATCTATCTATCTATCTATCTATCTATCTATCTATCTATCTATCTATCTATCTATCTAAACCAGTGTGCACTTTAAGGTCTCAAGACAGCAGCCTACTCTACGTATTAATTAAACAATAGCAGGAGGGCAAATTTTTAGCTTCAGTCTCCCAAAGCTGTGTACTGACTTGTTTGAACATTCGAACATTAAAACAATCTAGATGAGAACAGGCCAGTCACACTACTCCAGCCACACTACTCGGTCATTTATTCCATATGTTTCTCTGTGTGAAGGAGAACCTCCTAATGTTTGTGTGAAATGAACCCTGAACAAGTCTCCCACTGTGCTCCCGTGATCCTGATGAAGCCATTTTAAAATAAGAGTCTTGATCCACTGCACTAATTCCTTTTTGCAAGGTTAGCCCATTTAATATGCAGGTAATTAAAGTCCCCCATGACTATAATATTCTCCTGTTGATTTGCCATTTTAATATTACTAAAAAGATGTGCATTGAAATTATTGTCTGCTTTCTAAAATACATTCCTAAAATAAGTTCCCTTTCCCTAATGCTTTCCAGACAAAGCTAGAGGTCCTCACTAAGATGGGTTCATCGTCCAATTAAAGAGGACTTGCGTTTAAGTCAATCCCACCTCCTCTTCTGTTCTGTCTATCCTTTATAAGAAATGTGTTTCCCTCTATGCTGTACTCATTCCCATCTTTTTAATGTAGCCAGGTTTCTGTTATTGTTATTTTCTATGGCTAATGCTTTTACTGTTAATTGTAAATTACTTGTATAAGAGTGGTCCGTCTGGGGTGGGGGTTGAATTTAGTTCTGTTAAGTTCAATTTGATTGGATGGAATGTTACTTGCTTTTAATAAAATCAATAAAAAAGAAACATTGAAGGTTGGAAAAATTTCAGATTCTGCTGAGGTATGGAGATAGTACGCATTATGAATCCATGTATCCATCTTGCCTTGTGTCATGCGTACAGAGTGGTGGTGCTAGTGTGACGTTGTGAGGAGGGTGGATTTTGACTCACATTAGGGTGTTTAATGTCCGTTCAGAATTATTTGAATTCCACCATGCATATAAACACTGGGGGCGGCACGGTGGCGCAGTGGGTAGCGCTGCTGCCTCGCAGTTGGGAGACCTGGGGACCTGGGTTCACTTCCCGGGTCCTCCCTGCGTGGAGTTTGCATGTTCTCCCCGTGTCTGCGTGGGTTTCCTCCGGGCGCTCCGGTTTCCTCCCAAAGACATGCAGGTTAGGTGGATTGGCGATTCTAAATTGGCCCTAGTGTGTGCTTGGTGTGTTTGTGTGTGTCCTGTGGTTGGTTGGCACCCTGCCCAGGATTGGTTCCTGTGTTGGCTGGGATTGGCTCCAGCAGACCCCCGTGACCCTGTGTTCGTATTCAGCGGGTTGGAAAATGGATGGATGGATGGATATAAACACTGTTGCTGACCAAATACTAGAGGGGACCCACAAATTTCTGAAATTGGTCAATAGCATGAGAGTAGGGTGTAATTATCAAATATGCTGCTATTTATTCTACACGTGATTTAGCTGATTTTTTTCCTCCAAGCCAACACAGCAGATTTCCAAGACACAATTCTGATTGTGTTTCTCAACACTGACAGACTTCTTCATAAAGAGTTTGCTCCCTGAGGACAGACTGTTATTCAGCAAAATTACATTGAAAAACTAAAGTATGTACAGGAAAGCAGTCATTGTCCAACCCGCTATATCTTAACACAGGGTCATTGGGGTCTGCTGGAGCCAATCCCAGCCAACACAGGGCACAAGGCAGGAACAAACCCCGGGCAGGGTGCCAGCCCACCGCAGTACAGGAAAGCATCAGGTAAAAAATACCCAAGGAAGAGATGCATCCAAAACTGGATTATCCACCATGATAATGCACCTGCACGCATCACATGGTCGGTCAAATAGATTTTCACTATAAGCAATGTTGTTGCTTCACAGCCCCTGCATTTTCCAGATCTTGTTCTTTGTATCTTCATTTTATTCCTGAAATTAAAACTGAGACTGAAGGAATAAAGATTTGCTAACACTTTAGAAAAAGAAAAATCGCATGAGATCTGGACATTGCAACAAAATATCCATCCATCCATTATCCAACCCGCTATATTCCAACACAGGGTCACGGGGGTGTTCTGGAGCCAATCCCAGCCAACACAGGGCGCAAGGCAGGAAACAAACCCCGGGCAGGGCGCCTGCCCACCGCAGGGCGCGCACACACACACACACACACACACACCAAGCACACACTAGGGACAATTTAGAATCACCAATGTACCTAACCTGCATGTCTTTGGACTGTGGGAGGAAACCGGAGCACCCGGAGGAAACCCACGCAGACACGGGGAGAGCATGCAAACTCCACGCAGGGAAGTGAACCCGGGTCTCCTAACAGCGAGGCAGCAGCGCTACCACTGCACCACTGTGCCGCCCGTAACAAAATATGAGCACAGGAAATGTTCAGTGAAAAGATGAGAAAAGCTCAGGCAAGTGTATTGCATCACAAGTACAGCATATTCATCCATCCATTTTCCAACCGGCTGAATCCGAACACAGGGTCACGGGGGTCTGCTGGAGCCAATCCCAGCCAACACAGGGCACAAGGCAGGAAACAATCCTGGGCAGGGTGCCAACCCACCGCAGGACACACACAAACACACCCACACACCAAGCACACACTAGGGCCAATTTAGAATCACCAATCCACCTAACCTGCATGTCTTTGGACTGTGGGAGGAAACCGGAGCACCTGGAGGAAACCCACGCAGACACGGGGAGAACATGCAAACTCCACGCAGGGAGGACCCGGGAAGCGAACCCAGGTCCCCAGGTCTCCCAACTGCGAGGCAGCAGCGCTACCCACTGCGCCACCGTGCCGCCTACAGCATATTCAATTTGATGAAAATGGAATTGATGTAAGTTTTGTATATTTAAAAAAATGTAGTGAATTTTTGGTTCCCCTTCGTATAGTAAGTTTCTTTATGGCAACAGTCTACCTTTATCAGATGGATAATATGCAATGTCACGAGGAATGCGTCATCTCACACTGGTTCCTTTAACACGACAAGGCTTCAGGTTACTCCAATGGCCTGTGCATATCCCAGATTTCAATCCACTAGACCGCTTTTAGAATGGGATGGAACAAGAGGTTCATAACATGAATGTGTTCTCGAACAGACCCAGCAAGAACTTTGTGGGGTCAAAATCCACCATGAATTCTTCAAACAACTGGCTGAATCCATACTTCAGAGAAGTCAGGTTCTTCTGGAAGCGAAAGGGCCTTCTACCCAGTAACTAGACAAGGGTATCTAATAAAGTGGCCACTAAGTTTACACTATTTATGCCATTCAAACTGACACTTTTTTAGGTTTCAAGATTTTCTAAAATTTGAAACATCTTACTATGTTCTTTTATTATCTGTCTTTTGCCACTGTACATTGTAACGTGAAATTCAAAGCTGTTTGACCATATTCAGGGCCGTGAGAGACCAAGCAAGTCCCATGTCACACTCAACAGTGTAACCATCTCTTTCCATTATTACAAGGGAGAAAACTTTACAAGTCATTCTGCATGAATCACTCAGCAGGTCAATGACTTTGTCCTATTGCAATCACGACTGTCAGACATATTTATTTTGGTATCAAATTCCAGATATCAGGAATCCATACTAAATTATACAGTATGTATCCTTATAAACTTATAAAGTGTACTGAATAAGTAAGATTCTATTTTCTTTTTGTTTGCTTTATGTGTTTATTATGTAAAGTGCACTCTAATGCATCTCGATTAGATACTGCTGCTGTGGTATATAATGATGGGTTGATGTAACTAATTATATGGTCTACCCTATTGTACAGTGCAGTCATTTCAGGACATATTCAAAACTATACATTCTGCACACTTTATTGTGTTGTAGATTTAATTTTAAATGGATATGTTTGTCATTTCCCCCTTCAATTTATGATCAATTACCTATAATGGCAAAGTAAACATCAGAAGCTGAAATCTCTCATTAAAAGAAGTTTTTCAGACCCTTATGTCAGTATTTTGTAGAAGAGCCTCATCAGCAATTCCAGCTTTGGGTCTTCTTGGGTAAATCTCTACAAGCTTTGCACACCTAGATTTGTGTGGCTATCCCATTCTTCCTGGCAGATCCTCTCAAGCTCTATTAGATTGGATGGTAAGCATCAGCAAACTACCATCTTGAGGTCTCTCCACTGATGCTCTATGGGGTTTAAGAGGCTTGTCTTAAAGCCATTCCAGTGCTCTCTTGGCTGTATGCTGCAGGTCATTGTCATGCTCAAAGGTGAACCATTGCCCTAGTGTGTGGTCACATACACTCTGGGGTAGGTTAACTTCAGGGACCTCTCTGTATTTGTCTGCTTTCATCCTTCCCTCAATTGTCCTGACTGCTTTGAAGCCCACCATAGCATGATGCTGCCACCATCATGCTTCACAGTAGGGATGGTATTGGGCAGGTGATGATCAGTGGCTACACATTTCTTTCACTATGTTCAAATTAGAAATTTTGTTAAACAGAAACTGCCCGATTTTCTTCACCTCGTATCCTCCACCATGCTAGAAAAAATACTGCTAAATTTCGAGGAATTAAACACCATTTCTGCATTATACAAAATCTTATTAGAGTCCCTACCTTTCAAAGATCCAAGAGGACATTGGGAAGAAGATCTCTTAATCAATATATCAGAAAAGGAGTGGAAGGTAGCAAAGCAGAGAATTCACTCGAGCTCCATATGCGCAAAGCATAGAATTATTCAACTAAAAATTATATATCGAGCTCATCTGTCTTGCTTAAAACTGTCCAAAATGTTTCCAGGGCAGGATCCAACCTGCGAGCGCTGCAACCAAGCTCCTGCCTCACTGGGTCACGTGTTTTGGGCCTGCATCAAACTAACATCATTTTGGACCAAAATGTTTAAGTGCCTTTCAGGCAGCCTTGGGGTCACAACCCCTCCTAACCCACTAACAGCTGTGTTCGGTGTTCTTTCAGACGGACTTGAAGTGGAGAAGGACAAGCAAACAGTGATTGCATTCACTACACTTTTGGCACGCACACTTATTTTGTTAAATTGGAAGAATCCTAACTCTCCTCTGATAAGTCAGGGGGAAACCGATGTTTTATATTATTTGAAACTAGACAAAGAGCCAGTTTCGACAACGTAAGATGCAACGGGTACGAGTTTGTGTCAGCAGTGTATGAAGAACAAATGATAAGTAACGAAGAAGTTGTTTTGTAATGATTGTAGTCCGCTTTACTCAACTGTACAGGCTTGTACTGTTAGTTGATGAATTTTCCAGGCCTATAGTATAATATTGAATGATGAATGTTCCAGTACAATATGGAATAGTAATAAGTATAAGCACCACAAACCTGATATAGGTGTATTGAATGAATGCATAATTGAATCAGAATACGTAATTAGGCCTCGAGCTGTAGTCGAAATTGCCTTTCAGGCCTCTAGAGCTTTAATCGAAGTCACTTTTCTCTTTGAATTTTTGCAGCCGTAAATCCGCCGCCTACCGCGATGTTGAGGTTGGATGTCTGTCTCGTAAGTTTTTTCGGGCAGCTGCGCAGAAGGCGACTGCGCATACAGCTTCGGACAGACGTGAGTTAGTGAGTGAGGAGGCAGGAGAATTATGTATTAAGATTGGAAAAAATCAAATTCTCAGTTAGAGGATCTGTACAGAATTTTTTCAAAACCTGGCAGGATCTAATCAATATTATTTTAGAATAAGAGAAATAACTATTACCGCCTTTATTTGCCTTCTCCATGTTTTATTTACCTATATATATTTCTTCCTTTCTTTTGTTTATTGTTGCCTTATTAAAAAGCCCTAAGCAATTCTCCTTTGGCTAAGCTCTCCTTCTCAAGGATGGGGTTTGATTTGTCTTCAATTCTTTTTTGTTATAAATTAATCTATTTGTATGGAATGATTACAATAAAATTAATAAATAAAATTAAAAAAAAAAAAAAGCAAAGGTCTGGGGCAGCCACCCGTATAATATGTTCCTGGCTGCAAAAGTAAAGAATTGTAATACCAGAGTAGTTTTACAAGAGTGAGTCCAAAACAGAACTGAATTCCAGAGGAAGGGAGTGAGGCTTTATAGGACGTCTGGGGGAAGTGATGTCATCTTTGGGGCTGGGGCCGGACGTGACGTGTCCCGAGTTGAGGCAGTGGTTCCTGGTGGGATTTCCCGTGAAAGGTCTGCAGGGGACTTAGAAAGAGAGTTAGTGTACACCGCCGCCCCCTGGGCATATGTGTCACCATTATTCTTTAAGCCAGTGGTTCTCAAACTGTCAACTCAAACTAACAAAAAAGGGGGCGCGAATGTTGCCATATGTGGTGTAATTTTCGCTATTCGTAGGGAAATTTTAAACTTGTAGCGGTGTATTGGCAGCAAAAAATATATGATTACTTTTTATTAGGGTTTCAAAAAAATGTTAGGGGGGCATGATTAAAACTTTTATGAAAACTCGGGTCGCAAATACTTAAAGGTTGAGAAACGCTGCTTTAAGTCCTTTAGCTGCCTCCCGTGTGACAATAATTACTCATTCCGATACAGGGTCATGGGGTACTGGAGATAATACCCGTAGCAATGAGCGTAATGCAGAGATAAGCCAGTCCAACACAGGTCAGTGACACTGGGCCAGTATGGAGATGCTAGGCAGACTCACCCTCATGAGGTCAGAGTATCCTGAGGAAACAAATAGGGAGAACAGGCAAATGCCAGGTAGGACTCGAATCTAAGAATTTAGGGCTGTGAGGTAGTGGTGTCCACCATTGTGCCACTCAAACCAATAAGGTGAACTGTTATTAATTAAAAACAACAATAATGAAGGATCATTCTGTATTCTTTTGAAACATAGTCCAAATCCTCACTGTCAAACTGAGAGCAGTTTGAAGCCAAAAAAAGTACATTCTTAAAAATCAAGGTGCCAAAATGGTTCTTCAAAGTAATGCCAGAGGGGAACTATTTTTAAATTTCCCAAAAGAACCATCCACATGAAGGTGGTTCCAGAAAGAACTTTAATCTATTTAGATCCACTAAAGCTTCCATAAAAAGCCATGAACAGGTTTGTGAAATACTAATGGGTTTCTGACTTTAAAAGAACTCTCGCTTCATACAACGACGCAGCCTAAGTTCAGGTTTTCTTGGTCTTGCTCGGAAAACGGTCCAGCTTGTTCATTAGTTTCAGCTGCTTTGGTGTTAATGAAATGAACAACAGGTGCACTAGACGGGCAACAAAGAGATGACCCCCAAAACAGGAATGAATGGTTTAACAGGAGGAGGCCACTGACATTTCCCCCATTATCTTTTCTGACTGTTTTTTCACTCGTTTTGCATTTGGCTACAGTCAGTGTCACTACTGGTACCATGAGGCCATACCTGGACCCTACAGAGGTTGCACAGGTAGTCCAAATTCTCCAGGATGGCACATCAATATGTGCCATTGCCAGAAAGTTTGCTGTGTCTCCCAGCACAGTCTCAAGGGCATGGAGGAGATTCCAGGAGACAGGCAGTTACTCTAGGAGAGCTGGACAGGGCCGTAAAAAGGTCCTTAATCCATCAGCAGGACCAGTATCTGAGCACTGCCAGAGCCTACAACATGACCTCTAGTAGGCCACTGGTGTGAATGTCTCTGACCAAACAATCACAAACAGACTTCATGAGGATGGCCTGAGTGTCCTCTAGTGGGCCCTGTGCTCACTGCCTCTCACTGTGGAGCTCGATTGGCATTTGCCTTAGAATACCAGAACTGACAGGTCCACCACTGGCTTTTCACAGATGAGAGGGGTTCACCCTGAGCACATGTGACAGACATGAAAGGGTCTGGAGAAGCCATGGAGAATGTTATGCTGCCTGTAACATCGTTCAGCATGACCGGTTTGGTGGGAGGTCAGTGATGGTCTTGGGAGGCAAAACCCATGGAGGGACACACAGACTTCTACAGGCTAGACAAGGGCACCTTGACTGACATTAGATAGATAGATAGATATATAGATAGATAGATAGATAGTTAGATAGATAGATAGATAGATAGATAGATAGATAGATAGATAGATAGATAGATAGATAGATAGATAGATAGATACTTTTTTAATCCCCAAGGGGAAATTCGCAATTAATTTAATTCAAAAATTCATTAGGTATTGTGATGAAATCCTTCAACCCATTGTCAGACCCTATGCAGGTGCAGTGGGTCCTGGGTTCCTCCTGGTGCACCACAATGCCAATCCTCACGGGGATTGATCCTTAGACCTCAGAGTGTGAGGCGGGGGAAACGTGTTGTATACTCTTTATAGCATTTTGCAGATACTGTATCACATATCGATGATACTGAGAGGACGTGGCGGATGTTTGCCGACCACAAGGGTTACCGGAGAGGCAACCACCCAAATATCAGATTGTGATTCAGACCTAAGAATGTAATACTCCGATCTATGCCCTGCCAAGTAAGCAAACCAGCCATTCGAAACCCGCAAGGGGAAGCAAAGGTGCGTACATCGGATGAGCCCCAATTAGGGCGAAACACGTGTTGCGTACTCTTTGTATTATTTGGCAGATATTGTATCCCATATCTATGATCTGCATCTCGCAACTGTGAGGATGTAGTGGATGTTTGCCGACTGGCCGACCTACCGAACTCACGCATTACCTGGTGAGTATTCAGACCTAAGAAAAAAAAAAAAAAAAAAAAAAAAAATATATATATATATATATATATATATATATATATATAATATATATATATATATACTGTATATATATATATATATATATATATATATATATATATATATATATATACTGTATATATCCATCCATACATACTCACACATACATATACAAACTTTGGCTGTTCTTTGTAGAGTGGCGGCACGGAATGAATCAACGTGTATTGATTAACCGGAACCAAAAACTTAAACTGAACCCTTTTCAAATAACGTAACACACTAAACAGTCCAGCCCCATTACCTACGTTTTGAAGCTTGAAGATCATCGACACAATCCCTTCAAACGAATCACCGAGTATAATCGAGGAGTTTACTTAACCTGTCACAGTTTCACTCGAAAATTTTGTTCTATGAAAAGGCACTATATAAAACTCAGGATGGATGAAATGTTTGAATGCGCCTACTATGCACACATGTGACTAATCTTTTCGTAACACATCATTAGTGTAAAAAGGAAACACAAAAGAAATTCCAGGTAAGGACTAAAGTTTCTTTGTGTTTTTTTCGGATCTTTCCTCTGTGGCTTGACGAAAAATAACCTGATCTTTTCTCCTCCTTTTTTAGAGGCTCCTATAAACATAACACAATATATTTCCATAAAATGTAAAATAATACCCAGAAGTAGATTTTGCATAAAGCAGCCCGCAGGTGTATTCCACTTGAAGTGCCGATGCGAGCGGGACAGCGGCCCGCCAGGTGACTCATTCTATTGTTCTTATTTTCGCTTTAGTGAGACAATCAGCTGATTTCTTAAGTGCGGTTTCACAGCTGTTGGCTGGAACTTCGTCGATGGTTAGAGCGAAATCAGTTTTTGAGAAAACAATAAAATCCATCTCTTAAGAATGATTATAACTTAAAATGACATGGAGCTGGAGCATTCATCGATCCTGGCGTTATGAAAACACCGCGATCCAGTACATTCATTGGAGTGAGGAGTTAGTACTAATATAACTAAAGATTTATTTTAAAGCCATAAGTATATTTTAGAGTTGATCAGAGCACCAGACTATTAATTAGTAACACCTCAAATTCAGGAGAAACATTTTGACGAAAACGGACCAGTCAGTTCATTACTGAGGTACGCAGCGCATGTAGCGCATACAACTAGACACATCAGAAGATTACAATTACAAAATGCTTACTGAGCGAGTTCAATTTTGACACATTCTCAAACCTGCTTAGTTCAGCTCAGGTCGAGGTTGGTTAATAGGGGTCTGCAAATGGAGCCTAACGGGTAGCATTGTCCAAAGTCAGGAAGCAGCCCTGCATGATTGCCCAGTCCATTGCTGCAGAAATAACAATAAGAATATACAGTGGATTCAGAAAGTGTTCAGACCCCTTCTCTTGTAGATGTAATTTTAAATAGATAAAGTTGACATTATTGCACTGAATAACCCATAATGACTAACTGAACACGTTTTTGGAAAGATTTGCTAATTTATTTTTTAAAAAAATAATTCATTTAAGTATTCAGACCCTTTGCTTTGGCATCCTGTTTGCTTTGATTCTCCTTAAGATGAGTCCAGAACTTGACTGGAGTTCACCGGTGGCAAACTAAACTGACTGGACTTCATTTAGGAATGCACACACTGCAGGTCAAGGCAAAAATCAAGCCATGAAGTCCCAGGATCGCTCTGTAGACTTTCACGATCAAATTGCAGTGAGGCATAGATCAGAGTATGGGGGATTGCAACATCTTTAAAATTTTGAGTGTCTTCAGGACCACAGTGGCCACAGTAATAGTGAAACGGAAGAAGTTTGAAACCACCTGGACATGTCCTAGAATTGGCTTTCAGGCCAAACTGAGTAAGCAGACAATAAAGTGCCTTGGTCAGGGAATTGACCAAGAACCCAATGGTCACAGAGTTTCACTAGTCCTCTGCTGATATGGTAAGAATGACCTTTTCAGAAGCATTGCATTAATTGAGCATTTGCTGTAGATTGGCTATCTCCTCCTTGGCATTTACTGTAAAAAAGATTCTTTGGTTTGATGTGTCAAAAATTGAACTTTTTAGGTGGAACACATAATACTATATCTGGTGAAGAATTTTTTTTTTTTTCTTAGGTCTGATTACTCACCAGGTAATGCGTGAGTTCGGTAGGTCGGCCAGTCGGCAAACATCCACTACATCCTCACAGTTGCGAGATGCAGATCATAGATATGGGATACAATATCTGCCAAATAATACAAAGAGTACGCAACACGTGTTTCGCCCTAATTGGGGCTCATCCGATGTATGCACCTTTGCTTCCCCTTGCGGGTTTCGAATGGCTGGTTTGCTTACTTGGCAGGGCATAGATCGGAGTATTACATTCTTAGGTCTGAATCACAATCTGATATTTGGGTGGTTGCCTCTCCGGTAACCCTTGTGGTCGGCAAACATCCGCCACGTCCTCTCAGTATCATCGATATGTGATACAGTATCTGCAAAATGCTATAAAGAGTATACAACACGTTTCCCCCGCCTCACACTCTGAGGTCTAAGGATCAATCCCCGTGAGGATTGGCATTGTGGTGCACCAGGAGGAACCCAGGACCCACTGCACCTGCATAGGGTCTGACAATGGGTTGAAGGATTTCATCACAATACCTAATGAATTTTTGAATTAAATTAATTGCGAATTTCCCCTTGGGGATTAAAAAAGTATCTATCTATCTATCTATCTATCTATCTATCTATCTATCTATCTATCTATCTATCTATCTATCTATCTATCTATCTATCTATCTATCTATCTATCTATCTATCTATCTATCTATCTATCTAATGTCAGTCAAGGTGCCCTTGTCTAGCCTGTAGAAGTCTGTGTGTCCCTCCATGGGTTTTGCCTCCCAAGACCATCACTGACCTCCCACCAAACCGGTCATGCTGAACGATGTTACAGGCAGCATAACATTCTCCATGGCTTCTCCAGACCCTTTCATGTCTGTCACATGTGCTCAGGGTGAACCCCTCTCATCTGTGAAAAGCCAGTGGTGGACCTGTCAGTTCTGGTATTCTAAGGCAAATGCCAATCGAGCTCCACAGTGAGAGGCAGTGAGCACAGGGCTCACTAGAGGACACTCAGGCCATCCTCATGAAGTCTGTTTGTGATTGTTTGGTCAGAGACATTCACACCAGTGGCCTACTAGAGGTCATGTTGTAGGCTCTGGCAGTGCTCAGATACTGGTCCTGCTGATGGGTTAAGGACCTTTTTACGGCCCTGTCCAGCTCTCCTAGAGTAACTGCCTGTCTCCTGGAATCTCCTCCATGCCCTTGAGACTGTGCTGGGAGACACAGCAAACTTTCTGGCAATGGCACATATTGATGTGCCATCCTGGAGAAATTGGACTACCTGTGCAACCTCTGTAGGGTCCAGGTATGGCCTCATGGTACCAGTAGTGACACTGACTGTAGCCAAATGCAAAACGAGTGAAAAAACAGTCAGAAAAGATAATGGGGGAAATGTCAGTGGCCTCCTCCTGTTAAACCATTCATTCCTGTTTTGGGGGTCATCTCTTTGTTGCCCCTCTAGTGCATCTGTTGTTCATTTCATTAACACCAAAGCAGCTGAAACTAATGAACAAGCTGGACCATTTTCCGAGCAAGACCAAGAAAACCTGAACTTAGGCTGCGTCGTTGTATGAAGCGAGAGTTCTTTTAAAGTCAGAAACCCATTAGTATTTCACAAACCTGTTCATGGCTTTTTATGGAAGCTTTAGTGGATCTAAATAGATTAAAGTTCTTTCTGGAACCACCTTCATGTGGATGGTTCTTTTGGGAAATTTAAAAATAGTTCCCCTCTGGCATTACTTTGAAGAACCATTTTGGCACCTTGATTTTTAAGAATGAACTTTTTTTGGCTTCAAACTGCTCTCAGTTTGACAGTGAGGATTTGGACTATGTTTCAAAAGAATACAGAATGATCCTTCATTATTGTTGTTTTTAATTAATAACAGTTCACCTTATTGGTTTGAGTGGCACAATGGTGGACACCACTACCTCACAGCCCTAAATTCTTAGATTTGAGTCCTACCTGGCATTTGCCTGTTCTCCCTATTTGTTTCCTCAGGATACTTTGACCTCATGAGGGTGAGTCTGCCTAGCATCTCCATACTGGCCCAGTGTCACTGACCTGTGTTGGACTGGCTTATCTCTGCATTACGCTCATTGCTACGGGTATTATCTCCAGTACCCCATGACCCTGTATCGGAATGAGTAATTATTGTCACACGGGAGGCAGCTAAAGGACTTAAAGCAGCGTTTCTCAACCTTTAAGTATTTGCGACCCGAGTTTTCATAAAAGTTTTAATCACGCCCCCCTAACGTTTTTTTGAAACCCTAATAAAAAGTAATCATATATTTTTTGCTGCCAATACACCGCTACAAGTTTAAAATTTCCCTACGAATAGCGAAATTACACCACATATGGCAACATTCGCGCCCCCTTTTTTGTTAGTTTGAGTTGACAGTTTGAGAACCACTGGCTTAAAGAATAATGGTGACACATATGCCCAGGGAGCGGCGGTGTACACTAACTCTCTTTCTAAGTCCCCTGCAGACCTTTCCCGGGAAATCCCACCAGGAACCACTGCCTCAACTCGGGACACGTCACGTCCGGCCCCAGCCCCAAAGATGACATCACTTCCCCCAGACGTCCTATAAAGCCTCACTCCCTTCCTCTGGAATTCAGTTTTGTTTTGGACTCACTCTTGTAAAACTACTCTGGTATTACAATTCTTTACTTTTGCAGCCAGGAACATATTATACGGGTGGCTGCCCCAGACCTTTGCTTTTTTTTTTTTTTTTATTTTATTTATTAATTTTATTGTAATCATTCCATACAAATAGATTAATTTATAACAAAAAAGAATTGAAGACAAATCAAACCCCACCCTTGAGAAGGAGAGCTTAGCCAAAGGAGAATTGCTTAGGGCTTTTTAATAAGGCAACAATAAACAAAAGAAAGGAAGAAATATATATAGGTAAATAAAACATGGAGAAGGCAAATAAAGGCAGTAATAGTTATTTCTCTTATTCTAAAATAATATTGATTAGATCCTGCCAGGTTTTGAAAAAATTCTGTACAGATCCTCTAACTGAGAATTTGATTTTTTCCAATCTTAATACATAATTCGCCTGCCTCCTCACTCACTAACTCACGTCTGTCCGAAGCTGAATGCACAGTCGCCTTCTGCGCATGTCCGAAGCCGAATGCGCAGTCACCTTCTGCACAGCTGCCCGAAAAACCTTACGAGACCGACATCCAACCTCAACATCGCGGTAGGCAACGGATTTACGGCTGCAAAAATTCAAAGAGAAAAGTGACTTCGATTAAAGCTCTAGAGGCCTGTCCAGGTTTTTATGGCTTGTATGTTTGCTGCCCAGTAATAAAACTAAAAATTAGGTAAAGCCATGCCACCTTCTGCCTGAGGTCTTTGTAGGGTTGCTCTTTGGATACGTGGGTGTTTTGAGTTCCAAATGAATGAGGTTATTGTTGAATCTAATTGCTTAAAAAATGATTTATTGATATATATTGGAATGTTTTGAAATAAAAAAAGAAGTTTAGGACGAATATTCATCTTAACAGCGCTAATTCTTCCGGCTAGAGTGAGATGAAGGGTTGACCATCTATGCAAGTCTTGCGCAGTCGCCTTCTGCGCAGCTGCCCGAAAAACCTTACGAGACCAACATCCAACCTCAACATCACGGTAGGCGGCGGATTTACGGCTGCAAAAATTCAAAGAGAAAGGCGACTTCGATTAAAGCTCTAGAGGCCTGAAAGGCGATTTCGACTACAGCTCGAGGCCTAATTACGCATTCTAATTCAATTACGCATTCATTCAATACACCTATATCAGGTTTGTGGTGCTTATACTTATTACTATTCCATATTGTACTGGAACATTCATCATTCAATATTATACTATAGGCCTCGAAAATTCATCAACTAACAGTACAAGCCTGTACAGTAATGAGTAAAGCGGACTACAATCATTACAAAACAACTTCTTCGTTACTTATCATTTGTTCTTCATATACTGCTGACACAAACTCGTGCCCGTTGCATCTTACGTTGTCGAAACTGGCTCTTTGTCTAGTTTCAAATAATATAAAACATCGGTTTCCCACTGACTTATCAGAGGAGAGTTAGGATTCTTCCAATTTAACAAAATAAGTGTGCGTGCCAAAAGTGTAGTGAATGCAATCACCATTTGCTTGTCCTTCTCCACTTCAAGTCCGTCTGGAAGAACACCGAACACAGCTGTTAGTGGGTTAGGAGGGGTTGTGACCCCAAGGCTGTCTGAAAGGCACTTAAACATTTTGGTCCAAAATGATGTTAGTTTGATGCAGGCCCAAAACACGTGACCCAGTGAGGCAGGAGCTTGGTTGTGGCGTTCGCAGGTTGGATCTTGCCCTGGAAACATTTTGGACAGTTTTAAGCGAGACAGATGAGCTCGATATATAATTTTTAGTTGAATAATTCTATGCTTTGCGCATATGGAGCTCGAGTGAATTCTCTGCTTTGCTACCTTCCACTCCTTTTCTGATATATTGATTAAGAGATCTTCTTCCCAATGTCCTCTTGGATCTTTGAAAGGTAGGGACTCTAATAAGATTTTGTATAATGCAGAAATGGTGTTTAATTCCTCGAAATTGAGCAGTATTTTTTCTAGCATGGTGGAGGGTACGAGGTGAAGAAAATCGGGCAGTTTCTGTTTAACAAAATTTCTAATTTGAAGATAGTGAAAGAAATGTGTAGCTGGGAGGTTGAATTTGGAACATAATTGTTCAAAAGATGAAAATATGTTGTCTATATAAAGATATCTGAGCATTTTAATCCCAAAACTTTTCCAGGTATTAAAAACTGGATATGTTTGAGAGGGTTGAAAGTGGTGATTCTCTTGCAGAGGTGCCACGGATAAAAGATTTTCCATCTCAAAATGCTTTCTAAGTTGGTTCCATATTCTGAGTGAGTAAAGCACAATTGGGTTATTAGTATATTTGCGATAACTTGCATTTATTGGAGCGCAGAGCAGGGAGTATAAAGAAGTACTACAGGATCTTACTTCTTTGCGGACCAGGCCAGTGTATGTTCATTTTTTTGTGTCCAGGTTTTTATGGCTTGTATGTTTGCTGCCCAGTAATAAAACTGAAAATTAGGTAAAGCCATGCCACCTTCTGCCTGAGGTCTTTGTAGGGTCGCTCTTTGGATACGTGGGTGTTTTGAGTTCCAAATGAATGAGGTTGTTGAATCTAATTGCTTAAAAATACGATTTATTGATATATATTGGAATGTTTTGAAATAAAAAAAGAAGTTTAGGACAAATATTCATCTTAACAACGTTAATTCTTCCGGCTAGAGTGAGATGAAGGGTTGACCATCTATGCAAGTCTTGCTTAATTTTTTCCATACAGACGCCAAAATTTTGTTGATAAAGAGCTTTATGTTTACTTGTGATATTTACCCCTAGGTATTTAAACTGATCTGCTATGGTAAAAGGTAGGGTGTCCAATCTAATATTATATGCTTGTGAATTCACTGGAAAGTGTATACTTTTATTCAGCTTAATTCTGAGACCAGATATCTTTTGAAATTCTGTGAGTGCTGTTAAAACTGCAGGCACAGTGCTTTCTGGGTCTGATATATATAAAACCATGTCATCTGCATATAGAGAAATTTTCTGTTCTAGTCCTTCTCTGATAGTCCACTTTATCTGATAAGAATTTCGACAGTGAACCGCCAGTGGTTCAATGGCGATTGCAAACAGCAGTGGTGACAAGGGACATCCTTGTCTGGTGCCACGTTCTAGTTTAAAGTAATCTGAACAAATGTTGTTAATACAAACTGAAGCTCCTGGATTGGTATACAGTAGCTTGATCCATGCACAAATATTCGGGCCAAACCCAAATTTCTCCAATGCAGTGAAAAGGTAGTTCCAGTCAATCATATCAAATGCTTTTTCTGCGTCTAATGATAGTAATATCTCTGGGGTGTTTGATTTTGCTGGTGAATATATTACATTAAACAGGCATCGGAGATTGGAAGATAGGTGTCGGACTTTAATAAATCCAGTTTCATCCTGTGATATTGCCGAGGGCAGCACTTTCTCTATCCTTCTATCCAGAATTTTTGAGAGTATCTTAACATCATTATTCAGGAGAGACATTGGTCTGTATGATGCACATTGTAACAAGTCCTTATTTTGTTAAGTCTCGTCTTGTTACAGTATATAGAGTAAACAAATGTTTAATAAACATTGTCTGTTATTTATTTTGTGAAACCTGCAAATAAAAAATGTTTAAACACTGGTGGATCTCTTAATCTGTTATCCTAGGGATGAGTCTTCAACACCTTTGCATGCTTATAATGAAGAAAGTCATTTTAGAAGGAAACAATTAGAGAAAGACATTAAGGAACGACTTCCCAATAAATCCCCCACCTCTATGTAATATGTATTTTATGGCATTTTTAAAAAAATAAATAACACTTCATATATGGGGGTTTTAATGACTTTCTGTAATACATCTGCACTTCTTTATTGCTATGGTTTTGTCATGTACCACTCAATGACTAATATATTATCCATAGGTATCCCATATTTGAAAGCATTCATCATCAGTGCTTTAAAAGTCTTGTTAAGACCAAACAAAGCATTTTTAATGTCATGTTACTAGCAGTAACTGACTAACAGATGCACCTTGACAGTCACTACTCTAAAGAATAAAGAAACAAAAGATACCTTTCTTTGGTTTTTATGACTATAGCCTGAGAGCAGAATCTGTCTGCTAAATCCATGCTGATTAAGAGCCTGATTTGGAGCAAAAAACTACAATCAGAGGAACACTTGAGCCCTACAGTTTAAAGAAACAAAAAGGCAGTGATGACATAACTTGCATGGACTGCTTTTGCTTCCTGGATGTCAATGCTGGTTTCAGAAGGAAGCTCTCCTTTCATAGCTGTTATGAAAATGCTGTGGCCGTATCATAACATTGGTGTGGTCTTGGGTGTGATTCTTGTCGCCGTTCGAACATTAGAAAAAGTTTGACAAGAGCCAGGTCATCCAGCCCTGCAAAACGTGCCTAACCTATTTTATAATTACAGATCTGAACATCCTTAAAGTCCCGCTGTGTACCACACTGCTTAGTAGGTTATTCCATGTATCTGTGCTTGTCTCTTTATAATGTTTGTGCAAAATTCACCCTTAGTAAGTTTCCAATTTTGTTCCCATGTTCCTGATGAACTAATTTTAAAGTAACATCTCAATCCACTGGATTAATTCCCTTCATAATTTTAAAGACTTCAGTCATGTCTCCTCTTAATCTTCTTTTGCTTAAACTGTAAAGGCTCAGCTCTTTTAATCTTTCATAATTCATAATTCAACCCTTGGAGCCTTGGAATCAGCCTGGTCGCTGTTCTCTGGACCTTTTCTAGCACTGCTTTGTCCTTTTTTGTAGCCTGTACAAAATGTACACAGTACTCCAGAAGAGGCATCACCAGTGTGTTACAAAGCTGAAGTGTAAGTTCCCTTGACTTATACTCTACACATCCTGATTAGACTTGACTTGACTTGACTTGTTTTCTGCAGCGAATATGCTGTGTTCGCCGGTGACCGTTTTTGCAGAATATTTTTCTGGAAATTTATTGTGCGGCATGCTTAGACAAACTTTTTTGTCCTGGAACTCCATGATGCTTTGTGAGGTGAGTGTAACATCACAGAGCTATAGCAGCCATTGTTAGATGGGAAAGCCCCCAAGTGTATAATGCTGATCCTAGAAGTGGGCTAAAAATGATCAGAAAACATGCAAATACATTTAAACATGAAAAGTGTACATGGAAGGAGACTGGAAATGTATCTGTGTACTCGTATTTTTTGTATGGACTTCCATGTGAATTTCCCCTTGGGATTAATAAAGTATCTATCTATCTATCTATCTATCTATCTATCTATCTATCTATCTATCTATCTATCTATCTATCTATCTATCTATCTATCTATCTATCTATCTATCTATCATGTGACTTGTGTGTAATATGTGAGCCTACCCCTTTCATAATATTACCCAGAGTGCTGTGCAGTTGATGCAAACAGGAAGGAGTGAAGAATCCATATGCTTTAGTGTTGCACTTATCTGGAAGTGACAGCGGTGAGTGAGCAAGAGCATCAAAAAAAAACACACCACACTTTTCAGTTCAAGAATTGTGAGTATCTGCTGTCAAATCTGTGGGGGGCAAGCCTCAGTGAATTCATGCTTTCTGTTTTCCATGGTCTGCAAGATATTTTACTGTCCAAATATTTAATTCTAATAATTCTATCTTGTGAAAGCATGGTGATGCAGTGGTTAGCACTGCTGCCTCACAGCTCAGGTCACATTTTTGCCATATAAGCTGTCCAGCATAGTTTGCACACATGTTCCTATTCCCAGTGACAGTTAAAAGACCATTGCACCATTATAATTTGCTAAAAACTACCATATATACTTGCATATAAGTCGGGTTTTGAAACTCGAAAAATCGATCATAAAATCAGACCCCGACTTATACGCCCATTCAAAAATACAACACTTAAATTTTTTTTTAACATTTTCTTGCTTCCTCTAATCTTGCACTAGTTTCTCAGACGCATCGAATTTTGTTGCAGCAGCGCAGTTACCAATTTCTTTTGCCACTTCAATGATTTTTAATTTAAAACCAGCTTCATATTTTCTTCTGATCGAACGCTCCATCGTAGATAAGGGATGCTCTTACAATAAAGGTGTATGAGGGTGTGAGATACAAAAAACACAAATCAGTGCAAACCTCACTTCGGAATAGTTCGGGTATTACCGTGTTGCCATGTAGGCACAATACATAGAAAAAAGGCTGTGTGGTCCGTGGTTACTCTCTCAGATGGGCGTTAGCATATCATAATCTCTTGGACCAATAGCATCAGTTTTCCGTATTTGACTTATACGACTGACATTATATAATACCAGAAATTATACGGTAACATCAAGCCCCGGCTTATACACGGAAGAACTTAAACCCAAGTATATACGAAAGTTCAGTTTTATTTTTCCCATTGATTTCAATGGAGTTTGCTAAATTGCAGGAAGTTCCCAAGCATTTCCCAGATTTTGCCACACTCAAAGAAAAGCTAATTCAGTGGGGTTCATTTATCACTAATCTTAATATACATTATAACATAACATTGTGTTACCCATCTTCATCATTCTAAACACTGTCAAGATATAGAAAGTGATGAGTCCACACTGACTGTCTAGGATCCTTATCATAAGGGGTACTTTCAGATTGCAGACGTTCTGTTGTGTATTTAAATTTAAAATTTCTACTTCCAATGTTTAATACCTCACACTTATTTTCATTAAATTTTATGTGCTACATACCATATCTGCCAAAGCCTGTATTCTGTCCTAGTCTCTCTGTTATGATTCAACTGATTCTAAGTGATCTGCCATCTCACTATCCCAACCATTTAGTTTTGCCTCAGTGCTTATGTTTAAGTCTCACTAGACTTAGGGACTGCTCTACACAAGGTGATAACTAACTTTCCCATTACAAAAGGTTCATTGTGAGAAAGGTTAGGTTGGTGTCAGTAGTGGGATTAATGGAAATCAGTGACTGCAGGTAACTCTGTTTTTCTTCAATCAAGGCAAAATGAAACCATGGAAAGAGAATAGCATACTGTTTTTGAGCCTATATAGGCTGAAAAATGTCTTACTGTGAGCTGACTTAACATCCATCCATCCATCCATCCATCCATCCATCCATCCTTTTCCGCTTATCCGAGATCGGGTCGCGGGGGCAGCAGCTTGAGCAGAGATGCCCAGACTTCCCTCTCCCCAGCCACTTCTTCTAGCTCTTCTGGGAGAATCCCGAGGCATTCCCAGGCCAGCTGGGAGACATAGTCCCTCCAGCATGTCCTGGGTCTTCCCTGGGGCCTCCTCCCAGTTAGACGTGCCCAGAACACCTCACCAGGGAGGTGTCCAGGAGGTATCCTGATCAGATGCCTGAGCCACCTCATCTGACTCCTCTCGATGCGGAGGAGCAGCGGCTCTACTCTGAGCCCCTCCCGGATGACTGAGCTTCTCACCTTATCTTTAAGGGAAAGCCCAGACATCCTGCGGAGGAAACTCATTTCAGCCGCTTGTATTCATGATCTCGTTCTTTCGGTCACTACCCATAACTCATGACCATAGGTGTGAGTAGGAGCGTAGATCGGCTGGTAAATTGAGAGCTTTGCCTTACGGCTCAGCTCCATTTTCACCACGACAGACCGATGCAGAGCCCGCCTGTCGATCTCACGCTCCATTCTTCCCTCACTCGTGAACAAGACCCCGAGATATTTGAACTCCTCCACTTTGGGCAGGATCTCGCTCCCAACCCTAAGAGGGCACACCACCCTTTTCCGGTTGAGGACCATGGTCTCAGATTTGGAGGTGTTGATTCCCATCCCAGCCACTTCACATTCAGCTGTGAACCGATCCAGAGAGAGCTGAAGATCACAGCCTGATAAAGCAAACAGGACAACATCATCGGCAAAAAGCAGTGACCCAATCCTGAGCCCACCAAACCGGACCCCCTCAACACCTTGGCTGCACCTAGAAATTCTGTCCATAAAAGTTACGAACAGAATCAATGACAAAGAGCAGCCTTGGCGGAGTCCAACTCTCACTGGAAATGGGTTCGACTTACTGCCAGCAATGTGGACCAAGCTCTGACACCGGTTGTACAGGGATCGAGCAGCCCTTATCAGGGGGTCCGGTACCCCATACTCACGGAGTACCCCCTCAGGATTCCCCGAGGGACACACTGTTCCTCCTGAATCCAAGGTTCGACTATCTGACAGACCCTTCTCCCCAGAACCCCCGAATAGACTTTTCCAGGGAGGCTGAGGAGTGTGATCCCTCTGTAGTTGGAACACACCCTTCGGTCCCCCATCTTAAAGAGGGGGACCACCACCCCGGTCTGCCAATCCAAAGGCACTGTTCCTGATGTCCATGCAATGTTGCAGAGGCGTGTCAACCAAGACAGCCCTATAACATCCAGAGCCTTGAAAAACTCCGGGTGTATCTCATCCACCCCCGGGGCCCTGTCACCAAGGAGTTTTTTGACCACCTCGGTGACCTCAGTCCCAGAGATATGGGGAGCCCACCTCCAAGTCCCCAGGCTCTGCTTCCTCATTGGAAAGCATGTTAGTGGAATTGAGGAGGTCTTCAAAGTACTCCCCCCACCGACCCACAACGTACTGACTCGAGGTCAGCAGCGCACCATCCCCACCATATACAGTGTTGACACTGCACTGCTTCCCCCTCCTGAGACACCGGATGGTAGACCAGAATCTCCTTGTTGTCGTCCGAAAGTCGTTCTCCATGGCCTCCCCAAACTCCTCCCACGCCCGAGCTTTTGCCTCAGCAACCACCGAAGCTGCATTCCACTTGGCCTGCCGGTACCTATCAGCTGCCTCCAGAGTCCCACAGGAAAAAAGGGTCCTGTAGGACTCCCTCTTCAGCTTGATGGCATTCCTCACCGCTGGTGTCCACCAACGGGTTTGGGGATTGCTGCCACGACAGGCACCAACCACCTTATGGCCACAGCTCCATTCAGCCGCCTCAACAATAGAGGCACGGAACATGGTCCATTCGGACTCAATGTCCCCCACCTCCCTCGAAACGTGTTTGAAGTTCTGCTGGAGGTGGGAGTTGAAGCAACTTCTGACAGGGGACTCTGCCAGACATTCCCAGCAGACCCTCACAACATGTTTGGGCCTACCAGGCCTGACAGGCATCCTCCCCCACCATCAAAGCCTACTCACCACTTGACTTAACAATCAGCACTCAAATGTTTTCTATCCTCACGTTTGCAGAAAGCAATGTTTATGAAAGTGTAAGACTAGTGACAGAAGCAGGTTTCAATAACTCAAAGCAGTTTGGCTTAGACAGCCCAACTAAAGCAAACAGAAAAACGAGGCTGCCTTTAGTTTGTAGTACTTGAAAAAAGGTGGCAGACCCGCATTACTATCAACTTTCTGAATGATGAGTTTGTGATCCCCTTTATTGTCAACACACTGTTAAACATTTTCAGGAGCAACTAATCTACACTTCAGTCATTCATTTGGGGGTGCTGGAGTTCAAACAATGAATACTGAAAAAATTAATGAAATAACCTACATGATGCATTGTCCTTCACACTAAACAAGCACTCCAGTTGTTGTTTCACTAATATATACTGCTCAAAAAATGAAAGGAACACTTTTTAATTACATGATAGCATCAAGTCAATGAAACTTCTGGGCTATTGATCTGGTCAGTTAATTAACAGAAGGGGTTGTTAATCAGTTTCAGCTGCTTTGGTGTGCTAGAGGGGCAACAATGAGATGACCCCCAAAACAGGAATGGTTTAACAGGTGACATTTTCCCCTCCTCATCTTTTCTGACTGTTTTTTCACTAGTTTTGCATTTGGCTACAGTCAGTGTCACTACTGGCATGAGGCGATACTTGGACCCTAGAATACCAGAATTGGCATGTTCACCACTGGTGCCCTGTGCTTTTCACAGATAAGAGCAGGTTCACCCTGAGCACATGTGACAGACATGAAAGGGTCTGGAGAAGCCGTGGAGAACGTTATGCTGCCTGTAAAATCGTTCAGCATGACTGGTTTAGTGGTGGGCCTGTGATGGTCTGTGGAGGCTTATCCATGGAGGGAAGCATAGACCTCTACAAGCTAGACAACGGCACCTTGACTGCCATTAGGTATCGGGATGAAATTCTCGGACCCATTGTCAGACCCTATGCTGGTGCAGTGGGTCCTGGGTTCCTCCTGGTGGATGACAATGTGGCGAGAGTATGCAGGCAGTTCCTGGAGGATGAAGGAATTGATACCATTGACTGGCCCCCACACTCACCTGACCTCAATCCAATAGAACATTATGTTTCAGTCCATCCAATATTTTTATGCTTTTTTTTCACCATTTGATTTAGAATCCGCTGTCTAATAAAACTTTTGAGTCACTGCAAGACTATTTCAGGTACCATGATATTATAAAGAGCTTTTAGAAATCATATATTTAATGGAGTATACCTGCACATGTAATTGCATTCTATTATAGGTTATTTTTTAATTTGACCTACCACTAAAATACAGGGGTGGGCAAAATTAGGTTTACAGTCGTGAATTTACGAAACACAAAGTTTATTCTTGTATTTTTATTATTTTTTGAATGATTGTATTATTTATTTGTATTATTTGTCTTCTTATTTGTCTTCCTCTTCTTAAAGTTGTTGAGTTACTAAAGCTATTGTAATAATCATATCATGCATGTCTTTTTCCATACGAACAACTGTAAACCTACTTTTGGCCACCCCTGTATTTAATTAAAAAAATGTGATAAATAATGTAAAATTCTCTAACTTTCAAATCAGTTAACTACAGTAAGTCCCTGAATGCACCTAAATGTTACCTATCTTCACATTTTCCATCTTATTTTAATTGTTCTGTTCTACCGTAATGAAATGTTTTCCATTCCAAAAAAAATTCTAATTAATTCAAGCCTTATTTAAGACTAGTATTATATTATATTATATTATATTATATTATATTATATTATATTATATTATATTATATTATATTATATTATATTATATTATATTATATTATGTTGCAGGAGTCTATGACATGTGTTGGAGTGATCCCGACTATATCTAGATGGTACCTCTCCGTTTCCCACAAAGCACTGAGTTCCTTCCCTGCTAATGATTCCATGTCCTTAGAGTTAGTTTTGGCATCCAAGAATCAGCATGCCAAGGCACTTGCCTTTGACTGCCGCCCAAACCACAATGCACCAGACCCCTAGAATGCAGAAGACAGGCAATATAATGCAGAGCATGATCTTACACTTTCAGGTGTGGGCCACAGAGAGATACTCCTGAGTGCAGAGGTTGGCCCACTGGAGGACATCCGATGTTGATTATCTGAGATCTGCCCGGCCGGGACTCATGGCCAGGGACAGTGCCTCTCAATTGGCAAACTGAGGTGCTGGTCACTTTGTTTATTAAAGGGGACCAGAAGGTGTGTTTCAACTTCAGAAAGATTATATTCCTCAACCTCCTCGATAAGGCCTATGTTAGCATTCTGGAAAGGATGATCCAGCTGTTGGTCAAACCCCAGATCCAGGAAGAACAATCCAGTAGTCCCAGTTACAATACACCCTTCCAGCTTTTTACCCTCACAAGGATTCTGGAAGGTTCATGGGAGTGTGCCCAGTCAGTCTACATGTGTTTTGTGCACTTAGAAAAGGCATACAACTGCATCCTTCAGGGTGTTCTGTTGGGGGTGGCTTGGGAGTATAGAGTACCAGGCCTGCTGTTTCAGACTATTTGGTTCCTGTGAAAGCTTGGTTTTCATTGCTGGCAGTAAGTCTGATTAGTTCCTGGTTGGTGAGGGACTCCACTAGGGTTGCCCTCTGTCACAAATTCTGATCATAATTTTTATGGATAGTATTTCTAGGTACAGCCAAGGAGTGGAAGGTGCCCACTTCTGTGGATCAGGATTTCCTCTCTGCTTGTTGCAGATGACCTGCTTAATTCAGTTCAGGCTTTTGGGGGCCCAAACCTCTCCTGGAAACATAAGGCACTCTGTTCTGGTCCATTTCTCCATACATGCAGTTATGTCTTAATTATACACTTAATGTCATCAAAAAATAAGAAGCAGCTTACACTGCCTATCTATAAGCATTAGGTCACGAAAGATAGGAAAGCTATCACTGGATCGCTCAGATTTACTACTGCTAATCTTCTGCTAACAACTGAATGATTCTGCTGTTTCTTTCCTTCACCTCCACCTCTAAAAGACATTTATTTAGTTACGTGAAATTAGCCAGGGGAGCAAACCCCGTCAAGCTTCCCTCTCTAATTTCCAAAAGCCCAAATAAGTAATTCTGCACATTTGGCACTGTGACTTCAGGCAGACCCCATTATAGACGACCACCCAGCTTATCAGGTCTTCCTGCTCTCTCTTGCAACATACTTCCCTACCAAGCTGTTTTTCCCACAATCCTGCCCTGCTCACCTTACTGCGTTAATCCTGCTTTATGGTATCCGTTGACCCGGCTGATCAGATTACTGTAGAAAAAAATCTTCACCTCCGCTCTGGGAAAGTCATCAGGCGGGAGACAAGCCTGTCGTTTGATCTGTCATGTCCTGCACTGGAAGGGCTTGTCTTTCTGTGAGACCAGCTTCTGTTTACTGTACACTCATGATATCATAGATGGGTTGAGAATTATGCCATTTGCCAGACAAACAGCGGGCATCTCCCATTTCATAACGACTATCTGTAAGAAAACAATGGCGCCCAGAAAACCCAAGGCTTAACATCCCAGCACATAGGGACCCTTCTTATCATATATATCTAAGAACGTCACTCTGGCGGCTAACTTTGAACTAGGACCCCATGCTGACCTTACCAATATCTTTCACTTCTAGCCGGCCACCTGTTACCCATCAGGCAGAGAAAGAGGACTGTTAAAGAATGACGTTGAAGAACAATATGGATAACTGATAACAAGGGGCAGGGAAGCAAACAGATATATAAACTTAATGGATTTTCAAGAACAGCAGTGATCTAACAGGCCCCGGAAATCCCTGTGGGGTTTGAACAGCTGGTCCCTCACATCCCAGCTCACTACCTCCTTCGCCAGCTTTTACAATACTGCAGACCTGTGCTGACTGGGAGCAATGTGACCTTTAGCCTCCCGCTGGGGTGCTAAGCTGACAACTGTCATCAGGAGTCACAGGAAGTGATTTGTTCCTTAGGGGGTCAGGCTGGAGCACTCAAGTTGTGCTTCTGTCACAGTGCCCACAGGCTTGATGGCCTTGTGCAGAAACCCTCGAATTTACTCTTTTGTGCATGAAGTCACAGCTGCAAGCTCTGAACCTGGTGAGATGGTAGACAACCATCAGTCACTGGAGGACAAAGCAGGATACAACTGCAAGTCAACACTTGTGAAAACAGACGGGGGCCTCCCCATGTAATACGGACTGCCTTTTATGATTTTCATGATAAATGTGGGAGCAAAGTGTCCATTGGGTAAGGATACCTGGCACTTCTCTCTCTCTCTCTGAAAAGTGGGATCAGGCCTGTCTACTATTATCATTCCATTTTTGTTTCATTCCAAATCTTTGTTACATTTGATTTTTATAATCAGACTCAAATATTCACTAATGAGTCCCCCAAGGCCAACCCCTTTGACACCTGAAAAGTTATACCACATATAACCTCTCAACGTTCATAAACAGTTAGAAGAAAGCTGTTGTTTAAAGGAAACGAGACAAACAACTCCAATGCTAAATGCAGGGCGCATGAGAGCAACCATGAAGAAGGATATTAGGGAAGCTAAAAAGGCAGTTAGAGAGAAATATTGCAGATTAGGCAAAAAATGATCCAAAGAGATATTTTTTAGTATGTTACTAGTAAAAGAATGGTCAGGGAGGAGGTTAAGAGCACCGGAAATAGTAAAAGGGAATTAAGAAATACAGACAATGGAATAGTAAATGATCTAAACTCATATTCTTCAGCAGTTTTCTGATGTGAGACAGTGGATACCCTCTCAGTGGTAACAAAGAGTACTAAGGAGGTACTGAGTGATTTGGAAATTGTAGGAGGAGGAGTACTGCTCATATTAAATAGGCTGAAATTAAACAAATCACCAAGACCAGATAATATTTACCCTTGAGTTCTTAAGGAGGATAGTGAGTACATATATATAGTCTTGATGCATATTTTTGGGAAGTAAGCACACTGGAGAAATTCCTGTGGAATGGAAATTATCAGATATTGTCCAGTTAAATAAAAGGGTCATCAGGCAGATGTAAAGAGCTATAGACCAGTAGGCCTAATGTACATCACAGGTAATTAATTGAAGGAACTATTAAGGAAAACATTGAGCAACAGGACAGATCGGTGGTGCAGCGGAAGTGCTGCTGCCTTGCAGTAAGAAGACCAGCGCTCACATCCTGGGGCCTCCCTGTGTGGAGTTTGCATGTTCTCCCTGTGTCTTTGTGGGTTTCCTCCTACAGTCCAAAGACCTGCAGGTTATGTAGTTTGTCACTACTAAATTGATCCTAGTGTGTGTTCACCCTGCGATGGACTGGTGCCCTGTCCAGGGTTCATTCCTGCCTTGCACCCTATAGTAACTGGGATAGGCTCCTGTGACCCCGTTCAAGACAAAGCGATTTAGAAAATGGCTGATTGATTTTGAGCAGCACATGACAACAACAGAATTTTACTGAACAGTCAGTATGGGTTTAAACAAGGGATGTTGCAATTCTATGAGGAAGCAACAAAAGGATACGATCAGAGTAGTGCATGTGACCTTCAGAAAACATTTGATAAGGTGCCACATGAGAGGTTGGCCTTCAAACTAAAAGAAGTGGGAGATCAGGGTGTAGTGTCTACTGTAGATACATACAGCCATCCATCCATTATCCAACCCGCTATATCCTAATTGCAGGGTCACGGGGGTTTACTGGAGCCAATCCTAGCCAACACAGGGCGCAAGGCAAGAAACAAACCCCGGGCAGGGTGCAAGCCTACCGCAGTATATACATACAGAATTTCCTAAAACACATAAAGCAGAGGATGATGGTGCAAAGAACCTGATCAAAACAATGTGATGTTAAGAGTGGTATCCCTCAGGGGTCAGTACTAGGGCTACTGTTATTTTAAATATCTATAAATGATTTGGATAGAAATATAAACATCAGGTTGGTTAAGTTTGCGAATGATATTAAGCTATGTGGATTGGCAGATAATCCAGAATCCATTGAATCATTACAGACAAACCTGGGCAGCATATAGTGTGAGGTTTTTAAGCTCTTTGGAGCCCCTCGTAAACAGTGCTGCACACTGAAATGTGATTGACAGGCTCGGGCAGATGTGTAGCAGACGAAATTGAATGTAAGTAAATGTAAAGTACTACATGTAGGAGCGAAAATCTAAGATATGAATACACAATAAGAGGTCCAAAAATTGAGAGAAATTTAGGAGTTGTAGTGGACTTCCAAGCAATGTTCTGAAGCCATTAAGAAGGCTAAGAAAATGTCAGGTTATATAGTGCCTAGATATGTAAAGTACAAGTCACAGGAGGTTCTGCTCAGGCTTTATAACACACTGGTGAAAACTCATCTGGAGTCTTGTGTGCAGTGTTAGTCTGTGGGCTACAAAAACGACAAAGAAGCACTAGAAAAAGTCCAGAGAAGAGCGACCAGGCTCATTACATGGCTACAGAGGATACATTATGAGGAAAGATTAAAAGGGTTGAGCCTTTTCAGTTTAATCAAAAGGAGATTATGAGGTGAAATAACATAAGTATTTCAAATTATTAAAGGAATTAGTACAGTGGATCAAGACTTGCTTTAAAACTAGTCCAACAGGAAAACAGTAAGAAATGTGCTAAGAGTACATTTCTGACAAATATTAGGACATTTTTCATCACACAGACAACTATGGACACCTGGAATATGTTACCAAGTAGTTTGGTAGACAATAGGACTTTATGGACCTTCAAAACCTGACTTGATTGCATTTTGGAAGAATTAGGTGGAGAGGATTAGCCAGCTTTATTGGGCTGAGTGGCCTGTTCTTGTCAAATTTTTGCAAATGTTTTCATTGTCTAATGCTATTCTAAAACAAAACAAGCAATCAAGTGCTTGGAAAATAGTCATGGAGAAAATCTGCAAGAGCCACATCCATCCATCCATCCATCCATCCATCCATCCATCCATCCATCCATCCATCCATCCATCCATCCATCCATCCATCCATCCGTAAATTTTCTGAAACCGTTCTAATAACTGCAATGATATGTAGAGCCAGTGCCGATCCTATAACCTTCAGGTATTAACTAACTCTGGATGGAATACCAGAGCATCACAAGGCATATTCACTCACAAAGGGTAAAATTAAATTCTATTTATTAAAGATTTTTTCACTATGTCATTATGGGTTATTGAGTGTAGACTGATGGGCAAAAATGCCATAATTATTACATTAAAATTAAATCTACAACACAATGAAGTGTACAAAAGTGAAGGGGTCTGAATACTTTCTGAGTCCACTGTAGATGACCATTTCAAAATTCCCAACGGCTTTAATAAGTAAAATGATGGAGACAGTCACAATAGCAGTTTCACAGCAAAGGCCAACTAACTAAAGCAGATTGACTTAATTACACCATTAAAATAACTTTACAAAACAAACTGCTATTGTTTTAAACCTCCATACGGTATAATATAGAGTATGGTAAACATATGAGATTTTGAGTATGATTGGCTTCATATTGCATTTGAATTCAAACAAATTTGCCGAACCCTTGTAACATTACAGGGGTCTTAAACCTTAAACTTACACCTGTAGACTGTCCATTTAGAGTCCCTACATAACCTACATGTTTTATGATGTGTGAATAAATTGGAGTAGCCAAAGACACTACTAGCACATGGGGAGAACACACACATTCCCAGCTTACCAGAATGAGATTTGATCCTATTGCCCTGGGGCACTGAGAGACAGTGGAGTTAAACACAGTGCCACCCAGGACGTAAAAGGTAACCATAAAAAAACAGCTGGGGGTAATGGATTTGCCTCTCAGTTACCCTTATTATTGAAATTTAAGAAATGTAAATGAAATCTAATGAATAAGCAGGAAAAAAAATCTCCAGTCTTCTATTTTAAATTAGAAAGCTAATCTTCAGATTTGGCTGCCCCAATGTGAAAACATGGTTGTTGCGTTGGGGGTGATGGGGTTAAATTTTTTGCGCACTCTCGGACTTTCCTGCTTGAAATCCCCAGTGTGGAGGTAAACAGGAAAGGAAGGACAGCAAATTTATCAAAGTTGTGATGCCGTTTTAATCAGCGATGCGTGCTAAAGTGCCACTTTCAGCAACAGCTGGGACAGCCAAAATGGTCATCGTGGAAATATCAGCACCAAAAAATGTGGGCTCTTGGCAACTGTCCTCCTAGAAACACAGAACTTGAAACAAGCATTGGTGGCCATACTAGAAACAATAAGACGTCAGCAGGATATTCACCTACTGAGGACAGCCATAGCCGTCACCATAGCCATAGTCTCACCCTAGCATAACAGCAGGGTGAGGATGGACATTTTTCAAGGACCTCACACCAACGTTAACAGGCTTTCTTGTGCTTCAAAGTGTTTGTTCATGAAACAAAGGAAAAAGCAAGTGGAGGACTGCTGTCGTCCCTCGCAGTGACAGCTGTATTAAGACCTTCTGGGAGAAATGTTTCCAAACTGGGAAATTAAAAAAACATCCTATGTGGTGCTCTAAATGCAAATGTAATATTTTTATTCATATCTCATGTGAGGGGGTGGCAGGATGGCAACATCAGTATGGCTCCCATATTCCCAACAAAAGGCTTCACCCATTTCTGGACAGACAGAGGAAAAGACAAGGAATTGAGTAGACGACTGGAACAGCAGGAGTGTGTGTGCAAAAAGGAGAAGGGGTCCTACAGCCAGTGCTGTATAGTAACAAAGTAGCAAAATACCCGCGCTTCGCAGCGGAGAAGTAGTGTGTTAAAGAGGTTATGTAAACATATATATACATAAACATATATACTTATATATACATATCTACATATACACATATCTACATATATACATATATATATACATATACACATCCACATATATATACATATATCAACATATATATACACATACATATACACACATACATACATACATACACACATATATATATATATATATATATATATATATATATATATATATATATATATACACATACAGACACATATATATACATATACATATTTACATATCTACATATATATACACATATATACATATCTACATACATACACATCTATCTATCTATCTATCTATCTATCTATCTATCTATCTATCTATCTATCTATCTATCTATCTATCATCTATCTATCTATCTATCGATCGTCAGTTCAGCACTCCGGTTGGAATATGACCAAGCCGTGCAAGCTTACTGTTAAGAATGCAACGTATAGTTGTACAGGAGAAAAGCAATCTTGCCTCAAATCAATGGCAACCTTTTGTAGGTCTATGAACTTAATTTAAACTTTAGGTTTACACGGTGCTCTGTTTCCATAGTACCTGCACTCATGAATATATCTGTATGTGTCAGTCGCTGAAATCCCCGCGCTTGGCACCGGCGAAGTACTGCTTTTAAATTTTTATTAAGAAGAAAAGAAAACCTTTTTAAATTGAGGTAAAATATACCATTAACAATTTGTTAAGGATCTGTTTTTTTGTGTAGCTGACTTCACACAGCCTCTCCGCTGTTTTATAAATGAACGTCATATAAGGTCTTCCTTTTTCGTTGCTTCGCCAACGGAAGCAGCCTTTTTATTTAATCCTGTTTTTATGATTGTTCTGTTTGTATACCAGTTTGTCAGTTCAGCACTCCGGTTGTAATATGACCAAGCCGTGCAAGCACACTCTTGAGAATGCAACGTATAGTTGTACAGGAGAAAAGCAATCTTGCCTGAAATCAATGGCAACCTTTTGTAGGTCTATGAACTTAATTTAAACTTTAGGTTTACACGGTGCTTTCTTTCCGAAGTACCTGCACTCATGAATATGTCTGTATGCGTCAGTCGCTTAAATCCCCGTGGTTCGCACCGGCGAAGTTCTGCTTTTAAATTTTTATTAAGAAGAAAAGAAAACCTTTTAAAATTGAGGTAAAATATACCAATAACAGTTTGTTAAGGATCTGTTTTTTTGTGAAGCTGCCTTCACTCGAGTGATCACTTCGAGCTTTAAGCCTGAGAAATCACCCCATAAATGCACACGTTTAATTGCACATCTGTTAATATGTATGCTTACACAGTATTAAAAGACACTCAACAATTACACAGTATTAAAAGACACTCAACAATTAACGTCATTTACCTTCGTTCCCGCGTTTGACTCATGCTGTAAATCTCTTCCTTGTTTTCAGTTCACGTGATTACGTAGGAGGCGTAATACGTGATGACGCGATACGTGACTCCGCCTCCTTCATTAGAGTATATGGACAAAAAACAGGTTCCAGTTATGACAATTACGCGTAGAATTTCGAAATGAAACCTACCTAACTTTTGTAAGTAAGCTGTAAGGAATGAGCCTGCCAAATTTCAGCCTTCTACCTACACGGGAAGTTGGACAATTAGTGATGAGTGAGTCAGTCAGTCAGTGAGTCAGTCAGTCAGTGAGGGCTTTGCCTTTTATTAATTAGTATAGATTAGAAATGCTTCATTACTGTATGCTTTGAGAATATTTACACTTTATCTGAGTATATTTTTTTTTCTCTATTTTTACTTTTCACTTCGCAAATGTGTTACTGCAATATTAAACCAGAAAAAACGTCTGCCCAAATACACACAATGTTTTACTCAGTAAGTTATCTAAAATAGGAACTTCCTTTGCTTTAGGAAAATTAGCATTTACAAAAACTCTGGGGCAATTTTCAAATAGGAACCTCTGTTGATAACACCCTGTCATCTACGCAGTCATTCCTAGTACACCTCACTGCAGCACACAGAATTGGGCGTGGCTAGACATTTGGGGCGGAGCTGGACATCTCAGGCTCTGTCATTTCCACAGATAATGCTGACACATTCTGACAATGCCCTCATGGCAGCCTCTGAAAGGTTCCCACACCTTGTCCTGTGTTTTGCTCACATCTTCTCAAATTATCCTGGGCATCAGGACTGCAAAACACATCATGAACTACTTGGAAAAGCCCAAGCAAAACAAAAGGCCATTCCTTTGAAGGTGAAACTAGAAATGATAAATCTAGGTAACACTCTTTATTAAGTATACATTCACTTAGGGTGAATTCTTTAAAATTCGCTTTCTAACCCCTCCACAGATTTTATACTAACAAACTCTAAATTTGGCATATTGTTTAAGACATCTTCTTTGTGCAGGGCAAAAGTTATTTTTTCCAACAATGCTCACAGACCTCAAGGTTTTTCACTTTTTATTGACTACATCACAATTCCAGTGGGCCACAAGTTTACATGCACTTTGTTAATATTTGGCAGCATTGCCTTTAAATTGTTTAACTTGAGCTAAACGTTTTGGGTCGCCATCCACAAGCTACTTACAATAACTTGCTGGAATCATGGCCCACTTTTCCAGACGGAACTGGTGTAACTAGGACGGGTTTGTAGGCCTCCTTTCCTGCGCACACTCATTTCTGCCCACAAATTTTCAGTTGGAATCGAGGTCAGGGCTTTGTGATGGTCACTCCAATACCTTGACCTTGTTGTTCTTATGCCATTTTGCCACAACTTTGGAGGTGTGCTTTGGGTCATTGCCCATTTGCGACTGAGCTTCAGCTTCCTTGCTGAACTCTTCAGATGTTGCTACAGTGAATCTCCATCATTTTCCTTCCTCATGATGCCATCTATCTTGTGAAGTGCACCAGTCCCTCCTGCAGCAAGTCATCCCCACCACATGATGCTCCCATCTCTATGCTTGACAGCTGGAAAGGTGTTGTTTGGTCTTGCAAGCCTCACCCTTTTTAACTCCAAAAATGACGATGATCACAATGGCCAAACAGTTCAGTCTGGGATTCATCAGACCAGAGGACATTTCTCCAGAAAGTAAGATCTCTGTCCCCATGTGCCATTGCAAACTGTAGTCTTGCTTTTTTATGGTGGCATTGGAGCTGTGGCTTCTTCTTTGCTGAGCAGCCTTTCAGGTTATGTTGATACAGGACTCGTTTTAGTGTGGATATAGACACTTGTCAACTGTTTCCTCCAGCACCTTCTCAGGGTCCTTTGCTATTGTTATTGATTTGCACTTTTCATGCCAAAGTACGTTCTCCTCTAGGAGACAGAATGCGTCTCCTTCCTGAGAGATATGATGGCTGTGTGGTCCCATGGTGTTTATACTTGTATGTTATTGTTTGTACAGATGACCGGGGAATCTTCAGGCATTTGGAAATTGTTCCCAAGGATGAACCGAATTTGTGAAGGTCTTCGCTGACTACTTTTCATTTCCCCATTATGTGAAGCAAAGAGTCAGTGAGTCTGATGATAGGCCTTAACATTCATCCACATGTTGACTCCAATTAGGCTAATCGGCCATCAGAGCTAACTGTCTAATTGCCTAAAGCCTTGACATCACTTTCTGGAATTTTTACAAGTTGTTTAAAGACACAGTTAACAAAGTGTATGTAAACTTTTGACAGATTGGAATTGTGACATAGTCAATCAAAAAGTTAAATAATCTGTCTGTGAACATTATTGAAAAAAAAATATTTTTGCCCTGCACAAAGTAGATGTTTTGCAGTATAAAATCTGTGGAGGGGTTTTAAAGTGAGTTTTAAAGAATTCACACTGAATGTGTTTGTAACTGTATAATTGGGCTCATTATTTATTTATTTATTTATTTTTGAGTTCTAGCATTCAAATTGAGGGGTGTTCTTACCACTAGAATCTGAATTTATCAGTATTTGTTTCAATTTTAAGTTACATATTTTGTACTATTTTCCCTGGACTTTGGCTTATTTATGATCGTTGCCATCTTTTGCATTAAGGCAGCTTTAGCATTGTCACAGGGTTTGTCCTTCAAGGTCATGACCATTGATTTATGACATAGTGGGTCAAAAGCTTTTTCTTTGGATTATTTCAGCATCAGAGTTGTCAGATTTTAAACCCTTTTCCTAATGTCCTTTTCAATTGTTTCTTTTTTGCTAAGGAATCTCCTGGTTTTTGACTCATGCACGATGTTTTGACTGTGATCCTTCTCTTGTGTTTTGGTTTACAGCGTGGTAGATTTCCAGGTTTTGACCCTTTTTCTGCCCTTGACTTTGCCTTGCCTCCTTTTGGCCTTGACAAATTTCTTTTTGCTAGTTCGCTAGCATAACATTCACAAACAATTTTCTCAATTTTCACTTGGTTTGGTGTTATTTAAAGAAACATGAGGGTCATTTTCGGGGCCAGGGAATGCTTAAAAATGTTTCCATTTAAATTAAATGTAATTAGCCATTTGCTTTATGAAAATTCACTTTACAGAAGGGTTTTCAGGAATGGATTATAAAGCCTTTCCTATTAGTGGCTACCCCACTAATTAAGATGTCTGCTTGTGCTTCATGTCATTGATTCAAGTTGCAGTTACTTGGCTCATACTTTACTTATTGTACAACCCCAATTCCAAAAACGTTGGTATACTGTGTAAAATGTAAACGGAAATAGAATGCAATGATTTGCAAATCTAATAAACACCTATCTTATTCACAACAGAACACAGAAAACATTAAATGTTTAAACTGAGAAAATGTACCATTTTAAGGAGAGAATAAGATCCTTTTGAATTTGGTGGAAGCAACACGTCTCAAAAAACATGGTCCAGGGCCATGTTTACCAGTGTGTAGCATCCCCTCTTCTTTTAACCACAGTCCATAAACATCTGGGAAATGAGAAGCCCAGTTGCTGGAATTTTGGAAGAAGAATGCTGTCCCATTATTGTCTGACATAGGATTCTAGCTGCTCAACAGTCCTGGGTCTTCTTTGTCATATTTTTCGTTTCATGATGTGCCAAATGTTTTCAACTGGTGAAAGGTCGTTCAGCACCTGGACTCCTCTACTATGAAGCCATGCTGTTGTATAAGATGCAGTATGCGGTTTAGCATTGTCTTGCTGAAATATGCAAAATTCTCACAGGTGGCGCAGTGGTAGTGCTGCTGCTTTACAGTAAGGAGATTGTGGGTTCACTTCCCGAGTCCTCCCTGTGTGGAGAGCACTTTGAGTAGTGAGAAAAGCGCTATATAAATGTAAAGAATTATTATTATTATTCCCTGAAAAAAAGATCTTCTGGATGGGAACAGATGTTACTCTACATTTCAGCATTGATGGTGCCTTTCCAGATGTGCAAGCTGCCAATTTCACAGGCATTAATGTACCCCCATACCATCAGAGCTGCAGGCTTTTGAACTGAGTGCTCATAACAAGCCGGATGGTCCCACGCCTCTTCAGTCTGGAGGACGTGGTGTCCATGTTTTCAAAAAGAATTTCAAATTCTGATTTGTCTGACGTCAGACAGTTTTCCACTTTGCCTCAGTCCATTTTAAGTGAGCTTTGGACCAGAGAAGCTTGGTGTTTCTGGATCATATTGACATACGGCTTCTTCCTTGCATGATAGAACTTTAACCTGCATTTGTGGATGGCACAGCAAACTGTTCACAGACAGTGATTTCTGGAAGAGTTCCTGAGCCCATGCAATGATTTCCACGACAGAATCCGACCTGTTTTTAATGCAGTGCCACCTGAGGACCCAAAGATCATGGGCATCCAATGTTGATTTTCGGCCTTGTCCTTTGTGCACAGAGATTTCTCCAGATTCTCTGAATCTTTGGATGACATAATGTACTGTAGATGAAGAGATATTCAATGTCTTTGCAATTTTACATTGAAGAACAATATTTTGAAATTGTTTGACAATTTGTAGACACAGTTTTTTGAAGACTGGTGAACCTCTGTCCATCTTTACTTCTGAGGGACTCTGTCTCTCTAAGATGGTCTTGTTTATACCCAATCATGTTGCTGACCTGCTGCCTATTAACCGAATTCGTTGTAAATGTTCCTCCAGGTGTTTCTTTTTAGTACCACTTACTTTTCCATTCTTTTGTTGCCCCATCCCAACTATTTTGAGATGTGTTGCTGCCATCAAATTCAAAATGAGCTAATATTTTTCATGAAATAGTAAAATGTCTCACTTTTAACATTTAATATAATTTGTATGTTCTATTGTAGATAAAATATGGGTTTATGATATTTGCAAATCACTGCATTCTGTTTTTCTTTACATTTTACACAGCGTCCCAACTTTTTTAGAATTGTGATTGTAATAGAGTACCAATCCAGGGCTGACTATACCATATAGGAGAGTAGGTAGTCACCTAGGGTGGCAAAATGTGTGTGGGGGGGGCAGCTTTTTACAACCATTAGATACATCCATCCATCCATTTTCCAACCCGCTGAATCCTAACACAGGGTCTGCTGGAGCCAATCCCAGCCAACACAGGGCACAAGGCAGGAACCAATCCCAGGCAGGGTGCCAACCCACCACAGGACACACACACACACCCACACACCAAGCACACACTAGGGCCAATTTAGAATCGCCAATCCACCTAACCTGCATGTCTTTGGACTGTGGGAGGAAACCCACACAGACACAGGGAGAACATGCAAACTCCACGCAGGGAGGACCCGGGAAGTGAACTCAGGTCTCCTAACTGCGAGGCAGCAGCGCTACCACTGAGCCACCATGCCGCCCCCATTAGATACATTGACCTACAAATTGTTGTACCCAATGCAAACCCTAAAATGACCCCCCCTCCAATACTCATTCTATACATTGCGATAGACGGCTGAGGACCGTGCCCTACCGGGAGGCCTGGAGAAGCAGATGACCGGCGGAGGGGCAATTCCTACCCCGGGACATGAGAGGGCAGCCCCCCTGGATTGTATCAACAGGGGGCACCTGGACATCTCCGGATCCTTGGCATACAGCACTTCTGCCACACCCGGAAGTGCTGCCAGAAGAGGAGATGAATTCCCATGCAACAATTCCGCCACACGGAAGGTGATCAGAGAGTACCTGGAGCACTTCTGGGTGCAGTATGAAAGAGGCCACCTCACTCCATTCAAGGAGCAGGAGGCAGAGGACAGAGCTTGCAAAAGAGGAGTGGAGGTGGCAGAAGAGACGAAAGAAAAGTATAATATAAGGACTGAGTTGTTGGGATTGTGGATTTAGGCACTGTGTTGTGTGCAGAAAGAACCGTAAAATAAATGTGTGTGCTTTTGGACATTGTGTGTCCTTGGTGTCTGTCTGTAGCCGGGCTGGTCTTTCACAACATATATCTTGTGACAGATAGGGGGCGCTCTCGCTCCCTTGAACCCTCGGACAATACGTCAGACACCAGGTAAAAGTCCAAATGTTGACTTTATTAATATAAATACGTGCACAAAGCACCCTCCACTCCACTATTCCAATAAACAAATACACAATAAACAATCCTCCACTCCCAGACACGTTGCCACCCTTCCACCCAGCTCAGCTCGTTTGTCTGGGATTTCCCAGAGTCCTTTATAGTCCTTGACAAGGAAGTGCTTCTAAGCCCTCAGTCCATGTGATTACCCAGCACGTCCGGGTCAAACGAAAACTCCTTTTCTTCATCAGCCTGGAAGCACTTTATTTCTTCCAACCATGTGACTGGGATTTACTTCCAGACTGTATGGAAAATAAACATCTCTGTGTCTCCCTGCAGCGTCCGCTGGCAGCCCCGACGTTATCCAGCAGGGCTGTGTATTAAAACTCCATAGTCCATGATGCCCTGCTGGAATTCGGGGCATCTCCACATTGCAAGGAGGGCTCCATCTAGCGGCCTGGGGGTATTGGCCGAGATGAATGGCTGGCCGTATCCCACAATCTCCACACTCACAGTGCCAAAGGGGACCTCCTATCCCCCAGTCTTTGATCAAATATATTAGTATCTCTAGGTCAAAACACAGAATGGTCTCCAATCGGTGACTGATCAAATGTAGTGGGAGCTCTTTGATCAAATAGAATGGACAGAAATTGCCATGCTTGAAATACCAGGGGGATTCCTATCCCACTCTTCAAAACTATTAACATATATCTGTGCACTCAATGCAAATTCTGTGGACCTCAAACTACTTCCTCCACTCTGCAATTTTAGAAATGTGCAACTATACACAAAAACTATGATGTACTCTATGTATATTGATATATGTGTATGACGATGTATAAGGATTGGGCGCGACTGCTAACGTTTTGCCCCTGGGCAGTTAAAATGCTAGAGCTGGCGCCGTACCAATCATATGCAAAAAGAAGCTGCCTGATTTATTTTAAATGGGTAAGAACTTGTCTTACTATACGTAACATTGAGAGATTCTGTATTTCCTTAGATTTTTGATACCCAGCTACACTTAATATCAGATACTTTCAAACTTCTGCTTGAGTAGCATTCTCATGGACAAATTTAACTTTTGCTGGAGTAAATTTTCAGAAAGCGAGCTCTACCTTTACTCACTTATAGCTGCTGCTGAGCACTTTCTCCAATACTGCCTATAGCAAAGAACTGTGTTATCTAATTTGGAAATGGGGCTATGAAAAATTAGAAAAGAAGAAGACTGTGAAAAGGGTGGAGGCACTTTAGCAAACCCTGCTCTGTACTATTCAGATGGTACCCATGCCTGCCAATTGAGGACTAGGACCCACTGAAGAAACATGAAGACCCTCAATGGTGAACAAATTAAAAAAGAAAATATACAGTTATTTCCATCCATCCATCCATCCATTTTCCAACCCGCTGAATCCGAACACAGGGTCACGGGGGTCTGCTGGAGCCAATCCCAGCCAACACAGGGCACAAGGCAGGAACCAATCCCGGGCAGGGTGCCAACCCACCGCAGAGTTATTTCCATACTTGCTCAAAATGGTCACCAGGAGGTTATGTTTCTGACTGGGAGTCAGCAATGGTAATTGAACCAGCATCCAGTCTAACACTTTAGCCACCAAGCCTCATGAGTCGATCCTCAAAAGGACCTGCTTCCTAATTTAAGAGTTTAAAAGACACGGAGCAGGAATTTCAAGAATTTGGATTCTGAACAATGAGTTAAGCAGAACATTGGCCATCTTCCAAAAAGAAGGCCAATTGAAACAAATTAAGAAAAAAAAAATCTGCTTCAAAATCCCATTTTGAAACTTCCTGCATTTACGTGGCCTCTGCAACTTTGTTGCAAAAACAGGATGCATATTGAAAAATAACAGTAAGTTGCAAAATGGCGGGGTATGAAAGAATGAGACCTATAGATTGTGGGATCAATCCAAGGATTCTAGTGAAAGAACATTAGATGGAAAAACTTGAAAAAAATGTGAATGTCTTGTAGGTAGAGGTTGCATGTCTTCCCTGTGCTCATGTGGCTTTCCTACCTTGAAAGATTAGAACAATTGTGTGAAGAACAGACCTTTCAGCCCAGTAGGCTTGTCCATCCTATTCAATGAGATTCTCCAAATTCAAGTCAAGATTTGTAGGTTCTTAAAGTCCCACTCTCTGCATTGTCAGGTGTAACCAGTAGGAGGTGCCACTGAGTCCCAAACTCAATCAAACCCAAGCCAGTCACGGATTCAGATATAGTCCATTTATTAATAAACATTATCTTCACAGATCAAAATAGGAACAACCGAAAGTAAACAGGCCAGAAAACAATCCTCTTTCTTCACACTCGTCCCGACAAGCCTCATCCACATCTCCTGACTCTGCCTCTGGGTTAAGATGATGCGGCTCCTTTTATGTTTGACCCTGCAGAATGTCCAAGGCTAGGACATGGTCCAGTAGAAGCCCTTCCAGGTCAGGCAGGATTCCCCCAAAGTAGGGACCATATTCCTCTGCAGCACCCGCTGGTGGCACCCACAGAACCCAACAAGGCTCTTCTCTGGAACTCCAGTTCCCTTGATGCCTTGTGGGTATCCAAAGAGGAGCCCAAATCCCAGGGATGATGCCCTCTAGCATACTGGGGGACATAGCACCCGGATGCTGACATTCCTCCTGGTCCTCCCATCATTCTGGCCTTCCTGCCAGGTAAGGATTCTCGTGTCTATCTGGAAAAAGAGTCTGTCCTTCCATTTTCTTTTCCCATGGTGTCCCATCCAGGCAAGGAATCTTCTTCTTGGGAAGCTTGTCCAACTCCTGCAGCACTCACACAGATTGAATAAAATTCTAAATTGATTGTATGTGTGTAGGTGTCCTCTGCTGTGAGCTGGTGTCCTATCCATAATTGATTAGCTGACCTGCAGCCCCTTCCATCGGAAAAGTCCTTACTGGGTAAGAGGGTTTGGAAAATGTAAGGATGGATGGACATATCTTGTTTGCCTTCCTCTTTCTCTCAATTAGGCCCCCACAGTGTCCACATTTACTTTGTCCCATTTCTGGGTAGGGTCTCCTTTCGCTCTCAAAACTGCCTCCATTCTTCATGGCATGGATTCCACAAGAATGTTGGACACATTCCTTTCTGGTGCACGATGACATGATTGCACCACATAATTTCTGCAGTTTTGTCAGCTGCACTTTCATACTGAGAGTTTCCCATTCCACCTCATCCAAAAGGCGTTCTTTTAAATTGTGAGCAGAATTTATTTTCATGTTTATAAAGCCAATTTGAGACTTTTGCTTTGTGACATGGTTGTTTTTTGTGTTTCGCACCATTCTGAGTAAAACCCTAGAGACTGATGTGCTTGAAGATCCCTGGAGATCAGCAGTTACAGAAATAGTTAAAGCAGCCTGTTTGGCATCAACAATCATGCCACAGTTGAAATCCCTGAGATCCAATTTTATCCTAGTCTTGTGTTGATGTGAACATTAACTGAAGCCCCTGGCGTACTGTATATCTGCATGATTTTATGCATTGTGCTGGTGCCACATGACTGGCTGATTAAACAACTGCATGGATAAGCAGGAGGACCAGTTTTTCTAATACGTCCATTACTCAGTAAGTCTACAGTATTACAGTTGTAAGTGCTCCAGAGGATGGATAGGCGTCCCACCCAGGACAGAAGTGGATTCTTCACCCAGCCGGGACGCCATAATGGAAGGATGACATAAGTGGGGGCAATACCCAGCCGGGACACTTTACTATTCCTGCCCTGATCAGGATGCCCAAAAACTGCAGAAACTGACAGGGGAGCAGTTCATCCCTCACCATTTCAGGTGGCAGCATCCCTTTTATGGAGCCTCAGTCTGGACACCCACAGGACTGCATGGGAATTGGAGTCCGGAAATTCAGCCCTGTAGGGCTCCCTTGCTTAGATATAACCCTGAAATACTTCCAACAGGCCACACAGTATATTAAAATGCATTTATGCAATATAGACTAATTTTGATTTGTAAAAATAAATGCTAGGCTATTAGACAGGGTGGGCCCAATGAGTAAAGGGGAGTTAGAGGCCTACCAGGGCCTTATACTGTGCTGGATTATTAAACATGCCTAAAGGTGTGCACGTTATGTTAACTGGTCACTCTAAATTGGCCCTGTGTTGGTGTGAGTGGGTCTCTCCAGGGCTGCCAGATAGACTGTGGCACAGTGGCGCTGTGACAGTGCTGCTGCCTTGCAGTTAGGAGACCCAGGTTCGCTTCCCAGGTCCTCCCTGCGTAGAGTTTGCATGTTCTCCCCGTGTCTGTGTGAGTTTCCTCCCACAGTCCAAAGTCATGCAGGTTAGGTGCATTGGCAATCGTAAATTGTCCCTAGTGTGTGCTTGGTGTGTGTGCCCTGTGGTGGGCTGGCGCCCCACCTGGGGTTTGTTCCTGCCTTGCGCCCTGTGCTGGCTGGGATTGGATCCAGCAGACCCCCATGACCTTGTAGTTAGGATATAGCGGGTTGGATAATGGATGCTAAGTTATGTTGTTATTGCTACACATTTAGCTGATGCCTTTATCCAAAATGTTTTACAAGACCATACATCTCTATGCATTTTGTATAGCTAGGACACACGCAGGCTAAGTTGCTCGCTCAGGGTCACACAGTGACTCACAAGTGGACATTGAACTGGCACCTTTGTGGCTTTAAGACCAATGGCCTTGCCCCTAGGCCAACCCTGCAGCTAACCGTTTTGATCCCTGTTTAACTCATGACAACATGAATCTGAGTAGGTCTGTTCATCTTTTGTGGTTCATCTTGTACAAATAACAAAAAGATATTGCACTGCAGTGATTTGTAAGTGACTTGAGATTAAAGCATCAAACTTAAAATTAACAAATGCCTGTGCTAACTATGGGTAACAGCATCAGCTACATACATAAGTTAGTGTAAATATGGCATAGACTTTCTGTACTCTACCTATTGTCACACACATGCTCTTGGGGGGCAACTTCAGGGCTCATCCGATGGTAATTCCATGCAGTATCTAACGTCCTCTCCTCTTCCTCACTCTGCAGATCAGAGGATTGCTGGTCAGAAGACATCCAACGTCATGTCCAGTTTCTGTTCTCCAGGACCCTCCCCTTCCCCTTGCTCAGGCTCATAACCGGCTCCACTATCATCTGGAGGCAGTCAATAAAAGACTCCCATCTATAAAGATGTTGCATTTGTTACTTGCTTTTTGCCTTATTCCATCAATTATATGGGGTCACCCGTGATGCCCCCAACTCTTTACAATCTCTTTTTGTGCTTTATTCCACAGTAATTAAGATTTCATTTTCCTTGCAGTTTCCAAATCACATTGTATCTATCTATCTCCCCCTTTGTCTTTCTGTTTCTGGTATCCACTGGCCAGTCACCATCCATCACAACCGGTGAGTCATGGCCACTTCCTGACAGCTCCACGCTCATATGCTTCTGGTAGGATGTGGCCATTGGGTTTTTTTTCCAATGAAAGGCCAGAATAACATCCAGGGTAAGCATATACTTGGTCACCGGGCCACATTTGAGTACTGCAGCCCTGATCCTCAACTTTGACATATAAAGGGACAGGTCACGGGCAGTTTCCTATGCATAGCAAGGACTCACTTGTCTATTTTTGCTGACTCCCTGCTGCCACCTACTGAAGGAGATGAGCTATAGGCCAACTGTCAGTTCTCCATTTGAAAAAGGAGATAAATCGAGTGGCAAGAAAGAATATATGAACTATTTGAAAATAACTGCTTTTATGTATAAATAAGTTTTAAATTATGGTCTGATCTTCATCTGGGTTACAATAATGAATTGGCACAGTCTGGTTTTACTAGTAACATTTAAATTGTTGCATTGTTCTTGTACATATTGAATACATCATTCAGAAATTCACAGGGTAGGTTGGAAAAAAAGTATGTGACACCCTAGGCCGATGACTTCAAGAACAGCTAGCTGGAGTCAGGAGTTAACAAACTTGGAGTCCAAGCAATGAAATGAGATTGGAGATATGGCCTAGGGATACTTCCACCATTATTAAGGACTCAATCAGTTTGAGTTTGCTATTCAAAAAAATACCACGTGACACATACCACGTGAAAATAGAACTCAGGATATCTCTGATCAGGAATTGTTGATTTGTATGAAGCTGCAAAGGGCTACAAAGTCATTTTAAAGAGTTTATATATTTGTCAGTCCACAGTTAGACAAACTATGTATAAATGGAGACAATGTAGTACATGGTTGCTATCCCTAGAAGTAGATTCCCAGTCAAGATGATTCAAAAGGCACAGTGCAGAATACTCAGGTGGCTTCATGTAGTCATTGCAATAAGTGAACATTTCTGTTCATGAGCCTAACATACATACAATATTGAACAGGCATGGTGTCCATGGCAGGACTCAAAAGTGAAAGCTGCTGCTCTCAAAAAAATCATTGGTCCATGCCTGAAGTTTGCCAAGGACCATCCTCACGATGGCCATTGGGAACATGTTTTGTGGACTGATGAAACTAAGCTAGAATTGTTTTAGAAGAAGATGCAGCACTACATATGATATAATACCAACATACCAGCAAGAAAATATCATCCCAATTGTGAAGAACAATTGACAGAGCATCATAATCTGGGACTGCTTTGCTGGTTCAGGGCAAGGACAGCTTGCCATCATCAAGGGTCAAATTAATTATTAAGCTTATCAAGGTGTCCCTACAGAATAATATCAAGGTGGGTGTCAGCCAGCTGAAATTCAGTTGAACTTGGGTGATGCAGCAGGAAGATGACCATAAACATTGAAGTAAATGTTTAAATCTTTAAATTTAAGTAAATGTTAAAATCCACTAAACAGTATCATCTCCAGACAGAGGAGCAGCTTCAGCGACAGACTGCTGTCACTGTCCTGCTCCACTGACAGACTGAGGAGATCGTTCCTCCCCCAAACTATGCGACTCTTCAATTCCACCCCATTGGGGGGTAAACGTTAACATTATACAAAGTTATTGTCTGTCTGTATACCTGCATTGTTATCGGCATTGTTATCACTCTTTAATTTAATATTGTTCTTTATCAGTATGCTGCTGCTGGAGTATGTGAATTTCCCCTTGGGATTAATAAAGTATCTATCTATCTATCTATCTATCTATCTATCTATCTATCTATCTATCTATCTATCTATCTATCTATCTATCTATCTATCTATCTATCTATCTATCTATCTATCTATCTATCTATCTAAACAAACTACAGAATGGCTTTAAAAATTGAAAATCCATCTTTTGGAGTGTCCCAGTCAGAGCCCAGACCTTAAGCTAATGGAGATGCTGTGGAAAGGCCTCAAGAGAGCCATTTGAAACCAGATATCCTAAAAAAATGGCTGAGATGAAGCAATTCTGCAAGGAAGAATGGTCCAAAATACATCCTGAATGTTATGCATAAACACTACAAAACAGCCACCCATACATTATTCATGGCTGCAAAAATGGATATTAATAAGGTACAGATGTGTACAGATTGGAGTGTAAAACAGAACTGATTTGCTAGGACAAAGATGGCGGCTTTAAAGTAGAGTGGAAGAAGTGACATCATCCGTAGGGCCAGGCAGGAATTTCCCGTAACTGGTGTGCAGAGAAATGACAGGAAGAGTTAGTGCACTCCGCCACCCCCTGGTCTGGCATGGAATTACTCTCATTCAGACCCTTTAGCTGCCTCCCATGCGCATGTGTGTGACAGCATGTTTGATCTGCAGCTAGCACAAGTAGGTGCTTGTTCGAGGTTGTTGCCGCCAAAGAAGGTTCATCCTCTTATTACGTCCAAGGGTTCACTTATGTTTTCTACAGCAAACTGCAAATATTTCATCAGTGTGTTCAATAAAGATACAAAAGATATTTTTGTGTGTTTTTAGCATTAGCATATGATTTTTATGACTTTAATGAAGATCAGATCAGATTTCATGACCAGTTAATGTAGATAACCAGGTCATTCAAAAGAGTTCACTTTTTTTTTTGCCACTGTAAAATGACAATAATAAAAACAACTTTTTCCCTTGGCCTTGGGCCTGATACCTGCCATTCTTGTAGGACATATTCCTCTGTGCAGATTTTGCTGCACCCCTGAGGGGGAACCCTTCTGAATCTGTGTGTCCAAAGCAGCGTATTAATGTAAAATATGGAATTGCAGCTCAAGTCTGTCCTAGTAACTTCAGCACAGAGATCCCCAAAGGAGTGACAGCAGGGCTCACACACCTACACTGCAAAAAATCCATCCATCCATTTTCCAACCCGCTGAATCCGAACACAGGGTCACGGGGGTCTGCTGGAGCCAATCCCAGCCAACACAGGGCACAAGGCAGGAACCAATCCCGGGCAGGGTACCAACCCACCGTAGGACACACACAAACCCACACCACCACACTAGGGCCAATTTAGAATCGCCAATCCACCTAACCTGCATGTCTTTGGACTGTGGGAGGAAACCTGAGCACCCGGAGGAAACCCACGCAGAGAACATGCAAACTCCAAACAGGGAGGACCCGGGAAGGGAACCCAGGTCTCCTAACTGGGAGGCAGCAGCGCTACCACTGCGCCACCGTGCCGCCACACTGCAAAAAATGCATATATAAATATTTAACAAAGAAAAACTTTAAATGGGAGTGGTTTTGCTTTAATTTAACAAAAAATATCTGCCAATGGTGTAAGCAAAATTTACTTGACAAGATTTTTTAAACTAAGCTAAAAAATCATAAATACCATTTTTGTTTGATAAGTCAATAATTCTTACAATAAGGAAAATAAGATTTAATGTCATGATATAAATACTTATGTCATGAGATCAATAGCACTACTGACATCAGGATATATTTGGGAGAAGTGTTGTGTGCCTGGGTGTTTAAAAACAGCATAGATGTTGATGGGGTTTGATTTGTCTTTAATTCTTTTTTGCTATGAATTAATCTATATTGTATGGAATGATTACAATAAAATTAATAAATAAATTTAAAAAAAACAAAAAAAACAGCATAGATGTTCTGTCAACGAACTGGCAGATAAAACTTTTAAGCAAAACCTGGAAGATGTGCCAAAAAAAAAAACAAAATGAGACTAAACAAAACAAAAAAAGCAAAACAAAACTCAAAGCCCAATACAAAAGACAATGATCACGGGCAAGAGAGCAAGAGGGTCAAAACCAGAAAGTACACACAAAAAAAGAACACAAAGATAAAGTTTGAAAACGTCAGATATTTGGTATCTTCAGATCAGATAAAGATTTGCACTCATTGCTGTCCTTTTATCCCGCTGATTCGATTACTCATGGGCCCCCCCCGACCTCAGAGACCACACCCCTAGCAACGCTAGAACTAATGACGGAAATAAACACTGGTGACCCAAACTCACAGCAAATCATGACATGAGTGGAGGTGACCAGAGAGGGGGTTGTCTGATAAATGAACCCCATGTGTACCCACCTGGAGCCTGGCAGAGAATGTTAGGTCTAGAGTCAGAGGATGAAAAGATTAAGAAAGTAAAGTTTACAGGAAGCTCTGTGGTACACATTAAGTTGAGCAAGTGGGCAAACCGCTCTCCCCACTAAGAAGTCAAGCAAAATGACCCCTTTATTGGCTAACTAAAAAGATTACAATATGCAAGCTTTCGTGGCAACTCAGGCCCCTTCTTCAGCAGTGGCGTAGCTTGGGGGCAAGGAGGAACAGGATCTGTCCCCGGGCGCAGTATCCAGGGGGCGCCAAATTGATGTTATGAAATTTTAGAATGAAATGTTTTCCATTCTTAAATGCACTAAAAAGTAAATAAAAAACATACCCAACAGACAATAATTTATCCCCTCCACTACTCTAACATGCTTGACTCCCACCCAGAAATATTTTTGACGTTATTAAACAGGTCGCTTGACTGACATGAGGCATTAGTGTATCATTGTCTAAGTTGTTGCAAATGCCATTTCTGTGTGCCAAGTGATTTGTGTTTATGTGTTTGATAGAAAATTGATTGGGCTGTGGTGAAGTATTCTAGTAGATGGCTGCAAAAGTCTAGACGTTTCCCCATCATATTTTCGTACGAATAAATTGTAAGTAATAATTATTTTATAATTTGCTATATACTATTATTTTAAATACATGTTTAAAAAATTTCTTTCCATTCCCCATTGCATTTTGACAAACAGGAGGGGACGTGAAATCTTCAGTTGTCCCCGGGTGCTGAAAACCCTAACTACACCTCTGTTCTTCAGGCACAGTGAGCAAAGTGCTGGCTTTAGTATTGCAAGGCCCTGAAGGCAGACAAGCTCTTTTGTGTCTGTTTTGTTCAGATTCTTTCTTTCCTTGAATCCTTCCATCATTATGATTTGCCTAAATAACATTATTTTTTAACATTTTGATTATATTTAGCTTATTATCTGGAGTAAGGATTTTTTCCTCTGCTTTTCCAGATCAAGGTTATGCAAAGCCTTAATAACAATAATTCATTACATTTATATAGCACTTTTCTCAGTACTCAAAGCGCTATCCACGCAGGGAGGAACCGGGAAGTGAACCCACAATCTTCCACAGTCTCCTTACTGCAAAGCAGCAGCACTACCACTGCGCCTATCCTGGCATCATTGAATATAAAGTGGAAACCAACCCAGAACAGGGTGACTGGACATTGCAGGGCATACTTACCCACAAACGTATATGGTGGCACTATTGAGCTGCCAACTCTTGTAATTCATGCATTTTAGGGCTCTTGTAGGAAAGCCAGAGTACCTGCAGAAAAACTCAACAAGCACACAAGGAAAATCTTCCAACTTCAAACAAGCAGTGGCCGGGCTGGGATTTTAACCCAGAACTCTGAAGTTACATGAAATCTAAAAACAAATTCAAAATAAATTCAAGATTGCAAAGTGACTAAAAGAATTATTAGGCTTAAGTTTAAAGTGTTAATGAGACTAGTTTAGCAGACAGAGCTGTAAACTTGGGTGTCCTCATCAGAAATCAGTTTAAGGAAGTTATTTTAAGGACAAGCAAACAAAAAACCCTTGAAAACAATAATAAATAGGACAATAATATATAGAGACACGGAACAGGAAGAAATCTGACAAAGAGACCAACAGGATGATGAGCTTTGTATTTTTTCACCCTATTTACAGCCTATTTTTTTTAGCTTGCTAGCTCTTTCTGTCTGTTTGCTTTGCTGATAACAGGGCTGCCAAGGAGGTCCTGCTCATGAGAAGCAGGACTCCCAGGTCTTCATGGCACTCATCTCACCACAATGCAAATATTTTCCTCTTTGGCTCCTTTCAAACAGTCGATGCACTCAGATGAGAGGTCTGGACTGCACAAGACACCATATACTAACTGAGGATATCAAACATTTATACTCTGGCTGACAAACATTCAGCCATCCATCCTTAATAGTTGCTCACATGACCCCTTTTATGGTTGTGGTGGGGGGAATTAAAGACTTAAAAGCATCTTATTTTAGAAACCATTGCATAAACAATCAGTTTCGGGTGTCATACATTATGATTGTGAGGTTACTTTTTTGTAATCAGATTCTTATTGGGTTAAATAAATACAAGGACAGTAAGTAATACACAATTGCAACAAACTTTGAAGAAGCAGTAAAACAGCAAAACCCCCAGCACTCTACAATTAGCCAGTCCTGTGAGAAAGATGTTTAAAGAGGCAGGATAACTGACCACAGTGCTGGGCCAGCCCGAGAGAAGACCACAGCCCAGCCGCTGGATCAAAAGTAAAATGTCAGAGAGACCAAAAATTGAGATTTCCATGTCAATGTCCAATGGCCACTTTTTAAAGTAATTTAGTTATATTATTCATTACTTACCAAAAAAACGTAACTAGATATGTTTTATAGATACTAATTATAAAATATAATGTGTTACAAACAGTGCGTTACTTTTTCTGCATGAAAAACTGCACATTTACTGGCCAGCATTTGTTATTAACTCCTAAGCCCAAATATGAGCCTTCATGGAACTGATGAGAAACACCGCCAATTTATAAATACATTTAGTCCTTCTTGAGCTGTGAAGTAAACATAATCCATCCCCATTTTCCATTCATAACATGAACCCCCAAAGAGTAGACCACCACATCACATTGTTTCAACTTATCAATAGCAAATATCTGACTGAAAACGAAACTGACACTTTATTAATAGGTTTTGGTGACTGGATTGCATGCAGCACACTCTTTTGTGATTGGTTGTGCGACTGAACCCTGCAAAGGACAGGTGTTTGTTCAATTCAGTCCTGTCGCCACATTTGCTTCTTGCCTTTCACCCAGTGCTGATGCGATGATCGCTAGCTCCTTAGACTGGGCTGATTAAATCTACCCCTCAGCACCATCCATCCATTCATCCTCTTCCTCTTATCCGAGGTCGGGTCGCGGGGGCAGCAGCTTGAGCAGAGATACCCAGACTTCCCTCTCCCCGGCCACTTCTTCTAGCTCTTCCGGGAGAATTCCGAGGCGTTCCCAGGCCAGCCGGGAGTCAAAGTCCCTCCAGTGTGTCCTGGGTCTTCCCCGGGGCCTCCTCCAGGTTGGACATGCCCGGAACACCTCACCAGGGAGGCGTCCAGGAGGCATCCTGATCAGATGCCCAAGCCACCTCATCTGACTCCTCTCGATGCGGAGGAGCAGCGGCTCTACTCTGAGCCCCTCCCGGATGACTGAGCTTCTCACCCTATCTTTAAGGGAGAGCCCAGACACCCTGGGGAGGAAACTCATTTCAGCTGCTTGTATTCGCGATCTCGTTCTTTCAGTCACTACCCATAACTCATGACCATAGGTGAGGGTAGGAACATAGATCGACTGGTAAATTGAGAGCTTTGCCTTACGGCTCAGCTCCTTTTTCACCACGATAGACCGATGCAGAGCCCGCATCACTGCGGACGCTGCACCGATCCGCCTGTCGATCTCACGCTCCATTCTTCCCTCACTCGTGAACAAGACCCCGAGATACTTGAACTCCTCCACTTGGGGCAGGATCTCACTCCCAACCCTGGGAGGGCATTCCACCCTTTTCCGGCCGAGGACCATGGTCTCGGATTTGGAGGTGCTGATTCCCACCCCAGCTGCTTCACACTCAGCTGCGAACCAATCCAGAGAGAGCTGAAGATCACGGCCTGATGAAGCAAACAGGACAACATCACCTGCAAAAAGCAGTGACCCAATCCTGAGTCCACCAAACCGGAGCCCCTCAACACCCTGGCTGCGCCTAGAAATTCTGTCCATAAAAGTTATGAACAGAATCGGTGACAAAGGGCAGCCCTGGCGGAGTCCAACTGTCACTGGAAACGGGTTCGACTTACTGCCGGCAATGCAGACCAAGCTCTGACACTGGTTGTACAGGGATCGAACAGCCCTTATCAAGGGGTCCGGTACCCCATACTCCCGGAGCACCCCCCACAGGATTTCCCGAGGGACACGGTCGAACGCCTTTTCCAAGTCCACAAAACACATTTAGACTGGTTGGGCGAACTCCCATGCACCCTCTAGGACTCTGCTAAGGGTGTAGAGCTGGTCCACTGTTCCATGACCAGGACGAAAACCACACTGTTCCTCCTGAATCCGAGGTTCAACTATCCGACGGACCCTCCTCTCCAGAACCCCCGAATAGACTTCTCCAGGGAGGCTGAGGGGGTGTGATCCCTCTGTAGTTGGAACACACCCTCCAGTCCCCTTTCTTAAAGAGGGGGACCACCACCCTGGTCTGCCAATCCAGAGGAACTGTCCCTGATGTCCATGCGATGTTGTAGAGACATGTCAACCAAGACAGCCCTACAACATCCAGAGCCTTGAGGAACTCCGGGCGTATCTCATCCACCCCCGGGGCCCTGCCGCCAAGGAGTTTTTTGACCACTTCAGTGACCTCAGTCCCAGAGATGGGGGAGCCCACCTCCGAGTCTCCAGGCTCTGCTTCCTCATTGGAAGGCATGTTAGTGGGATTGAGGAGGTCTTCGAAGTACTCTCCCCACCGACCCACAACGTCCCGAGTTGAGGTCAGCAGCGCACCACCCCCACCATATACAGTGTTGACACTGCACTGCTTCCCCCTCCTGAGATACCGGACGGTGGACCAGAATCTCCTCGAAGCCGTCCGAAAGTCGTTCTCCATGGCCTCCCCAAACTCATCCATGCCCGAGTTTTTGCCTCAGCAACCACCGAAGCCGCATCCGATTGGCCTGCCGGTACCTATCAGCTGCCTCCAGAGTCCCACAGGACAAAAGGGACCGGTAGGACTCCTTCTTCAGCTTGACAGTATCCCTCACTGCCGGTGTCCACCAATGGGTTCGGGGATTGCCGCCATGACAGGCACCGACCACCTTACGGCCACAGCTCTGGTCAGCCGCCTCAACAATAGAGGCACGGAACAATCTCGGGACATAGTCGAAGTTTTGCCGGAGGTGGCAATTGAAGCTACTTCTGACAGGGGGCTCTGCCAGATGTTCCCAGCAGACCCTCACAACACGTTTGGGCCTACCAGGCCTGACCGGCATCCTCCCCCATCATCGGAGCCAACTCACCACCAGGTGGTGATCAGTTGAGAGCTCCACCCCTCTCTTCACCCGAGTGTCCAAGACATGTGGCCGCAAGTCCGACGACACGACCACAAAGTTGATCATCGAACTGAGGCCTAGGGTGTCCTGGTGCCAAGTGCACATATGAACACCCCTATGCTTGAACATGGTGTTCGTTATGGACAATCCGTGACGAGCACAGAAGTCCAATAACAAAACACCACTCGGGTTCAGATCGGGGGGGCCATTCCTACCAATCACGCCCTTCCAGGTCTCACTGTCATTGCCCATGTGAGCATTGAAGTCTCCCAGCAGTACGAGGGAGTCCCCAGAAGGTATGCCCTTTAGCACCCCCTCAAGGGACTCCAAAAAGGGTGGGTACTCCGAACTACTGTTCGGTGCATTCGCACAAACAACAGATAGGACCCGTCCCCCCACCTGAAGGCAGAGGGAGGCTACCCTCTCGTCCACCGGGGTAAACCCCAATGTACAGGCCAAGGTTATTATAGTTTTGCCTTTTTCTATTAGTTTTAATTTCTATATTTTTTCTGACCTTACTTGGAAATTCAGTTTAGTTTTAGTTTTCCTTCATTGTGTATTTTTAGTTTTAGTTTAGTTTTTATTTCACAAAGACATTTCTATTTTATTTTTATATATATTAGTTTCAGTTTTAGTTTTAGTAATTATGGCATGGAGTGCCTACGGAGTTAGTTTTGTGTCACAATCAGTCAGAACTGTACACAGATTTGGATATGAGTTTAATGTTAGTGGAAGCTTACTACACTGCCTGGTTTACTATCTGATTTTGTTTTTGTCTGATAAAAACAAGCATAATCAAAACTAGACACTGAATATGAACAATTTTACACAATTTTATAATTATTAAAATATTTTCTCATGAAAATCACAGGGGCTTCGGATGAACAGGGCTCTTAGACTTGAATGAGTGTGCAGGCCCCACCTAGCTGTATTGACGGAAACAAAGAACAACAAGCATGTAGTGTCAAGGTTAGGGGCAGTGAGTCTTGAATAGACCACCATAAAGGACAGTAAACCCATAATGAGCAGAGCAAGAGCAGGTAATAGGAGAACGGAAAGGCATAAAACAACAGAGACCGCGTCTGAAGTTAAGAACAATATATACATTATCTAAACCTGTTTATCAAGAGTAGGATTGATGGAAATCTGGAGCCTACTGCAGCAGGTTTCGATGCAAGGCAGGAAAAATCCCTTGTATGCAATATGTATGATAAGGCTGATGTTAAGAACAAAAAGAATGTGATATTTTAACTATCTACTTTGAGAGAGAGAGAAAAACATTGAAAAAAGGGAGACAACTATTTTAAAATATAATTCTGTTAATGGATTACTTTCACAGTATCAGGTATTTTGAGTTGTGAATATGAACTAAAAAAGATAAATTAATAAATATGGAATATATACAAAAACCCATTGGCATGTTTGGTTTTTCATCACTTGTCAGACTCTCTACCTTTGTTTGTATCGCTTCATTGTTAAACAATGTTTTTAAAGCAAAAGTGATTGGTCAGCAACAATATGCTGATCTTACCTGTATATGATAACCTAGTCAGTCTCTCAATCAGTGCCATTTTATTTTCAAAAACCAGGAGTGCTCTCCCCTTGACTTTCTTGTATACTCAGATATGGGGATGGGTATTTGAGGAGTAAACCGCAAGACAATGATTATATTTTTATATTATGTACATTAAGGAACCATCAACAACAAATCAAATTAATAATATATTGAACAATTATTATACTGCGGTGAGCTGGCACCCTGCCTGGGGTTTGTTTCCTGCCTTGCGCCCTGTATTGGTTGGGATTAGCTCCAGCAGACCCCCGTGACCCTGTAGTTAGGATATAGCGGGTTGGATAATGGATAGATGGACAATTATTATAAAAGTAAAGTTAAATAAATTGAACTCTGCAGCTGTATAAATAAAAAAATAAAAAATTGAGTATGTGTTCAGGTAAAGTACCACTTCCGGTTGATGGATTGGCCCAAAAGTTAATACAGATCTATAATTGTGGTGTAACAACCACATGCCGAATTTCATCCATCTATCTAGTTGCGTTTTTTAATTATCGTGTTTACACACAATCAGACACACACATACATGCGCACACGTACACACACAATTCCAAAAAACAGTATTGTTGGACACTGGTTAGTCTATAACATCAAGATTCATCAAAATATCGAGGTCGAATTTTGTTCATGATTACTATACTTTCTCTATACTTCGTATATGAGAAAGTAAAAACGATTTCTCCTGTGCGAAGTGGCAGGTGAATTGCTGTCAATAAAAAGCAGACACCTGAGAAATAAACTGGAACGTTACTCACTCGTGATTTTTTTGTCCATATGGTAAACGTTTTGTTGACCAGTAAATTCTGATTTCAGCCGTATGAATTACATCTTGATATACAACGAGCACAAAGAAAGGCAACACGCAAATCGCTTTCTATTTCTCACGCTTGACGCACCCGCACTCAGCTTGCTCTGTCACCACAAATGCTGTGTGAACAGCCACCCTCTGTCACCAACCCCCGTTCACTGGATGAATATATGTGGGCTGCTCATGGTGGACGACTTTCTGTTTTAGAGAAAGCTTACAAGGGTTAAAGACTAACGGCAAAAACGAAAACTAAAAATATTTTGGTAAATTATTATTTTATTTCAATTAGTCTTTCCAGCTACTTTAATAGTTTCATTTAGTTTTAGTTTTTTATTTCGGTTTTGTTAATTATTTTATTTCAGTTTACGAAAATGTTTTTTTAATAATAATTTCAGTTTTGATTTTAGTTTTCGTTAACTATAATAACCTTGGTACAGGCTCCAAGTCGGGGGGCAATAAGTATGCCCACACCCGCTCGGCACCTCTCACCGGGGGCAACTCCAGAGTAGTAGAGAGTCCAGCCCCTCTCAAGGAGATTGGTTCCAGAGTCCAAGCTGTGCGTCGAGGTTAGCCCAACTATATCTAGCCAGAACCTCTCAACCTCGCGCACTAGCTCAGGCTCCTTCCCCTTCAGAGAGGTGACATTCCACGTCCCAAGAGCCAGCTTCTGTAGCCGAGGATCGGACTGCCAAGGTCCCCTCCTTCAGCCACCGCCCAACTCACACTGCACCCGACCTCCTTGGCCCCTCCCATAGGTGGTGAGCCCATGGGAAGGGGGAACCATGTTGCCTCTTCGGGCTGTGCCCGGCCAAGCCCCATGGGTGCAAGCCCGGCCACCAGGCGCTCGCCATCGGGCCCCACCTCCAGGCCTGGCTCCCGAGGGGGGCACCGGTGACCCGCGTCTGGGCGAGGGAAAACGTTGTCCAAAGTTTTTATTCATCATAGGAGGTTGTTTTGAACCGCACTTTGTCTCATCCCTCACCTAGGACCAGTTTGCCTTGGGTGGCCCTACCATGGGCATAAAGCCCCGGACAACAGAGCTCCTAGGATCATTGGGACATGCAAACCCCTCCACCACGATAAGGTGGCGGTTCGAGGAGGGACCCCTCAGCACATACAGAATTAAATGTATGCCTTTGATTTCTGTTTTTTATTTACTTTGAGTATCAGAAATAGGCTTCCATACTAACTCTGTAACACATGTCTATATTTTTTTAAGAATCGCAGGTCCTTTACTTTACTCCAGTAAAATAAATGTTGTGTTATGTTAGTCATTAGTTATAAAGGTAGTCTAGCTACATAATTCATGTTACTTTTACTACACTGTGAGTGCTATGCTGGACTCTTTCCCAGCTAGGTCGCCGTAATGGAAGGACAGTATAGAAGGAGGCATAACACGGCCATGACGGGACTGAAACAACATCCCATACAAAGGGCTAATTAATGGAGAATGTGGGGGAGATGGGACATCAAGGGCAATTCCTCCCCCAATATGGTAGATGGTGCAAACCCAGTAAGGACTCCTGCAGGGATATATGGGAGTTGTAGTCCTGGGGGACAATCCTGTTGGGGTCCTTGGTTGCCGCCGGGAGTGCTGCAAGGAGAAGGACTCCCTACCTCAGGAGACTTCCATCTGACCCAGAAGTGCTTCCTTTGGGCTGTCAGAAGTACTCCCAGGTCTGACATAAAAGTGAGCCGTCCAGTCTCCTCCAGTAAGTCAGAGTCGGGAGGACAGAAGGCAAAGCTCACCTGGAAGAAGAAAGGGAAGATTGGAAGATTGTGGATGGACCTGTGTTTTAGGTATTTTGTAAGAATAAAAAGCCTTATTTTGCACCTGGGACTGAGTAGTGTGGTGTGTCTAGGGTTTTAGGCCTGTCTTTTACAGTCCATATTATTGTGATGTTTATGAGACTCATCATGTACGCTTGCTCTCACACAGATACTCACAAATACACATGCTCATCATACCCAGACAAAGCCTCAAGTGATGCCAATTACCAGTCACTCTGCAGCATTTTGCATAAGATTCTGTATATAGGGATTAACTATCACCAGCTGTAACAAACATGTGCATGTCATCACAACACAACTCTTCTGGTTATATACCACTTACTAACCAAATGGTGTCTTGCTTTTATTATTGAGGAGTGCCCTTAATAGCCTTGATAAACCCTCTGAGTAAGAAAGTGGTAATCCAGCTCACACTTGGTATCCATTTATTATTTGAATCACTGCAGATAAAAGACCAAGTATAGAAAATATAAAAGCAATGTGGTGTTTATTAATCTATAACAATACCAAATAGAAGAAAATATAATAGAAACTAAAGTAGATAGCAAAGTCTGGATATAAATAGTCTTAGAAAAGCTGAATGAAAATCAGTAGTGTCAAGGGATGGATGTTGTCCTGGGTTGCTTTTGGTTTAGTGATTTATGTTATTCATAGATTACATTTTCTGATGTCCAAATCTCATGTCTCTTGATCTCTGATGTCGCTTCTGATGTTGCCATTCTGTTGTTTTCTTTACTTCTTCATTTTAGTCGATCAGACAAGCCATCTTCTTCTTAAAATTCACACATGGGGTTTTGGGACAAGTGACTGTGCCCACATTTGATTGGCTGCCTTCTACTGATGATGAATGACTCTGTTCAATGTGTCTGATCTTCTAGGCAACTCCACACTTTTTCCTCATTCAATGATTCCTAGTCTTATGGTGTCCATTTGTCCCAAGGATATAAATTAATTAAAACAGGTTTTGCGGCATCTGTGCTTACTTCCCATTCTCAGAACATAAACCAATTGTAAAAGAAACTGACCAGAATAAATGTATAAATTACTATTACAATACAAAAGGATGCTTACAATGCATGTAATTAAAGTCCTGTAAATTCAATTCATCCTAGTTGGTCTGATCAAAATAATTCAAATGTAACATAAACGGTCTTCAGCTCAAAAACTGAAAATTTTCCCCACCAGGACAATACGTTACCTCAACACTGCTGGACACACATCCTCTCACTTTCATGATTTTAGCTTCTTTTTAATTTTTTTGGGGGTGTTCCTGAAGCTGATTAGTGTTGAAACTCCCAAGGAATCCAATTCTGAAATGAGAATTTTCTTCAGGGCTTCAGTTTAGAAGTTTAATATTTTTTACTACCTTTTCCAAGGCGATTGTATTTTGTCGATTATTTGGCGAGTCTCACTATTTTGGGAGTTTTGCATTGTTCGTTTTTCATGGGGATTTCCCATGATGCACTGAGGTCATGCCACTTCTGTCATCTTAAGCAAGTTGGTTTAAATGTCACCCTAAAATAATCATGAGGTTCTGAGATCATGTACTAACTATAAAAAGGGCAGTCATTCCAAAAAATTTAAACAGTGAAGATCAGGAGAAAGAATGAAGTTAAAGGGCAAAGCAAGGGTCAAAACTGAGAAACATTACAGAGCACTACAGTACCTGACAGAGTAAGAGTATGGGATTTGGGGTATTCTCGCTACATAATAAAGAGTATAAAGGGGAATGGGGACACCCTGAGACCCTAACACAACAAAGCAAGAAGTGAGCCAGAAGTGAAGGTGAGAAGTGTCATGAATCAAATCCTAGACTGGGATGAATGACATAGTTGGTCTGCCAGGATACAACTAGCAGAATAATTTAGGAGAAGGATCAGCAGAAGGGATGACACTAAAGACCAAGGCAAAATTTGAAAGACATGAAATCCAAGTCCAAAAAGAAATCAAAACTTAAAGTACATAAACTGAACACTATGTTCTTTTATCTGGGAAATTAAATGCACAAAACTAATCATACGCAAACTCTGTCAGTCTCTGATACCAAAAAGTGCTTGAGGTTCTGACCTTTAAACCATTGTGATGGTGAAGTCCTGTTCCGTGTGCTTTTGATCGTCATACCTGGCAATGCTATGGAAAAAAGGACAGAAAATGGCGGTGCCCATAAACAAAACAAACTGGCATTGAAACAGCGCAAACATAATTCATCCACTTTGAATAATATGTTTTAATTGAAATCTAAATAATTCAAAACCCCTGATAAATGCAAAAAGATCAGAAAAACATAATATTAAAGTCCTGAAAAATTGAAAACTTCCCATCTTCATAATAGGAGGATGACATTTGCCAACTTTTTCAAGCAGTTTTAATAAAAGGCCATTATTAGGAGAATTTTATATTTTAAAATCTGAAAATGCATTTAAAGCCTACAGTCACAGTCTTGTGATCTTGTTGATCGTTTAGTTTTATTTTTCTATGTTTATATCTCTTACTCTACTCTAGTTGGAGGATTATTATTATTATTAAAAGTCAATTCTCAGGCTGCATTGCATTCACTCATCTATCTATGCATCTTACATTTTATATATCCTCTTATTTACAGAATCCACTTAATCCAGATTTGGGGTGGCAGAGGTCTGCAGCCTAACCTGACGAGCCCACCCCAGATTGGACGCATTTTCATCATGCGGCCCACTTATGTGCTCTCATACTTGAAAATTACTTTAACACACACTTCTTTGGGATGTAGGAGAAGCCCACAGTATTCATTAAAAAAACACAACTGAGCTATAATATGGTTGCTCCTGTGATTAAATAATAATTATCAATAATTTCAGGAATGCAGTGACTCTAATTATTAGCATCTGAGGTAAGGATTACGAATGCACATCTGCTTTTATTTTATTCAACAGCGAATTTTAGTGAAGCAGCCTTTAAACCACATTTTTCATTTTATTTTAGCAGATTTTATATAAAAACTTAACTTCACTTGTACAAACTGCTCCTCTCGTGTAACTCCTGAGAAAGGAAGCAGTGCAAGCGTTCATGCAGGGCTGCTGGGCCGAGAGAGCTCGATGAAAGGAGCGCTGCAGGACAGGCGCTCCTTCCTGTTTCTAAAAAAAGTCCGCCAGGGTCAGCATTAGGAAGTGCACCTTTCCTGCCAGCTCATTTCCGCCCATATCCTGATGTCTGTCTCACTGCTGGACCTACCGCACTGCCACCTGTGTCATTCCCACCAGGTCCCTGAATCATAACACAGGGCAGAGGCCATCACTGGCAACTCAGCTGTCATCTGACGTGTCGCAGGTTTCGACCAGATGAGCACCTTGTGACAGATTTGTGCAAGGCCTTGTCCTGTCACGTCTGCTCACTTTGTGTTCCTGCTGTTTCAATTCATCTGCTCGTGGACAATAAGCATTGACGTAAACCCCAAAACTCATTGGTTCAGCTGACCACCTACATCTGAATCACTGTGTTAGTAACTCGAATTGCCTGAGCAACAGTTATAAAAAATATACAGTGGATTCAGAAAGTATTCAGACCCCTTCACTTTGTGCACACTTTATTGTGTTGTAGATTGAATTTTAAATGGGTAAATTTGCCATTTTTGCTTTTCATTCTACACTCAATAACCCATAATGACAGTAAAAATATTTTCAGAATGGTTTGCAAATTTACCATAAATTAAAAACTGAAATTTTCGATTAATTAGACCCTTAATTCAGTGCTTTGTAGAAGCTCCATTAGTTTCATTTCCAACTTCAAATCTTCTTGGCTAAGTCACTACACGTTTTGCATACCTGAATTTGAGAAGTTTATTTCCATCTTCCTTTTAAGTACTCTCAAGCTCTGTTAGATTGAATGGGAAATGTCTGTAAACTGCCATATTCAGGTCTCTCCACTGATGCTGTATGGGGTTTATGGCTGGGCTGTGGCTGGGCCACTCAAGGACAGTCAGTATTTGTTAAAGCCACCCCAGCATTGTCTTGGCAGTATGCGTCAAGTCATTGTCATTTGAAAAGTAAACCATCACCCTGGTCTGAGGTCATATGCACTCTGGAGCAGGGTTTCTTCAGAAAGCTCTCTATATTTGGCTGTGTTCATCCTTCCATCAATTCTGGCCAATCTCCTTATCCCTGACACTGACAAGCACCCCCATGGCATGATGCTGACACCTCCATGCAACTGATTATCAGTTCATGGTCTTGGAATTCTGTTCAAAGAGATCAATGTTGGTCTCATCAGACCAGAGCATCTTTTCCCTCATGCTCTCAGAGGCCTTTAAACACTGTTTGGTAAACTCCAAGCGGGATTCAAGAAGTGCTACAGAGATGGTTATCCTCCCAACAAATTCTTCCATCACAGCAGAGGACTTCTATAGCTCTGTTATAGTGACCATTGGGTTCTTGGTACCTTCCCTAACCAAGGCCCCACCTTTCCAAGTTACTCAGTTTGGCTGGGCGGCAAACTCTAGGAAGAGTCCTGGGGTTAGATTTATAAAATTTGCATATGCACTAAAAGAGGATCAGAATGTGCGTACCGGCTTTTTACGCAAACAGCCATATTTATATAGTATACATACTGTGACAGATTGGGGGCACTCTCGCTCCCTTGAACCTTCAGACACCACGTCAGACACCAGGTCAAAGTCCAATAACTTATTTTATTTGGACAATACAGTGCACAAAGCACCCTCCACTCCACTATACTCATAAACAATACAAATAACCAATAAACAATCAATCCTCCACTCTCCCAGGCATTGCCACCCTTCCACCCAGCTCAGCTCAGCTCTGGGATCTCCCACAGTCCTTTATATAGTCCGTGACCCAGAAGTGCTCCTGAACCCCTGTCCATGTGACTTCTTAGCACTTCCGGGTCAGAACCAAAAGTCTTCTTTTCATCCCGGAAGTACGTCAGTCTTTTTGTTCATGTGATTATGACGCACTTCCGGGTTGTATGCGAAAGTCTCTATGCTCCTCTCTGCAGCGCCTTCTAGGGGCCCCTGTGGTATCCAGCAGAGTTGTGGATGAAAACTCCAATATCCATAATTCCCTGCTGGCATTCGGGGCAGCTCCATGCTGCAGGGAAGGCTCCATCTGGCGGCCTGGGGGTATTGGCCGGGATGAAAGGCCGGCCATATCCCACAATACATACAGATAAACTAGTGGACACCTTCAAGGCTCTGCAGAGGTATCTGATTCCCTACTGTGATAAGAGTGAGTGCTGTTCCTAATGTTCTCTTCCCCTTTACCTATAGCTCTAAGGGGCCAAACCCAGAAAACCTATGATAAAGCCCCCAGCTCCAGAGGCCTCTTTCCTTCATGGCCAAGTGATGTAAGTTTGGCTTTGACATGTTGCATGTTGATCCGAGTGCACAGCCTTTTTCAAGTCCAGCCACAAATTCTCAATTGGATGAGATCTGGACTCTGACTCGGCCTACTCAGGACATTCACATTGTTGTTTTTAACTCATTCCTGTGTAGCTTTGGCTTTATGCTTGAGATTGTGGTCTTGCTAGAAAACAAATCTCCTTCCAAGAGGCAGGCTTCCAAAAAAACTGCATCAGGTGTTTCTCCAGAATTTCCCTGCATTTTTCTGCATTCATTTTACCTTCACAAGCTTGCTGTGCGGAAGGATCCCAACCATCATGCTTTACAGTAGGGAGTGTGTTGTGTTGTGTTGTGTTGCGTTGTGTCTTTAACCTTCTTTCCTTTTAAGTGTAAAAATAACCTTTAAACATTATTTCCTTTGCAGAAGCTGTGATAAGCAGTTCATGGCATTGAGCAGATTTTCAACAATCAATTCTTGAGAGCGTGGAGGCTTGGAATCAGTGCAGATGTGCGCTTGACGGTGGCTCTGGAGTTAATTGCGGTGCTTGGTTGATCACAATTACATGCAAATGCAGGTGGGTCAGTCAGGTGCCTCATTCTCACCTCAGAGTGGGTGGAGGGTCACATCTGCACCCAAATAAGCTAATATAAGAAGGGGTGGAAAAAGAGAAATGACAAAGAAAGAAAACAGAAGGAAAGACGGAGGTTAAAATGGGAGAAAGAATGAACGAGAGGCAGGATCAAAAGAGAGCCCATGTGAGAGAAATGGAGGCAGGTGGTCAGGTGTGAGCCTCAGGGCGAGGAGCCTAGTGCTGAAGATGGATGCTCCTATTGATCAACACAAGTGAGTAGGAGCGACCTCATATACAGTATGGTGTATCCGTGAATGCTCAGGGAAACGTGTGCGCGGCTCAGTACCGCTCCCCAGAGATGTTAACAGACTGACAATGGGGACCTGAGCCAGGTATTGATGGATGACTGCACCTGTTGGAAGGACGTGTCCTCGTGCTGCAGGATCACTTTTAAAAGGAAGCATTGGAGCTTGTGAGAGTTTAAAGGGCTATCTCTGGATTTGGACTTTTTAACTTCAGTTTAATGGAATTTCTTTTGAATTGATTGTAACTGCCATGATCACTTAATTTTATGGATTATTTATTGATTTATTCAGGTCAGGTCAGGTTATTTATTGAAGACTTTGAATCACTGCACTATTTTCTCTTTGTTTTGAATGACTTGTAGTAAAAGCCCTGTCACTCTTTACATCTACCCCTTGCTGTAAGTGTGTGTCCTCATTTGCCTGGTTCATCCTGGTCTATGACTATCGATGGTTTGGGTTCAAGAGGATCCCAAATGTGACAGGGCATATAGAGCTGACCCAGTCTTTCACAGATGCACACAGACGTGATACTGCACTAACTCCATTATTTACAGTATACTTTGTAAAACATAGAAACAGGGTCAGTTAAAGGGTTGGGGTCACATGAGGGATTTCCTGTTTAATGTAGTACACTGAAATAAAGAGTTGGTCTGTAGAGAAATATTTAAGGGCTGTCTGGTCCAAAATAAAGCTACCCCAGCCCTTAATGAATGCTTCCAGGTGGGGGAGGCGGTTCATTTTCTGGAGTGGCTGGTCCATAAATGAATGCCAGCTTCCAGTCTGTGCACCTAGTAAATAACGGAAAGACTGGAAGGGGCAAAACTTATGTAGTTTTGATGTAAGTGACATTAGAAGTCTTTTGGGATGTCCTCCTCCACTCTGTGGTAAAAGAGGGAAAGGAAGTTAACAACTGTGTCTCCCTTGTACTGTACCCCTACTTCTTACTTGGACCGAGCCTTCAAAGTACTCATTGACTGATGTTTCCGACAAAATATAAATAAAATAAACAGCTAATGGTTCCCTGCCTTGGCTCTATCTGTCATACTTCCATCTGTGATGTTTCAGATACAATTTGCATAAACAATGCACTTCAATATAATATCATTATTACATTTTTAAATCATCAAAATGATAATCACTAATATGTAGGACAAAAAAAAATGCCCTTAATGAATACAGTTAACCACATCAGCACTATCCTTGGCTAACCCGAGACAGTCTTTTCAGTTGGTAAGGTGGCGGCCCTCATGTCTGCCCTCATTTGCTTAACCTATTTCAAATTCCTGCTGCAGGTGCAGGGAAATGGCCTGGCTTTTGTGTCTGTCACATACTTACTGGAAACTTTTTATGATGACTTGAAGAATGCAGGAAAACCCCCGGCAACAATGCTTGGGCAACAGACTTCCTTTTGTGTCTTTTTTTATTGTTAGGCATAGGAAGCAGATCTACCATATAGTCATGTGAAAAAGTTAGTACACCCCATGAAATGTATTTTTTTAACATATGTAGACATATCAAGATTTGATCTTCATTTAAACATTATCTAAAGGTAAATATGAAATAATATAATACCCGTCATGCCTCATTTACATTTTGTAGTTCACTGTATAATTTAAATCAAACTAAATTCAAATTTTGCATGTAGAAAAAGCAAGCACACCCCAACATTCATGACTGCCTTAAATACCTAAAATTAGAATCAGCTACAAATGATTAGAACCTCATTATTATGGATCTTGTCTGAACCTTTCTTATTTATACCTCACAGAATTAGTTTGGTTGATACTCTGAGAAATTAATTCATGCTTTTGTTTTTCATTGACTAGATTACTGTAATCTTCTCTTAACACAGGAGTGTCCAGCTCCGGTCCTGGTGGGCCGCAGTGGCTGCAGGTTTTCATCCTAACCTTTTCCTAATCAGCAAGCAGTTTTCACTGCTAATTAACTCCTTTTCCCTTCATTTTAGTAGCCCTGTTTTTAAGGATTCAGTCCTCTGAATTGATTTGTTTCTTTATTAAATGGCAGCCAAACAGAAATAAGATGTGAAATGAGCCTACAGATGACCAGCTAAATTGGGGCTTCAAACTCCAAACAATTTCACTTCAACCAGTTTCTTAATGAAAAGCCAATTCTTGCTGGTTAATTAATTAATCACGACTTGTTGCTGCTCTCTTGTTGATTTTCTGTTTTTTCCAAGACCACCGTCAAGATGTTTTGGTGACCAAGACATTCACCTTTCTTTATTTTCAGGTTAGCTGGTCATTTGGCGTCTTGTTTTGTGTCTCCTTATTGTTTGGCTGCTCATCAAGGAAAACGAAACAACTAAAGGGTCTGAGTCACGTCAGTTAAAACTAAGGCAAAACAAGTTAATCAGCAACAAAAATGGCTCACTAATTAAGAAGATGGTTAGAATGAAAACCTGCAGCCACTGTGGCCCACCAGGACTGGTTTTGGACACCCCTGTCTTAACAGGACTACCCAAGGAATACATCAGTCGGTTGCAGTTATTGCAGAATACAGTAGCAACAACAAAAAAAAAAAAAATAGAGAACCTGAGCACATCTCACCAGTTTTAATGTTGTTACATTGGTTACCTGTGTCCTTTATATCTGATTTTAATATACTAATAATGGTGTGTAAAGCCTTAAATAATCTTGCCCCTTCCTATATTTTGGAGTGCCTGTCTCCCTACATTACAAGTCGTAACCTAAGATCTTCTCATAATGTCCTCCTTATTATTCCAGGAGCCAAGCTGAAAAGAAATGTTGTGGCGGCCTTGTGCTGTTATATACCAAAAACACAGAATACGTCAGGCTAATACAGTGGAACATTTTAGGAAACCCCTAAGATCCCACTTTTTTAATTTTGCCTTTTCATAGCTTCATTTTAGCTCTACTCTTAATACACTAGATATGTATAGAACTGTCATTCTCTTCAGTGAATCTGCAACCTTTATTAATCTTTGCTTTTCTCTGTTTTCTTAACTTTTAGCTCCAACACCACCTGATCAAAGCTCTGTGCAGCCATCTATGATATCTGAATGAACGCCAACTTGTCAGAAGATCCACTGCGTCAAGATAAAGCCTGAAAAGAATCAATAAAGGACTACTTAAGAACATTAATGATAGGCAGAATACCCAGTGGGCACTGGGTGGTCTTTTGGCCTAGAACTTCTGCAATTTATTTTTTATTTGGTTCTGTCCACCCCTGGCCATCTGTCACTTAGAAACTTTAAAAAAAATCATTTCTATATCTTATGGACCCCATTTCCCTAATTATATGTCGTTCTTATGTATGTGTGCAGTATTTATTTATCTTTTGTATACTATTTTTTCATTATTAATCTTATCTAAATTTAAAATGTTTTCTTTGACATGAACTACTTCTTCGACATGATGTTGTAAAGCACTTTGAGCTACATCCTTTTATGAAAATGTGCTATAGAAATAAATGTTTTTGTTGTTACTGTATGGCAAAAGTTGATCAAACACATTGTCACCTTATAGAAGTTAGAAAAGATGAAGAGGAAGAAGAAGAAGAAGTTGTTGAAGTGGGTGAGGCCCAGAGCTCTCTGGGGCCTTCAGAAAGATGGTTAGAGATATTCTTGATTTTGAGAAGGGATTTAAAAAAGATCTTCAGACAACTGGAAATCAGCCATTCACTGTTCTAATGATCATCTCAAAGTGGAGAAGATTTCTGACAACTGACAACTTTTCCAGGCCAGGTCATCCCAACAAGGTCAGCCCGAGAGTAGAACGCAAGATGCTGAAAGAGGTCTTTTAAAACATCAGGACTTCTTCTACTGACCTAAAGGTAGCTCTCTGTTGATGTCAATGTGCACGAGACTACCATTAGAAAGAGGCCACACAGTTAGATCTACATGAGAGGTGTGTCAGAAGAAAATCTCTGCTGTCCAGAAACAACATCAGGGCAAGAATAAAATTTACCCTTGAACACCTTGGCAAAGACCAGAACTTCTGGATCAATTTGCTCTGGACAAACGAGGCAAAGGTTTCAGTTTTCTGACAACAGTACCAGAAAGAGACATGTTTGGCAAAATCCAAAATAGCCTTTGAACAAAAGAATCCAACAGCAACAGTAAAGCACGGTGGTGGAAATATTATGGTTTGTGGCTGGTTTGCTACATCAGGGACTGTGCAACTCATATCATAGAAAAAACTATGAGCTTTTCATTGTACCACAGGGTGCTTAAGGATAATGTGATACCATCTCTCAGAAGATTAAAGCTCAACCTAAACTGGACCTTGCAATATGACAGCAACATTAAATATAACAGTAAATCTACCAAGAAATGGAATGGCCAAGTCAAAGCCTGGACCTGAATTTCACTGAAACAGTTTGGAGGAATCTGAAATGGGCTATGCCTGAAAGACAGCCCTCAAAAACCACACAGCTGAAAGAATTCTGCATGGAGGAGTGGGACAACCTTTCTTCCAGTTGATGTCAGAGACTGGTAGACAGTGTAATAAACTGGATGAACACCAATTAAATGGTTGGGGGTACCATGACATCCCATTCTTTTTTGCCCTCAAGTCAAGAGCTTTGGTGTTGTTTTTGACAGCACTCTGTCTTTTCAAGCTCTTATGAATGCTACATCCTGTACTGCCTTTATCACCTTCATAGTCTTTCATGACTTTGTCTCTTACTGTCTAACTTTGTAGCTGAGACACTGATTCATTCGTCACATCAAAGCTAGACTGTAGTAATGCTTTATTGTCTTCTATTCCAGCAACACTCCTAAACAAGCTGTAATTAGATCAAAATACTGCTGCAGGCTTTGTGAGTCAAACCAAGGCTCTCAGTCACCCCACTTCTATTCTATACAAACTACATTGACTTTAAGATTCTTGTCCTCACTTAGTAAGCACTCAAGATCTGGCTCTCACTTATTTAAAAACTCCTTCTTAAAGATTATACACCAACTCACAAACTGCACTCGTCTATTTCTGGCCTTCTTGTAGTCACTTCAGTCCTCCAGTGTTTCATGGGAGCTTGAGCTTTCAATTATGCTTCTCTTCTGCTCTGGAACTGCCTCCATCATTATATCTGTACTCATGGCTCATTTCTTTATTTCTTTATTTAAAAAATATCTTAAAACTCACCTTTTCAAAATTGCCTTCTTGAATCTGTACATTTTATCTATTTAAGCTGTTCAGATTACCTTTTGTTTTATTGCATTTGTTTATATATTTAATTGTACTGTTTTATGGCTTTATCCTATAATGTATCCTTGAGAGTCCAGAAAGGCATAATTAAATAAAATGCTCTAGTAATAATAATAATAATAATAATAATAATAATAATAATAATAATAATAATAATAATGGCACAGGGTGACACCTTGAATCGACCCTTGGTCTACCAACTGATTTCATGGTTTCTGTCCAGCTTTGCTTCAATGTTCTACATGGCCATTACTTTACAAGAAAACAAAGTCAGGTGCACACAGGACTGTGATGGCCACAAAACTGGGAAAACACGGAACACAAATTCCAACAGATGACTTTTTCTCCTGGACAAAGCTAAACCAGATGACAAAAACACTGCTGTGTACGTTAACCTTGCTTGTTGTGCAGATTGAAATGAGTTTATAAAATGAGTTAGATGGTGTGATAAAGTAAAAACAGTAATTATTTATTTATAATGATCCAAAAGAGTAGTCAAAAGTCTAGATAGAAGGAAAGACCTAGTGAGGTAAAATAGGTATCAACGCAGCATAAGGGAGAATCGTGATCCAAGAATAGGCTGCAGCCATGCATGAAATATCAAAAAACAATTATGAAAGCACTACACAAAAAACAAACATCCAAAAATCCCTTATGCCTAAGGGAAGTGCCACAGTGTAGCTTCCTCTTCTATTTGCTTTACCCCTCCCATCATGGGACTGCCACCTGATTAATGTTGCATGGCAACAGACACTGAAAGGAGGGACAAACTGCAGTGGTTGGAGCTTGGCTTGGGGGTGGAGCCCCAGACAAATCCTACCAGGTGATTCCAGTAATATGTCAAATATCTGTTTACCTCAATAGTTCGGGATGCTTGTATGAATTTAGTGTTGCTGAGCTATGTCAACTTGCCCAACACATGCAGTCCTGGGGTGTGGTTCATTCTGAGTCTGCAGGAGTGCACAGTGTCTTGGGGACATTAGTTTTTGTCATTAACCATACTGATCTGTACCATAAGAACCATGAACTATATCAGATCTGTCTACCTTTCTGTTCCAGGCGTGTCATCTTTACTATTGATCACACCAATTGCTGAAATGTCATGCACTATCCATATTATTGTTATTACTTACTGTTTGGCTGACACTTTTATCCAAGATAACATACAACATTTGAGATACAATTGGTGACATTTCTTTCATTGGTAACACTTTAGTTACACTTTAGTTTAGATACTGCAAAAATGCATATCTTGCTCATTTACATCTATGAAATACAACCTTAACATTGGCTTCTTTTAGTTTTAATTACTGATATAAAGCGTCAGCAAAGTGGTTATCCATTTCAGTGTGGCTTTTGATATGCTGGTGAAATTACTTATGAATATGATGGATTCACATGTCTCATAATGAAATCTGCAATATCAAGAGACATATGTCTCACTTAAGCTAAAGTGAACTTAATTTAGTAGGACATATTGCACAGATGAATAACAACGTTACCTTGTTGTGGCCTTGTTACATAAGAGTAAATGTGTAATAGATGTTTTTTGCAGTACATATACTAAATTGTTACCTATTTGTTTTTCCAAAATGAGCACAACCAGGTGAAGTGACTTGCTTAGGGTCAAACTGTACCAGGTGAACCCACAACCTTTTGCAGTCCTGAACCTTAAGCAATACACCACACTGCTGTATGATTCATTTATCGGTGGCTTGGACTGAGACAACCCTGTTTAGAAAGTAGTCAAATATTAGTAGGAAGGCCATGCAATTAGATAGATGGGCAACAGTCAGGGGACAATGAAATGGAAGAGAGGATTAAAGGCAGAGGGACTCCTGCCCTCCAGCAATAGGCGGGAAGAGGTTTTACAGGGTGGTGGGGATTTTTGTTTGTTTTGCTAACTTTTGTGACCTAATTACAGTCTTATCAGTTGTCATCTGTGGAATAGGGGATGCAGATCAATTCTTCATGAAAAGCAGAATTTCTGGTTTTAAACAGAAGTGCCAGAAATCACAGAAAAGTACTTCATAGGAAAAATAGCATGTTTTGAAGAAGTGAAAAAAGGGTAGCATTACAGGTTCTGCTGGCAATGACCCTCATGAACCTCCAAGATTTCCTGCGCATTCAATGTATTGTGACCTTTAGGGGGTACACAGCTCCCCAAACACCCAACACAACAGACACTGACACAAGTCCCAGCACAAAACAGGCTTTATTTCTAAGGGGAAACACCTTTCACCTGTTTCCCAGCCCCAATCAAATGCAGCACAGTAATAAGTGATGGGCAGGGCTGAGCTGTCATGCTCCAAACCTGTGGCACCACAGAAAGTCAGGGGGACTGCCTTTTGTCATCCCAGGGGAGATATTGACCAATACAAGCTCTCTTCCCTAGTTCTTCCATCGTGGAGACGTCCCAGCTGGATAAGAGCCCAGCCATCCGTCAAACTATTTATAGACGTTTTTTCACCTCTAACTTAACCCTAAACCTAAACCTAACCCCTAATGTAATGGATGGATAGATTAATGCAATTAAATTAATTTTACTTATTTCAGGTGTGTGAGCTAATTGGACTTATCATTTGTTGCCAATCTATTAGTCAATTGTGGGCGATAACATGATGGATGAACTACCAGTGACCTTTTCATTGTGAAGTCTTCCCTTGAACATAACTTGAAAACTTGCTCAGACCTGCATGTCAGATCACAACCTGTGGCAAGCTCTGTAGAACATGAAATCCCGCTTAACAGGGAACTGCGGGAAATTAACACACCATCATCTTATTTATACATTTAATGATTTTGCCAAGCCATCCATCGAGCACCTGCTTTCCGTGAAGTATGTAGGTGCGTGTTTGCACGTGCGAGTGTGTATGCTTTTCAACTGCCAGCCAGGTTGATGATGGCAGCAGACCGGTTTGCTTGCAGCACCTTCAAGTAATATGCATCTGTCAGCCATGGGGTGGGCCTGGCAAACTGCCACATCAGATAAGGAACTTTGTATAGCACTACACAGTTAGCCTTGACTTCGCTCAGTCGAAATCTTTCCCAGGTCTGTTGGTGAGGCCCCATTGAACCTAACGCTCATATGGCGCCTGAGGCCCTTTCTATGTCATGTTCCTGTGTTTTGTTTTCTATTATTATTTTACACTCATAGAACTTCTGAAATGTCAGTACATTCATATTATTAATCAGCTACTGATTCCTTTAGTGTTCATCTATTCACTTATTGCTCTGTAATAAGATCTTAAAGGCTTACAAATCTCCAATGACAAAACTTTGGAATTGAAGCAACCTATACATCACGTAATAATAACATACTATGTAAGAACACCTCTAGACAACATTTTATTACATAGCAATAAGGTATTAATAGAAAATCCAATAGCACGACACTAACCTTCTTTCCAGAAATCTCTGTACTTTCCTGTTTCAATTTTCTTTCTCTTTTATGTTATTTCATGAGATTCCAGGGACAGAATGTAAAGCAAAGAAGGAAGCAAAACGGTTATTTCCAAACATTCACAATGTTGAAAGAGTCCATTATATTGCCGGTCCTGCTCCTGAAGCTTATCATCTTCTGAAAAATTTCAGCAGTTCTAGCATATATAATGAGCTAGGCTTTAGGGTTAGGAGCAGGTGAACTGATGAGGTGGTCTTCTCTGAAGTGCTGCTTACACCATGCCATGTGCTAGTCCATGCAAGACTGAAGCTACATCCTCACTAACTACATTTCATCAAAAAACAGTTTTTTAAATGAAAACGATCTTTGTCCACACCACTATTTTCACATTGTTTATGAAAGTATCTCTGTCCAAACTAAAATAACCTAAAATGCATGTGAGGTAGTCATTTGCCTACCCTGTGCTTACACGCATTGGTGGAAAAATTCTTGAAGGGATGGTAATGCCACCGGCTACAGGATTTATTACTAAACTGTAGCAACTAGTAAAATATTTTCCATTTGCACATGTATGCAGCACTCAAGCTCTATAAATTGCAGTTTAGATACATACAGGCATGCAACAGAACAAGAGCCAAGGACAGCAACTCTTTTGCATCTGCAGTGTTGGAATATGGTTGACTTCCATGAATAGTGACCAATCAGGAAATGACTTGTTGTAATGATCAAGATCCAATCAGAGAAAACCTACTTAATTAGCACAAACAGAAAATGCATTATATTGGTGTAAAACTTACAGGATGGAAAGGCCATGATAGTGTGTTCAACTGTTCACAAGTGCAGCACATACTGCAAATGATATATGTGACTTTAGACTTTCCCATTATGGGTATAAAAGGCACCTACACAAGAGGACCTCATTGAGTGACCGCTGGCAAATAGAGACTCTTAGGGAGCGAATATACCTCAACAAAGAGGATGACAACAATACGTCCAGCTCTTGGAGTTTAAGCGAAGGAGAATTGTGGGAATGGAGTACAGTGGATTACCCCTCTGGGACATTGCTGCTCATGTTGAATGGAATGAAAAAGCAGTAATTGAGAGTATGAAATGAGTGGTTAGAGGAGGGATGAGCTGGCTGAAGTGAGGGGTTTGGAGCACCCCAATATACCAATCGACTGTAGGACAGACATCTCATGCACATGACAGTGATGGACCAAACAGCCAGATCACAGACTCTTGATTAACAGTTAGAATTTGTCACCTATCAAAAGGTGTTCACACACACTGTTTGAATTAGTGGGGTTTTGTCACTCGCAGCCTATTGTTTTGCATTGTGTTTTCAGCCAAGTTCTGGTTCAATTTATTGCACAGGTCCATTTTTGGAGGAACTGCAGTGTAAAACTCCTGGAGGCCAGGTTTTATGCTGTGCGGTGCCCTTGGGTTCCACTTCCATTCCCGTCACATGTACATGACCAATACCTTGACCATCCATCAATATTTCACAGACGTGTTTGAGGCTAAGGAGGTACCCTATCTACAGAGGTGCTATATTCCAATAGGTTAATGATTGACCACATGTGGCACAAAGCATCCTACTGTTCCTAGATAACCACCATGTGCTATTTCTGCCCTGGCCCAGATTTGCACCCCATTAAACAAACACTTGGGTGACAACTGGCATACTAGAGAGCACCAGCAGTTACCATGGATGAACTTTGGACATGTATAGGGGCTATGTGGTATGCCATTCCTCAAGCACACATTCAACATCTCTTGCTGTCAATGACAGACTATATTCAAGCAGTTATTTTAACCAATGGCAGATACATCAAATGGTGATAATTGTGTGTTCTGCATGCGTAATTTTCAGTTGAACTTCTAATCATGTTGCTATGCATCATAAGTAATCTGCCATATAAAATTAGCTTTCATATCTCATGCCTTACTTTTTAAGCAGTGTACTAATAAAAACACTTATCAAGTAGATAAAAAAATTTCCAGTAAAAATAAAGGAAAATAACGAAGAGCTAAATAATGCAGTGATAACAAAGAGAAAAGTATTGCTACAATTCAAAAAAACTGACATTAACCGTCAGGACCACATGCTATTCACCAGGAAGCTACTGATTTTAAAGATATAAACACTTACAACACATTTTTTGGAAATGATGCCATTTCAGGGGAAATTCCTTAAGACTACAAAACATCATATCATTACATACATAGGTGATCAGACAGATAGTAGGAGGAATAAACAAGTTAGCATGATGCGTATATTGACAGTAGATTTGAAACAATTGTTAAAATTGAACAACACATTTCATGTAAAGGTATATCAGGCAACAGTCTACCTTGATTTGGACGGAGGTTCTGTTTCACTAATATGTTAAGAATGTTATGAGGAAGCAACAAAAGTATTTATTGAGGTAGATTTTTACAATATCATTTATCTTGCCTTTGAAATCCTTTTGATAACATACCACACTAAAGGCGAGTTATCAAAATGAAAGAAGCAGAAGTTGAAGGTACAGTAGGCAGAGAGGTGGACATCGGATCAGCTTAAATACATGAAGCAAAATGTTAAGGAGAGTAGAATTTTATCTGATTTAGATTATGATTAAAGAGGTGTCCTTGTGGGATTCGTTCTGGGGTTTCTGCACCTTTTAATTTATATGAATCATATCTATAATAGGAAACTTATAAGCTGGAGAAATCAGCAGATGACACTAAACAAATGTAGAATACTCTAGGGTAGCACTTCAATTTTCAGGTGGGCCGTGACCAACCCTGGCTGAAACCCGCTCAGACAGAATTGGTTGATTCACAACAGCAGGAAGTGGACCTCAGCTGATCTTGGATGATCTCCTCAAACCCCACTCTGACAATCATGCTCAATTTACCAAGGAGGAAAAGCATTGACAATCACACTTAATTCATCTATCTCTCTGACTCTCTGGTGATTGCATGGGACCCCCTAAACATTAAATACAGGAAAGGGGTTCCCCTGTCCCTTTTAGGAAGGTTTTCAATTCACATAGGAGGACAAAGTGAGTCGCAAACACATTGACATGTCAAAACTGGGTCGTGACACTACAGAAGTTGAGAAACACTGAGTCTGCAAGATCATTAAAGGTGGACCTGGATAGAATTAGGCTTGGGCATATATTTGGAAAATGAAATATACTGTTAATGCATGTAAAATTGAAGATATAGAAAGAAAAAATATTAGGTATGATTTCATAAAGAGGATCTAAATCTTTAAAGGACACTTTATGAGAAGCATCTATGCATCATAATAGACTCATCAGTGACTACATCCAGACAGCATACAGAAGAGTGTGATATAATAACGACTCACAAAGTCTTGCAAAGATTTGGGTAATGACTCCGTATAATGTTCTGGACAAAAGAGTTGAAAAAATTGGCAAAAAAGGATCAAAAGTATAGACATTTGACAGATGCGGTTTGAACACAATCGATTTTTATACAAAAATGGTGGCAGGAAATGAGGTTAACAGGAAGTGACATCACAAGCAGATGGACAGAAGTGACATCATTGTTGCAGACCGGAAGTGACGTTATTATGGTGGGACAGAAGTGACGTCATCTCAGATGGACGGAAGTGCCGTCATCATAGAAGGACCCAGAAGTGATGCCATCGAGAGGGGCTGGAAGAGTTGGGTAATGACTCCGTATAATGTTCTGGACAAAAGAGTTGAAAAAACTGGCAAAAAAGGATCAAAAGTATAGACATTTGACAGATGCGGTTTGAACACAGTGGATTTTTATACAAAAATGGTGGCAGGAAATGAGGTTAACAGGAAGTGACATCACAAGCAGATGGACAGAAGTGACATCATTGTTGCAGACCGGAAGTGACGTTATTATGGTGGGACAGAAGTGACATCATCTCAGATGGACGGAAGTGCCGTCATCATAGAAGGACCCAGAAGTGATGCCATCGAGAGGGGCTGGAAGAGTTGGGTAATGACTCCGTATAATGTTCTGGACAAAAGAGTTGAAAAAACTGGCAAAAAAGGATCAAAAGTATAGACATTTGACAGATGCGGTTTGAACACAATGGATTTTTATACAAAAATGGTGGCAGGAAATGAGGTTAACAGGAAGTGACATCACAAGCAGATGGACAGAAGTGACATCATTGTTGCAGACCGGAAGTGACGTTATTATGGTGGGACAGAAGTGACGTCATCTCAGATGGACGGAAGTGCCGTCATCGTAGAAGGACCCAGAAGTGATGCCATCGAGAGGGGCTGGAAGTGACATCATCTCAGGAGAGCCAGAAGTGACATCATAGCTTGAATAAAGAGCTGGGATTATTGAGTGGAAGCCATTTTGTGTGACCGGAATTATGGATGGTGAGCTATGGTTTATCTTCTTTTATTCAGAGAGGCATTAGTATGTTCAATCAACCCTTCATCCCTTGTAGTATCACTCAACTTAGGGCTTGTTGGCTGCCTCCTAAGCGCAAGTGTGTGACAAGAGATTAAGAAGGTTAGTAGGATTTAGAGTTGTGTATCATTAATGTGTTCACAAAAGGCACCTTAACCTTGAATGATTTGTTTTTATTGATGGATAAGTTAATTTTGGAAATGCTAAAATTATTAGCCTTGTTTAAGAAAGATAGATAGATAGATAGATAAGATAGATAGATAGATAGATAGATAGATAGATAGATAGATAGATAGATAGATAGATAGATAGATAGATAGATAGATAGATAGATAGATAGATAGATAGATAGATAGATAGATAGATAGATAGATAGATGGCATTTTTTCACACACCTCTTCTGAATAATTTATTTGCTGAAAGTTCTCAGTGTTAGTGTGTCAGAGAAATGATGTGCAGCCTCGTTCATTGCTCTCCTTTATTAATACTTCCAGGAGGTCCAGAGTGTATCCAATAACTAAGCCTTCCATTTTACTTAGCTTGTTATTTTGGTGGGCCTCTCTTGAAGTGATGTTACCAGCTTAGTACATCACAGGATAGACAATTACACTGGCCATCACAGAATTGCAGATGATGTGAAGGATGTCACTTCACACATTTAAGGATTCTGCTTTGTCCTTTCTTATGTAGTTCCTCTTTGTTAAGAGACAAGTACAAAATCATTGATGTGGACACTCAAATACTTGTAGAAGTGCACCACCTCTACACCCACTCCCTGAATAGTGACCAGACTTGGAGGCTCTTTGGTACAGTGAAAGTCAATAAACAGTTCCTTGGTTTTACTAATGCAGACAACCCTCTTTTCACCAAGAAAGAAATGTTCTCCTCTGTCTTATCCTCTTTATCAATACACCCCATAATTGCAGAATCATCTGAGAATTTCTGCAAGTGACATGACCTGCTGATATAATGTATTTATGGTTTGTACAGAGTGAAGACAAAAGGTGACAGAATTGTTGTTTGTGGTGCGTCAGTGCTGCTCATATCCATATCAGAAATTGAGTATCACAAACTGTGGTCTTCCTGACAGATACTCCATTATCCAGGACACCAGAGGCTCATTCACCTGCACACGTGTTAGCTTCGCACACACTTTCATCGGCAATGGGTAGAAACAACCACAAGATATATTTCCTGAGGCAAATGTGCTGTGATCACATTCCTTCTCCTGGTTGAAATAATCTCTCATTATGTCAGAAATCGGTAAATAATGAATGATGAACTGAATATATAGTGCTAAGCTCAGCAGCACAATCTCAGGAGCTGTAACGTAACATAACGTAACATAAAAGTAATGTGTGTTAAGCAGTTTGATTACTTTATAAAGTAACAAGTAAACTAATACAATATTACTGTACCTTATTGAAGTAAAAATACCTGTGTTATTATTTTCTCAGCAACACTGAGTGTAGGGCAAGAAACGCACATAACAATATGCTGCTCCTTTGTAGGGCTCAGCCAAGCTTAAGGGTGTGATAGCAGAAATATATATATATATATATATATATATATATATATATATATATATATATATTCACGGCATTCGTAGTCTGTGTCACAATCTGATTGTATGGGTGGTTACCTACCAGGTAACGCTTGTGGTTGGCCAGCAATCTGCTAACATCCGCCACGGTGCCCTCAGTTTGTGAGGAGCAGATCATAGAATGGTTGAAATAGTTACTGTCAAATAAATGCAAAGAGTACACGACACGTGTTTCGCCCTCATTCTGGGCTCATCAGGTGTACACACATATATATATATATATATATATATATATATATATATATATATATATATATTTGCAGGTGGAGATCCACAAAGGGAGAAAAAATTAATCACGTATCATAAAGTAGTTTTTTATTCCTGAGCTTTTAACCCCTGCACAGGGGTCTTCATCAGAGGATTATGCTTAGACTTACAGGAATCAAAGGCGATATATAGCAAAAAATTACGTGGGGGGTGGAGGAGGTGGCTAAGTCAGTGTGATCAGGACTGGGGGGGGGGTATTGGGTGTACAGTTTATTTATTATGAACGTGTTCTTCTTAAGTTTGCATATGCTGGATTTATGTCCAAGTGTCTGTTGATGGCGTTCTCATTTGATAGCCAAGATTCGGCCAGCTCTCTGGCACTTTTAGTACTGGCCTTAAATTTTACTTGTACATTGTCCCAGTTAAATGTATGTCCTGTTGATTTAGTATGTGTGTAGATGAATGAAAGTGAGTCCTTTCTTCTGATGCCGTTGCGAAGTTCCTGTATACGTGTTGGGATTCTTTTTGAAGTTTGTTCTATGTATACCGCTGAGCAAGAACTGCATGGAATGCTATAAACTGTGTTTCGTGTTTCTGCTATCGATTTCTTGTTTTTAGCATTAAAGAGAAAACTCCTTTTCTTCATCCCGGAAGTACGTCATTTCCTCTGTTGCTGTGACTAGGACGTACTTCCGGGTTATAGGGAAAATACAAGTCTTTGGGCCTCCCTGCAGCGTCCTCTGGTGGCCCCCATGGTATCCAGCAGGGCTGTAAATAAAGACCTGCTGGCATTCGGGGCACCTCCATATTGCAGGGAGGGCTCCATCTGGCGGCTTGGGGGTATTGGCCGGGAGAAACTGCAGGCCATATTCCACTATATATATATATAGTAAACTATTTCAACCATTCTATGATCTGCTCCTCACAAACTGAGGGCACCGTGGCGGATGTTAGCAGATTGCTGGCCAACCACAAGCGTTACCTGGTAGGTAACCACCCATACAATCAGATTGTGACACAGACTACGAATGCCGTGAATATATATATATATATATATATATATATATATATATATATATATATATATATATATATATATATAAAGAGTCTGATTAGTTTTCATCCAGCTATTTGCTATAGATGTGTTGAAATAGTGCGATCAAATGATACAGCAGTCATTGTCTATATGGTGAATCTTCAAGGGCTCGGGTCAGGGATTGTCAAAAGGACATGGATGTTATTTACTTCACAACACATGAAAGACTAATTGTATTTATGAAACACAATTATTACATTTAGTGGTGTGTCTATTCGCTTTCTTGAATATTCATATATAAGCTTAGAATTCAATAATTAATGCTGGCCATGGGAATGTAATGCAACAATAATATACTGTTTGTCAAGTTATGGTTGGGTGTAAGAATGACAGGTCCCGTGATAAAATTTGGAGCACCAAACAGATCATCCTATTTCATCAACAAAAGGTTCAACAAAAAACAAACACATCATGGCATTAGGCGTCTTTCCCTTTTGCTTACAAATAAAAAAGATTCAGCCTAAGCCATAGGATCCAGATCTGTTTGCTCGGGAACTCTGTCCAGCAGGTCACTCTTGCCAAAAGATGCCTCCTTTTGGGCAGCCGGGGTTCTTATGGTTGGGGAACAAGAAGGGTTAGGGCTAAATGACCTCACTGGGTGGTTTCTCAGTGAGAAAGAGAAACAAAAGAGAAACAGAATACAATGTAATAAACTGCGTCCCCTCTCATCCTGGTGAGTTATTACATTCCTCAATCAAGTCCTTGAGGAGATCTCCCGACACACATGTGTGACATCATGTATGTATTTTTATTATAATATTATTAAATAAACACACTTAATTGGGAGAAAGCATTTAAATTGAAGGCCTGCTTTTACTCCCTCTCATTCAGTCCAGCCAGTAGTAGCTTAGCTAACATCGCACTTTATATGATAACACCATTATAAGATTAACAGTTAAAGAAAAGTGAGTGAACACATTATCATGAAGAGAATATTCCTTGTACTTGTGCATATCTGAATTTCTTCAACAAGCAAAAGGTCAATTCACATGTGCAGTTTCACAGACGGCTGATAAAAAATCCTGAATAACTCCAGTTATGGATATGAACATAAACGTAGCAACAGGTGGCGGGTTTACAATTCAAATTTTCTTGTAATATTGTTAATTTATTTCCAAGCTTGTTTGAGGATTATGATTGTGATCACTTTGAAAAGCACAATATAACAAAGACTGAAACTGGCCTCATCTTTATACATTTTATTTATCTCTTTACTACAATTGCACAAATGGTACTAAAAGCCAATTGAAAGGTCATAGTGGACCAGACATGCTCACACTCATCCCAAACTCACATGCTTGATTTCCACAGATTTGTCCACTTTCCTAAATTGAGTTGCAATTGGATCAGAGCCTTTCCGGGCACCTTTAGGTTTAAAACAGACACCAACTCTAACCTGAGTACTATTTTGTCACAAGGCACACTTAACGCCCACACTCACTTAAGTGTAGTTTATTGGACGTGTCACTCTACCTTACCAGCACAACTTCGGATGTGAGGGGAAATCATCTCCTTTATGATCAAAATTCCTTGCATTACTTATGAAAGAATGTCTTTACAACTCTAGTTCACTCATGTACTACATAATTGGAGAATTCTTTTGCATGTCTATAATTATAAAAGTTAAAACAGGTTTGGCATGGGCAAAGGTAATGTTAAAAGACTTGGCCAATATAGTCGAGACAAAATCAGGTGAAGCAGGTTCGCCCCCTAGTGGAAACAAACTGAATTTTGTACCAATTAATCATTAAACCAACCAGTAAAATAATCAATCAATCAATTAATAACCTATTTATCCATTCATGAATATATGCTGTTTAAAATATAAGTAATTAGTACATCACCATGATTTATGCTTTGAGAAGCATTGAGAATATGTTAAACTATATGAGCTACACTATGTGGGCAAAAGTATATGGACACCGCTCCAAATTATTGAGTTCAGTTGTTTTATTATGTGGTCTGCAAGTGGCGCACTAGCCCCCCAAACCCGACACAGACAGACACAGATGCAAGTTCTTTCACAAGCACAGTTTTTATTCCTGTGGGAAATGCTTTCACTCGTTTCCCACCAGCACCCAAGTACAGCATGGTAGATTATGCAAACTTAAAAAGTGGGGCTGCCAAGTGCTGAAGCACATAAAAATCATTTATTCTCTGTGGCGTCACTCGCAACAAAATTCCAAACTACCTCTGGAAGCAACATCGTCACAAGAACTTGTGCATTGGGAGCTTCATGAAATGGGTTGTCATGGTCAGAGGCGTAGCTAGGGTTTTCAGCGCCCGGGGACAACTGAAGATTTCGTGTCCCCTCCTGTTTGCCAAAATGCAATGGGGAAGGGAAATTTGGCACCCCCTGGATGCTGCGCCTGGGGACAGATGTCCCCCCTTGCGCCCCCCGACCCCCCCTCCCAGCTACACCACTGATCATGGCTGAGCAGCTGCACACAAGCCTAAGATGAGTATGCACAATGTCAAGCGTCAACTAGAGTAATGTAAAGCACACCGCCATTTGACCAACATGTTCTCTGTAGTGATTAGTCACACTTCACTATCTGGAAGTCTGATTGATGAGTCTGGGTTTGCTGGATGCCAAGAGAACACCACTTCCTAGACTACATATTGCCATCTATAATGTTTGGTGGATGAGGGCTGGTCTGGGACTGTTTTTCAGGGTTTAGGTGAGACCCCTTCATTCCAGTAACAGGTACTGTTAATGCTAGAGCATATAAAGACATTTTAGACAACTGTGTACTTTCAACTTTATGAAAACAGTTTGGGGAAGGCCCTTTTCTTTTCCAGCATGACTGAGCCTCTGTGTAAAAAGCCAGGTCCATTAAGACATGAATGAACTCAAGTGGTCTGCAAAGAGCCTTGACCTCAACTTTATTAGACACCTATGGGATGAATTAGAGTGCCATTTGTGAGTCAGGTCTTCTCATCCAACATCGTTACCTGACCTCACAAAGACTCTTTTGGCTCAATGGGCACAAACACCTAGAAACAAACTTCAAAGTCTAGTGGAAAGCCTTCTCAGAACAGTGGTGGCTGTTATAACTACAAAAGAAGCGGGGGGAGGGGGAGGTCAACTCCATATTAATGCATGTCCAATAAGCTCAATGAGGTGTGATTGATGTTCAGAAACTTTTTCCAGTATAGTGTATATGATGATTTTTTAATGTGAACACTCAAGGAAAAATCAAAATGTTATAAATTTAATGAAAATTCTAGTGGGGTGAAATGTACCTGGGAGAGAGCGAGAGAGAGAGAGAGAGAGAGACAGGCTGTCAGAAGAGGCGGAGTCATCCTGAGAATCCAATCAGAGGGTGTGCATGTGTATGTCCATGGGGGTGTGTGTGTGTAAGTGAGGGAGTGAGTGAGAGAGACAGATCAAGCACTTAAACAATAGCACCTATGACATCTGCTCCTCTGCCTTAATTCTTTGGCCTTTTTATGTGGCCTGTAGAGAGTCTTAGGAAAGATCCTCATTTGGTTGGACTGATAGAGTTGGGAAAATATGGCAGATGGTGTTGTCTTTAACCTTAGGGGAACAGTGTGAATGCGCAGGTAGTGGACACAGCTGAGAAAAGATTAATGGATCCACATGGAAGGAACCATAGAATGTCAAAGTAGTAGCAGATGCTATAGAAGGCAGTCAAGGAAGGAGACAGAAGTAAAATTATGCATAAGTAATAATATGATTGAAATAACAATGGCTACTCCAGAATAGCAAGATGTGCAAGTTCGCACTAGCTTTTAATTGCATCACAAAAAATCAACCACTGTGCTTCTTAAATAAGTTCTGGCCTTTAGGTTCCCAGTCAGAACTAAAACATTCAGGCTGCACATGAGCCAGTTCTTCAGCAAACTGTGAATTCTCTTACAAAGCGTGAGATAATACACAGATTTATACATTTCCCCAACACTCCATGTGAGGTGATGGTTGAAAGCAAGTTGCCTTCATGCAAATCACCAGTTTTTCTGAAGTTGTTGATGGGATTGACAACACATAGGTAAAGATAATTGATCCAAGAGTGGATGAGCACAGATATATGAATCACAAACAATACTACGGTACCAACACATAGGGGGTCATTGAAACAACCAACATATCACCCTGAAGTTAAGCAGGGCTGTATGGGTAATTAAGAGAGAAATGTCACACAGGTCCATTCAGCTTTACATTGCACAAACTCCTGGAACTTTCCTGTTATGTTTTACAAGTCCAGGAAGGTTTGAGATGGCAGGAGGGATACCTCCAGGGCATTGGATAAATACAGCCTTTCAGAAGATGAGGGGGATCACAGGGAGGTACATGTCACACGGCTCTGGAACGACTCTATGACTGGGAACAATGGAAGAGTGAATGTGACTTATGGCCGTGGCTAGTTTCAGTATAATAGTTACTTTAACAGGTGTTTCCTAATGCCATAACAGTGGGAAGGTGATTCTTCTGAAAGATTCTTCTTCCTTTCTTTTGTACGACTGTGGATCATTCATTGGTAAATAAACATTCCCATTATCAAACTTAATTCTCATTCAGTGTGTGTGTCTCGGTCTTTCCATTTCAGTGCTTGTTACAGTTGCTGTTGTTGTGAAGTGGCGACAATTATAAGCAGCTTATCATAGTACGCAATGTTCTTCTTCTTCTTCTTCTAATACTACTTTAAATATTATTATTATTATATATTTTTTTATTTAAGGTGTAGCCTTAGTGTTAGTATTGGAAAACTACAAAGTGTCCAAGGGAATTACAAAACATTTTCATGAATGCTATGTTGTGGTTCAGGGTGCTGTAAAATCAGAGTGTCATTCATTTTTAAACATGAACTCTCACTCCTAGCTGGCAGAAGGTGTAGGATACTTCATTACTAATTCTCTTATCTTATTCTCAGGAACGACAAATAATGATCCTAGTCAGACTTTTAGACCAATTCCTGAGAGGCTTCATAAGTATAGGCACAGGCCTATGCTGGTCGTCTCATCTCAAATTATGTAATATAGTTGGAGATGAGGTGAATGCAAGCAGCAGGGGGCTCAGCACACTCAGGCCTGTGGAGTGCCTGTGTTGAGTGTCAGCATGGAGGATCAGCACATATAATGGAGTCAAATGGAGCACATTTATGGAGTTGAAAATCTGGTAGCAGAGGATAGGAAGCATCAGATCTTGGAGCCTGCTGATAGAACAGTGCTAAACAGTGTAGTCTACAGATAGGACCCTGAAATAGCAGTTCTTTATAATGCAAAAGATATGTCATCCTCTTTGAGCCATTTATGGTAACATGCATACTTCAGGTGGTCCAGAGTATTGGAAATGTTCAAGTTAATGTGCCCCAGCACCAGTTTGTCAAAGTGGCAGATAGGGCCACTAGTCAGTAGTCATTGAGGCTGCCCAGTTTGTTTGTTTTTTCTGTGTCTTCCTAAGCCTAAAGACTTGATATGCACAATAGGAAAGCTGAGAGAAAACATATAAAATTTTCTAAAGGGCTATACCTGCTACAGTGCCTGTGAAAAGAATTCCCCCGTCTGAAAGTTTTTACATTTTATTTTTATACAATATTAAATCAAAATGTTTATCTGTCTGCAGTGGGTTGGCACCCTGCCCGGGATTGTTTCCTGCCTTGTGCCCTGTGTTGGCTGGGATTGGCTCCAGCAGACCCCCGTGACCCTGTGTTCGGATTCAGCGGGTTAGGAAATGGATGGATGGATGGATGTTTATCTGTTTTAACAGAAAAATTCTCTTTAATGTCAAAGTGAAAACAGATCTCAACAAAGAGGTTCAAATCAATATAAAGCACAAAATAATTCAGTATTTAATAGTTGCACCTTTGTCAGCCATGATGGCCTTGAGTTTGTGTGCATAGGTTTCTATCAGCTTTGCAAATCTCCACACTGACATTTTTTCCCCATTCTTCTTCTTTGCAAGGTCTGTCATGTTGCATGCTGATTGTGAATGATCAGCCTTTTCCAAGTCCAGCCACAAATTCTCAGTTGGAATGACATCTGGACGCTGACTTGGCCACTCCAGGACATTAACGTTGTTTTGAAGCCATTCCAGTCTGGCTTTGGCTTTATGCATTGGGTTCCGGTCTTACTGGAAACCAAATATTTTCCCAAAGCGCAGGTTTCTTGCAGACTGCTTTAGTTTTACTCAAAGGAATTTTGTGTATTTTGTTACATTCATTTTTGCATCGCACACTTTGCAGGGCCTGCTGCAGAGAAGCATCCCAACATCATGTTGCTGTTACCACCATCCTTCACGGCGAGGATGGCATGTTTTTGATAATGTGTAGAGTTCAAATGTAGCATTCAGTCTGATGGTCAAAAAGTTCAATTTTGGACTCATCAGATCATAGAACCTTCTTCTTGCTGACTTCAGAATCTCCCATGTGCCTCCCGGGAAACTCCACCACAGATGCCATGTGTGTTTTTTTAATGGTGAGTTTCTCTTTCTCCCATAAAGCTGCGGCTGACTGGGGCAACAGTTGTTGTCTACACAGTCTCTCCATTCTCAGCCCCAGTAACTTGCATTTATTTATTTGTTTGTTTGTATTTAATTTATAGGTGGCACTCAAGGACACCTTTCAAAACACATTAATAGCAATAATCACAATATAAAATAAATGAAAAGTTACAGTTACAATAAAACCAGTGTTAACACAACATTAAAATTAAATATATCAACTAAAATTTATATCAAACAAAATAAGCAAGCTTAAAGAGATGTGTTTCAAGGTGGGAATTAAAGCTAGGAAGAAAGTCAATGTTATGGATGTCTTGTGGGAGAGACTCCTTCATAGTTCTCATTGGTCTCTTGGTGGTCTCCTGCTTTAATGTTCTTGATCCATCACTGGGATTTTGTGGATAGGCTGCTCTAGCAAATTTACAGCTGTGCCGTGCTCTTTCCATTTCTTCATGACTGATATAACTGGGTATTCAGTGACTTGAATGTTTTCTTGTCTTCATCCCCTGATTTATGCTCTTCAATCCCCTTTTCATGGAGTTGCTTGGCGTGTCCTTCAGTCTTCATTGTGTTGGTCTGGCCACCATAATAAGTCACCACTAGTTGGCCCTTCCACATTCAGGTGGATTTAGAGTTTTTAGAACTTAAGCCCTAGACAGGTGACCTCCATTGAACAAATTGTGTGACTTCTAAAACCAACTGGCTGTACCATTGAGACTTAGTGGTGTCCTATTAATGGGTGGGAGATGATTTGTTTCAAACCTAGTTTTGTAAAACTTGACTTATTTGTATGGAATGTTATTTGATTTTAATAAAATCAATAAAATAAAAAAGAGGTGTCCTATTAAAGGGGGTGAATATTTATGTGATTGATTATTTTGTGTTTTATATTTGTTTTTGCTTTGACCTCTCTATAGAGATCTGATTTCACTTTGAGACAAAGGTCATTTTCTGTTGATCAGAGTGAAAAAAAAACTAATTAAATCCACAGAGATTCAATGTTCTATAAGAATAAAATGTAAAACTTCCTGGGGGTGAATACTTTTTAGGGGCATGGAATGCGTTAGAGCAAAAATAAAACAAATTAAGCCAAACACAGAATTGAGAAAAGGACACTTTTTGAGGCACTTGTTGTCATCCTAGTAAATATGTCCTGCAATGTCCTGATGTTTCCTCCAGGTTTGGTTCCCACCTTGTAACCACTGCTGTTAGGATATGGCTCTCAGTGACATTAAATTGGATAAATATGTTGTGATCACTAGGGGGCTTTGCAGAACCCCAAAAAATCAGACACAACCACCCCAACACAATAAAAAGTTTTATCTTTACCAATACTTTACAAAAAAGGCTTCTTATATATAAACAACTACGCGTGATAGTGTGTGTGTCTGTCCGGCCTGGAAGTGAGAGGTGGAGTCGGGGTACAGGCTGTGCCTCCGAGGAAACAGAAAACTTGTTTAGCTGCTAATAACACAAGCGATGTGAGCACGTCAGCAAAACGAAACCTCAGAAGAAAGACAAAGTCACTTACTCATAAAACGGTATCCCTTTAACTTTTCCTCCCACCGCTAATGCACAAGCGATGCGAGCACGTCTTCAAGCAAATCCTCCTATGAGAGAGATGCCAGGAGTAGTTCCTTTCAATTACCTGACATCTCTACTTTTCAGTTATTTTTTCGGACAATCTCAATAGTTTCTAGGACCCTGGGTTTTTTACAGCTTGGTCTTTACAAAGCTAGTATTTAATAAACGCAGTCACAATGCAATTCTCCTTCTCTTTTTCCCTCTTTCCACTCCTCCAGGTGTGCTTTGTCTTTCTTCCACCCGACTCTAATTGAACTGAATCAGGTGAAGCAGCTTCTTTTATGTTGGACCTGGGAGTACATTTGGTGTTAGAGCATAGCCAAATGAAGGTTCTTCTGACTCAGTCAGAAGCTCCATAAAGTAGGAATGATGAATCCCTGCAGCACCACCTGGCAGCACCCATGGAAACCAACAACGCTTCCCTAATGGAATACAAAACTCAGTGCGCCTTGCATGTGTCCACACAGGTAATGATTCCCAGGGAGGCTGCCACCTAGTGTGTCAAGGGAGCATGCATTCTGGCCAGGTTCTCTCCACTGTCCTTTCGCAACATTGGGTTCCCTGCTGGCTATTATTCTTTGGTCCAACCCTGCCCCAACCCACTGCCACACTGGCATCTTCTGCCTGTCTCTTAGTTAAGGCAGAATGATCTTCACCATATTTCTCTTGTGCCTTTGAAGGGCTGTCCACCCTAACGTGTCAGCATGCCTGTCCATGCATGCCGCTGTCCATCACAATGTTAAAAATTAGCAATGAAGAATAATATTAACTAGTAAGTGATGTAAAGACAAAGAAGTCATTCATAAGTATCAAGATTAAAGTGGAAGTTGAATCTGTCATTTGACAGAACACCAGTGATGAGGTTAGAGGTGAGCTCAACTTTGGGTATCAGCCAATGTTCTAATAGCTAAATTTCTTTACTTTAATCTTTTACTAAGTATCCTCAACAGCTGTTTTTTTTTATTCCTTTGTTACCCCAGTTCCACCCCCACCAAATCTTGTAGCTCTATAGAAATGGGAAGTGAAACTGCATTAATGTGAGACCCATTTATTATTAGCTTAATGGCAGAAGAGTGAAGACAGAAAGTAAACAGTGCAAGTTCACACCTGCACCCTGGTGATGTCACAAAGGTATGTGCTGAAAATGATCCAAGAAAAACGAGCCTTGGCACTAAACTCCAGGTCCAGCCACTCATGTAAGGACTTGAAAACTCTAAAGGTCTTGGCAGAGGCAAAGCTTTTATCATTAGCCAACTCTGTATTAGGCCGTTACTCCCACCTTCTCAGACATTTCCAAAGCTGAAGGAACTCATGCGTCACCCAAAGATAAAACATTTTTGTTATCCACAATGGCCAATGTCACCCATAGTCCTGTTTATGGGATCACATAATGGGAAATGGAAATGTGCTGCAGAAGACTCATTTGAAACACACTCTGCAAAACTTCAGTCAGATTTCAGAGTGTTCAATATGTTAACCAGTATAACCTGAATATGATATGTGCACACACACATAAAAGAAGAAGATGAAAACTATCAGTTATTAACTGTTTAATAAGGAAGTAAATAAACAAAACTGAGACAGGTATATAATTTCTCTTAATCAATTGCCTCACATAGCATATCACTATGAAGATGTGATGACTTCCCTTCACTGTAATATTTTTTCAACCTCTCATTTATTCTTCCACTCAATTATCTATACATCTATACATGTTTTCATCCACCTATCTCAAAATAGCACTGTAGAGAACCTGAGGTTGCTCTGTGTCATGCACACAAGCATAGAGAGTTTCTTACTGACATGTCTGAGTCTAAAAATATGGGGAAGGTTTTGGATGTGACACCAACACTAGCAATACTTCTCTTTCCTTTAGAATGGAGGAGAGCAACACAGAAGACTAGCAACACGATTCCTGCTTCCACCATCACTAGCTCTGCTTCTTTCCATTTCTGCAGCTATGAAAACCCAGACAGGACATCCCTGTTTATATAGCACCCAACATCTGAAGACGACACATCACAGTACAAATAGAAATCTGGTGGAGAGGGTGGACAGGTTCAGATATCTTGGTGTCAATATCATGGGGCACCTGACCTAGTCCAAGCATGTTGAAACCTTGGTAAAGAAGGGATGAAAACGTTTATACCACCTCAGACGCCTCAGGGATTTTAGGCTGTATTTCCAGATACTAAAGAACCTCTAAATATCCACCGTCGAAAGCATCCTGACAAGAAGTATTAGCTCCTGGTTTGGAAACAGCGTGCAGCAGGACTGTAAGGCTCTGCAGAGAGTGGTGTGGTCAGTTGAAGGCATCACTGGGTATGCACTCTCTGTGTTCCAGAACATCTACAGGTATATTAAGTAATGTTAGACCAGGGCAAAGAAAATTATTAGTGATATCAGCCATCCCAACAACAACTTGTTCTCTGTACTGCATTCAGGAAAACACTATGACTGCCTGAATACCAACTCAAGAAGACCGAGGAGGAGCTTATTCTGTCCAAAGTCCATCTGCATCCTACATGAGGACAGCTACATGATGCCTTATTGCTAGTTCTCTTATTTTAGGCTATTTATTTATGCTGTCATTTTATATATTGATTTTTATTGTTTATTGTCTTCTATATATTTCTTGTAATGCACAGTCTTGGAGTTCAGCAACTGTGTATAACTGTATGTGAAAAACTTTGATTTGATTTCTTCATCAAAAGAAGTCTTCTACAGAAAAATTAGCTTTTGTTCATTTAACCAACTAGACATTAAGTGGAGTATACCCTGGAACCCCAAAACTTTTTCCTTGTTTATCTCTTCTTTTCACACCTGGAATCACAAGGTGCAATGATGGATGGGATGCAAGTCCATTATAGACTACAACAAATCATATCTATGTTTGACCTTTCAAAATGGGTCACCTCAGGATGCCAAATGCAAACAGTCACCCAATGTACAAAGCCAGAGACAATGAATAAGGAAATGCACTGCATAATTCAAAGGCTTGGTGGCAATAGAGAAGATAAAAATAAAAAACAGTTCATCCATAAGGAAAGATCTGATCATCCAGTGAGTACAATAACCACCAAAACACCATCTTGTAAGGACTGCATAGGAGAACACGGACCCTATGGTTCCCTGTGGTTGAGGGTGACCCTAGGCTAGAAAGTGCAATACTTCTGCCTTCTGGGAACACATCGTTATGGTATGTCAGTGTGGAAGAAGGTGACTGCCAGTGGCCATGTTTTCTAACTAATTTACTACTTGCTCACAAAACTAAATGTTCACCAGAAACATTGGTGTAAGATTAGATTAAATCCCCTGGTCACTCGCTAGAAACAGTGTGTCTTTCGAGAGAATACGGAGACTACTTATGGATACTATTAACATTAGAATTACCAGAACCAAAGAAAAAACTCATAAATCCGGCCCACCTTAAATCCCTTTGCACCTCTCCGCCAGCCTCTTTTGTCTTGTAAATGTGTTGATAAGCCCAAGCAGCAGGTAGCCTGCTATACCATCCCCCCACCTCCTCAAGAAGTTCTCCCAGTTCCTGCCTTGATTGATTATCTGGGAGTGAGTTACCCAGAATTGTTAGTGGAAATAATTTGATGTGTGTTTTGTGTCTACAACAATCTATGTGAACACCTTGTTAAAACAGAAACATTCTTCATGTTTTAGTAATAAATGACAAAATGTAGACATTTTACATTAGAAAATGTAGACTAATGCAATATTATTTGAAAACAAACAGCGTCAGATCAGCTGTAAATTTATGGTATTTCTAAAAGTTAGCTTTTTTTCATTTTTATTCTCTCAGTCACATTCACGCTCTCCCTCGCCCCACCCCCACCCCCCCCTTCTGATCTGACCCTAATTTACAGCGCCAGTATAAACTTACACCCGATCTGACGCTGTCCTTTTTCAAATAATATTGCATTATTGCATTAGTGCGACAATGTTTTCTGATTGGTACTATTCAGATCATAAAATGATTTTTTCAAAATGTCACATATACAGTATTTGTCTCTTTCTTTTTTGCCCAGTGCTGCATTGACATCATGCACTAGAAGGTGTGAGCTTATTCAGTGGGAGCAGGAGCATGCAGGTGGCCGGTTTCTGTGTGCTATAACACACTTGACTTGGCTGCGATCATGTACATGTACTGTACAAAGCATGCACAGGGACCACTGAGAAAAGGAGAGTGTTCTTTGCTCACCTTGCAGAGGAGCTTCATCATCGCTTCTTACAAGAAAAGGCGATGGATGAAGCAAAACAGGATGCAACACCAACAAGTTTCTGTTCCAAGACAGCAATTTCCCCCAGGAAAGCAAACTCAGTCAGTCAGTGTCAGGTGCCACTTCAGTGTAATAGGAACCACAGCATAGAGAGAAGTGTGTACATTGCAACAGGCACACATGTCGCAAATGTAGGAAGGATGGTCCTTGCATGTGTGAACGGTTAACATTTGAATCTGATGATTGCATTTAGGTCGGCACGGTGGCCCAGTGGGTAGCGCTGCTGCCTCGCAGTTAGGAGATCTGGGTTCGCTTCCCGGATCCTTCCTGCGTGGGGTTTGCATGTTCTCCCCATGTCTGCGTGGGTTTCCTCCAGGTACTCCGATTTCCTCCCACAGTCCAAAGGCATGCAGGTTAGGTACATTGGCGATTCTAAATTGTCCCTAGTGTGTGCTTGGTGTGTGGGGGTGTGTGTGTGTGTACCCTGCGGTGGGCTGGCACCCTGCCCAAGGTTTGTTTTCTGCCTTGCATCCTGTGTTGGCTAGGATTGGCTCCAGCAGACCCCCGTGACCCTGTAGTTAGGATATAGCACAAAAGAAACAGCACAGTGCACCAAAATGTGGAGACTGCATAGGCAAGATCTAAAAAAAAAAAAATGCGGTCACTGATTATAAGCGCAAGAAGGTACATGAATGAATATGAATAATGTTGCATCAGTGCCACAATGTTTTCCGAAATGTACTATACAGATCATAAAATGAGTTATTCCAAATATCATATATACCTATGTCTCTGTTTTTTTGTCAATGTGGCTTTGACATCATGGACCATAAGGTGCATACTAATTCAGCATGAGCAGGAACACTCAATAAAACTGAATAAAAAAAAATTCAAGTGACAATGAGTGTTTGTGTGTCAGCTTTTATCCCTCCAGATCAGAGAATTTCCAGTTCCATTGGCTCGAAACACCACTCACATCTACAGTTATTCCCATTTTCAGATAAAAATTAACCCTGTCAGATCTGGTGCGGGGGATGGGTGTTGTATTGTGATCGTGACTAAATGAATAAAAGTGAAAAAAAAAGTTAACTTCTTCAAGTAGTATAAATTTACACCAGCTGTTACAGATACAAATCAAATGTATGTTTTTATTGTATAATATTCACATTAAGAGCAGCTCACTAATCAAAACGGTAAGCTTGCAGAGAAGACAGTTTCAGACTCACAACCTCTGGATTATAAGTCGGCAGTTCTAACCGCTGCACTACGGAAGCTGTCGTATCACACTTGTACCTTTTGTGAAAGTGTTTATTTGATATTTGGTCATCAGCCTTCACACATTATACATATCATGTGTACATTTTTGTAATTTATTACTAAAACATGAAAAATGTTTCTGTTTTAACAATGTGTTTACATAGATTGTTGTAGACACAAAATACACATCAAATTATTTCCCCTTACAATTCTGGGTAGCTCACTCCCAGATAATCAATTAAGGCAAAAACTGGGAGAACTTCTTGCCCGTTCTGAAGTGGTGGGGCGATGGTATAGCAGGCTGCTTGCTGCTTGGGCTTATCGACACATTTACATGACAAAAGAGGCTGACGGAGAGGTGCGAATTGATTTAAGGTGGACCGGAATTACAAGTTTTTTTGTTGGCTACGGTAATTCTAGTGTGAAGGACAGACCTTCTGTAGATTTTCTAGATTGTCTGTCCTTTTGCATGGAAGTTGTAGCTGAGGAGTGAAAGGAAATCTGGTGCCACCAGATGGAGCTCTGAGAAGATTGACCCAAGGGGCTTTCAATACGTGCTCCTTACCTCAGAAGTGCAACCTCAGTAGTCAACTCCCCGAGCTGCCAGACCAGTTGAGTGTAGAACCAGGAGGTGAGAGTCAGCACTTTGTCCAAAGCTAGGAACAGAAAGATCAGAAGAATAATTAGTGTGAAATGGTAACATTTTAAGGATAAAAAGAAGTAGTAGGCAGAATGCAGGGGGGTCAAAGTGGTTAACAAAGTGACAAGGTAAGATGGGGTGAAACTCAAAAGTAATGCAGGGTCAAAAACAAATGCTGTCAGTGACTCAGCATGACAGATTGTGTGGCTTGCTCTTAAAGAAGATGTCTGCTATGACATGACATGTAAGCATGTACATGCAGGACCCTCCCCTGGAATTCAAAACTGAAAATGGCGGAGTTGATGACATATCCTGATCTCTTTGAAGAATGTTTTGTTTTGTTTAATATTTAAATTAGCCAGAATTTCATTTAATAGCTTTCTGATTTGTTTTATTTAATTTTTAGAAATATTGCTATTGTTATTTTTTGTTTTTGTTTTCAGGACTTGATTAGACTATATGCTATAATTCTTTTTGTAAAGAATCAGCACACCTCTCTGCAAAAATGGCAACACATGCATAACCACACAGTGCAAAAATAACCCAAAGAAAGAACAAAGATTAAAGTATGGAGTAAAAACTGTGAAAGAATGTTATCAATAGCTTTGTACAACTTCTTGGTATTCATAGTAGGAATGTTAGGGGAAACAAAAGGATTAAGGAAAGATTAAGTTTTGTGCTGAACGCTCAAAAGTTTTTGACTTTGACTGTTCTAATAATTTCCTATTGACAAAAAGATTAAAAATATTCAGAGCGTATGAGGCCTTCTGATATTTGGAATATTCTTAACACCCTGACACTCATCTCTGCCTCTATAAAAACTACAAGATTCAGTAAAATTAAACAACCACAATAAACAGCAGCAGTAAACACACCACTATTCCATCCCAGATCTACCTTACATACTTTATATCTCATGAAATCAATTCAAACTTCTTTGATGTCTTGATTCAAGATGCTAATATTCTAGCTTTAACAGTTAAAGCTTATTTCTCAAATCAAAACAAAGAGCAAATCATTTTAATGATTTTAAACAAATCATCCATCCATCCATCCATTTTCCAACCCGCTGAATCCGAACACAGGGTCACGGGGGTCTGCTGGAGCCAATCCCAGCCAACACAGGGCACAAGGCAGGGAACCAATCCTGGGCAGGGTGCCAACCCACCGCAGGACACACACAAACACACCCACACACCAAGGCCAATTTAGAATCGCCAATCCACCTAACCTGCATGTCTTTGGACTGTGGGAGGAAACCGGAGCGCCCGGAGGAAACCCACGCAGACACGGGGAGAACATGCAAACTCCACGCAGGGTGGACCCGGGAAGCGAACCCGGGTCTCCTAACTGCGAGGCAGCAGCGCTACCACTGCGCCACCGTGCCGCCCTAAACAAATCATGTTCATTAAAAAATAAGAAAACACCCACTGTTGCATTCACGATGAATTGCTTCTAGGTATAATTTTTTACTGTGTTCCTGAAAACACATCTGGTATCAAACACATTTAAACAGTGGCACAGTGTACACCTGCACCTCGCTTCTGGGTTCAAATTAAAGTCGAGGTATTCTCTTCATGAAGCTCCACATTGTCCTAGTGATTTTTCTCTGGGCACTTGAGGTTTATTCCATCAAAGTCCTGAGCACAAGAAGGTTGAATTGATTGTCACCTCAAGTACGGGCACATCAGTAACTTGGCCCTGTGATAGGCTCATGTCTCACCTGGCATTGGTTTGTCTCTTGAGTCCTGTGTTTCCAGACTAGACTCTGGCCTTCTCAGCCCTGAAATGGAATATAAATGTATACAAATGGATGGACAAATGGAAATCTGATTCATTTCTGTACCCCCAATCACTATGAATTTAGACTTTCAATGAATGAAGTTACTTACAGTTCAGACTTTGGATTCCATTTCGAACATTCATTGAGACTGAAATCATTAACAGGACCGACTCTCTGAATACTGCCACAGACCAAAATTTGCCTTTACTCTCTACTTTGAACAACTGCACTGCTCTAACCCAGACATTTTAAAACATTTGACAAAGGAACGGAGACCATTCAGTCCCATTAACTCCTTTGTTTAGCTAATAGCTAACTCTCATCCAGATGTTTTGTCAAGGTTTCTGCTTCAACTCCATGTCTTACTTGTTTGTTCAAGACTCCCACGCCTCTTTTATTAAAGAAGTGCTTCTTGGTTTCAGTTCTAAAATGCACTTCCCTCTATTTTCCACTGGTGTCCTCCAGTGTGCGATTCACCGTTACGTTTAAAATATTCTGCTGGATCATCTTTATCAAGTCTTTGTGGATTTTGAAGACCTGGATTAGGTCATTTCACTCAAATGATGGGAATTCCTGAATGACTAAGAGCTGAAAAGAGTCAGACTAAAGAAACACCAGTTTATGATAATGAATGTTCATGAGACAGCACGCATTTCCCATGTTCATGTCTTCTCATATTCACCTGCAATTCAGTTCATCTATTTTATTATTTTTAATTTATTTTTGTATGGTGGTCTTCACTGAGCACAGATGTAGAGCATGTGCAAGTTCACAGATACATACAAATATAAACTCTACTAATCACATAATAAGTACACATTAAGACACAGCGTTGTTTAAACAAACAGGAAATAAAGTGTTCAAAGTGATTGACATAAATAGAAGCCAACAATATCTGTCTATTAATTACCCGTTGAACTATGGCCAGTTATCAACAGAGGAGAGGAACAAAACAAACTCCAGTCACCATCATCTCCAGAGAATATAAACCTCTGGGGGTTCATGTTCAGTTATAACAGATGAAGACAGACACAGTTACACTCCTGGGGACTTTGGCCAATAGGACGCCCAGCCCCTCCTGGCCATTCTAAAGTAAAGTCTCTGCTGGGCCATCTAATTTGACAGCAGAATCTTTACATCTGTTGACTCCAAGGCTCAGCATATCTCAGATGTCTTTTCATGGGCAGGAGAACAACTTGGCAGTAGAGTAGTGGCAGCAAGTCCTACATCAGGATAATGAGAAGAAAAACAACATGGATGAGGTTTAGCAATGGTTCATCAATATTGTATTACTTATATTTTAGCGCAAATAACTAACAAACAGAGATGCAATGTGTATAGATAATCAGCATCTCTAGCCAGGGTGTGCTACACTGAAATCATGAGTCTTCAGTCAGGATTTAAAAGCTGAGACTGAATGGGCACCTCTTATATTAGCAGGCAGATCACTCTACAGCGTTGGGGAAATGTAACTAAAAGCTTGAGCTCCGGTGTTATTTTATTAATCTTTGGAATCTTTAGTAGGTTAGCATCTTCAGATCTTAACCCTTAAACTGCCACATACTTGGGGTTAATGCACGCCAGGACGCCAAATACTTTTTTGCTGCACTTTTAAGGAAATGTCATAATTCACCAAGAAAGAGTGAAATTTTAATGGAACACATTAAACACAATTACTGCAACACTGATCATTTTACATACTGCCAATGAACTGTAAAAACAATAAAAAAAACTACTGCAACAATCTATTATTATATGTACAAGGTGCAACTGACGCAATTGATAAAATTCAGTAAATCACCACGCCAACTCTGCTTGAACTGGCTGCACGCAAGCACACAGAGGCCAACACTGATGCTTGCAGGCTAGTCTAGTGCAGCGGCTCGATCCCAAGGACAGTGATGCTGCAGTGTGGCAGTGGTCATGAGCTGGCTGCTCAACGAATGTACAGCACTGGGAACTGACTATAGCCAGTTGCAGCATTCAATGAATGTATGTTACCAAATATACTCAGCTCCAGCGTGCTTGCAAATTGCATTGGGAAATGACTATAGCCGGTTCCAGCGGTTTAATGGTTAATGTACATTCTGATTTGTAAGTAATGATATGTTCAGATAAGAAAACTGGGCTATTTAATGCTTTATGCATTAAAAGGAGAATTTTAAATTGAACTCTAAGCATAACTGGAAGCCAGTTAAACAACATAAAAACAGGAGATATGTGTTCCTACTTTCTGGTTCTTGTAATCATTCTTGTAGTAGAATTTGGAATTGACTGAAAGTTACATAAAAAACAATTTCAACAGCCATTGAATAATGTATTGAAGTAGTCAGTCCTTTGAGAAATAAATGTGCAAATTAATTTGTCAATATCCTCCATATTTAGAAATCATCTTCATTTTCCAATATTTTGAAAACAGAAAAAATATGTTTTAAATAGTGTTGTAGTATGTGTTGTAAAAGACAGACTGGTGTCAAAGACAACACCTAAATTGCATGCTGATTAATAAAAACTAATGGTTAGTTCAACTGAGTTAAAAAGTGACAGTTATCTAATGACCTTTCACTAAAGGAGTCCTTAATCACTTGCGTCACTTAATAAGAAGAGTGGATGGTTCAGAACTACTTGTGTTTGATTATAGATAAAAGAACATGAATATCTCCTGCACATACAGCTTGGAGACATCAGAGGAATAGAATGTGGACAATGAGAGTGCATGAGCAAAAATCTCAATATAAAGTTAAAATATTTCAAAATATAATGAAAATTCACATTTTGGTATCATACTTTTTTTGCCTTATTACACGGATAGTGAAAAAAATCCATGGGCATACATGTTTCACTACAGCCTTGGGTTATTGCTTTTTTTTTCTCTCCTGGTGTCATCCCAAAGCTGTCCAAGTTAGATTGGTTGATGACTTTCCAAAAGACTGGCATCCATTCCAGGGTTGATGACACTGCAGGAATTGGTTCCAGCTCCGCACAAGCCATAACTGGATTAAAGAGGACCAAAAAGTCAATAGATGGATGGATGTGCATCATTACTGTGAGTTTCAGAGAATTCTGTGTTTGCATTTTAATATACTGTACGAGATACACATTTAACCACAGTATGCATTTTTTTCTTCATATAGTGTAGACCTCTCAATACACTGAATGCTTATATTAGTATGAACTGCTCGTATAATAGGATTGAAACAATAATACATTTATTTTATAATGCACATTTGAAAGTGGGGGATAATATATATATTTTGTAAACCAAAAAGTAAAAGTGAAGCACGCCTTATTTTTTATTTTAATATACAGACAATGAGGAAAATTTATAGTGTACTCATTATGCATTTTGGTGTGCAGAACTCTTATTACAACTTGAGTGTATGCATTAAATAAACAGTATTTGTGGTTCTATATGTGGTATTCATGTTTAGGCCCACTGTATGTGAATGTTATATACTGTACTATATTTGGGCTTTACCTTCATTAAATAATGTGTGAACAACAAACCTTGGTATACTTTGTGTGTTGATTTTACTACAGAATGTATGAACTGTTTTCTGAAACTGATTGGATTGATTTGATTCCTAACACAAACCCTCTTCATTTATCGGGGCTTGGGACTGCCACCAAGTTGGGCTGGTTTGTCCCCTCAGTGGCAATATTTGATAGATCTCCTAATACATGAAAAGGGTCTGACTAGGGAGGAGGTGCTGGACCAAGCTGTATGGAAAAGATTGATCAAGCACATCAACCCCACACAGAAGTGGGAAAAGAAGAAGAAGAAGTAGAGGTAGAAGATGAAGAAGAAGAAGACAGAATGTATAAACCGTTGTGTACAGTTTATAAACAAGACATCACAATAGACTGCATACAGTATGCTTTTCAGTACACACCGCATGTATCCCTGCATAGGCCATATTTGTTTCAGTGTACAGAATAAGAATTTCTGCATTCTTTCATGATTTTCTTTATACTTTGTAGGACTTTCAGCGTATGATGTATAGATTTTAGGATACATATTTCAATATATGATCTATATATTAATACACCAAATGTCTTTTAAACTTCTAGAGAACAGATTGTTTGATTCTAATAAGTCAGACTTCAATAGGGATCATTTACTGATCACTTACCCCACTCACTGCTGTCAACTTGTTACGGCTAGAGCCACCATACATGGCATTTCTCCTCATCCTGTAAGATCTTTCCTCTGCCTTCAACACATTCAACCATTAGATCCTTCTTGTCACCCTCACTGACTTTGGCATCATTGGGACTGTCCTCAGGTGGTCTGAGTCCTTCCTCTTGGGCAAATCCTGACTTGTGTCCTGGTGTGGAGATGTCAAGGGTGCATGTTCCCTCCAGAATACCGCACACTATCATCAAGAATATCTTCATGTCTCTCTAATATTGCAACCTCAATAAAGGAGCACCATCCCCAGCTAAACCTGACAAAGACAAACCTTCTCATTTCCCAGCTTGTCCGTCTGTTCAGCACTCCATCTCTGTTCAGCTTGGCTCACTATCGCTAACACCTGCCAGGTCTGTACACAACTTTGGGATAACGATCGATAGCCAGCTATCTTTCACAGACCATATTGCAATGGTCTTTTGATCTTGCAGATTCACTCTGTATAACACCTGTAAGATCAGAACATATCTGATGGAGTTTTCAGTACAACTCCCGGGTCCAGGCTTTGGTCTTGTCATGTCTGGACTGCTGTAACTCTCTGCTGGCAGAAGTACTGGCATGTGTCACCAAGACTCTGCGGATGATTCATAATGAATTGGCATGTCTGATGTTCAACCAGTCCATGCAGACACATATTGCTCCTCTCTTCAGCTCACTATATTAGCCCCATGTAGCAGCACACATTAACTTCAAATCCTTGATGCTTGCTTACAGAATTATTAACCAGTTAACACCTACATATATATAAATAGTGAGAGAGACACTTGTATGGTCCTGTGCTGCTTTTCGACCACTCAAGTCTGGTTATGCCATTTCAGACCCATTTCATGGACAGGTCCTAGCTGTTAGAATGAGGTGCTCACCTCCATTCGAAATCCAGACTCCCTTAGTGTGTTTAAGAAGTGCTTGAAGAATCTTGTTTGGTGAATTTCTGTCTAACTGATACGAGCTGATTGGTTTTTTTTTTATAACCAAGGAAGTGTAGCTCACTTTCATTTTATCCTGAGCTCTTCACTTGTGATATTCAGTTTTGTACCCTTGTCCTGTTACACTTGTTCCCAAATAGTCCACCAGACGGATGCTTACTCTATTATATCGACCTCTTGTGTAAGTTGTTTTTAATAAAAGTGTCTGTTAAGCAAATAAATGTAACTGTTTATACGCAGGTTAAATGTATTATTTCCCATAAAAGTTACAGAGTTAAGTATACACATTTAAATATATGTGCACTTACAAGGTCTGTGTTTCCATACCTGGCACATGTATTTAATTATTCAATGGTTTTAATAAAACAAAGTAGTACACATTTCAATATAATATCTGAATGCTACATTGACAATTATATACAGAGGGTAAAATAAGTATTGAACGAGTTAACATTTTCACTTTTTTACACATAATTTATGGACTTATTTGTTTTGATTTCTTTGTATGTGTGGATTACTTGGGTTTTACCTGATATATGGTGAAAAATTCATGTCAATAACCCCATTACTGAGAAAAACGTTGACACGTTCAACACTTATTTTCCACTCTGTGTATAATTGACAATGTAGCACACAGATATTATATTGAAATGTGTACACTGTTTTACTAAAACCATTGCATAATTAAATACATGTGCCAGGTTGTATGAACATATGAAATTGTTGACATTTCAGTATATGCCATTTTTATTTCAGTAAAATTACATATCGCGTTTGCAATTCAGCAAACAGAGTATCAGTTTCAGTATTAAGTTGTTGTGTTTCATTATACAGTGTGTACATGTCAATATAATGTGTATATATTTCTGTATTTTGTACTGCATATTAATTTCACTTTAGGTTGTTCAGTGCCAACATAAACAGTATATGGTGTATTAATTTTGGTATAAATCTGATGTATTTTTTTATTGACATGGTATACTTTATAAATCCTTGTCTTTTTGTATGACATCCAGTATATGGTCCGTGCATTACGGTATATAATTTATGCATTTCAGTGAATCATGTACAGACTTACACTTCATGGATTTCACTAAACAATGACTGTATTACTGTATATGGTCTATACGAAGTAAGCAGTCTAAAAAGTATACTACAGTGTACGGCATATTCTTCTGTGTATATGCTAAACTTAATTTGCAACATAGAGTATGTACTGTATCAATATGTATATGCTTTTACAGCATCAAATTTCAGTGTAATGCATCTATTTTAAACTTACAGCAGAGCAGAGATAGCAGACTCATTCCTTGGAGATAAGTATTGGACTTGGGTGTAACAGTTGAGTAACTCAGCCATGTTTAATTATCAGCAGGACTGTTGTTCTTTAATTAATGAACAGGAAGCAACTGTTGCGATTGCCAAAAAGCAATTCCAACTTGATGATGTTTTTGAGGAAATCAAGCTCGTCAGTGTTTGCTTTTCTTATATTTTTTAATTTTCTAAAACTAAACTAAACTGAGCAGGATGTTTAATCAGGGAAGAAAAGTGAAACAAAACAAGCAAAAAAAAAAACAAAAAAAAACACAGGCGCACACAAACAGGCATGCAACACATTCCCACGTGCCCCTGAGATGTTAGGTGCCATAAGAAGTATTCACTCCTAAGTGTACAAGGCTTGTAACAGCAGTGTGCCGCTCTCATGGAACATTGCTCCTGCATCTAGAGAGTTTCTTCACTCCATTTTCTGTCATTCTAAGTTACTTAATTTTACTAACTTTTTTCATTGACTAAGCTAAGGTCTATCAAATACAAATGCAGAGTCTAAAAGAACTATTCAGCCCCATCTTTTCATACAACATTAAATCCCAGTGGATTATATTTGGCTCTTTGACTCTGATCAACAGAAAAAGACTCTTTAATGTCAAAGCGAACACTGAAAGCATTAAATAATCTTTTTCTATTGATCAGTGTGTCATAAAAGCATCCAATTGGCTCCAGCAGACCACCGTGACCTTGTAGTTAGGATATAGTGGGTTGGATAATGGATGGATGGATAAAAGCATCCATTGTGATTCAATGTTGTACGCCAATAAGTTATGAACATTTTTAAAGGGGTGAACATTGTTCATGACACTGTATGTTCTTTTCCAGTCCTTTTTATTATTTTGGTCATTTTGACATGCCTTCACTTTTAATTTTGGCTCCCATTAGTGGAGTGGTTTAAGGTGGAGTGGTGGCTTTGAGGCCAGGGGTCTATGCTGGCAATCAGAAGTTTGCCAGTTCAGTGACTCTGCTCCATTTGGCCCTTGAGCAAGGCCCTTTACCCGCAATTGCTCCATCCTGCGTATCTGCAATGAGCCCTGCAACCAGGTCCTCCAACTTACTGGGAAACTTGGGGGTTGGTGTCAGGATTATCACTTCAACCACCAAAAACAACTTACACTGTTGCAGTGTGGTGTTGAGGTGTCACCCGGCGGACTCGGGTCCCAATCCAGGTGGCTTGGTGTGTGCTCTATCAGCACATGTTCCCAACCTGTCCTCCTCCTCTCCCATTAGTAGAGAAGGTTTCTAATTTACAACACCTTTCCCTGCTGTAGGACAGTCCTAGAATAGTCATGCTTAGCAAGGGAATGTCCACCCAGATATGGTCTTCAGGTCTAGAGTATCAGTATGGCCTGTCAACTGCAATTACAAGGGTGTTGCTGGACAAGTCTAAGGTACATGAACTGTTCTAAAAATAAAAATGCCTGGCAAGGCTGGATAAATTCCCAAGTAAGAGAGGGCAGAACTGAGATTTTACGAGGTTCCATAACCTGAAAAGCAATATAACTTGTTGAGTTATACATAACCTAATCCTATCACTACGGTATAACCATCTTTAAGAAATGGCTGGAGTGGATTCTTGCATCAGTCAACAAAAATTCACTTACTTTGGTTGGTGATTGCTTCTATGTCCTGAAGAATTAGTCCTCTGCTAGTTCTATATAGTACGAGTCACGTTAATCACCAACATGACTTGTGTAGATATGCAAAAAAGCAGTAATGGTGATGGGAGTGCACAAACTCATAACGTATGGTTTAGCTTTTCTCAAGGCCACTCATTCCAGGAATTAGGAGATGAAAAGGAACAATCAGGAATCAGAGTAACAACGGTAGTTACACTTACTCAGAAAATTATTAGGACCACTAAACTAATACTGGGTAGGGCCTCCTTATGCTCTCAAAACAGCCTTAAATAGAATGTTGGCAGCATTCTTATGAGATTCTTGTTCATACTAGGGGGCTCCGCCCCCTGCTCGCTTCGCTCGCCAACACCTGGTGTTGGGTAATCACAAATAGCGTGATGTATGTATGAGATATAGCATAGTGTGAAGGTGTAGATGACGCACATAGGAAGCAAAGAATAAACTGCATGGCACGGTGTAAAGATTTATTGGAAAATTTCCTTGTACACAACATTAGTAGTAAAGATGGTGTCTTGTCCTTGAATGAGTTTTCCTTGGCATGGATCATTTATAACCTTAAGTTTAACGTCAGATAAACGGCGAACTCGTGAGAAGGCCACATAAAGTTGTCCATGTCCAAATACGGGCTCAGAGAGGTAGATGCCAACCTTGTTCATGGTTTGTCCTTGTGATTTGTTGATGGTCATGGCAAATGCAGGTTTAATGGGGAACTGTCGCCGTTTAAGTGTAAAAGGTAATTCTAGGTCAGAACTTGTAAGGTCAATTCTAGGAATCAGAACAGTATTGTTAGCATGTGATCCTGTAAGAACTTTTGCTTCAATAACATTGTGTGTCATGGTGTTGACGACTAAACATGTACCATTGCATAAACCCTGTTTAGTGTTAAGGTTTCTTAATAGCATGAATATTGTTCCGATTTTAAGGTTAAGATTGTGTTGTGGTAATCCGGTTGGGTTAATAGTGTTCAAATATTCTAAGGGGAAATTAAGATGGTCATTGTCGTCATCAGAGTCAACTTTGTCAGAGCTTAGAAAGAGCTGTGCCTCTCCAGGAAGTAATGCAATGACTTGGTTATTTATGTGATCAACATTAATATTTTTTGGACATAATATAGTTCGTTGTGTTAAAAGGGGTATTTGGTCTAATGAGATTGCTGTTCCAAATATCTCCGTAACTAAGTCGTCGCAGATAAAGGCTTGAGGAATTGTAATAATATGTGGGTGAAGTCCATCTGTATTGGTGAGTGTCCCATCTCCCAGTTGTGATAACCAATTGTTATATTCTGGATGTGAACATCGCATGTTTTGTACCAAGTGTATCTTTTGAAAGCAATGCCAATTGTCCGCGTATTTTAAGGTGGACTGAACAATAGCTGAGCGCATGGCATGTGGAACAATAGGTAAGCACTGTCTAAAATCTCCTCCTAATAAAAGTACCTTTCCTCCAAAGGGAATATTATTATTCATCAACGTCTGTAGAAGTTTATCAATGGTGTTGAGTAAGTGACTGGATGCCATTGTACATTCATCTATAATTAACAGTTTTGCAAGACGGGGCGCGTCATTGTATGTCCAGTATTTGGGATGTGTTGTTTTGGAGCTGTAATCGCTTTGCTTGTGTTGTGTGAGAAGCCTGTTGTAGTCGCCGGCATTCATTGTTTGTATCAAGCCTTGCTCGTTTTTGTATCTCGGTCAGTCGAGCTTTCTCTTTTTGGAGCCTTGCCTGCTTGTTTTCCGGCATTTCAGACGCGCGTTGTAGACGTCTGCGTTCATTTATTTTGTCCCTTCGCTACTGTTTTTGTATCTCTGTGACTCGAGCTCTTTCCTTTTGAACCCGTGCCTGCTTCGCTTCAGCACTTTGAGACACGCGCTGCATGCGTCTACGTTCATTGTGTCTGTCCATCTGGGCTCGTTTCTGTAACTGTGTTAGTTGAGCTTTGCGTTTTTGGAGCTGAGACATTTTTTGTTCCCCGGTTTCAGAAGCGCGTTGTAGGCGCTGACGTTTATTGTTTTTTTTCATGCGGGTTCGTGTTTGTGGTCCCGTTACTCGAGCCGTATCGTTTTGTACCCGTGATCGTGAATTCATGACTTGTTTGTTCTTTATCGTTAGTAATATGGATAAGTCATAAGGAGGATCGCACTCACTGTTAATATGGAGCCTTTTCTGTGGTTGTACGGTTAATAGTGCATCATTGTAATGAGATTTACCTATGCTGTATAGTTTGAACGTGTTCAGATGACGTATGTTTAATACGGACATTTCGTTTCTTCGTATTATTACCCATCGGGTGTCGCGCCTGTATATGTATTGTAGTCCGGTCTCTTGTTGTTTATGTATGACGTCGTTTGTTGGCGTGCGTTTTTTTAGAAGTGCGTGGAATGTGCTGTATAGTCTGTACGTTGATTTCAGATGCGAGTTGTAGGCGAATGCTTCTATCGTAGTATCTGCCGTTTTCCGAAACACAAATCGCTTTCTGTAATATGTTGGGTTTGATGTGTGACCCTTTGAGGACTCCGTAGTCTGTTCCGTTTAACTGTGATGTGGGGGTGTGAGTCCTCTTTTTCAGTACCATCTCTTGATTTGTGAAGTTTTGTGGACTCCTTAGACTGTCCCGTTTCACTGTTAGGCGGGGATAATCTGATTCAAATATGTTGTGTTGTCCGTATGTGTGGGGTTTTTGTATGATCTCGAGTGTTCGCTTTTGGTTGCTCTTCCGTTTTTGAGCCTCAATCTCGGGCTCGATGGGTGACCGTGTGTGGAGTCTGTAGTCTGTCCCATTTCACTTTGGGGTGTGTGTCTGACTCCTCGTTTTTGTGTGATATGGGCGCGTTGCCTGATTTCATATTTCTGTTAGTGGAGGGGTGCTTTGTGTCTCATGTCTTATTTATGTTAGTGTGTGAAATCCGTAGTCTGTCCTGTTTCGTGTGCCATGGGCTTTGTGAGCCGCTTGCGTGTGACTCCTTGTTTTTGTGTGCTAGGGGCGCGTTGCCTCATTATTTATTTCTGTTAGTGGAGGGCGGCTTTGTGTGTCGTGGGTTTGAATCCTCCTTTATGTGTACGTCCCGTTTCGTCTGCTATGTCCGTAGTCTGTCCCGTTTCGTGTGCAATGGGCTTTGTGTGGCGCTCGCGTCTGACTCCTTTTTTTTTGTGTGCTAGGGGCGCGTTGCCTCATTTTTTATTTCTGTTTGTGGAGGGGGGCTTTGTGTGTCGTCGGTCTGAATCCTCTTTTTTGTGTGCGTACCGTTTCGTGTGCTATGTGGCGCTTGCGTCTGACTCCTTTGTTTTTGGTGTGCTAGGGGCGCGTTGCCTCATTTCTTATTTCTGTTAGTGGAGGGGTGCTTTGTGTGTCGTGGGTCTGAATCCTCTTTTTTGTGTGTGTCCCGTTTCGTGTGCTATGGGCTTCGTGTGGCGCTTTGTGCCATGGGTTTGTGTGGCACCCGCATCTGACTCCTTTTTTTTGTGTGCTATGGGCGCGGCGCATCATTTCTTATTTTCCGGTGCTTAGAGGGGGGCTTTGTGTGGCGCCTGCGCACCATGTCTTTTGCGTCCACGGTCCATGTCCCTGCGTCCATCCGGTTTACCATTCTCGTTTAGTAATATGGATTATGATTGCATGCTACAGCTTCTGCAGATTTGTCAGCTGCACATTCATGCTTTGAATCTTCCATTCTACCACATCCCAAAGGTTTTCTATTGGACTCGGATCCAGTGACTGTAACGGCCACTGATAATACTGATAGTGTAACACTGAACTCATTGTCATGTTCATGAAACCAGTCTGAGATGACTTTTGCTTTATGACATGCAGTGCTGGTTGAAGTCCATTTGGAGTTCTAGGAAAGGTTGACAGATGTCGAACCTCACTGTCCAAAGCAGGTGGTTGATATTTTAAGACTTCAACTATAGGTGGGAGAGTCCCCTTTGGTGTCCCAAGCATGTGCCCCTTCATTAGCCCCTTTGTGCACATACCATTGACTTTAAGGAGTGTGGTGTATGGAGTGTGTGCAGTTTTACTTTTATAAATATTACCCAGCAGGTAACAGCGCCTGCTCAGTATCATCATAGTCTGCAGAGGACACCCACATCGGTATCCTTCAGAAACACAAACAGTCTCTCTTTTGTGTACATACTGTGGACATTATTATCAAACATCTAGGAGCCTGGTCCACTGTTTTTGGGATTTGGTATTCTTTTGCTTTCGTGACTGGCGCCCCTCAGATGACAGAGCCCTGTGCAACCACCTGTGTCACCTATAAATTGACCACCTCTGGTAACTTTCTGGATTATCATGCCACAAGTAGCCATTAGCACTCAATTTTAATTGCAAAGTCTAATGGCTACTTGTGTCAAGGTAAATTGTGGCCTTGAAGGGATTCACATGAACAGTAACATTATTCAAATAGGCTGTAGCATTCAAGTGATGATTAATTAGCATTAACTGCCCCAAAGTTTCTCAAGAAAATATTCATCACACCATTGCAGCACCACCACCAGGCTGGACTGTTTCTGGACTGTTGACCCAAGGTACATTGGGTGTATGGATTCATGCTGTTGGTGCCAAATTCTGACCCAATTATCTGTGTGCCTCAGCAGATTCGTTGGACCAGCCTGTGTTTTTCCCATCTTCCAACTGTCCAGTTATGGTGAGTCTGTGCCTACTGCAGCCTCAGCTTTCTGTTTTTGGCTGACAGGATTGGAACCCGATGCGGTCTTCTCTTGTTGTAGCCCATCCGCCTCAAGGTCCAACATATTCATTTTGAGATGCTTTTCTACTCACCACAGCTTTACAGAGTGGTTATCTGAGTTACTGTAGTTAGCTCAGACTAGTCTGGCCATTCTCCTGTGACCTCTCTCTTCAACAAGTCATTTCCATCCGCAGAACTACTGGTCACTGGATGTTTTGTTTTTCTCTAAATTTTGAGTAAATTCTAGAAACAAGATATGTGTGAAAATCCCAGGAGATAAGCAGTTACAGAAATACTCAAACCAGCATGGCTGGCACCAACATTCATGCCACAGTCAAAATCACCGAGATTACATTTTCCCTATTCTGGTGTTTGTTGTGAACTTGTGAACTGAAGCTACTGGCTTGTATCTGCATGATTTAATGCATTGCAATTCTGTCACGTTAATGGCTGTTTAGATAACTGCATGGATAAGCAGGTAAATGGGTGTTCCAAATATGGCAAAAACCTTGATTATCTGTCAGGTGTTGGGACCAATCCCGTGACGGATAAGAGAAAAGACGGATAACAGAACAACTACTTTAAAAAGATATACAGTAAATTAACAAACAGTCATATTTATCTACAAAACAAAACAACTATCCATCCATCTATCCATCCATCCATCCATCCATCCATCCATCCATCCATTCAGCCATCCATCCATCCATCCATCCATCCATTATCCAACCCTCTATATCCTAACTACAGGGTCACGCGGGTCTGCTGGAGCCAATCCCAGCCAACACAGGGCGTAAGGCTGGAAACATACCCCAGGCAGGGCACCAGCCCACCGCAGCAAAACAACTATAATATAGTATTAACAAAATTATTTAATTCATGTAATATTGTAACGACCAGCACAATCAAATACAAGTTAGAGGTACTGGATTACTCTGTGTTGTACTTGGAGTCTTTATTCTGTAACAATCAGTGCCCTGTCTTATACTGTGCTATCTGGGTTATGGAGCACCTCTCCAAAACAATCAAGGAAATCTTTCCCTACCAATCAGTTTCTCCTGCCACTTACATTCTTTTTTTCTCTATACCGCAAACTCCCTACTTATTGTCTCCTGAGTCCCTACTCAAAACTTCCTTATGCCGCACATTCCTTTTTCTCCTAACTTCTCCTGTCACTCATCTCCTAAAAGGCATGTTAGCCCCTTACAGAACAGAAGCCCTTCACTCAGTCCCATCACTTACACCATTCATTCCACCCTTTCTACTTCCGAACATGCACATCACAAGCTGCCTGCATGTCACAATATATTATCAAAACATGACAAAACAAAATTTTAAATGAAAATTACAATTAACATTAATACAGAATAAAATTACCCTCAGTGGTTTTCATTTTCAATTTGTTTTTAAATTTTGTCAGCATCACACTATATATCATTCACTGTTGTTCTTCCTACTTCGTAAACTGAAGCAATACTTTTGCCGCTTTATAAATGTTTAATAATTTCAATTTTTTGTGACAATTCCAATACAACATGCATATACAATGTACAGTAGATTAATTATAACAAATGAGAAAAGCTATTAAAACTGAAGATACAGAACTGACACGTGGTACTAGGGAAGAGTATTAAGTGCTAGCACAAAGGAGAGTTATTCCACTGTGCATGGCTCACAGTGTACCGCACGGCAGTAGTAGTAGTAAAGTAATCGGCACTGGCATTTGCAATATTTTTTTTTTCGCCCTGATTGTTAATGGAGACCAACTGTTAATTGAGTGATAGATAATTGAGGTTTTACTGTAATATGCTCAGTGAGTGTACAATGTATCATTAGGGATAAGGACATAGGAAAAGATGGCTCTGCCTGGAGTAGAATTAAAAACGTCATTTTGTTTGGCCACCATGAGGACAAAACATAAGTCAAGCATGCACTGGAGGGTGGAGAGGATAAATGGAAAAAATAAAGACAAACAGGACATTTGAAAGGAATTAACTTAGAGAAGCAGCAGGGGTTCCTGCCTGACGTCTTTCCACTATTTTCTGGTCCAAATCCAATAACAGATATTTTGGAATATTGATTTATAATCCATTGATTCCTTATCAGAATCACTTAATCCATCCCTGGGTTCTAGGAGCTTTGGGATTAAGACATGACCACAGAACCGACTCACAAACATAATTGGACTCAGATGCTGAGTGCCAACTTAGAAACGCTAATCAGCTTCACAGATCTTTTGGGATGTGGTGGGAAAACCCACTCAGACATAGAGAGAACAGAAGAGCTGAAAATAATGGTTCATGAGACCATTTAATGTATTGTATGAATCAGCGGTTATTTTGAAATACGTGAGACTGATGTGTTCTGTTAGGCTGTTAGGGTTGTGTGTGTGCTGGTTAACTTGGTAGTGTGTACAGTGAGATCATGTAATAAAGATAGAGGTCCTAACTTGAATCCCCTGTTTTGTAAGACATGTTATTGTGCATAAATATTCTAATAGGATCATTTGTGTTTTTAAATGTTTTGCTACCTGGGACATACTTGTCTTTATCGTCTCGCCTCATCACTTGATAATTGCTTTCTCTAACATCCATAGACTCATTACAGAAAGCAGCCTTCCAAAGTCCACAGCAGTTACTTCCAGAACTGTATGTTAAAACATATATCCCAAAAAAGAGAAAAGAGAGCCAGGTGACATGTTGGTAGGCACTATGTGTAATACTTTCAAAGTATTACACGTAGGAAGTAAAAATGTGATGTTTGAATAAACAATGAGAGGTCTGATAATCACCTTGTGAGAATGATTTAGGAGTCATAGTGTTTCAGACAGTGTTCAGAAGCCATTAAGAAGGCTAACAGAATGTCAGGTTATATAGCGCCCTGATGTGTGGAGTACAAGTTCAAGGAGGTTCTGGTGAAGCTTTATAATGCACTGGTGAGGCCTTATCTGGTGTACTAAGTGCAGTTTTGGTCTCCAGGCTACGGGGACATAGTAGCGCTGGAAAAAGTCCAGAGAAGAGCGACTAGGCTGATTCCAGGGCTACAGGGGATGAGTTATGAGGAAAGATTTAAAGAACTAGGCCTTGGCCATTTAAGCTAATGACATGAGTGAAGAGAATTAGTCCAGTGGATTGAGACCAGTGACTTTAAAATGAGTTAATCAGTAACATGAGGACACAACAGGAAACTTCTTAAGGGTAAATTTCACAAAAACATTAGGAAGTTTTTCTTTACACAAATAACTACAGACACATGGAATAAGCCACCATGTAGTGTGGTAGACTGTCAGACTTTCAAAAGTGTACATGATCTTATTGTGGAAGAATTAAGTGGATAGGACTGGCTGAGCTGGCTAAGCTTTGTAGGGCTGAAAGGTCTGTTCTAGATTGTTCTAATGTTCTAATGTACTGGCCCACAGCTTTTGAGCGCTGTGTTTGAAAGCCAGTAATTTTTCTGGAAGATTTTCCTCATTTTTGCATGCGTTTTTCTCCATTTTACTTGCATGCCAGGTCAAGTGGTGATTCTAAATCGGTCCTTTATGGGCATGTGCTTGAGTGGCTTTACTGATGGGTTGGCAGCCCGTCCAGAGTTGTTTCCTGTCTTGTGCCCATGCTGTTATTTGAGAAGTGGAATTGTATACCTTTGAATAACATACAGTAACTGCATATTAATCTTTTCGTCTTGAAACTGAATTGCTCAAGTCGATAGTTTTTCCTTTATTGCCCAATACCTACTTATTTTTAGACAACTGTTTTGTTTTCCATTTAGTTCATCAATCAACGGGAATTGAACAACAGAGAATGTGAGTATTGCTTGCTTAACAGGCATGTGCTCATTTAGTGTAGTTTTTAAAAATCCACTCCTTATTTACCTGAAGGCTGAGCAGAATTCTTTTTTTCAAGGTGTGTTTTACATTCCAAAAGGAGCCTGGCGAGCATGGGGCGCGTGTCTCTTATTCTTATCAGTTCAGAATTAAGTCATTTGTTTAGCTCAGCAACCTACTTATCAAAGACAAACCTTTCCCCAGTAATAAAAGAAAAAAAGATCATATAGTGCTTTGCAAGTTGCTGGATTGCATGAAATAAGATAAAAAGAGTTGAATTGTAAGCTAACAAAAGAATGCACAGATTGAAAACCTGTCAGTGATAGCAAAGCCTGACTGTGTGCTCCAGCATAAGAGCCTTATTTCCTTTGAGTATTACTGGACAAAATATTGGCATGGAGGAGAAACTGAAAGGAGGCATGAGAGGGCGAAGTTCAAAAGTGACTTGTGATGTGACTTGAGGCTCACTTCTAACAGCTGATGTGACCATCATCAGCACAGTGGCTACCATCCAAATGTACTACAACCGTAGTGGTCATATTTAGAGCTGCACACAGAGGTTGGTAAAACCAGAGGATCAAAGTTGCCACACCTCCAAGGGAAATTTAAACAATTTAACAAGTTGATCTGCAGTTAATTCAAACTACAAAGAGCTTTAAGGTACATAATATTTACAATAAATTAGAACTCCGATTATCTGAGGTTAGATTTTAGATTAATCTTCTTTTGCCGAAAGGCTCATAAGGCGTCAATGATTTGCCTCCATCTGGTCCTTCCTTAAGTTACGTGTTCTGCTTCACCCCATGGTAGGTCCATTTCCTTCAGCTCATTTATCACAATTTGCTGCCAGGTTATTTTAGGCCAGCCTCGTTTGTGCTTCTCGTGGGGTGTCCATCACAGAGCAACCTTAGGTACAGTATATGCTTCTGGTCTATTCTGAGATTGTGGCCAAGCCATCTTAAACTTATCTGAGATGATGTGAACCAATGTTAAGCCTCTTTTCATACTTCAATGTTCTCTTGCTTCTTTGTTGCAATGTTCTTGCAGTCACCTAGGCATCATAACGTCGGCAGGTGAAGTGTCTTCCTGCTGTACAATAAATATACAAAAGTGCTGTATTGATGGCATTTAGACTGCCTGTATGAGATATCTTGTGAAGATTTTGTGTGCAGTTCTTATCATCATTGAAACACAAAATTCCTAAACAGTAGAGCATATGTGCGCAGTCAGTGCTGGCAACACAATGACATTAGCTGAGAGGTGCAGTTGGGGAAGGGTGAGTGAGTTCCACCCACATTCCTACTGTAACTGTATTTACTGCAGGGCTTTTATGAATTATATGAAAGTACTGTATCACAATAATGTGGAACCTCTTGGGACACAGATAATTGCGGTTCTACTATACTATACTAATTGGGGTTGTACTATAAATATATATTAAATATTAATTACGAGAAAGGTTTGTACACACCTTCTGACAGCTTCTAGTGAGTAAGACAGCTTTCAAGCTCTTCTAAATTCCAATAAAGTTAGGTGTAATTTTCTAGATTAGGAAAACTGATAATATCTTATTGCTCCTACTTCTAAGGCTGGGGATATACTTAACGCTACAAGATGCATGCGCTTGAGGATGCTGCTGCTAACCAGTGGAGTACTGACTAAATCTGGAGGATTCCACTAGGTGACAGTGTAAGAAATCAACATGGTGAGAAAACAATGTCAGGCAATAGCAACACAGAAGATGGCATGTGAGATCTTTAAATGTATTGCGTCATTACGATGGGGAATATGCAACGCTTGTATTGCCTCTGCAAGAAATGGACGAAGAAAGGCACCACGAATATTTTTGCATGTCAGCATTTAAGTTGGATGATTTATTTCACCACATCGAATCATTCATCAAACATTGAAGCACACAGATATATCCTGTTGGAGCTGCATTGCAGCTTGCTGTCACATGCTGATAGTAAACAATGATGCTGATATCACATATCAAAACGTGAACACATATGCCACTCTTATTTTTGCTGGTACTGCAACTTGTGTATGTGTCGCATTAATTTCTGATGACATGCTCAAAAGACGAGTCAAAAGGAAGCTGAGAATATGTGGCAGCCATGATGAGTGCGCGTAAGTGTTCTGAGTGTGAAGTATATACCGGCCCTAAGAGTAGGGCCAAATTTGTGTCACTCTGTGAATTTTGAGCTAGTTAGGAGAGTTTTCCTTCTCCAAAACGCTTGATAGATACAGCTACAGGTTTTCAAAATTCTTAGACATTAATAAAGCTAATCCAGCAGAATTCTTCCAATTAAATTAGGGGTAATACACATGAAGACACCAGTAATGATTACGGAGATGAGCATTTAGGATTGACAACAGAAAGGACTTCTCCAATCAAAGGTTTGTGGGAATCTAAAACTTCCTGAGTCATGTAGATGAAATGATGCATTGATAAGTTAAAAAATTATAGATAGTGGGACAGTTTAGCTAATAGGTAAACTGACCGGCTTGATGATCTACAGTACTGTGCAAACATTTTAGGCAGGTGTGAAAAAATGCTGTAAACAAAGAATGCTTTCAGAAATATAAATAATGATTGTTTATTGTTATCAATGTACAAAATGCAAAGTGAGCGAACAAAAGAAAAATCTAAATCAAATCAATATTTGGTGTTACTACCTTTTGCCTTCAAACCAGCATCAATTCTTATAGGTACACTTGCACAAAGTCAGGGATTTTGTAAGATTATAGTCAGGTGTATGATCAACCAATTCTACCAAACAGGTGCTAATGATCATCAATGTCACACGCAGGTTGAAACACAGTCATTAACTGAAACAGAAACAGCTGTGTAGGAGGCTTAAAACTGGGCGAGGAACAGCCAAACTCTGCTACCAAGGTGAGGTTGTGGAAGACAGTTTCTTGTCATGGCAAGACTGAGCACAGCAACAAGACACAAGGTAGTTCTACTGCATCAGCAAGGTCTCTCCCAGACAAAGATTTCAAAGCAGACTGGGGTTTCAAGATGTGCTGTTCAAGCTCTTTTGAAGAAGCACAAAGAAACGGGCAACGTTGAGGATCGTAGACGCAGTGGTCGGCCAAGGAATCTTAGTGCAGCAGATGAAAGACACATCAAGCTTATTACCCTTCGAAATCGGAAGATGTCCAGCAGTGCCATCATCTCAGAACTGGCAGAAACCAGTGGGACCCAGGTACACCCATCTACTGTCCGGCTGGCCAGAAGTGGTCTTCATGGAAGAGTTGTAGCCAAAAAGCCATACCTCTGACATGGAAACAAGGCCAAGCGACTCAAGTGTGCACGAAAACATAGGAACTGGGGTGCAGAAAAATGGCAGCAGGTTCTCTGGACTGATGAGTCAAAATTTGAAATATCTGGCTGTAGCAGAAGGCAGTTTGTTCGTTGAAGGGCTGGAGAGCAGTACAATAATGAGTGTCTGCAGGCAACAGTGAAGCATGGCGGAGGTTCCTTGAACGTTTGGGGCTACATTTCTGCAAATGGAGTTGGAGATTTGGTCAGGATTAATGGTGTTCTCAGTGCTGAGAAATACAGGCAGATACTTATCCATCATGCAGTACCATCAGGGAGGCGTATGATTGGCCCCAAATTTATTCTGCAGCAGGACAACAACCCCAAACATACAGCCAAAGTCATTAAGAACTTTCTTCAGCGTAAAGAAGAACAAGAAGTCCTGGAAGTGATGGTATGGCCCCCACAGAGCCCTGATCTCAACATCATCAAGTGTGTCTGGGATTACATGAAGAGACAGAAGGATGTGAGGAAGTCTACATCTACAGAAGATCTGTGGTTAGTTCTCCAAGATGTTTGGAACAACCTACTAGCCGAGAACCTTCAAAAACTGTGAGCAAGTGTACCTAGAAGAATTGATGCTGTTTTGAAGGCAAAGGGTGGTCACACCAAATATTGATTTGATTTAGATTTCTCTTTTGTTCATTCACTGCATTTTGTTGATTGATGAAAATAAATGAATAACACTTCCATTTTTGAAAGCATTCTTTGTTTACAGCATTTTTTCACACCTGTCTAAAACTTTTGCACAGTACTGTATATAATTTCTTCTTATGCTTCTGCAGTATGTTCAATGCTCCCCAGATGGCCAGGCCATAACTCCTCCAGATCCATCAAACCATTGAGATTTTTCTTGTATTTAAAACCTTAGGGTTACATAAGCATTTTTGGACTGCCTGCCCTTTTCAGTAGGACTCTCTGGTGCTGTTTAATGCTCTCCTACTTTGATTCCCCAATGGGACAACTTTTATACATTGAGGGTTTAAAACCCTCTGTTGATCCATGATTACATCCTTTGGCTTCCAGGCGTATCTCCAATCACAAAGCTGGATTTCTTCTAGATATGACTCTTACGAAGCGGATCTTCATGCCTCTGTCATGCCTTTGCCTGTTTTCAGCCTCAAACTCTCAGCCCTAGTATGATACTCAGAAAAGAGACATACATTTTCAATACATGGTGAAACAATCTAATGAAGGGAAGCTTATTTAAGCACAATGTAAGAAGGAAATAAAGTTAAAGAGTTAAAGATGCTAAGATTTGCACTGGGTGTGATGAGGATGGATAGGTTTAGAAATGAGGACATTAGAGGGTCAGCTCAAGTTGGATGGTTGGGAGACAAAGTCAGAGAGGCGAGATTGCATTGGTTTGGACACGTGCAGAGGAGAGACGATGAGTATATTGGGAGAAGGATGCTAAGGATAGAGCTGCCAGGCAAGACAAAAAGTGGAAGGCTAAGAGAAGGTTTATGGATGTGCTGAGAGAGAACATGCAGGTGATGGGTGTAACAGAACAAGATGGAGAGGACAGAAAGATATGGAAGAAGATGATCTACTGTGGCAACCCATAACGGGAGCAGCTGAAAGAAGAAGAAGAAGAAGTAAGAAGAAAATAAAGTGAAGCAACATCCCAATTACTTAAAGGTATATATGCCTTCTCTTATTATATTTCACTGCTCCCTAAACCCCCTAAGGCTTCACATGTTGTACTTTGCATTGTCCAAATTAAAATGCCCATCAAATCAAGCTCTTTGCTCATACATTAATAGGCTTCTATACACAGTAATAACCATCACAGTGAATTCACTGATCCTGAAAGTGTTAGCATTTAATGAGCTGTCTTCATCTTGTCTTGCTGTTAATATATTGCAAAGGTCACTAAAGGTTGGGGTTAAGACCAGAGACAAAGTTAAAAACCCACTATGATAATGAGTCAGCACCTCAACATTTCCACTTGGGTTGGCACTGACCACAAAGGGTTGGAGGCTTTGTCACATTAGTTGGTATCTTGTACATGAAGTGCAACAGAATGCTAAATGGGCCCATGGGAGACTGGAAGGACACAAGCACAACTCCTCCTTTCAGGTAGGTAGCAGCAGAGATAGTTCACTGTACAGAATCAAATGCCTGAAACTGCTTTTTTAGACCCCAAGGAGGGAACCATGGCATCGGTGGCAACAAGCCACAGAGCCCTACTGTGACTTCACAGATCAGCTGCGCACTCTGAAACTGAACCTCGGGTTACAATTAAAGCTGCCATGGCATCTGTCTCACTGCTTGGGGCAGAGAAAACAGAGGAAAATATAGAAAGAGAAACAGACTCAAGATGAGGGGTAGTAAGTCTCACTTGTGGTGGTATTCACTCCACTAAATAGACAGGCTACAGAAAGTTACGGAGGAACGCCAAGTGGGCTTCTTATAGTCTTTTGGTACTTTGTGTTCTGGATCATTCTGGGCCAGGTTTATTTTGTGTATTGGTAATTTATATTAATTGTAAATTAGGTTACTCATGTTAGTTGTGACTTCCAACTCAGCCAGGAACAAGAAATAGTTTTATTTTGGATTATTCATCTTTACCATCTTTCTCTCCCCCCCACTTCTCCACACACACTTTAATTTTGTCTTCTTTCCATATGTGAGTCCCCCCTGTTGTGGAACACAATGAGATCGGCAGATGAGAAATGTGGTGAGGAGAAGGCAGGGATTTAAACTGGGAAAGTGATAATAACTGGCAACCAGGAACGTCAGGACGAGACATGACTCGAAAGTAAAAAAACGAAGGCAGAGTCATAACCAAACTTAGCGCTAGGGGCTCCTAGAAATAAAGCTTAACTGTACTAAAGATTTCAGTGAATACTGAAATTACTAGCATATATATACCATTGCCTCCTTGACATCAGCACTGTGACAATTGTAATAACATGATGTGTCTACCATGAATCACATAAACGGCACAAAATAAAACAGAAAGATAAAACAAACAAGTCAAACCTCAAATTAGATTTCAGAAATAGAATTCAGATGATAAAAAAAAACTCAAAACGGACCAAAATACACTTATAAAATACGTTGTGACCTCACTGCTTTCAGTGTTATGAAAGAGTCTTTGGGTTATGACTCTCTTTGTGGAGGCAGAGCATGCAGGAGACTAGCGAAGGGTGCTCAGTGTTACGAGTCAGAAAACTTATTACTGGGAACTGTTGAACTAAAAAAATAGAATTTCATAAAAGGTTGGGAACCAACTGCATCTCCTTCTTCCTCTTCATTTCTTCCACTAGTGTGGGGTCGATGTGCTTGATCAACCTTCTCCAAACAGCTTGGTCCTGCACCTCCTTGCCTGTCAGACCCTTTATCCTTCAGATCTTCTTTTACTTTACCCATGCACCTTTGCTTTGGCCTCCCTCACTTTCTCTTCCCCTGTACTTCCATTCCCATCGCTGTTTTGCCCACATATTAATTGACTCTCCTCATCACATGTCCATACCACCTCAAACTATTTTGTTGTACTTTCTTAGATATCTCTCCCACATTTATTGTTCCTCTGGACCAACTGGATATAATGTTTATTAAAGGAAATCAAAAAAGCGAAATAAAAGGAAGAAACAATAAGGATGTTTCAGATGCTTGCAAGCTGATATGTCAGAAAAGAACTTCGTTGTTGTGGAGTTGTTGATGCTAAGTGAATCTGGTCCAAAATGTTAATCATTTCTTTTTATAATTTCTACACAAACTACTGGGTTTTGAAAATCAGGGAACAATTACAATTAGATGTTTTGTACAATTATTATCTCTGGAATAAAGTACACTTTTTAAATTATTGTTATTATGCACCACTGTGATGCCACGCTGTTTTGTTTGTGGGTGTCATCACATCTGGGGGCCTGACATCAAGACGCAGTTGACAGGTGACAGGGTGCACATTTTCAGAGCTCACAGCATTTGATGCGACACTTTAAATATCGGTGTGATGGATCTCCTGCTATTTGAGATTTGTTTAAAACCTAGGATCTATTATGCATGTTATTCTTTCTACTAGTGGTTTTGATATAATTCGAATTCCCTCATTACTACAATTCTTGTTTAGCTTTTTGGCAACATACTGTATTTAGTGCTTTCTGGATTTCAAACTGATTCTATTTTTAACTATGTTCATCTCACAGTTTGTATGAAAACCTTCTACTGTTCAGTTCGATGGCAGTACACTTGGGGAGTGCAGGATGTACTTGACACCATTGAGAAGGTCCAGTTGTAGGCCACTGCGACAACACATAAGCGCTTAGGAAGTACAGGGTAGGGGCAAAAGCGATCACTGACCACCTCTTGTCTTTTCTCCACAGACCAAAGGATGAGCTCCAGAACGTCACTTCCACCCCAGGAGTCACTAAAACCACAGAGGCAAAGGAAGGCACAACCCTGTTGGAACACACTCACTTACCGTTAATAACTCCACAACAGAGAAGGTCTTTTGTGACTTAATGACATGCTTATTGTGGCTTTCTTTTATTTCAGTTTTTGATTTCCTTTATAAAACATGGATCACAGTTGGCCCCCATGTTGGGTAAAGACCTCAACAACATCCCACTCTCCTTTCATTACCACAATGCCGCCACACATTCCACCTCATACTGTCTCTTTCTTTTCCTGCTATACCCTTGATCTTTCCACTTGAAATAAATCAATTGGTCCAATTCCTTGAGTCATAGCACTAGTGCCCTGGACACAAGCTTCATCTTTTACACTTGCACCTGAATCTTCTCACTCTTGTTGCTCACCTTGTCACATACTGCTCTCTCCGTCGTTTCTACTTCTCCCCCTGCCAGCAGTCTACCTGCCTTTTTACTGTGATGGTTAATAAACACTCATCCCTCTTTCAATATCTGCGATGTACGGGGTTGCGCACTACTTTGCCCTAACTCATCAAGTTCAGCTGAAAGAACGTGTCTAACATGAGGCACATGGTCAAAGTCTGCACCAACACACACTGTATGTAGCTCTAAATTCTCAAGCCTAACCAGACCAATTCACTGGGAGCCAGATCCTATATTGGCAAGACTGGCCAGAAATAACCCTGGAGAAAGTGCTTGCCCATTACAGGATAAGCATAACCACCTCATATTGACTCACAATGGAGTCATTTTATAGAGATAATGTTAAGGTCATCTTCTTTTCACTGGGGATGTCAGAGAAAAAGTGCAGTACTATGAGAAAACAATGAGAAATGGGGGAGAGCATGTAAACTCATCCAGAACACTGGACTTGTGAGGGAGCAGCACTAACAACTACACCACCAACCTGCACAAACATTTCTAGAAAAAAACATGGAATATCACCTCATCCAAGGATATTGTGTCCTGGAGAAAGGCTTCAGAAATAGATTAATGCAAAGAAAAACTGTGAGGAGTGTGGACTGCATCCACAACTCATGCCAATGTGGAATAATATGGATACAAATCCATTTATCCATCCATTCATTTTCTAAACCCACTTGTCCTGAGCAGCGTCTATCCCAGCAAGCATTGGGCATAAGGCAGTGTCATATGTGCATATCGGGAGCATCCACATGGCACAATTAGGGTAAACACAATAACGCCATAGTCCAGGAAAGGCATGACTGCTAAAAGCCTGTGATGAGCGCCCATGGCTGTTACCCAGCCAGAACAACAGCTGGATAGAAGGACCAGGGGAGAGAGCATCCACAAGGCACTACCTTCAACCTTACTACAGCCTTCGTGGGAGGCGGTGGCACCATGGATTCCTGCAGGGCATGCTGGGAGTTGGAGTTTAGTACAGTCCTGTTGGGTTCCATGGGGGCCTCCAGGGGGGAGCTGCAGAGCCCTACATTGGACTTCTACCACACCTGGGAGTGATTCCAGGTAACGCTGATGAGCCACTTGGAGCATTACCAGGAGCCGCATAAAAGGAGCCATCTCCCTCCATTCGGAGAGCCAGGGGACGAAGCTTACCAGGAGGAGTGGAGGCAGATGGAGAAGGAAAGAGAAAAGATGTGTGCTTTGGAACCGTGCTGTGAAGGTGGGAAATGAGGGAAATCGTTTCCCACGATGAAAAATAAAAAATGTGGGTGTTGGACTTATGTTCTGCATCTGTCTGTGTCGGTTTTGGGTAGCTGGAATGCCCTCTGATGGCCACAAGCCTCTCTTCTCTCTCTCAGTGACCAAAGGGCGAGTCCCACAACAACCATTGATGTCACTTCTGATTTTGTCCCAAACTTCCATCCTGTGGGCTACATCACCAAAAGTCAGTGTTTATTTCTAGACTAGAGACAGAAGAGAGCAAAGCTCTACAGCAGACAGCCAACTGAAACTTCAGCCTGAGATAGGGACACTGAAGGACACCCCAATATCCATCCATCCATTTTCCAACCCGCTGAATCCGAACACAGGGTCACGGGGGTCTGCTGGAGCCAATCCCAGTCAACACAGGGCACAAGGCAGGAAACAATCCTGGGCAGGGTGCCAACCCACCGCAGGACACACACAAACACACCCACACACCAAGCATACACTAAGGCCAATTTAGAATCGCCAATCCACCTAACCTGCATGTCTTTGGAATGTGGGAGGAAACCGGAGCGCCTGGAGGAAACCCACGCAGACACGGGGAGAACATGCAAACTCCACGCAGGGAGGACCCGAGAATCGAACCCAGCTCCCCAGATCTCCCAACTGCGAGGCAGCAGCGCTACCTACTGCGCCACCGTGCCGCCCCACCCCAATATCCATGATCATTTTCCCACTCCAGTTTTTCTTTTTTCTTGCGCATTACTGTAAATAGAGTTCAGGCTGGTTTCTGTTTCTTTGTCATCTCCCTGTTTTCATGTTTCCTTATAGCAGGAACAAACCCTGGGCATGACGTCAGCACCTTGCAGGATGAACACACACACACGCACACACACACATTGACAGACACACACACACACAGTAACCTGATGCATAATTCAATTTTATATGGAGAAAGTATAAAATGAAGTGGCTATTTCAAATTGTTATTCTGTGTTAAAGACATTGCATCTCCAGTAGGTTTTGTTTCAGCTGTAATGCTTAATGTTCTCCAGAAGCATATATATTTTATATGATGAAAGAAAAAATAAACAAGCAAATATTAAAATGGGCAGGAAAAATGTAACACAAGCACAATGTTCATCTGGGACCTGTGTGCTTTATTCATGTTACATCAGAAGTTTCCCCCTAACAAGGTCATTGCTAGTGATTTAAACAGCAGACAGATTGCTCATGTGGAACTGCAGGAAGTCCTGAAATAATCAGGTCTAGTGTCAGGCTATAAAAATAAAAAAGGAAGGCAATGAAGTCAGTCAGTCAGTCAGTCTGATCTTTGGTACTCAAAGTGGCAAGATTGTGCGCATCAGCAGCTCTTTGCTCTCTCCTATCTTAAACATTAACAGAATGACTCAGCTGTTAAAAAGACACCGTGTTTAATCACAGAACAAACGATGTGAAAGTTGCAGATCCAGTCAATATGTTTAGATCAAAGAAACCCGACAAGTGGAATGGGTTCCTCAGACAAGTTCTTGTTTGAATTGTAGAATGACTGGCTACAGGAGGTCCTTTAAAAAAATGAAGATTCAGGGGAGATCAACACAGTGTAGTATGGCACTTTCATAAAAAGCCTTCACAAAATAAATATTAATGGCCATATAAATACCACAGTTTGGTTTTTCCTTATCCAAAAATTGGAGATTCAGAAAAAAGTGAAAGAATACCATTCATTTTTATACATTTTCCTTGTTGGTTAGTTTAATGGGAAGTAAAGTCTGGTAGCATCAAAGAAGTAAGAAACCTAACACTGATATTGTCATAGATAGATAGATAGATAGATAGATAGATAGATAGATAGATAGATAGATAGATAGATAGATAGATAGATAGATAGATAGATAGATAGATAGATAGATGTTATTTTCTTTAACGACCACACTATTTTTGTTAATACTAAAAGATGGATAATCGATTAACATAATTGGGTTGTGACCTAAACCATCAAAGCAGACAACTACGTCTTCTCCCTCCACTTTATGTCAATAAGTAAACTATTGAAAAGCAATTGTGGACCACCACAGTTTGTTTAATTTTTTCCACTTTTCATGATGGGGATTAATGAATAGCATACAAGAAAAAAGTTTAGCATTACGTTTTAGTCAAAGGGGTCCTACTGTCTTATATGATATTTTATAAAGAACTGTTCTTTAGTTTTTATGTTTCTTTTGTTTCTTTTAATTTTCTTTTTGTAATTAGTTTAGCTATTACCATTTTAAAGCACTTTGAACTACTTTAATGAATGAAAATTTGCTATGTAAAAAATGTTATTGCTGAAGTGTCCACAGAGCAGCACTTGGCCCTGATACAATACATTCAGAAAGCATTCAGACCCCTTCCCTTATTTCACATTTTGTTACGTTGTAGCTTTGTGCTAAAACCATTTAAATTAATTTTTCCCTCATCAAGTTATACTCAATACCCTAGAATTACAAATTAAAAACAGGATTTTGGGTGTTTCTGCAAAATTATTTAAATATAAAAAATAATATATCCAATTAATACGAGTATTCAGAACCTTTACAATAACACTTGAAATTTGTCGTTATCCCATTCTATTGCTCATCACCGTGATGCTCTTGCCATCACTCTGATACAAGTTCAACTTTGTCTCGTCTGTCCACAAGGCCTTTTTCCAGAATTTTGCAGGCTCTTTGAAGTCCTTCATCACAAACTGTAATCTGGCCATCCTGTTTTTGTGGATAACTTGTGGTTTGCATCTTGCAGTATGGCCTCCGTATTTCTGTTCATGAAGTCTTCACAGATAATCAATGTTAATGTCAATTTATTTATATAGCACATTTAAAACAACATAGTAATGCGTTGGCCAAAGTGCTTTACAATAATAGAATAAAAGAAAAACAAAATAATTAACATAAAACATCCATCCATCCATTTTCCAACCTGCTGAATCCGAACACAGGGTCACGGGGGTCTGCTGGAGCCAACCCAGCCAACACAGGGCACAAGGCAGGAACCAATCCTGGGCAGGATGCCAACCCACCGCAGGACACACACACAAACACACCCACACACCAAGCACACACTAGGGCCAATTTAGAATCGCCAATCCACCTAACCTGCATGTCTTTGGACTGTGGGAGGAAACCGGAGCGCCCGGAGGAAACCCACGCAGACATGGGGAGAACATGCAAACTCCACGCAGGGAGGACCCGGGAATCGAACCCAGGTCCCCAGGTGTCCCAACTGCGAGGCAGCAGCGCTACCCACTGCGCCACCGTGCCGCCCTAACATAAAACAAATAGATATAAAATATATGAACATAAAATAAAATACATAATAAATAGAAGTAATGTTATATACATAAAAAATAAAAGTAATGTTATATAATCACAAAGAGGAAACCATCAGTATTACTGAAGGTCATGGAATGCAAGTGAATAGAAATGAGTCTTTAGTCTTGTTTTGAACAGTTCAATTGTAGATGACTCCTTTATGTGATGAGGTAAAGCGTTCCACAGGCGAGGAGCACCAGCTGCAAAAGACCTGTCCCCCTTAGTTTTACACTTGGTACGAGGGACAGCCAGAGACAGATGACCAGAAGATCTAAGCACTCTGGATGGCTGGTGTAAAACACACAGTTCTGATAAATAGGCAGGAGCAAGCCCATGTACTGTAAAGATTTAAAAACTAGTAGCAAGATTTTAAAATCAATTCGAAAACTGACAGGCAGCCAGTGTAAAGAAGCTAAAATAGGAGAAACAGAGTCATACTTTCTTGCCCCAACCAGAAAGCGAGCGGCAGCATTTTGGACCAACTGTAACCTGCGTATCAGGGATTTGCTAATCCCAGAATACAGCGAGTTGCAGTAATCAAGGCAAGAAAAAATAAACGCATGAGTAGCTATCTCAAGATCCCTACAAGATAAAAAAGGCTTTATCTTACCTAATAGACGAAGTTTTAAAAAGCAACTCTTGACTACAGAATTTACTTGTTTCTCAAAAGAGAGGTTACTGTCAAAGGTAACACCAAGATTGCGGACTTGAGGTTTGGAAAAGACAGAGAAAGAGCCGAGAAGTCCAAGACCAATTTGGGCTTTAGCTGATGGACCCACTATAAGCATCTCCATTTTATTTTGATTTAGGTCAAGAAAATTATTAGCCATCCAGGATCTTAGTTCAGACAGACAGTTATGGAGTTGATTTGTTGTGGAGTTGCAGACGGGAATATAAACTTGTGTATCATCAGCATAGCAGTGAAAAGCAATGTTAAATTTCCTAAAAATAGATCCAATAGGGTGAAGGTACATAGAGAATAAAATAGGACCCAAAATGGATCCCTGAGGAACACCATATTTAAGAGGAGCAGTAGATGAAGAAGAGGAATTAAAAGTCACTGAAAAGTGTCTACCAGTTAAATATGACCTGAACCAGTTAAGAGCAGCCCCTTTGAGCCCAACAAGATAGTCGCCTCCGACACATCCATATCTCCCTCCTGAAGACTATTTCTGGTCTGTTGCACAGGCATTGGGGGCTTTTTCTTTAGCATAGTGAGGATTTTTCTGTCATTGGCAGTGGAGGTCTTCCTTGGCCTACCAGTCCTTTTGCGAATACTGAGACCACCAGTGCGTTCTTTTTTCTTAATGATGTTCCAGGCAGTTAATTTGGATAATCCAAAGGTTTTACTGATGCCTCTAATGGTTTTATTCTTGATTTTCATCTTCATAATGGCACAGCTCTTGTCCTCATGTTGAACAATGACAAGTTCAGACTTCAAAGGGTAGAAGCAAGCTGAGGTGTCTTATGAAACAATGAAACCCACCTGAGGAATCACGAGCACCTGTCCCAGTCATTACGGCACCCTGAAATGTGGGGACCTGTAGAAAAAATGTTGTCATTTCTACATGAGGTGACTGAAATGAATGCAAATACCCTTAAATGAAAGTCTGCAGTGTGCACTTTAATCACAATTTATGGATGGTTTGATTTGTAATTATAAACTGTAGAGCAGTTAAGGGTATTTGCATACATTTTTGGTCACTCCATACAGTAATTACAACACTCTTTATACATGGTCCCCCCATTCCAAGGCAACATAAGATAAATCAAGGAAAATGTACCTTTGTCCCTAATATTAAAGGAAATTAAAGGAACACTTTGAAAACACATCAGATCTCAATGGGAAAAAATTCTGCTGGATATCTATACTGATATGGACTGGGTAATGTGTTAGGAACAAAAGGATGCCACATCGTTTGATGGAAATAAAAATGATCAACCTACAGAGGGCTGAATTCAAAGATACCCTGAAAATCAAAGTGAAAAAATGATGAGTCAGGCTAGTGCATTTTGCTGAAATTTAATTGCAGCAACTCCAAATCATACTCAGTAGTTTATATGGCCCCCAAGTGTTTGTTTGCATGCCTGACAATGTCGGGGAGGCATGCTCCTAATGAGACGACAGATATTGTCCTGGGGGATCTCCTCCCAGATCTGGACCACAGCATCACTGAGGTCCTGAACAGTCTGAAGTGCAACCTGGCAGCATCAGATGGACTGAAACATAATGTCCCAGAGGTGTTCTATTGGATTTAGGTCAGGCGAGTGAGTGTGGGGGCCAGTCAATGGTATCACTTCCTTCATCCTCCAGGAATTGCCTGCATACTCTCGCCACATGAGCCTAAACATTGTTGTGCACCAGGATGAGCCCAGGACCCACTGCACCAGCATAGGGTCTGACAATGGGTCCAAGGATTTCATCCCGATACCTAATGGCAGTCAAGGTGCTGTTGTCTAGCCTGTAGAGGTCTGTGCGTCCCTCCATGGATATGCCTCCCCAGACCATCACTGACCCACCACCAAACCAGTCATGCTGAACGATGTTACAGGCATTATAACGTTCTCCACGGCTTCTCTAGGCTCTTTCACGTCTGTCACATGTGCTCAAGGTGACCATGCTCTCATCTGTGAAAAGTACAGAGTGCCAGTAATGGACCTGCCAATTCAGATATTCTATGGTCAATGCCAATCGAGCTCCACAGTGCCGGGCAGTGAGCACAGGGCCCACTAGAGGACTTCGGGCCCTCAGGTCACCCTCATGAAGTTTTTGGTAAATGATATTATATTAAGTACAAAATCTGATTTGTGTCTTCTCACTGAAACCTGGCTTAGTAAATCTAACACTGTTCCCCAAGCTGAGGCGTCACCACATAGATACTCGCTCCTTCATAAGTCTAGAGATTCTGGTCGAGGAGGAGGCCTTGGAATAATTTATTGTAACAAAATGCAAATCATGTCTAAAAATGTAGTCGACTTTACATCCTTTGAGGCATTCATTTTAAATATTAAAACAGATTCCAACACAATTATAATGCTAGTCTACAGACCACCAGGGCCATATTCATTGTTCATGACTGAATTTAGCAACCTTTTATCTGATTTGGCTATAAATTGTGATCACGTAGTATTGATGGGGGATTTTAATGTAGACATTGATGTGGAAACTGACACTTTTAATAAATATTTTACCTATTTGTTAAATTCAGTAGGATTTTATCAGATTGTCAAAGGTCCAACTCATACTCATAACCACACATTAGATTTAATTATAACTTACAAAGTTGAAATTCAAAATTTAAATATTAATCCATTAAATTAAGTTATTTTCCGATCACTACTTAATTACATTTGATTTAGTCCTGCCCTTGCCAACACACTCACAGATTAAAACAAAGACAGTGTGACATCTAGATTGTAATTCTGCTTCAAAATTTATAGATACTTTGAATGTAGAGAAAAGCCAAGCAAAATGACACCTTTTATTGGCTAACTAAAAAGATTACAATATGCAAGCTTTCAAGGCAACTCAGGCCCCTTCTTCAGGCAAGATGTAATACAGAAACTGGAGTTCCCTGTGTTTATATACACACTCCAGGACAAGAAACAACATTGGTAATTCTTTAAATGAGAAATTTTAAATGTAAAAAAATTAATAGATTCATTCAGGCTAGGGTTAATTTAACAAGAGAGAGAAGACAATGTACCAATGTATGGTCAAGATCTTTGGATAAGATAACTGTCCAACAAAGTCTTTTGAAGTTTGTAATGAGTTCTTCAAAACAATGTGGATCTGTAGACAGGTTGTCTGTCATTCTGAGAGATGTAAAAAATCCTCATATCTGGCCATAAAACTCTTGTCTTTATTCAAGCCATGTTGTAATGTATTAAATTTTAGCATGAGTTTAACTTCCCATTCTTTTCTTTCTTGCTGTGTTTTGAAGTTGCCCATAAGCACTGTGACTTTAAAGTCCCACTTGCAGTGTCCATGGCTGTTGAAGTGGGCCGCTAAAGGAACATCTGTGTTGCCATGTTTAATGTGGAACCTGTGTGAATTCATTCTCTGGCGGAGTGTTTGTCCAGTTTCTCCCACATAGAGTGCAGTGTCAGGACATTTCATGCAGAGAATTAGGTAGACTACATTAAATGATCTGCAGGAAAATTATCCCTTTATGTGATGTTCAAGTTGGCAGTGTGGTATAACTATATGGTCTGTATCATAAATGTGGGCACATGTTTTGCATCTTTTCTGCAGACATGGAGATGTGCCATTTTCTGTTGGTTCACTTAGGGAGCTTCGGACAATTAGATGCTGAAGGTTTGGTGGTTGTCTGTATGCCTGGAGGGGAGGTTCAGGAAATACATTTTTCAGTGTTTGGTCATTGTTTAGTATTGGCTGAAGTTCTTTTATAATTTTTCAACGTGTATGGTACAACACCCTAGTACTATAGATACTTTGAGTAAGTCAAGTGTAATTTTGGAAAACCATATAGATCAATTAACATCAAATGTAAACGTGGAAAACAATTTAGATCAGCTAACATCACATTATAATGTGACCTTGAGAGATGCTCTGGACGCAGTGGCTCCCCTTAAAACAAAAGATGGAGAACAACAAAGCTACATATCTTTCAAATTGCATGGACAGAGAGTGTTAAAAAATATAAAAAAGCTCTCTTTAAATCTCGCTCAAAATACTATTCTACAATAATAGATAGCAATAATAAAAATCCTCGGTGACTGTTTAGAACAGCTGATAAATTAACAAATGGAAATTCAGATCTACAGTGAAAAATACCAACAGATATATTAGCAGTGCAGACTTTATGAACTTCTTCAATGAGAAAATTAAAAATATAAGATCCCAGATCTCAGCATCACAGTACAAACTGCAGACTAGCTTAGCAGACCCTTCCTCACATTGCATTCAGCACTTAAATAATTTTAATCCTGTAACTGAGCAGGAAGTCTTAACTTTAATTTCTAAAATGAAGCCCACTACTTGTTCCCTAGATCCAGTGCCAACAAAACTAGTATAAAGTGCAATGGATGTTCTTGCAGCACCTGTTCTAAACATTACCAATAGTTCATTATTGCATGGCACAGTACCTGATGCACTAAAAGTGTCAGTCATTAAACCATTACTTAAAAAGTCAGTCCTGGATCCACACATACTAAATAATTATAGGCCTATTTCAAATTTACCCTTTCTCTCTAAAATACTAGAAAAAGTAGTCACCAATCAGCTTCAGTCACACCTTACGCATTACAATTTTTTTGAGAAATTTCCTGGTTTCAGCACTGGTCATAGTACAGAAACGGTACTAACTCAGGTTGTAAATGACATTCTGATATCCTCTGATGAAGGAAACTCCACTGTAATTATGTTGTTAGACTTAAACGCAGCATTTGACACCACTGACCATTCTATTTTACTGCACATGCTAGAAAATGATGTTGGGCTTACATCACATCACTATTTATCAAATCGATTCCAATACGTACAGAAATGTGCTGACAGTACTCCATCATTATACATAGAAGTTCAATATGGTGTCCCGCAGGGCTCAGTACTGGGACCTTTATTGTTTTTCCTTTACATGCTTCCACTGGGATCTCTCATTAGGAAACATAATGTTAATTTTCACTCGTATGCAGATGACAATCAGTTATACCTTTCATTTAAATCAAATAAAGTTTCTCCAATGTTGTCTTTAATTAGTAGTGTTAGTGAATTAAAGGAGTGGGTGGATGAGAACTACTTGTCTTTAAACACAGATAAAACAGAGATGTTAATTGTTGGAGGGAATGACGCTGATCACAACAATATTTTGTCATCATTTAACTCAGTTGGAATCACCATTAATTTTACTGAATCATCCCGCAATCTAGGAGTTATCTTTGACTCTAGCATGTCATTTAAAGCGCATATTACAAAGTTGTCCAAATCATGTTTCTTCCATCTTAAAAATGTTGGGAAATTAGGGCACTTTCTAAATAAACAGGATTCTGAGAAATTAATTCATACATTTGTTTCTAGTCGGATTGACTACTGCAATGCGGTGTTCACTGGATGTTCAAACTGTTCTTTATACAGCCTCCAGTTAATCCAAAATGCGGCCGCAAGAATTATTACAAGAACAAGAAAATACAAACACATAACTCCAGTTCTTAAATCCATACACTGGCTCCCGGTTACGTTTAGGGCCGATATCAAAATCCTCCTTTTAACATATAAAGCATTAAATGGCCAAAGTCCGGCTTACTTGTCTAAACTTATCATGACTTACAAACCTGAGCACACATTAAGATCTCAAGATGCCAGTCTGCTTATGATTCCAAGGATTAACCCTTTAACCGCCAACTCCCTAAATATTCCCCACGCCAGGCGAAATCTGAACAATTTTCGTTTTTTTACTTTTTTACATTTTTTTTACATTTTTTACATTTATTCAAGCAGTATTGACCACTAAATGTTGTGCAAGTTGCCAGTGTATACACGAAATCTATAAATGTAACCTGAATTCTCAGCTAAGCAAAACATCTTGATACCAAACCGTGCCCTTTTCAATGGTAGATACTGTCGAAACTGTAAGCGGCCCTTCCATGACAATAAACTTTCATCAACTGCAACTGACGGTCCTGGCATGTAGGGCAACTGAAATGCTTCAAATAAATGATCAATCAAAGGACGTAGCTTGAACAAGTGGTCGCGGTTTGGATCTTTCTTATCTGGCTCGTTTCTGTTGTCATTCAAATGAAAGAATTTCAGCAGCAAAGAGAATCGGTTACGTGTCATGACAGCTGCAAAAATAGGTGTTGCATACATAGGATCTGTAGACCAGTACATCTCAATATCTGGTTTTCTGAATATTCCCATCAACATCAAAATCCCAATGAATTTTTTCATTTCGTTTTCATCAGTGTCAAACCAAGCACGAACACGGGAATGTGGAGGTAAATTGGGATTTTTCTCAATAAACTGTGCTGCATACAGATTTGTCTGATGAACAAAATGTCTGATCAAATCAGGTGACACAAACAGCTCATAAAACTGCTCAGCAGTGTAATTGTTTACATCAACAATAAAGCCACACGTTCCCTCAAACGAATGCAGAAAAGGTAGTTCACCACGGGCAGCAGCCCAGCTGAGATGCTGGGGATACACCCACTCAGCGCCGTCATCCGATGCGTCTTCATTCACAGTATCATGCAGCGCACGTTGCTGCTCATCACTGTCCCTAAAATCTTCTTCAGAACTGCTACAATCATGATCAGAACTGTCCAAAATCGCCTGCAAAGCCTCACTTGAAGTCAGTTTACGTTTCGCCATATTCACAGCTGTTACATGCGAATCACGTCACATGACCGGCCAAAACAACCACAGACTTGTCAAAATACAACGTAGTAATAATGCCCACGCCAAACCGTCAGTTATACTACTTGCCAGGCATTCATATAACCACAGGCAAATGTGCCGGATAATCCGGCAGTATGGCGTTAGCAATAAAACAACGGTGCCGGATATATCCGGCAGAGGGCGGTTAAGGGGTTAATAAATTAACAGTGGGAGGTCGAGCTTTTAGTTACAGGGCCCCTAAACTGTGAAATGGTCTGCCTGCTACTAAAAGAGATGCCCCTTCGGTCTCAGCTTTTAAATTCCAGCTGAAGACTCACTACTTCAGTTTAGCACACCCTGACTAGAGCTGCTGATTAACTGCACAGACTATATCGCTGTTGTAAGTCATTAGCACTAAAACACAAGTAACATGATAGTTATAATTTGTTACTAACCCTTGCTTATTCTGTTTCTCTTCTTGGTACTCAAATGTGGCACTTGGTGCCATGGCCCACCTGCCAGGTTGTTTTGCCTGCCTAAGGTAAAGTCATCCCTGATGGAGGATCACAGGAATCGTGGGGCAGATGGGTCCTTTCATCGAATTGGCTGGCCCAGCACTGTTTCAGCTGTGGAATGGCCAAATGGGGGAGACAGCTTGATGGCTGAGGGCTCCAGGACTCTAAACAAATCCAAATCTTATTATGTGATATCATCTACTGTTAAATTCTGCTCCATACTTGTAAATGTTTTATTTTTATACTGTATTGAGGATTTGTTCTGTTCTGTGTATTGCATTGATCCCCTTTTCTTGACACCCACTGCACGCCCAACCTACCTTTGAACTGCCTTTCCCAAGGTTTCTTCCATTTTTTCCAACCACACAGGAACAGTAGCACTGCTTTAATGCTGGGTGCCTCCAGTCTGCAAAACCGAGCGGAGAACTTGCGTACGACAGGGTATGAGGTACCGTGGAAATGTGCATAGCTTTATGCCATTTTTAGGTTTTATACATCGCGATTTGAACGTGGAAATGTTCTTATGCAACATTTCTGTGCATATGCACCATTTATACATGAGGCCCCTGGTGTTTCTCAGTCTTTCCTGGCCAGTGTTTTCTCTCTCGATTACATTCCTTCTGCTATCTGAAGGTGCATTGTTCACCTCCTGTCCACTTTTTGACTACCACTAATGATAGATGGTGCTCATTACCTGCTGTAAAAAACATCATTTGTATTTTTGTGAATACTTTTTATCTTTGAAAGTGACTCTCCGCGTTCCTTCTACACCTTTCATTGGTATCCTTACGTCTCTCAACCTGTCTTGGGTGGTACTTCCTCTTTCAATTGCATTCCCATGGTCATTTTGAGGCACCTTTGCTCACCTCCAGTCCATTTTTTGACTTCCACAAATACCGACTGCCAAAACATCATTAGTACTCTTGCAAATACTGCCCATGTTTGAAGGTGACTCTCAACATTCCTCCTATGCCTTTCCTTTGTACGCTCATGTGTCTCAGCCTACACTGGCCAGCACTTCCTCTCTCCATCGCATTCCAATAAAGATTGGTTTTTAAACTCCTGTCTGTTTTTTGACTGTCAGCACAGGTGAGACAGACTCCCATTAACCACTGTGAAAACATCATTCATATTCTTCCAAATACTTCCTGTGTCTGAAAGTGACTCTTGGAATTCCTCCAACACCATTTCTTGGTATCCTTGTGTGTGTCAAACACTCTTACGTTTGACTGAGCTACCACAATAAAACTGACCAATCAAACGAAAGCGACTAATCAAATTGCTTGGAAGGTCAGACACACACACAGACATTAGTGTTTTGTTTTACTATCCACACTACCTGTCAAAGATAGGGAATACAACACTTTAAAAATATTTGCAATCTCTTGCCCTACCTATATCCTCAGCGCCTTTCCTCGATATCTGCATGTGTCTGAAGCTCTCCTCACCGGCACTCCATCACTTGTGCATGTTTCTGTAATGCCTGCTTCTCAGACTCTGTCATTATTTCCGAGGCAGCTTGTCTGGTTTTATACTTGCCATCTTTGAAGGTGACTCTCAGCGTGCCTTCTACGCCTTGACTCATGCATCTCACACCAATATCACCAAAGCCAAATTGACCAATCAGAATGCTCAGAGGGACAGAACACACAGACTTTAGTGTTTTATTATATAGTAGATTTTTTGCACTATTCAAACAAAAATAAGATCTTCATGTCATATGTGGACATGTTCCTTTTGTCACAATGACTCCACCTTAAATTTCTGTTCTTCTTTCAGTATTTCAGTAAAATGATCTCCACTTTGCTCTCTGGAGAGACCATTTCTTTTTTTTAGTAAAGCATTAGAAATCCTGTTTTGTGCAAATTAGGGTCAGCCAGTAACTTCACATGCAGAGGAGGAATCAACTCTGGATGGAACATTAGTCCATCACAGGACCTTCACTTAAACGTGGGGTTCATTTGGAATTAGTGCAGACATTTTGGAAATTTTGGAAGGGCAACAAAAGTACAGAAAAACAACCAAACAGACTTGGTGAGAACCTGGGAAAGGGTGTTTGACTCAAACTGATGGCACTCAATCAATGACGCAGCAGCGCTAACCAATGGAACATCCCTACTTCATTTGCTTTATCTTTTGCTCTTTTTTGTTTTATGATGCCATTCACTATAAAATGAGTTATATAAACTAATATTACTGTATTGGCACTTAGAACATCAGAGTAAAGCTCCAAATGCAGATTTTGAAGTAATAAAATGGGCTTCAGTAAGTGCCTGCTACTTGGGAAACCTTAAGAAATCTTTAGCCAACGCAATTCTATATCACTTTAAGATAATTCCTTCCAAACCGAAGAATTAGAATCCACAGCAGATTTTCTGGCACTAAAATTTCCAAGTGACTTTTCATTGAGTGACCCAATCCTGGAGCAATGGCAGTTTTATTTGATTGTGTCATTAGATTGGTATGTCTTTGTGCTGCTCAGAAGGAGGCAAGCGGATAAGAAGAAGTTAAACTGTTACTGGCTCTTGATGTTTATCCTGAAGACAGTGCTGAGACACTTAATCAAATAAAGAGACAGCCGTTTGTAAATACTCTCTTGAGAGTAATCTTTTGCCCGCATGGCTGTATTCAGCCTGAACTTGCTCATTTCCAGTAAATAGCTGGCCCCTTTCCTGCAATTGCACATTTTTGTTGGCACTGCTGTGACCATACTCCAGAACTAGAAAGAAAATAGCAACCTGCACATCTTCATTATGAAACCAGATCTGTCAGCAATAAGAGGGGGCGAGATAGGCAGCAAAAGCGGGAAGGCTGAAAAAGAAAGATCCAAAAAGATCCATCCACCAATACCGATCACGTGAAGGCACAACATTCATCTTTGCAGTTTGATTAATTAATGACCTTTTACTGTATATACAGAGTTCACATTTTAAGAGTGCTCCCAAACAAGAGTGGCACCTTGCACCTCTGCCCCCAGATAGCAACACCCCAGTCTCAATTTTTGGCTTGAATGTAGTCAGAAAATCTTTGACGGTCGGGTCATACCCGGACATAATGGAATCCTCAGTTAAACCAACAAGTTCTCTATGTGACAATGAAGATGGTGCCAAATAATGGGTGATACCAGCAAAGAATGATATAATGAAAGAGTTGACAGTAGAAGAAGAAGAAGAAGCTGACAGAAGACTTTAAGGTGACCATTGTGATCCATGCTATGAACAGCGAGGAAGATGTTACTGGCTCAGTTTGCATGCCATCTTATTCCTTCTTAGAATCTAAAACTGTCAGGGAACTGCAACAGTTAGGTGTTATCAGATTTAAAAGGTAGGAAGTATACTGTTATCACAGATTTACTTGTATACAATGCATGTATTAAGCAGATTACTTGTAGTTATTTAAAGAGAACAAACCCTTACAAATTATTAATTACCCCTCTTAAATTGTGACAAGTTTACTTTACTCCTTACTTCATAGAAAAATAATCACATTTCTAATTACTTTTCTTTTACATTACTCGCTAAAACTTATGCAAATATGCTCCATTTAGGCAATTTAGAGACGGCACCAAAAATTCCATTAATCATTTCAATAAGAAGGAAATAACTAATTAAAGTGAAGTCACCATTTAAACAATATAAACAACACGACTTACATTAGTCCTGTGCAATTTCAAACATATGAGCCATCAGTCAAAGGCCTTTAATTCAAAAAAGAGTTCTTAATAAAAAATAAATCTTAATACTGAAAAATAAGACTGATTAACTACATGAAGACTTGCAAACATGGAGTCAGTAAATGGTACAAATATTGCCAGTGTTACAAAGACATTTTATCTCTGAGGTTTATTGTGAGTGCAACAAGAACCAGGCTATGAAAATGAATGTTAAAATTCAGGGAGAGGGACTGGCGAATCAAAGCATGAGGCAACCAAAACCAATGGGCAAAATGAAAGTCAGAAGTTGAGGAAGAAAAGTAAGTTCAAAAATGTAAACTAAAACCTGACACTACAGCCTGCTTGAAGTGATGGTAGAGCATTGTATGAAGCAAAGTGTTTCCACCAAGGGTTAAACAATAAAGGAACCACCACCAAATATATACTGTCACATTCAGTGACAGTAGCAACGCAATGATTTTGGCCAAGAGACGAAAAAATTACATCACATAAATAAATGAAAATGGGACTCAATAAACTTTATTAAGCATATTTTTCATGAATAAACATACAGTACATTTATTAATATATATCTCAGTTTAAAAAATGTCTCATGGCTGGGTTATTTTTTGCCTCAGTGTAGCATTTTGGGGTATGTTATTTTACCTTCATTTCGTGGCTACCTTAAATATTTCCATAACTTCATTTATTTGTCTATTCTTTTTGCTGCAATCTTTTCTTGGATTCTGACGGCTGCTGTTGCTTTCTGATTGGATTGCTAGGACATGAATACAGGTTGACATCATCATTCGCAACGGTATTTAAAAACCTCTCTTCGGGAAGTGCGATCATGTGACTTAAAAAAAAAAAAATTGACAAATTTTTCAATCCTTATTAATCTCTCACATCTGGTTCCAAAATTTATACCACAGTTGTTATGTCCAGCTGAAAAAGAATGTTAAAAAAAAAAAAGTCCAATGGACTGTAATAAGAATATAAAAATCGGGACTGGTCTCCCCAAGACTTTCCCGTATACTGAAATATGGGGACAGATATTTGAGGAGTAAACCACAAGACAATGATTATATTTTTATATTATGTACATTAAAGAACCATTAACAACAAATCAAAAACAATTTATTATTATATTGAACAATTTTTTTAAAAGTAAAGTTGAATAAATCAGACTCTATAAAAGGTAAAGTACCACTTCCGGTTAGCGGAAATAGCCCAAAAGTTAATGGAAATCTATGTTTTGCACCTAATAATTGTATGCAAAATTTGGTTGACCTAAGTGAAAGCATACTCAAGGTATCGTGTTAACACACACACACAGACAGACATAATTCCAAAAATGGTATTTTCGGACATAGGGAAGTCTAAAACATCGAGATTCATCAAAATCTCGAAATCAATTTTTTGGACGATTACAATACTTTCCCTATAAGAAAGTAAATCAGACTCAGGGAGGTCTAAAAGAGATGAGATTCATCAGAATCGTATGCGAGAAACTTAAAAGAGACAAGAGGAAAAAGGAATTATTTAAGTGGAAAGAAAACAAAGAATAATCAGGTAAAGGTCTATAACCAACAAATATCACAGAGAAAAAATAGCAAAGCCAAAAAAAATAAAAGAAAAGACCTGTTGTGAAATCCCTAACTAACGACATGCTTGAAGGAGATATTTGAAAGATTTTAACTAACATTAAAAGATAAGTTCTGTATTTTTCAAATCAAAGTCATTTTTTCAGGTGTATATTAACATTTTTTAAATAAGAAATCAACTAGTTCACTTTTCTGAGGCATGCTTGTGGTAACTAAAATAAACTAGAAATAATAAGTTAAACTGTTTATTAAAAGGCTTTGTAACCGTGAGTCATATTCAAAAGTAACAGCAATAACAGAATGCAGTCCCATGTGTTAGATAACTTCATTAAATATATACTTTGTAACAGCACTTTACAATGGAGTTAAAAAGAGGCTTGTAAGGGCTCAAAAGCTTTCATACACAGCAGACTGCTATTCAAGTGATGTGAAAATGGCATCGACTAATGAGTGTTAGTGGTGGAGGGTCTGAGACTAAATACTGTTCATTTTTCTTAAACATATTTTTGAAAGTATATCTAATAGAACGGTATCCAATAATAGCATTTGAGAAATATCCATTAATAGACGATAACCAATACTACAATAAAATCAGTCTCAATATTTTTTTATTTTTTGTTCTTTATTTCGCCTTATACAATTTCTTGTATTAGGAATTTGGTAGTTTTCGCATACCCCTTGGGGTCAGCCATTGTACAGCGCCCCTGGAGCAATTACAGGTTAAGGGCCTTGCTCAAGGGCCCAGCAGAGCAGGATCTCTTTTGGCAGTGATGGGGATTCAAACCGGCAACCTTCGGGATACCAGCGCAGATCCTTAGCCTCAGAGCCACCACTTCGCCTGTTACCCTATGAAAGGAGAAAAGGAAGTGAAATCCAGTAAGTACCCCATCTAGCTATTAAGCCACTGAATCCCTTTGCCTCCTGACACCACTGTCCATTTTTAAACTTGTTCTGTGTTTATATCAGTTAGGGGATCTGTGTCTTTCCCATGTTACAGAATAGTTCAGGCACCATTTAGCTGCAGATTGATAATGTTCTACAATCAATTCAGTCCTATATATTCTTATATGCTTGCTTCCCCATTTGTTTTCAGAGGAATAATTTTTTTATGTTCTGTTAACTTACCTAAAGCATCAGAACACTGCAATGATGTGTAATTGCTTGGCATTTGAGTCACTTGAATTGAGAATCTAAGTGGCTGTCAGACCAATAAAAGAGGGAAAAGATACAAAATATACACATTCAATATACTCACTCATGCTCTTCAGCTAGGTCATTAACACCACTTCCATCACTAAAAAGGCATCGCAGTGATTGTACATCTCACGCTAACTAAAGATATTAAATATTTCCCAGCAATCCTAGTTCAGTTTTACAAAGCCATAAATGAAAGTGTAATCACACAAGTGTAATCACATTCTCCATTGTTATCTGGTTTGGTTCAGAAACAGCACACTCCAAAAATAAATGATAGTGTGTTGTGAGGTCTGCCGAGAAAATAATTGGCTATGCTATTCCATCTGTGGTAGACTTGTATACATCGAGGGTCACTAAACCATATCAAAAGGATCATCACGGACTCATCTCTCTTAGCTCATCACTTATTCCAAAACTCCCCTCTGGTAAACGCTTTAGGTCAATTAAAACTAAAACTAACAGACACTTCAAAAGTTTCTTTCCCAGAGCCATAGGCCTCTCCAACCAGTAACTTAGCCTGCCTTCTTTGTATATTCATGTGTTCTGTCATATGCTGAATGAAGCTGTGTGTGTGTACAGTACATGTATACACACTACATTCTCACACTGTCACTTGCACATCATCATTCGCACATCTCATTTATAATTGTACTATTCTGCAACGTTGTATGAAGTTTTTCTTTTTAACTTAAGCTATTTATTCTATTTGTATGTGATAGTATGTTCTGTTAAAAGCAGCTCTAAATCTACCAAGTCAAATTCCTGCACATTAAGTACTGGCGAATAAAAGTCATTCTGATTCTGAGTCAAGCAACCACTCTCAAGGTAAAACTGAAACACTAAATTAAATCCCAATTGAAGTCAGACAGTATGTTTCTCTGTTTAAAGTTGGATTAGTTCATGAATTGTCAATGTTTTCCTATGGGGAATTTGGTAAATGTAAAAATTTTACAGATACTGTAATTCAAGATACCAAAATGAAAAATGAACTGTCCCAACAAATTTCTTTAAACAATTAATGAGCTACATCTCAACAAAATAACAGAATAACAGACATGGGTGTTTTCAATAGGTGTTTTGGGAATTATATACAAAAATACAATGAACAAAAATTTTATAACAATAAGAAAAATTATAAAGTGACATAAAAGAGTCATACAAAATGTTCTCAGATTGTTTTCAGATCGCATATCTTGCCCATTCCAAGTTTTGCTTGAACAGGAAGTATACCTCTTGATTACATCTGCATGCTTTACACTGTTGCAATATGTATGACATGCGAAGTGCTGAGGATTATTGAGAACAACTAGGCGATTCCTGAGAAATGATAAGTCATGCTCAAAAAAATAAGCAAGGGTCACAATGGCAGAAAAGTCAAAACAAGGAACAGTGATCAGAGTATAGCAAAAATCGAAGGGCAGATTTAACAGAGGGTTGTAACCAAAACACTAAATCCTAATGCTAGGGCCTACTTGGAAATAAAGGTAACTATTACTATGAAGAATAAAAGGTTTTCTTTTTTTAAATTTTATTGTAATCATTCCATACAAATAGATCAGTTTTTACAAAAAATAGGATTGAAAACAAATCAACCCCCACACCTAAGAAAGAGAGCATGGCCAACAGAGTAAAACTTAAAGCTAGTAAAAATAAGTAAACTGATGAGTTTAATAAGCGGATAAAGATAAATGGAGAAGAAAAAGAAATGGGAAGAGAATCTGCTTCCTCAGTGCTTTAAGAGGTTAATCTAAAATGTAATTGATTAGATCCTAAAAGGTTTTCTTCATTTACCAAGAGATGGCATCAGATGTGAAGCTATATTACAGCTTCCATTACACCATCAATGTGACAATAATGGTCATGTTACCTTCAAAACAGATAATGAAGATTAAGATTTTAACGAAAATTAACTTTTAAATTACAAAGCAAAGAATGAAAATGATAACAGAAGTGGAATTCTCATGAATAGAAACCCTACAACAGATAAAAATACAAGAATAAGCAAACATTAATAATGCAGCCACATGACTGAATATGTAGCGGTGCTTGCTATTTGTGTTAACATGCAGGTGCACCTAATAAACTGGTAATTGAGTGTAAATGAAAACCCATTATCACTCGTCAATTTAACTGTTTACTTAATTAGGCCTCTATTAAAACAACGTTTGCTCATATTCATTCATTTAGTCCTGGGTGAGAAACCTCTGGTCTGTTAGCCATTTACGGTTCACCAGTCAACATGAAACAGCCTACTGGGTGTTTCCTAGATTTGATTCATATCGCTTTTCTAGTTGTTTTAGAAAGTTGTTTGTCATACTATCTTTAACAATCATTTCTGTAGACATAAATTGGATACTTAGTTTTCTAAATTTGCAATTTTAATTGACCCGGTTGGCTGCCATAGATTAGTTGTGGTTTCTTCAAAGTGTTCAAACTGGCTTGTCTTGTGAGTGTCGTTTAATGTGGAACATGGCAAAGAGAAGGAAAGTCAATGTTGAATGTTACGTCTTTCAACACAAGAGGAAGCCAGTTTGTTTAATTTGCAGAGAAGCTCTTGCCTTTCTCAATAAGAGCAGCTTTGTGAGACATTGCATAAGTAAACATGTATGCTTCAAGAAACTGCACATTCCATGAAACACAGGGCACTTAGGAATAATCTGATTGTCCTATAATGGAAATGGTTAGAGTCAAGTCACGTTGTGAGTGAACTTCTCACTAAAAAACTGAAGCCTTATTCTGAAGGCAAGCTTGTGAAGGAGTGTATGGTTGCCACTGCACAAATAATTGCCGAAGAAATACCCAAATTCTTCCAGAGTGTCAGCTTGACTTGTCGTACTGTGCCTGTGCATATCGATGACTTGGCACAGCATTTTCACAAGTTCCTGCAAGATTCTGCAGCCAATTCCAAGTTTCCCTCACTTGTTTCAGACGATAAAAAAAGACACTAGCCAGCACTTGTGCATGGGAATTCTATGGGTTTTAGACACAAGAAGAATTATTTTCATTGGTTGGTATATGTGACACAACTCAACTAGAGGTGAGGACATTTTTGAAAAATGTTTATGAGATCAACTAGTTTGTGATGGGCCACGATTAAATCAAGCAGGTTTGATTTTGCATTTATTCTTCAGTGTGTTAGGAGAGCTCACAACCAATGAATGCTCATCCAGAAGTACGTTTAGAATGTAGAGGCAGGAAATAAGGAACATGCGTGTTTTGAACTACCTATACAGAAGAGAGGTTTGTCTTTCTGGTGAATAGGGTTTTATGTACTAAAACAGAATGGATTAAAGAAAAAAGACAAAAACTCGAAACAGCTTTTAACTCTTTGCATAACACTGGTACATTGTTGGCTTTGTTACCTTGGGGGCTTTGGACCTCACAAGCACAAAAGAGGCTCATCTGCCTAATGTCTTGGGATGTAAGTACCAGGACAAAATGGAAAAAGAAAGAAAGGCAGACATTGCTACTGAACTCACCACAGCTGTTAACCCTTGGCACAGTGCTGGTACTGTGATGGCTTCATCAGGCAGCATGCTATTGGCTGTAGGAAAAAGAAGCGAGGACACCTGTGCTGGAAAGTTGTAACCTGGTTGGTAGAGCAGACATGCCCAGTGATTTTCAATCGTGTAATCTAACATGGTGCAGCCACAAGATCAGTAACTGTGGTCGGCAAGTTTGACATACCCCACGTCAAAAGCTGCATAGTGTGACATTGAATTAACAGTACACCAGCCATGTTGTGGTCTCAGCAAAGGGTCAGTAACCAACTTCTGAAAGGAAATAGCATTTTTTGGTCCGGATCCAAGGAATTTAGTTACATCATTCACCAAGTCATTGCATCATTCACCAAGAAAATCTGTATTCACAATCATCACGACTGGACTATGTGATGACAACTGCCATTTCCTGCTTTAACTTAATCAAAGCCAGAGGACTAAATAACCAGAAGTTCACAGAGGTATGGGAATTCATACAAACAAACTATGGAGATTTGGGATGCTTCTGTGAGGTGCGATAGATAAACAGGGCGAACATGCTCGTAAAATTTTACAAACTCAAAAATGGAGTGAAGAAAGACAAGGAGATGAAAGGAAGTTGTGGATGAACTCTTGCTTATGGTGGAATCACAAGTGATCTGTCAAAGCTCAGTGCTGGACTGCAAGGGGCTAAGCTGCTCCTGATTTCAAGATTCATACATTCGTTTATCACCACAAATGGCAGTACTGCCAAGAAGGAAAGCACAGTTTTAAATTTCTCAGTGTGCATATCACCAAAGGCTCACATAGATAGATAGATAGATAGATAGATAGATAGATAGATAGATAGATAGATAGATAGATAGATAGATAGATAGATAGATAGATAGATAGATAGATAGATCCGAGTTCGGGTCGCGGGGGCAGCAGCTTGAGCAGCTATTCACCCCAGGGGGAAATTTGGCTTTTTACAGAAGCTCTTTAAATACATAACTAGGTAGATAAGTAAGTAAATAAATAAATATACACATACACTTTGGTCTGAACACACACTAGAATAACTATAAAGCAGTATCATTAAAGAGAAAGAAAACTGCCCCAGTGAGTACATTAGGTACATGCATTGCTGGTGATATAAACGAGCCCTTAGTTGTGTTTCTTGACACTTCTGCTGAATAATTTGTTTCCTGAAAGTCCTCAGTGTCAGTGTGTCAGAGAGAGGATGTGCAGCATTGATCCTAATGGCACTCAGTTTTGTATTAATCCTCTCCTTTGCTATGATCACCAGGGAGTTCAGAGTGCGTCCTATAACTGAGCCTGCCCTTGTTGATTCAGTGGGCCTCTTTGAAGTGATGTTACCAGCCCAGTGGAGCACACTGTAGAAAACTGCACTGGCCATCACAGAGTTAAAGAAGATGTGAAGGACATCACTATCAACATTAAAGGAATGCAGAAGAGACTGTGGACAGTTCTCACCGAATAAATGGTGAAGAAAACTCAATACCACCCTTTTGATCTCAGGTGGATGAAGAAGTTTGACATGAGCCTGTGCATCCTCAGATCTTTTTACACCCGCACCACTGAAATCATCCTAACTGATTATCTCACTGCCTGGTATGGGACATGCTCTGTCCTCAATTGCTGAGCCTTGCAGAGGGTAATGCTTTCTGTCCAACAAATCATTGAAGGTGGGGTTCCTAACCTAAAAGACATATTCTGTATGTTAGGTAATGTCTAAGAAAAGCCAGGAAAGTCATTAATGACCTGTGTTCACATTACCTTCAGACAGATGATACCATAGCATCAGGTCCTGCACCTTCTTCAATTTTTCCATCAAGCTGTTAGGATGCTAAACACTGCATTGTGACTGATAACTGTCTTTATTACAAAACATTCATGTCGTAATCTCCACATTCCATTGCATCACAATTATTTTGTGCTATTAGCATGCATTATATAGAGTAGGAATTGTTGATATGTCTAATTGTTTACTTATGTAATCAGATAGATAGATAGATAGATAGATAGATAGATAGATAGATAGATAGATAGATAGATAGATAGATAGATAGATAGATAGATAGATAGATAGATACTTTATTAATCCCAAGGGAAATTTAAATATCAGTAGCCAAGAATTACACCAAGTTACATACGTACAGTACATTTAAGTACACGCTGTACAAATAACAAATATCTTCTTATATAATACGGTACCATGGCTGTCCGTTTGTCTGTGCAGGATTTTAAATCACCTGTAGCTCGCAAACCGTTTGAACTATTGACCAGAAATTTGGAACACATATACTACGTGATGTGTACTATCCGCTTTTGGGGTGGTGATTGATCACCAAGGATATTCCTCTTTTTATTTTTATTTTATTGTAGAATCAACTCTCGGCAGCGGCTAGTAGGGCACCCATGCGGCTCATGCGTATGGACGTCGTTCTCATCCCTACCATCTTCGCCGTCACTTCCTCTACCTCTTTATATCTTAAATCAATCTTGAGGCAGATTGAACACTTAAGTGCCAGCTTAAGTAAAAAATGAAAGAAAACTTACTAAGTAATTGCAACACAAACACTGACTTAATCAGTTTTAACATGAAAGGATGCCAACAAAAGAAGAGAAGAAGTGGGCCGCTAGGGTGGGGAAAAGAAGAGCTGTTCAGGAAGCACCAAGCGCATCAGCTTCTGAGCAAACACATGCTAAAAGTACAGAGAAAGACTATGAAAACTATGAATGCTCAAGTCAAGTGTATAACAGGCAGTGTGCCATTACTGGTTATAGAAATAATGCAATTACAAGTTGGTGCATGCAATAATGCCAGTGCAATGGGAATTGTGCAAATAGTACTATACTACCAAAGAGACAGGTGACACATATTATTAAAGTGAAAGATAGTAAAATAACATTAATATTAAAATAAAATAAAATGGCTTAAGCTAACAGGGTAATATGTTTAAAGTGACATGTTCTGAAAAGGTTATACAGGAGTGACCAAGAAGTGAGATATCAGATGTAGTGCATAGCTAATACAGCTAACGTAGCCTATGAGCAGAGAAGGAGCATCAGGCCTAGAGCTCAACCAACCCCCCCCCCCCACCCCCCCCACCCCTGTTGAGAAGAGTTGAAAAGTCAAATGGCTCTGAGAACAAAACCTCTCTGGTAGATTATAGTGGTGTATAGAGGGTGATGTTCATTACTCATAATAGATAGCAGCTTGCCTAGTGTCCTCCTCTTTGCCACTGTTACCAGAGAGTCATTTTCCATTCCAACCTCAGATTCTGCTCACCTGATCAGCTTGTCAATACACTCAGCATCCCACTTCTTCAACCAACCCCCCCAGCATATGAGAGCATAGTAAAGAGTACTGGCAACCACCAACTGATAAAACATCTGCAGGAGTTTCTTATATATGTTAAAGGAGCCTGGCCTCCTCAGAAAAGCTTTGCCCCTTCCTGAACAGAGCCTTTGTGTCCTCTGACCAGTCCAGCCTGTCATCCAACTGCTCTCCAAGGTATTTATAGGTCTTGACCCACTCCACATCAACCTCTTCAATGGAGACAGGTCTCAGTGTCTAGACCTATGGTAGTTTATAACTATCTCCTTGGTTTTGGAAGTATTCAACAGCAGTTGGTTTGACCCACACTATCACAAAAAGTCATTCGCTAGACCCCTGTACTCCTGCTCCTATCCACCCCGACACACCTCACAATAGCAGTGTCATCGGAGAACTTCTGCATGTGGCATGTTCCTGAGTTGTAGCTAAAGTCCAATGTACAGTAAACATTGTGAAGAGGAAAAGGGAAAGAACAGTGCCCTGTGGAGCACCTGTGCTACTGATTACAGCCTGTGATGTGCAATTCCCCCGTCTGACAAGCTGAGGTCTACCAGTGACATGATCTGTCATCCAATTCACCAGTTGCAAGTCCACTCCAAACCTGTACAGCCTGTCCCTCAGTTGGGTGGGCTGGATGGTGTTAAAGGATCTAGAAAAGTCAAAGAACATGATCCTCAGAATTTATTTTGTATAATGTGTGACTGAAGAATCGATGTTTAAATGTATTCATTATCTGTATACTCAATAGTGTAAATGTGCACTCAAATTAATGTTGCTGTATTGCTGTGCACAAGTTCTTCACTCACCTGTACATTAATTTTAAGTGATATGACAATAAAGTGACCTGACTTGACTTCCTTATTTTCCATACCCACTTAGTCTAGTTAAAGGGGTGATGGAGCAGCAATGAATGCAAAACAAGAGAGAACCAGGAATAAATGACCAGTCTATCACAGGGCACTCTTCCTAGAATTAGCCATAATAATATTTGATCCGTTTAATATTTAAACTCACATGAATATGTTTTTAGTTGTGTTTTTTACTTTCTTTAATAATACTTTATCTGCTCTTCCTTTCTTCATTTCTTTTGTTAATTCTACTTCTTCTTCTTTCACTTTCACATACAATAAAGGAGTGTTACATAATATATTATCTGGCCCATTACAAACAACATTACTGATTAATTGCAATAATAATAATAAAGTGAGTAAGATAAATATACACATAAATAGAAACCAAAATAATGACAGCACAAAATGACAGAAGATAGGTGGAATGTTGTCTGGCTTAGAGCAGTCACATATGACTAAGAGATTTACAGTATTTAACATTTTGGAAATAACACAACCATAAAGTTACGACACTACCAATAAAACAGCATAGGTAAGACATGACCTATGATCGATTGTGATTTTCCAGATACCTCTTGTTGTTGTCTTAATTCTTGTAGCATACTTTTTCTTAATGTAAATGGAAGTTTGGTGATGGGATCAAAAACTTGTTATCAAGTTAATTTCACATTCTGACTCTATGAAGTACAAAATGTTGAAAAAATTGATTTTAACATGGTGTCTGTATGTGTGTGGGTGTCTGCGGAAAATTAAAATTGAGCTTGCTTTCCATCTACAGAAGTTTTGAGGTGACTCCTCCATCACAGACTGCATTAATAATGAAGATGAGTCAGAGTACAGGAAGGTTGCAGAGGATTTTGACAACCTACAACTCAACATCAGCATGACAAAACAGCTGGTGGTGGACTTGCAATGTTCCAATAAGCCTCTGAGACTAGTCACCATTCAGGGAGAGGACATGGAAGTGGTGCAAAGCTACAAGTACCTGGGGTTCCCATATTAAAAACAAACTGGACTGGTCTTTCAACACAGTGGCGCTGTACAAGAAAGGCCAGAGCAGAGTGAACTTCCTAAGGAGACTTCGGTCTTTTTAATGTGTGTGGCAAGCTGCTGGAAATGTTCTACCAGTCCATAGTAGCCAGTGTGGTGTTCAGTGCTGTAGTCTCCTGGGGAAGCAACTTGAGCCCAAAAGAAGCACAATGCCTAAATAAACTCGTCATGAAAGCCTATGCCATCACAGAACACAATGAAAGCTGTTCTGAAAAAGAGGATGGTGGCAAAGTTGGATGCCATCATGAAAAGTCCTCTCCATTCCCTTCATGGGGTGCTTTCTTGGAGCAATTTTAGCCACAGGCTCAATCCACCGTGGTGTGCTAAGAAGAGCCTCTGGGGGTCCTTTCTGCCCAGTGCTATTAGGCAATTCAGTGCTTCCGCCCGATGTAGTTAATAAGTTAATTTTGAAATTTCTGCATAATATATAATATTTTTATTTAGTTATTGATTAATTGGCTGTATTATTTGTTCTGTGAATCTGTATCATTATATTTCTGCTGTGATATTTATCTGAATTTCCCCATGGGATCAATAAAGTGTATCTAATCTAATCTAATCTAAATTAATCTAATATTACAATTTTCACTGAAAAATTACCCTTTTTGCAAGAACATTTTAGAACAAGCGGTTTCCAATCTGTTTATCTATGTTGGCTTGTTAACTTCATTCGACTCTATGTGTTTAGTTTCAAATTAAATATTATTTGACTTGTTCATTTCATTCAATTTCTTCTTCATTTTACTCAAAATTTGGTTAACCATTTAATAAATATGTAACTTAAAGTACTTGATTCTGCATTATTGTACAGTACAATCGGGTTGCATTGTATTGTAAAATCTTCAGTCGAATGATTTCCTGCATTATTGCTAAAGTATAATTTACATGGAGGAACTATCTGGACCATTCCATTGAATTGTTTTTTAAATATGTGTTACCCACAATCCTTGTGTTTGAGTGTTAAGACAGTACAGTCCCCTAGTGGCTAAAGTACCAGTGACCCAATTTGTGATCCTGAGCATGTCATGACAGCTACCAGTGCTGACATTGCAGTAAAAATGATTGTAGTGTGTACTTTTGACATGTAGGTCCCTTCAGATAAAAGCATCAACTAAATGATTAAATTTAAATGCATTTTTATCCATGCTAATCATGAGAGATCAACTAGTATGTCTTTTATCAGTCCCCCCACCTCAACTATGCATAAAAAAACCCTTGTAGACCAATAAAACTGAAATGTTTGGTTTTATTTTCCCAAGAGGAGATTGTAAAAAACAAAAAAAGGGATGATCTTTCTGAAAGTGCTCTGGCAGTTTTTTAAGATGTCGTCAACCCCAAATTTACAGGATATTAGCTTTAATTTCTTGGGTGTTGTTATGTTTCAGGCAGGGTTTCTACCCTTGCTTATACAGTCCTCACAGGTGGCGCAGTGGTAGTGCTGCTTACTTTGCAGTAAGGAGACTGTGGAAGATTGTGGGTTCGCTTCCCGGTTCCTCCCTGTGTGGATAGCGCTTTGAGTACTGAGAAAAGCGCTATATAAATGTAATGAATTATTATTATTATTATTATTACAGTATTTAAATTCCTTTTTTTGCTTTGCTTTTCATGTTTTACCTTTTAAATATTATTACTTATGTTTTAATAATTATTATTTGTATAATTAAGCATTTTTGTCAGCTTTGATTACTATTTAGTTTCTATTTATGAGAGTGTGCTCTGCCTTGTTTCTTGTGTTTTGTTGGTGGTTCTTCAAGAAGCAGACCACCTGTCTGTTACCGTTGAGGGACTGCTCCCAGTCCTGGGGGTCAGTTACAGTGTGCTCTGAGCTCAGAATGATACTGTGCTGATCTGGTCTCAGTACGTATTTTCAGTAACAAGGCTAACATTGGAGCTTAGTGCTGTTGCGGTGTGCCCAGAACTGTGGAGTAGCAGTGGACCAAGACTAAGACTAAGTGTAGTTAAAATGGAGCTTCTTTAACATAACTCTTTGCATTTATATAGCACTTTTCTCACTACTCAAAGCACTCAGCAATTGCAGGTTAACACTAGAGTTACCAGAGTCTACGAAAAAACTCGTAGATCCGGCCCACCTTAAAACGGTTTTCAACTCTCCATCAGCGTCTTTTGTTTTCTAAATGTGCCGATTAAGACGAGCAGCAAGCAGCCGGCTATTCCATCCCCCACCATCACAGAACGTTCACTAAGTTTTCCCAGCTCATGCCTTATTTGATTATCTGGGAGTGACTGAACTGCTGTTTTACAGTGGAAATAATAGATCGTTATTTGGAACACACGCATTTCATGTGTGTTCCGTTTCTACAGTAATCTGTGTAAACACATTGTTAAAACAGAAACTTTTTCATATTTTAGTAATAAATGTTACAAAATGTAGGCATAAACTATAGAATGTGTGAAGCCTTGCTCAAGGGCCCAACAGAGCAGAGTCCCTATTGGCATTTATGGGATTCAAACCAGCAATCTTCTGATTGCTAGTGCAGATCCCTAACCTTAGAGCCACTACTCTTTCAGTCAGGGCAGGAAAACAAAGTTGAGTATTAACTTAGACCAACTTATGAGCAGGTTTAACAGTACAGTGGGTAGTGTTACAAAATAATTTCCGCACACATCAGACAGACTGTAACGGACATGAAAAAGCACAAATATGCCATCAAAAAATTTGGAAGCTATATTTTATATTGACATTTGGACTGAAATATATATATAATGTATCATAAAATATTTATTTAACTCAACACCATAGAAAAAGACGAGAGATGTATGAAAATATTTCTATTATGTAAAATAAACAGAGTGTTCTATAATTATGTTTTATATACAGCTTGTGCTCTATTGCAAAGTTTGCACTGTGATCAAACATTAATATTGTCCAGTTTCTGACTAGGTCTTTTATATGTTTTACTGACCATTTATTTAATTTGGTTATTAGGAAAAGCTTGGCTTGTAGTGAATGGCAAGTATCAACTCATATGTATTATCTACATAACTGTCACTGAGTGACAATTGTACTTCAGATACAATTCTACTAATGGGTACCTCCTGTCATTATTACTTTCTGTATTGGGATTTCTGGGCCTTTTCATGTGTTTAGAGTGAATAATGTTTACAGTAATGACAGGGACATTCATTTTTTATCTAATGTTGCCTAACAATTGCATTTTTTTAATTAATTTTTCATAAAGATGGACTTTTTCATATTCTCTGTCCCTTTAGATTGAGAAGAATGTGTAGTGGAATGTCATTAATAGAGAGGGAGCAAAATATTAATTGCCAGTGCACCCCAATTAACTGGCAATCAGACGGCCAGCTGAGGAAACTAAGTAGAGTCAGGAATCCAAAACAAGACTAGCTGTGGTTGAGTTAAACTTGGGACTGATCTCATTCCACTGTTCACTAAGACAGTACTTAGAGGTTCATGTCCTCTTAGTGTTGTATTATGTAGTCTGGTCTTGATCCATTGCTTCTTCAGTACTACCTACTTCAGGTGCTTCCAACTTCAAGTACTACCTACTTCAGGTACACTGCAACCGATCCATAAAAACTGATGGGAAATGCAGTCCCTTGTGGTACATTAGTATATTGTATACACTTGGTGTTGGTGAGTTCCGCTCCTTATGTTTATGATTATTCTTTACATTTTCTAGCTATTTAACATTTTTTGGCTTTGTTAAAGGATTTTGACTGAGGATTACCTTTTTTGGCAACTCTTTGTGTCTCTTTTTTACTGTTAGAGGTTTTTTTTTGTAATTGATATTTTTGTAACTAAATATTTTATTTACAAGATTTCTTGTTTGCTCTGGCTATACAAGCTGGGGGATTACAGTCACCGCTCCCCTAGTGGGGTTGTTGCTAGTTTTACGAGAGTTTTATATTATTGTTGCATTTCTCCTTGTTTTGGGTCTGTTAGGCCTAAGCCTGCAGAGCGTATTAAGGATTGGCTTTATTGAAGAGGGCCTAAGCTGGGCTGCCCAGTTAAGATTCTGCCTGCTCCCTAGCCTCTGTTGGAAGCTTAACCTTATTTTGCACCGCAAGAAACTTCCAATCACCACAGCTGTTGCTGGATTTGAAGCGTCATAACATAAACACAACTTGGACTGCTACCTATGTTGAACAACAACTTACTACAGAAACACTTGAATTTCACAAACAATTCTCTTTCCCCTTTGGTTCTGGCTTCTCTATGTTTTCAGACAATATTCAGATTCTCTTCAGTTAACCATTTTGGCTGATTTTGTTAATTTCAGTCCTTACATGGACTTTTCAATTTTTCAAGCACAAATTTATTCATGTCTTCTCATAACTCTTCCTGTACTCTGTCATTTATATCCAGTATATTTTCTGGTGGTCTCTGGAACCCAATGCTAAATTTTCAAGGTCATGCTTTTCTATGTTCATAGCCAACATTCTCTTTTGCGACTTTAGCTTGAATTTGTATACCGTCAGTTGTTGGCCTGTGCCAGAGTCATAAATTTGCTTAAAACACACCAAGACTGAAGCTAGTAGTCCATGGTGCCCCTGCATATTTAAGACAGGCACCTCTAACACTGTCTTCTGTATTAGATGGACAATGTCTTCCATTCCTAGACCATTTACCATCTGTTTGTCAGGAAGAGTTGCCACCTCTGGTGTTTCCTCTCAGGCCTCAGTCTTTCTTCACCCATAGTGCCTGGTATCTCTTTTAAATGCTGGGATGAATGGTATTTTGTGTCCCACCAACCTTATATGATCGTGCCCCTACCCTTCCAGTACACACAACTCATGTGTAGGGAGAGCTGTCTCCTGATATCCATATCCCATCCTCTGATTATACAGGATCTCTCCTGCTTCTTTCTGTCAGTGTGTGTTGTTTTGTCTGTCTTTAAGGGTTGAAGTAAAACTTACATTGTGCAGCACCATCCTTGTGGTGTTCTTGCCTCTGGTGACCTCTTACCAGTTACTGCACTCCTGCTTAAATGGCACAGGCAGCAACAGATTGCTTGAAATAGATGGAAGTATGTGCAGAATGACTTCACAGACTTTCTAGAAGTCCTTTTAGGACACTGTCTGCATAGAACATGAGTAAAACCTCACAGTCAGGATGGAGATACAGAAACAGTGTAGTGGATCCAGCTGTAGGAGTCTGCCGTCATAGTATCAGACACATGCCGGGAATTAAGCTAAAACACAACAGAGCAGATGGAGTCCATTAACATTAATTGCACGAAGAGCGTTCAAGTGAATACTGCAAACAAGCTGCATTATACAAATAAAAAAACCTGGATATTTCTTTGTTGAATAAACAGTTTTCCTTTTGTGTTTTCCAATGAAATAACTCACTTCAAATGAGGCAATCTTTAGGCACTGCGGCCTCCTTGAAAGTCTGGAATGAAATGTTTCGTAATACAATCTCATTGCTTACATAAACAATAATCGAATAAACTGAAGCATTACACTGAAGTGTTTGCTTTGCATGGCTACCATTCATTTTGACATATATAAAGAGGATGAATGAGGCAGTATTTACAGTTCTATGTGGACTCATTCACACCCTTTTTCATTTTTTAAGTTTTTTATTCTTAATGATTTTTTTAAATGTTTTCAATTCAGACTTATACAACCTATACACAACCCCATAGCCTATGCAGCTTATTTTCATTCTGACCAGTTTATTACTCATTAGTCAGTTCCTGCCTGTCACTGGACACCTGGCTCCATGGAACATGTTGACATTTCCTCGTTTCCACCCATAAAACACCCAATCTGAGTTTGCTTTACCTTTCGGAGGAGTGTACCAACGCTGTGTTTGTATGTGTTTTCTTCACAGAACGGATTCATTCTTAACATTTGGAGCTCATATTTCTTTCATGTCAATTATTAAAGTAGCCACTTGATGCCGAGAACATAGAGATGAATGAAGGTGAATGAGCCACTCCTGGTCATTGGCAACAGAGCCAAGTTAAGTGAAACAATTGAGAGAGTTAGGCATTAGAAAAAGAGTTCAGGCCAGTTCAGCTTTACCGATAAGCTCAGAACACCATCCGTCTGTTCATCTTCTGTCCTAGCAGGGTAGCAGGGAGCCTATCCTGGTGACATAGTGCACACAATTTAGGGTTAAAACCCCAAAGTTACACTCACGCATAGATCAATTTAGAACCAAAGCTTGCATCATTGGAATAAAGGAGGAACACAGAGCATTCCAAAAAAACTCTTGGGAATGTTGGAGAACATGCAGGATTGAAATCAGAGACAAAATGGACCAGACTCTTCCTTCAGTTTCTGTTTGTATTAAATCTACATGCTGTTGAATCTACACGGACATTTTTCTAGGACCATAGACCACTACTTTATCCATCCATTCACTTTGAGGGAATTACTTTTTCATCCTTTTTTTTATCTATTTACAATTAGAATCAGAAGAAGGTGATGTTAAAAGTGGCATCTTTCACATGTGTGGTGGGGCTGCTGCTATTTTTAAGATATGAAGTGGATTCAGAAAGTATTCTGCACACTTTAGTTTTAAATGGATACATTTGGCATTTTTGCCCATCAATCTACATTCAATAATTCCTATTGACAAACTGAAGATATGTTCTCAGAAAGGTTTACAAATTTATTAAAAATCAAAAACTGAATTATCTCATTCATATACGCATTCAGGCCCTTTGCTGTGGCACTCCTGTTTGCTTTAATTATCCTTGAGATGTAAGTATTGAGAGCCTTAATTTAGTACTTTGTAGAAGCCCCTTTTGTCAGCAACTACAGCTTTGAGTATCCTTGGGTAAGTCTCTACAAGCTTTGCATGGCTTGATTTCGGCAGGCTATCCCATTCTTTCTGGCAGATTCTCACAGGTTCCAATTCAATGGATGGAACGCATCTGTAAACCACCATCTTCAAATCTCTCCACAAATGTTCTATGGGGTTAAATTCGGGTCTATGCATGCCACTCAACAGCAGTCAAACACTTTTCCATGAGGCCATGGCAGTATTGTCTTGACTGTATGCTTTGAGTCATTGTTATGGTGAAAGGTGAACCATCTCTCTGGTCTGAGGTCATGTACACACTGAAGCACATTTTCTTAAAGGGCCTCTCTGTATTTTGCTGCATTCATCTTCCCTGTCAATGAGAAGCACCCCCATGGCATGAAGCGCCCACCACCATGCTTCACCAAAGGTATGGTATTAATCAGGTGATAAGCAGTATCTGGTCTTTGCCATTCATAGTGCTTGGAGTTCAGCGCAATTTTTGTCTCATCAGACGAGAGAATCATTTTCCTTCATGCTCTCAGCATCCTTTAAATGCTTTTAACTCAAGAGTCATGTTCTCTCGCCTCAACACCGGACTTCTGAAGCATCATTCAGATGAAAACTACTTCCATTTCACAATTATTGATGCAACTGTTCTTCTGAGAACACGCAAAGCTTTAGAAATGTTTTTATACCCTTGCCCTGATCTATGCCTCACTATAATTATAGAAGTCTACAGAGACCTCCTTGGACTTTGTGGCTTAGCTTTTTTTCTTGATGTGCAATGTGTATTGTGGGACCTTCTATACACAGGTGTGTGTAATTTAAAAACAATGTTTAATCGATTCAATGCACCATAGGTGAACTCCTACCAAGTTCTAGACAAATCTCAAAGAGAATTGAAGGAAGCACAATTTGGAGTACCACAGCAAAGGATCTGAATTAATATACAAATGAGAGATTGCTGTTTTGGATATTTAATAAATTTGTAAATCTTTCTGAAAACATGTTTTCACTTAGCGTATTGATGGACAAAATGACAAATTTATCGATTTGAAATTAAATATACAAAACAACAATAGTGCCCAGAATGTAAATGGGTCTGAATCCTTTCTGAATCCACAGTATCAATGATCTACATAGAAATATAAATGTAATCGTGGCCAAAAGTCTTAAGGATTACACAAGGGTTGGTTTACACAAAGTTTGCTGCTTCGATGTTTGTAGGTCTTTTTATGAGATGTTTCTATGGTATACTGAGGTATAATTACAAACATTTCATAAGTTTCAAATGCATTTATTGACAATTACATTAAGTATAACATAGAAACATCTGATAAAAAGATCTAAAAACACTGAAGCAGCAAACTTTGTGAAAACAAATACTGTCGTTCTCAAAACTTTTGGCCATGACTGTAACAGGCTGGTTAAGTATTCAAATGAAACCAATACTAGGTGAAATGGCAGATAATCTGGAATCATCTGAATAATTACTGAGGGTCTTGGACAGCATACCAGCTTGTGTAGATCTGAGGCTGATGAAACTTAATGTAAGTAAATGTTAAGTACTTACACGTAGGATAGCCAAGAGCAATTAGTTAAGAGGATTTGAGAGATAAGACTGGTCAAATGGAGCTAAGTGAAATAGGCATATTGAGAAATGATTAGATGGGCAGGACATGCATGGCACATGGGTGACTCAAGGACAGCAAGAAGAGTGGAAAGATGGTTTCCAGGAAGGAGAAGAGCAGCAAAGCCAAGAAAGAGGTGGAAAGACAGAGGAGCAAGGGAACAATCTGTGATGAAGAGGCACATGTTAGAGAGAAGTGGAGGAAGTTTTATAACAGGCAGAGACGCAGCATTGAAGATGACAGAAGTGTGGCTAACTAACTATTACATGTATGAAGAAGAAATGCTGGATTTGAATAAACAAAGGTCTGAAACTTAATGGTACACCTCATAAGAAGACCTGAGAGTCATAGTGGACTCATCACTATCTTGTGATAGGCTATATCAGAGGACTTTGGGAAACTAATAACTAACTAGGGCAGTTTGTATAGGTTGGTTATCAAAAGAGAGCACTTACCTGGAGGGAAGGTGAGAAGGCTTCGGGAGCAAACAGCTGTGGTGGTGGTATTGAGGCACGCCACAGGTGGAAACGTTGTTGGCAGTTCTGAGGTGGGAGAGGAGGCCTGTCATTCACGTTAATACACGAGTGCCAGTACACTGACCTCCTGGTGTTACTTAATGCCATACTGGGGAAGGACGTCCATGTGGCCGCAAGAGTTGTGGCAGGGTAACCAGCTGAAAATGGAGGCACGTAAGCAGGGTGTGCAGTGTAGCTGTGTGATTAAAAGACTCCACAGGGTAAAGGAAAAAAAATGAAAGGAGCATGCTTGCATGTGAGAGTGTGTGTGTGCCGGCAGCAATGTACACATGTGCGTCAAATGATACGACTGAAATATAAGGAAACTTCTGCTTAGATCGAGGCTATAGGGGGTGGAAGGTCACAAGAGGTGTCGCTGACAGGTTGGTGTTGAGCCAAAGTTAATGATTGGTCAGGTGTAGTTCGGCTTAGCAGATAAAACTGAGAAGTATCCATCAGAGATCGTCTTTTGACCAGCTGGCATTGGAGAGAGAAGGTAGCTGTACGATTATGATAGAGCTATCCTTTTCTAACATTCCTATATGTACAGCTTTATTTGATTATTTCACTGATATTTCTGTATTTTGTGCTTGTGCTGGGTTTTTTTCCAATTTTGATGACTGTTTTTCTGTCCTCTTGATTTTTGTCCTGGGAGAAGGAGGAAGAAGAAAAATTGTGTAATCGTGTATTCTTGTTATTTTACCTTATTTCATCACCTTTGTTTTTGAGCCATGTAAATACTGTACAGATCCACCCTCACTTATTTTTGGTTATTGTTGTCTATATATAGGCTGGTCCAGATCTAACTATGCAACTTTTAATGCAATATAATGCAATAATTGCATAGTTAGATCTGTATATTCAAACAGTGTCATTGCAGAAGACCACATCCAATTAAAGTGCATGACACTGGAATTTTATTTTGTTTTCTTACTGGCACTTTACCTCGAACCTTTTTAGTTTATGCAGTGATTATGAGCAAGGGCAGTAGATGGACTGAGAGAGCATGGAGGTCATGAGGTCGTTAGAAAGCTGATCCTCCGGCTAGGACAGTGGTCCTATCTGTGCAAAAGGATGAAGGTCTAAACCTTTAGAGTCCTGGTGATTCCTGTCTTGCTATTTCGTTGTGAGACATGGTCACTATCTAGTGACCTGAGATGAAGACTGGACTCCTTTGGCACTGTGTCTCTTCACAGAATCTTTGGGTACTGTTGGTTTGACTTTGTGCGGAATAAGCGGTTGCTCATGGAGTCCCAAATGAGGCACAGTACCTGCATTGTGATGGAGCATCAGTTATAGCACTATGGCCATGTGGCATGATTCCCTGAGGGTGATCTGGCTCACAGGATCCTTATTGTTGAGGGCCTGAGTAGCAGACCAGGCCAAGGAAATGCCCACATAACACCTGGCTGTGGCAGATATAGGGTCATTTCTGGAGGGTGGGACTGGACCGCGTGTCTGCCTGGGGGATTGCCAACCAAGATCCTCAGCTGTTTCGTTGTGAGGTGGGTGCGGCAATGTGCTGTACCAGTGCATGATCCCCAACCTGACCTGACCTTCCTTTTGTATGTCATCTCCTTGACTATTTTTGTAATGGTATTCTGTTTGTACATTTTCTTTCCTGTGTGTTGGTCATTGTGCACTGATGGCAGTGAAAGCTTCTAATGAAAACACCCAGCGCTAAAAAGAGCAAGATAGGAGACAACTCTGATTGGATTAAAGTCTGTTACTGTTTTCTTTTCTGTACAGTCACACTGACAACCATTTCAAAAATATATTACATTACATCATCCAAACTAGAACTGGAAGATATATACATACTGTAGGTCAAGAATTGTTGAGTTTTTCCTGCAGAGAACTCACCTTTTTCCTCTTTTATTTTTATTCACCCAGGCAGCCCAACCAGACACTAATATAGAAGTATAGAGCTACAATCTGAGCTTATCACACACAAGCTGAACGTAGACAGTGATATGTGGTGACAGGCACAGATTTGGGCTTTATCTACTTAATGGGTGAGGCCTTTGGAATGCCTACTCACTTGTGGTGAAGGATTTCTCACTCATACATAAAGATGAAAAGGTGTGACAGTTACGTCCACTCATAGCTTTGTATCAAGAATTCCTGCTTTGGTACTCCTCTCATTAGGAGCCCCAGGATTGGTGTGATTGCTGGGTGCTCACAGACGGAGTATTTTTAAATGTACTGTATGAGGTCATTGACAACTGGCACCAACACACCTGAAAAATATTAAAAATATTTGACCTGCTTAGGGAAACACTTACTGTATTAGTGCACCACCTACTAAGAGATTTCAGCACTCACATGTAGATTGATGGAAAAATTGGGATACCTTGAGCCAAGCAGTGAATTAGCATTGGACATTTGTGTTAGTTTTGGCTTGACTTGAACAATCATAGCATCTAAACCCAGGGAGACTGTTAAGTATACTTCAGACTAAAAGTCTGATCACCAATGTTGTGGCTCTGTCATCAGATATTAATGCCACACATTCTCAACACTCAGTTGAAGACAGCAGTGGGACTATCAAACATAGAAGCTCTTGATGCAGTGTAGAAAAGAGCAGTCAGGTGTATCCCCAGACCAGAAGACACATCCTATGTTGAGGGGCTATGGAAATTAAACCTATAAAGTATTGAGCAATAAAGGCTATGTTGAGACCCAATCCAGATCTTCAAAATTTATCACATTAATCCAGAAGAGTTCTTCCTGTTGAATAGTGAACCACCAAGACTAGGACATCTTGTAGAGATCAAGGTGACGCCCATTTAAGACACAAGCAAGGATGTGCTTCTCCATATAAAGGCTTGTGGGAATTTTGAAATACCAGGTCATGTAGTTAAAGTGGAAACATGAAGTCTGGATAGGATATTGGGACATCCTAACTCTTAGCAATACAAGTTTAAGTTTAGATAGATAGATAGATAGATAGATAGATAGATAGATAGATAGATAGATAGATAGATAGATAGATAGATAGATAGATAGATAGATAGATAGATAGACTGTAAAAAAAATTCAATTTACGGTAAACAACGGGCAGCTGTGGTTGCCAGAATTTTACCGTAAAAAATAAGGTGACAATATTTTTAGGTCTACGGTATAACTTTATAGTTAATAACTGTTTTCTCTTTATAACACATTACAGTAGAAGTCAATGTTTAACCATAACCTGAAATATAGCGCTGTAATAAATATGTCAATTATTAAACCATTAGAAAATGTTGTCAAGATCAAATACTGGTGCACAGTTAGCATCAGTAAAGTAACAACAACCAATAGAAAATTTGTTATATTATTTAATTGTATACATTGAAAAGAATTCAATGTTTAAGGAAGTTTTGGCACATTGTCTGGTGGAGAAGTAAAGTTTGCTTTTGTGGTGTATGGTGTCCTACAGGTGTGCCAGCATATCAAATACAACTCACAAGGAATCAGCTTCCATAACCTCAAAAATCCTTCAGAACACAGAGAAAAATAAATCCTTATTAATATCCTTACAAATAGATCCTTATTAGTCCTGGGTAAATTTAGTTTTACAGAAGCCCAAAAAATAAATAGATATCATTATATTATAAAAAACAAATCCCTCATTTCAAATATACATCAACCTCACTGAAAAGAAAGAAAACTCAAACAAAAATGACTTGTGACTTAACTATCAACAAAAAGATCAGAGTTATTCCCTCCAAGATCAGTACTTTTGTTTGTGGTTCTCCTTCTAAAATCATGTCTAAACAGTATATATGCGCCAAAGAGTCACTAGTAGGAAGCAGAGAGTCTGTTTTTCTCCCCTTCAACAAAAACAACAAGCATGTACCCTCTATGGAAGACTTTACCTACATGAGAATCATGAAGAATGAACTCCTTCAAGGTGGTTCAAACAGCTGCTTTCCTCCACATCCTGAGACTACTATCATGAGGCTCAACCTGTCTACTGCTGTTGAGTCAGTAGAAGAAACAATACTTGACAGGATAAACTTAATTTGCATAAAGTGTCTTTCTGTTCTGACAGTTTCTGCCAACATTCACAATGAATCTAGAAGGTTTAAATAATAGAGTGTAACACATAAGGAGGTCAACTCACCAAGAGCAGTCGATGCATTCTCCCAAACAAACCTTGAAGGAGATGAAGCCAATCTTCTTATTCTCCCCAAAACTGAATAAGTACTTTGTCTGCGTTCCTTTGAGCTGTCTACACACCAGAATTGCTAAAAAGAAAGAAATCATCTGATTTGGCTAAAGACAAAAAAAGCAGTCACAGACACAGTCACCATAAGGCCTTATAAAAGTGTATTGCCATTGGTATGAAGGAGGACAAGCAGCATTTCTTGTTACACTTCTGCTGTATAATTCCTTGGCAAAAAGATCTCCTATGTTAGAGAGAGGATGTGCAGGTTCATGATGGTCATCAAGTTTGTCTTCATTCTCTCCTCCACTACTACCTTCTGCAGGCCTAGAGAGCATCCCATAAGTGAGCCTGTCTTCTAAATTATTTTGTTGATTTGTTGGGTTTCTCCACAGCACACAACAGCTTAGGAAATCACTTTGGCCATCACAAAGTTGTAGAAGATGTAAAAGATGTCACCAGCCTCATTAAAGGAGTGCATTCTACTTAGACAATTGAGTCTGCTCTGCCTTTTCTTACACAGTTCCTCTTTGTTATGAGATCGGTTCAGCCTATCACTGATGTGGACCCCCAAGACTCTGTAGCAGTTTTCGACTTCCACATCCACTCCCTGAATGGTAACTGGATGTAGGGGCTCTTTGGTATATGATGAAAGTCAGTAAATAGTTCCTTGGTTTAGCTGATGTTAAGTTGCAGACAGTTCTCAAAGTTCTCCAGCTGACTGCTATACTCTGTCTCATTCCTCTTATTGATACACCCTATTAGTACAAAATCATCTGAGAATCTCTACAACTTGCATGAATTGCTGTTACATTTATTGCCCGATGCGCACAGAGTGAACAGAATAGGAGACAGGACTGTTATTTGTGGTGCTCCAGTGTTGCTCATATCCACATCATAGTCTCTCGAAGGTCTTCATGATATGAGACATAAGGGCCATACGTCCGGAGTCATTAGGAAAAGAGTTTTAGACAGTAGTGGCACTGTTTAAAGTCTTAGTAAAAGACTGTATGTGGCCTCCTCAGTTGTCTCGTTACTTGTTCATCAATTATGGACAGAGGTGGGATTGTCATAGTTATTGTGAATTGGTAGGGGTTGCTGATGCATTAGGGATGCTGTGGGAGGAACTAGCTATTGGAAGAAGGTGGTGGGTGCAAGGGAATACCTCTTGGTCTACCTTTTGGTTCAGGATATTAGCCTTGTCCACATCCCCTTCTAGCATCTGAGTCCTGGATTGCTTGAGTTCAGTAATTATGCCCAGTCCATTCCAGACATCTTGTATGTTATTCTGAGTGAGTTTGTGCTGTGTTAGCTCTATTAACCACCTTTCCTTCAATTAGCTCTTACATCAGCATTCTCTGCACTTCCTTTAGACCCTCCTTCTTCTCATTCAGGAGACTTTTTAGGTCTGTGATAATTCAAGGTTTGTTGTTTGGAAAGCAACACAATATTTGTGAGGGTACCACAGTATTGCCACAGCAGTTAATATAGTCTGTGATGCAGTGACTAAGTCCTTCGATATTGTCTCCATGTGTCTTACACATCATTTCCAGTCTGCATTTTGGAAACAATCATTCAGTGCCGTTTTTGCCTCTAGGATCCACTTCCTCACTATCCTGATGGGAGCAGGTTGCTGTCTAATAACAAGATTGTAGGTGGGAGTAAAATGGATCAGACTGTGGTCAGATCTGCCCAAATTTGCAAGACGTTTACATTTAAAGGCATCTTTACTATGAGTTTATAGACAAAATTGTTTTCTCTTGCATCATCATCCTCTTGATCATCATTCACTGCTGAGTTTAATGTGACTGGCAGTTTATCACATTGTCAGCCCCAAGAGGGCTAAATGAGCAATACAGTATGTTGGGAATACCATTCAATAGCTACTATGCCACAGTGCCACCCAGTACCTTTATTTCTTCAGTTAATGTTTATTTTATATACATGAGTTTGTAAAGTTAGGGGACTTGCTTATGACCACACAATGAGTAAAGTATGCAATATGCACTAGTCACCTTTTGGTTTAGCAGTCATGTCCCTAACTATTAAGACAGATTATCAGCCAGTGAAAAGGAAAAACAAGTGAAACAGTCATCTTCCTAAATTAAAATTTTCAGTGGCATAACACACAATTCTTTATACAGTTGTTGGCAACAAAATGTACAAGATGGCTTAGATATGCTAGAAACACAAAAGGAGACTGAATTTATTTAAGGAAAAACAATGTGTACTCAATCTTGCCTGCCAAAAACGCAGACAGGAAGAATAACATAAATGTACTGTGTGCCTCTTACACAGCTTGAAACAGTCACTCCTCTTGCCTCAAAGCAAAAAATTTACATAAGAGGCACTGCTTCCAAATAACCACAAAGTCATTTGTTGTTAGACTTTTTCTTAACTTCTAAAAGATTAGTTAATTGCTCAAGAACTTTTCTCGGAGGAGACCCAACATAAAATCTATGACATTTTATTTAATTTTTTTGCCTGCCCTACCCATGTTTGTCATGTGAACCCGGAATCTTCTTGTTTATTCCTAAACACTTCCATTATTATTTTAATTTGTTCAAGCTGAAAGCCCTTTAGCACTTTCCAGCAAGGAGTCAGACCCCATGAATGCCTGAAAATACTTTTTTTCATTTATTTTAGTTTAATAAAGCATGATTTTTTAAATATATCAATATTTTGTGTACTGTCTGTTGCAAGGGTACTTTAAACAAGAAAAGAAAGAAGTGTTCCTGAGCATTCTGTCTCAGTTGTAGTGAGTCTGTAGACTGACCACCTCCTTCCAGTGCCTAGCGGTAGTACAGGGCTGGTTTCTGGTAGGGGCAAGACTTGGTTAGAAAAAAATAAGAAGTGCCATCTTCTGTTTGGCCTCCCTCTGAACTTCAGATGGAATGAGATGTTGCGTTAGCAAGAGTGCCCCCTCTCATCCCAGAGTGGTATTACTTTCCTGTCTGGAAACCTGCAGATGTCTCCTCCCCACTTAGCACATCCTCATTTTAATGGGAGGACCTAAATGAGAGATTATGAACATGGGAGACAGCATTGACGCTGGCATAAAGAGGACGTTTACAATGTAGAACCTTGAAACTGTAGGGGTACAAATCCAGGAATCACCTTGTAACCCTCAAGTTGGTCTTCTTGTGAGACTCTAGCCACTGTAAAGGAGCAGGTAATTGCCCGCTTTATGCAGAATGTGTCATGTTCAAAGTTGCTGTAATTTCTCTTCCGGTCCAAATGTTTCTAGTTTAGATACTATACATTACAGGGTCTTCAATGCCTTCGACAATCTGGCCTAACACCATCCCCAGCAAACGTCAGACGCGTCAGTCTTTTGACAAAAGAGAAGAGAAAAATCAAGAGCAATTAAAATGGATGCTGATATTAGAATCATCTTAAATCTATGAATGCTGCCTCAGCTTTGGGACTCCACATCACAGTATTAGGGGTCAGTTTCCTAGTAAGTTCAGTAAAAGGTGTAGCTCTTTCTTGCAGTAACGTTTGAACATCCATAGTTTGATTATGCCCCATCCAAACACATAGCCCAAATACTTAGCCTTGTTCAACCCAAAATAATATTTCTTTGTATTAATAGGTTGGCTCGCATGATGTCCTGCAGCTCAGCCAAAATGTGCACCAAGTGTTCCTGCTATGTGCTGAAATAGATCTTCACGTCATCAAGGTAGGCAGCAGTATTAGCATTATGGGGATGTAGCAGTTTATCCACCAAATATTGAGGTTTACCCTGCCATTCAAAAAGTCTGTCCACTCTCAGCATGGGGTAAGCATCAATATGACTTGACCTAATCATGTCGTGAACAAAGAGAGAGAGAGAGAAGTTGGGAGTTTGTGCTGATTTCAGGGCGTTGCCGCACCCATCACACAACGAACCGTCCGGATTGGAAACTGAGTGCAGCAGTGCAACGGGTGACACTTCAGTACCACACGGGAACAGTGTGAGGTTTTCACAGTGGCTGGAGTGCCAATCCTGCCACCAACCCCTGAGCTTTCCCTGTAAATTGGATGACCTGCTTGCAGGGCTGGATGAAGATTAACATCATAGTAGCCAACGGAGTAGAGTCACTGCTGTCATTTACAGATAAGAAGTGAGGAAAATCAAGAGAGTAGTACTTACCATGGACAAAATGCGCCTGCGCTGGTATGGACAAATAATCCATAGTAATGACCAGACAGCCGACCAAAACAACCCTGAGTCTTGAATCAAAAGACAAAAGGCTGAAGAAATGTTAGATGGACCAACTAGTGTCATGGAGAAATACCTCTTCAGGAAAAACACACAGAGCCTCTGGATGAGCATTCAGAATAAGAATTTATTGCAAAATGCACAAAGCTGTCTCATTTCAATGAAGTGAGCATCATCAGTTTGCGGGACCTCATTTTTAAAAAAAATGTATATAACTTATGCAAAGTACTTTCCTCCTTCTAACTCTTCCCATCATTACCCAATGTCTATCACTTGGCCGAAACTGGCCATCATCATTTCATATCCTGTGCAGGTGTCAACAACTTATTCATTGATCAGTTCCCACCATTTAAGTTGAAACTAGGAGGACCCACACGTGAGATATCACGCCTCACAAATGAACACGGGGATCCACACATGAGAAGTGCAAATAGTTCTCAAGGCTGAAGTTTTAAGCAGCTGGATCTCATAACACTCACTATCCTTGGCTTTTCATTTTCTCATACCGGAGATTAAGCAAGTAAAAATGAAAAAAAAAAACCAGGGTCAGATCATTGGGAGCAAAAGCAAGTGACATTGGGCTGATAAGGTCTCCAGTTACTTGAAAGAAAAAATAAAAATACAAGCATAAGCTGTTATCTGTCCTAAATCTAGCTAATCGAATATGTCTTGCCTTTAACTTGACTAAGAATATATTGACTCATAAATTTAAATTCTCTAAACTAGCAGAAGACATGAAGCGGGTCAGCGCTGCCCCAGAAGATGACCTTGACTGGACAAAGTGAAGAACGATGTACAGAACATTGAGCCCTATGGCAAAGTGGGACAAATGCTAGAAAGAGGGAGAGTTAAGAAAAACAATTAAAAAGCTGAAGGAGTTGCAATTTTTGTATGATCTGAATACAAATCTGCTTCAACCAGATGGTGAGCCCCATCTTACAGATAACGTTTGGATTCAACTAGAAAAATTTAGGGATTTGAGGCCTCATATTAAGAGTGTGTTATAGACCTCCAAATACAGGCAATAATTTTAATAGACTAGGGGGCTTTGCCCCTGCTCACCCACCCCTTACACTTCCACCCCCTGGCACGTAAAGCGCCAACCACTTCGCGTCTCAGCCACTCTCATTGTAAAGAAGGGGTCTGAACGCACGCTAAGTATTTGCGGACGCTCCTCCGAAACCCCCTTTTAAACGACATCCATCCATTTTCCAACCCGCTGAATCCGAACACAGGGGTCTGCTGGAGCCAATCCCAGCCAACACAGGGCACGAACCAACCCACCGCAGGACACACACAAACACACCCACACACCAAGCACCAATTTAGAATCGCCAATCCACCTAACCTGCATGTCTTTGGACTGTGGGAGGAAACTGGAGCGCCTGGAGGAAACCCACGCAGACACAGGGAGAACATGCAAACTCCACGCAGGGAGGACCCGGGAAGCGAACCCAGGTCCCCAGGTCTCACAACTGCGAGGCAGCAGCGCTACCCACTGCGCCACCGTGCTGCCCAACGACGATACAATTGGAAAGAAATACATTTTTTTTACCTCCTCTATGCTCAATCAGCTGACTTGCTGCTGCTGCTGCATGTGTCGTGCTATGTGATCTGCATGTCGCGCAGCGCTTCGAACATTTAAAAGCCTGTACAGCAGCTGTCCTTTTGTCTCACTGCCTTGTCTCGCATGACTTTAAAGTGTCTCCGAGAAAATCACATCTCGTCTCATTCCAAGCCTTTTAAGATTTTTTTAATGATAGAGAGACATCTTTTTAATAATATTTAAAAAGCATGTTTAGAGGGAGTATTATAATAATGAAAGACATTAATTATACAAATACTGAGTAGGGTAGTCTTACAAATAACAAAGCACAAGAATGGGAATTTTTTGATGTAATCAATGTTTTTTTAGCAAAGTATGCTAAATTACAAATGCAGGGGAAGCCTGTTTGTAATAATCAAGATACGATTTGTATGATAGATGTGATTAAACCATTAGCATCTACGGATCATATAATAGATTTCATAGCATTTTGGCTTTTACTAGGACAAGGTATATTAGGATAAGCTTTTAAGTGTACAGACAATTGAGGAGAAGTAGGGCAGGTTTAAAAGTGTTTAAAATATAATGTAGGATAAGCTTATCCTAAAATTTAAAAGCAGTAAGAAATTAGTACAGTGTTACAAGAATAATTTTAAAATGTATTTAATCAAGAACACAGGGACACAGTTGAAAACTTGTTAAGTGTAAATTTCACACAAAAATTTTCTTAAAACTAGACTGGATGTTATTTTGGAAGAAGTAAGTGGATAGGAACAGCGAGGTTTGTTGGACTGAATGGCCTATTCTCATCTATATTTTATTCTAATTGTTTTAAAGAGCACTAGGTGGTAGATAAATAAGAAGCTAAAAAGAAGTTACAAGGGAAAACACAAATGTATAAGGCAGGTAAGACTAGTAACTCCATCGCTAAATGTAGGGCATATGACAGCATGAGAAGTTTTAAATTGGTTTTAGGAGCTGGGAAAAGATTCTTTCAATATTTCAGTAGTAATGAAATGGTCAAGGAGGAGGTGAAGTGTATCAGAAATAGCAAGGGTGACCTAGAATATGCAGACAGCAAAATAGCAAATGCACTGAACTTTCCTTTTTCTGAAGTTTATACATGTGAAGGAGTCGAAATCCTCCTAACAGTAACAAAGTTTAATAAGGAGGCACTTAGTGATTTGTAACTTGTAAATTAAAATGTACTGCTTAGATTAAATACGCTGAAATCTGACAAATCACCAGGGCCTGATAACATTCCTCTGAGTCAGTGAGTAGAGATACCAACCTTTGATTTTTATTCTTCTTAAATCTCCACACACTAGGGAAATTCCTAATGACTGGAAGTTTAAAAATATTAATCTGTTGTATAAAATGTGTGATCCTATAAACTTAATGTCATCAAGTGTAAATAAATGCAAGCAATTATTAAGGAAAACATCAAGGAGTTGAAGTCAAGAACAGGTGTGTTAGCAAATAGTCAGCACAGGTCCAGACAGGGAAGTTTGTGTTTCACTGATATGTTACAATTCTATGAGGAAGCAGCAAAAGCAAATTATAAGAAAGGAGCAGATGGCATTATTTATCTTAAGCGGAGTGGTGGCTCTGAGGCTAGAGATCTGCACTGGCAATTGGAAGGTTGCCGGTTCAAATCCCATAAATGCCAAAAAGGGACTCTGCTCTGTTGGGCCCTTCAGCAAGGCCCTTAACCTGCAATTGCTGAGCGCTTTGCGTAGTGAGAAAAGCGCTATATAAATGCAAATAATTATTATTATTAATACTCTGAAGACTTTTGTTGCCACATGAAAGACAAGTGATCAAACTAAAAGAAGTGGGAATTTAGGGTGTGATCTGTAAGTGGGTACAAAACACAGGAAGAAAAGGGTCACGATGAGAAGAACTTTTTCAGAACTAGGTGACATTAAAAGTGCTATCCCTTAGGGGTCAACAGGGCCGGTGCTCTTTTTAATATACATAAATGATCTGCACACATAATCAATAAGCTGCTTAAGTTTGCAGATATATGAAACTAGGAGGAATGGCAGATAGTACAAAATCAGATAAATTTATTACAGAGGGACATGGACAATATAGCTTGGGTAGATTTGTGGCAGATGATAACCAATGCAAATAAATGTAAGATATGATATATAGCAAATAGAAATGTTACTTTCCAATACACAATAGGAGGTCTGAAACTTACTCCTTATGAGAAGAACCTGATAGTCATAGTGTAGTCATCACTGTCTACATCCAGGCAGTATGCGGAAATGATCAAGAACGTTGATAGGAGGTTTGGTTGTGTGCCGTACAAGTAAGTGGAGGTTCTGCTTAAGCTGTATAACTCAGTAGTTAGAAAGATTTTCTTCAAACAAAGAACCGCAGACACATGGAATAAATTACCAAGAAGTGTGGTGCGGAGTAGGACTTCAGGGACCTTTGAGTTTCAATTTGATGTTATTTTGGACAATCCAGGTGAATAGGATGGACGAGTTTATTGAGATGGATACCCTATTCCTGTCACAATTCTTCAAATATTTTAATGTTCTATTCAAAAATTGCATTGTGATGATATCACTGACATAATGATGTGAAATAATTAACAATATGAAACATTTTTCCAAACTTAAACAATGAAACATAAATCCCTTGAGTGTGATAAATAAGATTCCTCATATGCACATGCTGAATATTTTATTATAACTGAAGGGAGTCCTTTGTAATTGAAAACAAAATCTCTGTCACACAATTCTGCTTCTTACGTGAGCATGGTTCAAAATGCTCAGCATCTTTGTGCATCATAGTTTTTTAACTAGCTCCCTGGAAGGAAGAGGGGAGTCCTCCTGAAGTGAAGTTATGGCCCGTGTTGGGTCCTCTGTTATGTGGGGAAGAGAGAACAGGCAGTTAGTGATTACTCTCATCCCTGTCCTGCTGTTGATGTTCTTGTCTTGGTCAGGTCATTTAGATTTTTCCTAAGTGATCATTTGCAATTATATATACTGTATATATATATATATATATATATATATATATACCAGTAACGGCGCACTGCACGATAATGTGCAGTGAAAACACTTGACTTGAGCATTCATAGTTTTCATACTCTCTCTGCACATTTACCATTCGCTTGCTCAGAGGTTGATGCACTTGCTGCTTTGTGAGCAGCACATTTTCTCCACTCAATAACTTAGTATGTTTTTTTTTAATTTTTCACTTAAGTCTTCAATCTGCCTCAAGAATGACTTAAGATATGAGGTAGGGGAAGTGACGGCGAAGGTGGTAGGGATGAGAACGGCACCCATACGTGTGCGGCGCATGGCCACTCTGCTGGCCACTACCAAGAGTTGATTCTATAATAAAATAAAATAAAAATAAAAAGAGGAATAACCTTGGAGGTCAATTATCACCCCAAAGCAGATAGTAGACGTCACATAGTATATGTGTACCAAATTTCAGGTCAATAGTTCAAACGGTTTGCCAGCTACAGGTAATTTAAAACCCTGGACAGACATACGGACAGCCATGGTAGTGTATTATATAAGAAGATATATATATATATAATATATATATTAATATATACTAACATATATATATATTGTGGAACGTGGCCCGGACACAGACAGGTAGACATGTTTTAAAGCACCACCACACGTTTATTTACAGTCGCTATTTACAATTGTGCACACAAACCCCCAAAACTTCCCCGAAGTCCAGGCCAACAACACGCTATGCCTTTTTCTCTTCAGGCCGCCTCCTTGCCTCCACCAAGACCACGTCTCTCAACCTCCCGACTCCAGCCCACGAACGGAAGGAGGCGGTCCCTTTTATAATCACCAGATGTGCTCCAGGTGCCTCCCGACAATCTTCCACCAGCACTCCCCAGTGTGGCGGAAGTGCCAGCTGCGCACCCAGAAGCACTCCGGGTGTCCCCAATCCTCTTCCCCCTAGCACTTCCGGGTGTGGCGGAAGTGCTGAGGTCCAGGGCTCCAAAGGCATTGGGGTGCCCCCTACAGGGTTGAGCTTCAAAGTTTGCCAAAACTTTGCAAAACACTGGCAGCCAGTTTCCCTATGTGCGTTCGTACGCGCCAATGATTTGCCATTCTCCATTTCCCATTTTCTTTTGTTTGCGTATACAGGGCCTAACAATGCAGCTGATGTTGCAAAAGGAGTTACAATGTTAACCAAGCAGAGGCCTCAAGAGGTGGAAAAACTGTTGCTAGTGTGGTTGAATGAGAAGCAACTTGCAGGGGATAGCGTAAGTGAGGCGATCATATGCGAGAAAGACAGGAAGATTCATGGTGATTTGCTGAAAAAAAAAATCCTTCTTCGAGTGCCTAAGGTGAGGAATTTAAAGCCAATAGAGGATGGTGTGAAAAGTTTTGCAAGAGAAGTGGCATTTCATTTTTTTTTCCCTGTGCTTAAAACTAATAAAAAAAGTTTACAGCGAGCAGTTCGTAAGGGTCTTGCGCAAACTCTTACAATGTTAGTTTTCTCTGTTGTTCAAGGTTTTCTCAGTGTTATTCAATGTTTTTACATTAAGTTTCCCCTTGTAGTTTCACAAGGTCTTTGATCTGCCCTTTCTTTGAATTTCCAGTGCCTTATGATTGGGGAGTTCTGAGAGATGAGATTCAGACCAGTGACATTTTTTAGACACCGCTTCATAGCTGCAAAAGCACTGTTACCTTCCTTTCTGCTTTTAGCAAAGCCATATCTTGTGGCACCTGCACTCAACCTTTAAAATCTTCTTGCTAAGTTTGTATTCTTTGAGTTGTACCATCCTCTCCTTTCCATCTGACACCTCACTTTCCACATCAAATCTGATGCCATCTCTGTTTTTCTGGCCAGGACATAGTCCCACCTTCACTCGACCATCTTTGAGTCAGCGGTGCTGTTCACATGGCTTGTCAATCACTTGTTCTGCACTCTTCATTTGTGTGAACTCCTCTCTCAGTGCAACACAGTCAGTGAATGCTAGCATAGCTAAAATTGTTACCATTAAATATTGATATTTTGGGTCAACAATTTGAGTGGAGACATACTTCACAGTCTTCCTCTGATCAAATGAGGGAGTTATGCCAGTTATGGCAGAAATTGGGCAAAACTGTGCAGATTTGCACACGCACACCCACACCCACACCCACAGATTTTGAGCTTTATATATTAGATTTCAGTTCCATTCAATCAACATCTTACCCCATTTGGCTGCTATGGTGGATGGCCGGAGCCTAGAAGGACTGGGGGAGAGAGTATTTCTAGTACAGTTTCTCCCCTGGACCGACAGAAGGCAGCCCCCTTGATTTCCAGCAGGGCCATGGCTCATGAGTATGGAAACTCAATGGATGCATGGCTCATGGGTGCATGGATGTTTTCAGGGCCCAGAAGTGTGGCCGGAAGAACATCGTTTGGCACCTGGAGTCCTTCCGGGTGCCGTATAAAGGGAGCCAGTCATCACCATTCAATGGCCAGAGTCAGGAGGAGGAAGATAAAGCCTGAGAAGGAGTGGAGGTGGAGGGACTGGTGGCAGAGAAGGGACTATGTAATGCTGTGTTGGTGATTTGTGCACTGTGTGCTGAACTGAGAATAAACCAGGTGTTGTGTGGCTTAACCTGTATTCTGCCTGTCTGTGTCGGGGTTAGTGCAGCTGTACGCACCCCAGGGCTTCGCACTGCATACATTTTTTATATAGAAATATTGTTCAAAAACAGAGACAGGAATAAAGGAAGAGATGGAGGTTATCAGTTAAATTCCCAAAAATCTTACAACACTTCTCGCTCAGCACTTCAAAAATCAAAAGTCATGTAAAGAAAACAAACACACACAAGCACAAACACCTCAGGGTGGCATCCAAGGACCCAAGTGGCGCATGTTAAAAGAAAAACGGTTGACTGATGGAACGAAGGTGGTTTCCCTGGTGGCTGAGGACGTGCCCATGCTTGTATATTACAGAGCACCCTATTCTACCACCTCCACATTGTCAATACTGGAAAATCATATTTTATGAGTGACTAAACAAAAATATTACTGAACGCACATTGTGAAAGTTAATAAGGTCAGGCAGAAGTTTGGGAAGCTTTTTTTTTTGTTTTTGAAGTTATTTTTAAAAAATTATCTTATTTAACTGGTATTCTTTAGTGGACTGAATGCTTTTACCACAATGCTGACCTAAAGAATGTGGGTTCAGAAAATGAAATCCTGGGATATCCACTGCTTGGTTCTGCTGCTTCCCGATTCTAGGGGTCTGGATTTGATTCTTGATTCATTCACTTTCTGTTTGTGGTCACTACCTTCTCTGCAGTGTCATGTATTCTGATTTCCACTTACACCCCAAAACGACAAGGAGAAACCAATTGGCTGCTCCACATCAGTCCTCTGAAAGTGGATGCCTGTGTCTGCATGAGTATTCATGAGTATTGATAACCAAAAAATAAGGTTTATAATTAGACCAAGGGATAAAACCAGACCCTCCACCAGGGGCATCTGTAATAAAAATTTACTTCAAATTAAAACAAAAAATATATCAGCAGTTCAGAAAGAACCATGCAGTTTTAAATGCTGCTTATTGAACATTCGCTCTCTTGGCGCTAAAGCTGTTTTGGTAAATGATGTTTTATTAAGTACAAAATCTTATCTGTGTCTACTCACTGAAACCTGGCTTAGTAAATGTGACACTGTCCCCTTAGCTGAGGCGTCACCAGATGGCTACTCGTTCCTTCATAAGTCTAGAGATTTTGGTCGAGGAGGAGGCCTTGGAATAATTCATTGTAACAAAATGCAAATCACTTCTAAAAATGTAGGCAAATTTACATCCTTTGAGGCATTCATTTTAAATATTAAAACAGATTCCAACACAATTATTGTGCTGGTCTACAGACCACCAGGGCCGTATTCATTGTTCATGACTGAATTTAGCAACCTTCTATCTGATTTGGCTATAAATTATGATCACGTAGTACTGATAAGGGATTTTAATGTACACATTGATTTGGAAACTGACACTTTTAGCAAATGTTTCACTTATTTGTTAAATTCAGTAGGATTTTGTCAGATTGTCAAAGGTCCAACTCATAATCATAACCACACATTAGATTTAATTAAAACTTACAAAGTTGAAATTCAAAATTTAAATATCACTCCATTAAATGGTTATTTCCAATCACTACTTAATTACATTTGATTTAGTCCTGCCCTTGTCAACACACTCCCAGATTAAAACAAAGACAGTGCAACATCTAGATTGTAATTCTGCTTAAAAATTTATAGATACTTTGAGTAAGTCGAGCGTAACTGCAGAAAACCATTCAGATCAGTTAACATCAAATGTAAACGTGGAAAACAATTTAGATGAGCTAACATCACATTATAATGTGACCTTGAGAGATGCTCTGGACACAGTGGCTCCCCTTAAAACAAAAGTGATCAAAGCACATAGAAACTCTCCATGGTTTAATGAAAACACTCGAGCTCTTAAATTAGAGTGTCGAAAACTGGAGCGCAGATGGAGAACAACAAAGCTAAATGTCTTTCAAATTGCATGGACAGAGAGTGTTAATAAATATAAAAAAGCCCTCTTTAAAGTTCGCTCAGAATACTATTCTACATTAATAGATAACAATAATAAAAATCCTCGGGTACTGTTTAGAACAGTGGCTAACAAATGGAAATTCAGATCAACAGTGCAAAATACCAACAGATATTAGCAGTACAGACTTTATGAACTTCTTCAATGAGAAAATTAAAAATATAAGATCCCAGATCTCTGAATCACAGTACAAACCAAATACTAGCTTAGCAGACCCTGTCTCACATTGCATTCAGCACTTTAGTAATTTTAATCCTGTAACTGAGCAGGAAGTCTTAACTTTAATTTCTAAAATGAAGCCCACTACTTGTTCCCTAGATCCAGTGCAAACAAAACTAGTAAAAAGTGCAATGGATGTTCTTGCAGCGCCTATTCTAAACATTATAGTTCGTTATTGCATGGCACAGTACCTGATACACTAAAAGTGTCAGTCATTAAACCATTACTTAAAAAGTCAGACCTAGACCCACATATACTAAATAATTATAGGCCTATTTCAAATCTACTGTTTCTCTCTAAAATACTAGAAAAAGTAGTCGCCAATCAGCTTCAGATCACACCTTACGCATTACAATTTATTTGAGAAATTCCAGTCTGGTTTTCACACTGGTCATAGTACAGAAATGGCACTAACACAAGTTGTAAACGTCATTCTGATATCCTCCGATGAAGGAAACTCCACTGTAATTATGTTGTTGGACTTAAGTGCAGCATTTGACATCATCGACCATTCTATTTTACTACACAGGCTAGAAAATGATGCTGGGCTTAAAGGCACCGTTCTCGCTTGGTTTAGTTCTTATTTATCAAATCGATTCCAATATGTACAGAAATGTGCTGACAGCACTCCATCATTATACACAGAAGTTCAATATGGTGTCCCGCAGGGCTCAGTACTGGGACCTCTACTGTTTTCACTTTACATGCTTCCACTGGGATCTATCATTAGGAAACATAATGTTAATTTTCACTCGTATGCAGATGACACCCAGTTATACCTTTCATTTAAATCAGATGAAGTTTATCCGATGTTGTCTTTAATTAGTTGTGTTAGCGAATTAAAGGAGTGGATGAATGAGAACTACTTGTCTTTAAATACAGATAAAACAGAGATGTTAATTGTTGGAGGGAATGACGCTGATCATAACAATATTTTGTCATCTTTTAACTCAGTTGGAATCCCAATTAATTTTACTGAATTAGCCCACTATCTAGGAGTTATCTTTGACTCTAGCATGTCATTTAAAGCGCATATTACGAAGTTGTCCAAAACATGTTTTTTCCATCTTAAAAATGTTAGGAAATTAAGGCGCTTTCTAAATAAACAAGATTCTGAGAAATTAATTCATGCATTTATCTCTAGTAGGATTGACTACTGCAATGCAGTGTTCACTGGATGTTCAAACTGTTCTTTATACAGCCTCCAGTTAATCCAAAATGCGGCTGCAAGAATTATTACAAGAACAAGAAAATACGAACACATAACTCCAGTTCTTAAATCCTTACACTGGCTCCTGGTTAAGTTTAGGGCAAATTTCAAAATCCTTCTTTTAACATATAAAGCATTAAATGGCCGAGGTCCAGCTTACTTGTCTGAACTTATCATGACTTACAAACCAGAGCGCACATTAAGATCTCAAGATGCTGGTCTGCTTATGGTTCCAAGGATTAATAAAATAACAGTGGGAGGTCGAGCTTTTAGTTACAGGGCCCCTAAACTGTGGAATGGTCTGCCTGCTACTATAAGAGATGCCCCTTCGGTCTCAGCTTTTAAATCCCGGCTGATGACTCACTACTTCAGTTTAGCATATCCTGACTAGAGCTGCTGATTAACTGTACAGACTGCATCTCTGTTGTTAGTCATTAGCACTAAAACATAAGTAACATGATAGTTAGAATTGGATACTAACCCTCACCTATTCTGTTTCTCTTCTCGGTACTCAAATGTGGCACTTGGTGCCACGGCCCACCTGCCAAGTTGTTCTGCCTGTCTAAGGTAAAGTCATCCCTGATGGAGGATCACAGGAATCATGAGAAAGAGGGGTCCTTTCATTGGATTGGCTGGCCCAACACTGTTTCAGCCGTGGAATGGCCAAATAGGGGAGGCAGCTTGATGGATGAGGTCTCCAGGAGTCTAAAATGATCTAAATCTTATTATGTGATATCATCCATCCATCCATTGTCCAACCCGCTGAATCCGAACACAGGTTCACGGGGGTCTGCTGGAGCCAATCCCAGCCAACACAGGGCACAAGGCAGGAACCAATCCCGGGCAGGGTGCCAACCCACCGCAGGACACACACAAACACACCCACACACCAAGCACACACTAGGGCCAATTTAGAATCACCAATCCACCTAACCTGCATGTCTTTGGACTGTGGGAGGAAACCGGAGCGCCTGGAGGAAACCCACACAATCCACGCAGGGAGGACCCGGGAAGCGAACCCAGGTCTCCAGATCTCCCAACTGCGAGGCAGCAGCGCTACCCACCGCGCCACCATGCCGCCCATGTGATATCATCTACTGTTAAATTCTGCTCCGTACTTCTAAAAATTTTTTTTAATTTTTTATTGAGGATTTGTTCTGTTCTGTGTATTGTATTGTATTGACCCCCTTCTTTTGACACCCACTGCACGCCCAACCTACCTGGAAAGGGGTCTCTCTTTGAACTATCTTTCCCAAGGTTTCTTCCATTTTTTCCCTACTAGGTTTTTTTGGGAGTTTTTCCTTGTCTTCTTAGAGAGTCAAGGCTGGGGGGCTGTCAAGAGGCAGGGCCTGTTAAAGCCCATTGCGGCACTTCCTGTGTGATTTTGGGCTATACAAAAATAAACTGTATTGTATTGTATTGTATTCTCTGCATTGTTCAGGCTCTAGCTCCCCACAACCCTGTAATACGTTTTTTCAGAAAATGGATGGATGGATTTACTTTTCACAGTACAGTGATAAGTTCTGCTGCCCCAGTTTAAATCCCAACTCTCTCTGTGTGGAGGACTCCACTTTCTATCCACATCCTAAAAATCAGGCAGGTCAGGTTGACTGGTGATACATAGTTGCCTTTGCACTGTATAAGACAGAGGTTCCCAACTTGGGGTGCCCGCATCCCCATGGGGTGAGTGGTAGAATTTCAGTGGGTGCAACAAAGAGGAAGGCTGCATTGTGATTCGCTAAAACAGCGTGAGGTGCATTGTTCGACTTTGTCGTGGTGCAATTGGTGTCTTGCAGTGTGCCATTATTTGTAGGTCATTTATTAGTTAGTGCTCCTGTTCTACAATATAAGAATCAAGCACTGTGAGCTTTCCACTCTGGATTATGTGGGTTTAAGAATGTTATATTATTTATTGTGTTTTATATATATTGTAATACACCCTGCCCGGGATTGGTTCCTGCCTTGTGCCCTGTGTTGGCTGGGATTGGCTCCAGCAGACCCCCGTGACTCTGTGTTTGGATTCAGCGGGTTGGAAAATGGATGGATGGATATATTGTAATGGAATTTTACGTTAGTATTTGACTGAGGTACTGAGCCGGTAAGTGGTCACGTGACAAAAGAACGAACGACTAGAAAGACTCGAGGAATGAACTAATCAATTCTCTTTCCGGCTCAGACTGCATAGGTTAAGCTTATGGGACTGTCACGTGATGAACGAACGACTCGAACCCGAAGACTCGAGAGATGAACTAATCAATTCTTTTTCCGGCTCAGACTGCCTTGGTTAGCTAATTGGGCTGTCACGTGATGAACGAACGACTCAAACCCGAAAACTTGTCAGATAAGAGGCGAGGTGAGCGTATCATAGACTAAAGACCCAGGTCAATGAATTAATATTTTCAGTTTCTTATAGCATTATAGTTTTGTCTTGTTTGTAGTGTGATCAACATTTGTGTAAGCAGTAGATGTGTTAGGGAGGTAACAGGTAACATTTTAATTATATTTTTTCCTAAAATGAACGAAATGACTCGAAAAAGGATTCGTTCATTTTGCTGAACGAGACTCAAAGGTCCGAGTCGGTAAAATGATCCAAACTTCCCATCACTAGTGTTCAGTTGTAGGTGGTTTGAGTCGCACCATTTAACAAAGTCCTTGATTAGGTCCCTATACTCCTCCTCCTGCCCACTCCTGATGCAGCTCATGATAGCAGTGTTGTCAGCGAACTTTTGCACGTGGCAGGACTCCGAGTTGTATTGGAAGTCCGATGTATATAGGCTGAACAGGACCAGAGAAAGTACAGTCCCCTGTGGCGCTCCTGTGTTGCTGACCACAATGTCAGACCTGCAGTTCCCGAGACGCACATACTGAGCTCTGTCTGTAGGATAGTCCATGATCCATGCCACCAGGTATGAATCTACTCCCATCTCTATCAGCTTGTCCCTAAGGAGCAGAGGTTGGATGGTGTTGAAGGCGCTAGAGATTTAGGGTACCACTTATAGCAGGGATTGGTCTTGGAGGTGACTGCAGGTTTTCGCTCCAGCCCAGTTTCTTAATTAGAAGCCAATCACGGCCGATAACAGAACATATAATTTCATTTTATGATTTTCATTCTGGAACATCAGGTCATTCTTAAATTGTACATTTCTGAATGACTAGTGACTTGTGACCAAGAGAAGATAAGTACATCTTATTTTTCACCTTTTATCTTCCATTCTTTTCCAAATGTTTTACACCAACAAGAACTTCATGATGAACACATGCAAGATGTAAATGGAAACAAGTTAGACTGAGAGTTACTGGGTTCTTTGTCACTTTCATCTTATGGTTAAGTTGCAAAAAGTAGTTAAAACAATGAATAAGACTGTTTTAGATGAAAGTAAGCACTTGTGGGGAAATCTTAAAAGGCAAGTTAATTAAAGTGAAGCAATAAAATGTGTTCTGAGTAGTAACTGGCTTCAGCAGTCATAACTGGCTTCTAGTTAAGCAGTTTGGTTGAAATAGAAACCTGCAGTCATTGTGACTATCGGGGACCAAACTTGAGCATCTCTGACATACAGTCATGTATACAAAAGCACCTTATTCAGTCCATCAGTTCATCTTTGGATGACAGTGTTAACAGTTAGTGGACTGGTGATGGTTGGGGATAAAGCTTAGGCTGAAATATGCAATTTTGTTCAGAAACTGTCTAACCAAGGAGTCCAAAAGCAATGAGCAATCTCTGCTCAAGCAAACTGCTATCTGATGCACAAATTCTGAGTGACATTACACAGTAGTTTTTAAACCAGCTGTTGTAAAGGCTAACAGAGACGAGCGGGTGAAATACAGGAAAAGAGCACATGTCTGGAGTCATCACAGGTTTATCCAATCAATCCTCCTTCTCCTCGGAAAGTGACGTCACTGCAAAAACAGTAACTGGTGTGAATCATAATTGATCCTGCCAAACTTTACATTTACACTGGGATATAACTCAAAAAAGCCGATTTTTTAATACAATTTCAAGCCATGGTGCCTCTGTCATCTTCAGTGTCTGAGACCTGTTCTTTATTTGATGAGACCAGACTGGATATGTATAGGACTCTTGGTTAGGTAAAAGCACATGCTTTCGTAACAATAGGCATTGACTCAGGACCTGCTGACCAAAAAATTCATGTTAGTCAATAAAAAACACATAACACACATAACAAAACAAAATACAACAACAATAATGGTGAAAGTTGTGAGATGTGTGACATTTTATAGGTGTGTAATTTGCATTATGTTTGCATATTAAACAATAAACAAGTGAATCTTGCACTTCATGAGTTTTTAGTTAACCATTTCTCAAAAGGGTCTCCTTTTCTGCCCAGTGCAAGTTGCTGTGGGCCCTTTAATGTGGGCACATTCATTGTGTTTCTTAATCTCTTAGTAAAAAAAGTAGCTTATGTTATATTAAGAGGTCATCCTTTAATGCTGATCAAGCTCACAAGAAACTTGCGCACCATTTGACTTATATAATTTGCTGCCTATCGATAACATAACATAGTGGATAAGGCAGAGAATTCTAAAGTGTCTGTGACTGAGAGTAGAAATTTAATCTCCCTGTAATCACCAGAAAAAAATTAAACTTATGGTGATATGTATTTGCACTTGTGAAATGCCTTGCGGTTGTGTTTCTCTTCATTTTTTGTAGTGAATATGCTTGGTAACCTTATTTGCCAAATTATTTGGCAAATGCTGCATTCATGTGCTCTCAGACGGATGGTAAATCTGAGTTGTTGAGTCAGAAATATTATGTGAACAGTCGACAAACTCGAAGTTACCACTCGGACAATTTTGGCAAAATAAAACTACCCAAATTGTACGAGTTGTGATGTAATGCTGACCTTTCACCTTAAGTTAATTGTTTAAAATAAAACATTTAACCAGGTCAGCACAAAATGCCATTTTTTGGTTGAATTGCATTCGGGACAAAGAGATACATATATGATACATTTATTTTGCTTTTTATTTCCACAAAAAAAATCTTTTTTTTTGTAGAAAAAATCAACAATGACCTTGCATTTCCCCTAAACAAAAAGGCAAAGTTAAAAGGAAAATTGTAAAGAAAAGAGTTAAAGTTTAAGTAGTGGTCAGTACCAGCATAGACAAAAGGGAAGTAATTACGAGAAGCAAAATCTTAATCAAAAGAAAAGAAGCTAAAATTTGAATGTGTGTTTGTTATCCTTTCCCTATACCAAATCTACTAGCATCACTATTTACTCTTAGTTTTATTTAACAGTTTGAATATCATAAATAACCACACACCATCATATTAAGTAGGATCATCCACTACAATGAATTATGTGGTTGGACACATTAACAAAATGCCATCTCTCTATTATAATAAAAAAAATCTTTGGTCGAGACGTGATCTTCTCAGAAAGACACTTTGACGTCCTGCGAGACTAGACTTTACAATCTTCAGAAGCAAGACCCATGAGATGGTGACTTTTTCACATCACACCCTACTTACAAACAATTTAAAACAAGATCATGAACATCTAACCTCTCAGCTGTTGGAATGCTTTTGGCAGACACGCTTCATGTGCTCCCAGCTCTTAAAAATTTTATATGTTCTAAGACTTCATAAAGACGTTCAAAACATTTTGGCATGATACACATGCACAGCTAGTTAGAGATTATGAAAGCAGAGGAGTTTAAAAGGCTCAAAAAAATGGAACATGCAGAGCAAGTTAAAGAATAAGAAAGTAGTAAAATTCTAAAGTATCAAAAAAAAGAAAGTAAAGATCGAATTAGCATAAACAAATGATTGATTACATCTTGCCTGAAGAAGGGGCCTGAGTTGCCTCGAAAGCTTGCATATTGTAATCTTTCTAGTTAGCCAATAAAAGGTGTCATTTTGCTTGGCTTTTCTCTACATTCATAATGGCTAACACGGTACAACACCCTAGTACTACATAAACAAATGGAAATTATTACTCTGTGAAATAATGGAACAGCAAAAAGAGATTGACTATATGGACATAGGTGATATGTCAGACGTATATAGATATTGTAAGGCTTTAAAGTTTAAGTCAGAGAGTTGTAGATCATCTAATTCGTGTTGCCATCAGGGAAAAGTAGTGTTGTCTCCCAATGAAGAGGCGTATCCGCGAGAATTAAAAGATTTGTGGTTTGGTGAAAGTGAAATCCACAAACACTACAGGCAAAATATCCAAGTCTACAATAAACTTTTCACACTCGCATCATTCAATGCTCAAAACGTAGATTAACACAATAATGAACCATACGCTATGAGAATATGTGGTCCCGCAACAATTAAAGCAATGACAAGTTTAATTTCGAAGAAACCACAATTCGGACAGGTGTATATTTATGATCACAGAGAAGCAATGCAACATAGAATCGAAAGAGTATGTAACAATTCCCATGAATATAACAATCTCTTTAAATTGTATATCCAGTTAACCAAACCCGGGGGTGGGCGAGTGAAGCGAGCAGAGGGCAGAGCCCCCTAATCTTAAAGAAAATCAACCATGAGGACAAAAAAATGTTAAAAAGGTTAACATTAAAAATTACTAAGGTTTTCCAAAGGCTATCCATTGCACAAAATAATTATGAAAACTAATATTAAGGATCAAAAATAAGATTATAACTTTATGCACTTCAGATTTATGAAACTGAACTGGAGGCTTTGTTGACTCTCAGAAGAAGTCTGGATAAGGTGTTGAGTCCACTTAGCTACTAGCAAACCAAACAGGTCTGATGGATTGGACTGTTTCCTCTAGCTAGTAAAATCAATGTTTTTATGTAAATATTGTTTATTTTTATATTGGAGGATGGACTGTATGTTTAATTCCAAAGTAGAGATATCCATTGTTCTGCAACTTCAAGAGGGGAAAATCTACAAGTAAATTTGTAACTTTTCCCTGAAACTATACAATCTACTTAATTTAGTTTTCAGTGTTTCCATGTTAACAAAGTATGATGATTATGTAGAATATGATCTAATGATGTGCAACCTAATGCAGAAATTCAATATTTTTTAAACAGCATTCACAGTTTAACACTTTTCAATTATATCTAGTCACTAACTAACTTAGCACTGTTGTTTAGTGCGGTCAAGCACGGGGTCTATGGCAGTGTGTGATTTTGTTAAAAACTGCGCTCAGGCTTTGTTTTTATTTTATCCACGTTTCTGAACAAGAATAAATAATTTGAATACTTCAGGTAGAAATCAAAACTAACACCGATCTTACTGAATTTAAAATAGAAGAGTCAGATGTACTTCAAACTCTGAATATGTTAAAACTTGTAAAACCTCAGGACCTGAGAGAACTATAATTACTGTACTCAAATAAATTAAATACATTATTTAAGCCTTTACATAAACTTTTAGTAAGCATTTTTTAACAGACTACAGAAGGGAGAAGTATCTGATGATTGGAAAGTTGCAAATATTACTCCAATCTACAATAAGGGAGACAAAATGGATCTTGCCAATTACATCCAATAAGTGTTACTTCTACATCATTCAAAATTTTGAAAACTGTAATAACAGATAAACCAGGAAAGTCCTGGAATGAAAACAGTACACTCAATAAGAGGCTACATGAGTTTATGAGAAGCAGATCCTGTAAATCAATCTGTTAAACAAAAAAAGATAATACTGAGGAGCAGGGAGGTCTATATTAGATTTATAACAATATGGCAGACTCAAGGGCAAGCTTCATATTGCTCCACATTGTGTCAGACACACTCTGGTCCTCCAGGAGTCATATCTTCCATACTCAATATTAAAGCATATTCTCTATTATCAAAGGTGGTCTCTTGTCCATAGCAATGAGAGTATTACTGTTGTACCTGCCACCTGGGTGTTTATTTGGGGGGTATATGTGTGCAGGCATCCCGAGGGTGCTAATGGGTGAATAGGCTGATCGTACGTTCACATGCTGGTTTCCTCATTAGCACTTTGGAAACCATATTTACAACGCCTGTGCCAGTTTGAATATAAGAGAAGCCTGAGTAAGAAAAAATGAGATCCAAGGAGAAGGGAAAAAGAAACAAAAAGATGGAAACAAGAAGGTTAAACGAAAGGAAACCACGAAAGGTAGAGCAGGGTCATGACTGAGCCAAGGATAGATCCTGACTTTGGTTTTAACCTATTAATTGGATTCATTATTTATGGAGATTTTAACCTCCGATGAAAAACACTTTTTATTATTTAAACTGGGATTATTAATTTTTTTTTATTGATCAGATTTTGCACAATACTTTTGCTGAACACTGTTTGATTTGCTGAAAATTAAAAGCACTACTTGCACATTAACACCTACATTTGCTGTAACATGTCCACATTGCTCAATCCATCTTAATACTTAACTATCAGTATCCAATTTTCAAGGAGGTAATGCCAGCTGCGAGCAACCTGGGGATCACATGCAGTAGTCAGAGGGTCTAAATTTTGGCCCAGTCATTGTGGATTGTGCACAATACCTGTGCATTTGTGCCAGATGTTCTCAGTTTACTCTGGTTTACTGTCTCTGTCTCCAAAACATGCAGGTTAGATTAATTGTTGACTATAAGTACAATTATGTGAATTGGTGCCCTACCTTTTAAATGATGAATTTGAACCATATAACTTCAACTGGACCAAGCATCTTATATATAAACGTCTACGCGTGGAAGTGTGTGTGTCTGTTTCTCCAGCCCAGAAGTGTGAGGCTACAGCATGAAGCTCAAAGAAAGCGACTCTGTTGCCAAAGTGAAACCGCAGAGAAAAGAGAGCAACTTGCTTAGCTGCTAATACACAAGTGAGACGAGCACATTGGCAAAACGAAACCTCCTAGGAGAGAGATGCCCAGAGTAGTTCCTTTCAATTACCTGACATCTCTACATTTCAATTTTTTTTCTGACGATTTCAATAGTTTCTAGGACCCCAGACTTTTTACAGCATGGGCTTACACAGCTAGTGTTTGATAAAAAAAATAACGAATGTTGTCTAGTTGCATCCAATACTTATTGAAACAATCGATCGATGTTAAGATTGCACAAGTATGCATTTTTTGTTTTTAAAATATAAGAAGTTGTCATGATAGTCAGGAAATTCAAGCAAGCATTATCTATTCATTGCTTCAAGCCCATTAAAGAGCATGGTTGCAAATGGAACCACCCTCTGTGTCTTCTTAGTGGTTGGCTTTGCTGTGACGTCAGGAATTTTCCATTGAGATAGTTGAGCTCCTTCACCCTTGTAGCCTCTAGGTCTACTTAGGTCCTCCTGCACTGCATGGACTGCTAATGGTCCTCAGACCAAACTACAGTATGTACATGGATTGCTATGGCCCCACATTTTCTAATTCTTTACCTCAGTGCAAGACAACTGATCTGATAACCTTTATTTCTTTCTGCAGGATTTCTCTTGTAATAGCTCCTAGTTTGTTTTGACTTTATTTCTCTTTTGCATATTCCAGTAGTTGTTTTATTATGTACTTTGTTTATACTTGATTTTTTTTTTTTACTTATTCTGTTATTGTTGATTTACTGTTGTTTTCATTTAAATGTTATGTGTAATAACTGTCAGTTTGAGAAATGTGATATACAGGTGCTGGTCATAAAATTAGAATATCATGACAAAGTTGATTTATTTCAGTAATTCCATTCAAAAAGTGAAACTTGTATATTAGATTCATTAATTACACACAGACTGATGTATTTCAAATGTTTATTTCTTTTAATGTTGATGATTATAACTGACAACTAATGAAAGTCCCAAATTCAGTATCTCGGAAAATTAAAATATTGTGAAAAGGTTCAATATTGAAGACACCTGGTGCCACACTCTAATCAGCTAATTAACTCAAAACACCTGCAAAAGCCTTTAAATGGTCTCTCAGTCTAGTTCTGTAGGCTACACAATCATGGGGAAGACTGCTGACTTGACAGTTGTCCAAAAGACGACCATTGACACCTTGCACAAGGAGGGCAAGACACAAAAGGTCATTGCTAAAGAGGCTGGCTGTTCACAGAGCTCTGTGTCCAAGCACATTAATAGAGAGGCGAAGGGAAGGACAAGATGTGGTAGAAAAAAGTGTACAAGCAATAGGGATAACCGCACCCTGGAGAGGATTGTGAAACAAAACCCATTCAAAAATGTGGGGGAGATTCACAAAGAGTGGACTGCAGCTGGAGTCAGTGCTTCAAGAACCACCACGCACAGACATATGCAAGACATGGGTTTCAGCTGTCGCATTCCTTGTGTCAAGCCACTCTTGAACAAGAGACAGCATCAGAAGCGTCTCGCCTGGGCTAAAGACACAAAGGACTGGACGGCTGCTGAGTGGTCCAAAGTTATGTTCTCTGATGAAAGTAAATTTTGCATTTCCTTTGGAAATCAAGGTCCCAGAGTCTGGAGGAAGAGAGGAGAGGCACAGAATCCATGTTGCGTGAGGTCCAGTGTAAAGTTTCCACAGTCAGTGATGGTTTGAGGTGCCATGTCATCTGCTGGTGTTGGTCCATTGTGTTTTCTGAAGTCCAAGGTCAACGCAGCCATCTACCAGGAAGTTTTAGAGCACTTCATGCTTCCTGCTGCTGACGAAATTTATGGAGATGCAGATTTCATTTTCCAAAAGGACCTAGCACCTGCACACAGTGCCAAAGCTACCAGTACCTGGTTTAAGGACCATGGTATCCCTGTTCTTGATTGGCCAGCAAACTCGCCTGACCTTAACCCCATAGAAAATCTATGGGGTATTGTGAAGAGGAAGATGCAATACGCCAGACCCAACAATTCAGAAGAGCTGAAGGCCAATATCAGAGCAACATGGGCTCTCATAACACCTGAGCAGTGCCACAGACTGATGGACTCCATGCCACGCCGCATTGCTGCAGTAATCCAGGCCAAAGGAGCCTCAACTAAATATTGAGTGCTGTACATGCTCATACTTTTCATGTTCATACCTTTCAGTTGGCCAACATTTCTAAAAATCCTTTTTTTGCATTGGTCTTAATTGATATTCTAATATTCCGAGATACTGAATTTGGGACTTTCATTAGTTGTCAGTTATAATCATCAACATTTAAAGAAATAAACATTTGAAATACATCAGTCTGTGTGAACTGAATGAATCTAATATACAAGTTTCACTTTTTGAATGGAATTACTGAAATAAATCAACTTTGTCATGATATTCTAATTTTATGACCAGCACCTGTATAAATAAACTTATCATTAAATTCAGATGGGCTAATGTTATTTAATTAAGAGGCAGATATTTAATGACTCTTACAAAAGGAAAGGAAGATATCACCCAAGCGAAAAATTCAACTGCCAAGTTTACATGAGTTCATTAGATTGAAGTTTGTTTATTTTCAAACAATTGCCAGGTGCTTATAATGCCACAAGTCTTTCTTTTTTTGGTGCTGTAATTTACATTATAATCAAATGAAAACATGAACAGAAAAAAATGGTATTTGTCAAAATGACAATAGAAATGGGTTATAAAAATAAATGAACCACAATGACCGCGTGACCCTATCCAAGCCCTGTAAAACGAAGTCCTCAGAGATTCAATAATCACTAAAGACTCCACAGAGTAGCCAGATGATCCGTTGATCTACACAAAAGTTCAGGCAAAACTACATTAAAGAAAGACCTAAAAAATTCCAAAAAACAAAGAGACGACAATCAGGGGCTTTCCAGATGAAGCCAGCAGAAATCGTACCCTGAGAAAGTAGCTGCTGTTAGATAAAAGTGAGGGAAAGAGCAGAGAGGTCCAGGGAAAGGAATACATAAAAACAGAAAGGAAAAATTAATAGACTAGAAGACAGAAAGTCAGTGGATTAAAAAACAGAAACTGGGAGAGAATACCAAAATATGTAAAGAAATGTGCTAAAGCTATTTATGAGGTAGAGATGTCAGTCAAGATCAGGGGACAAATGTGTAGCTTAACGTTTACATGGGATGAGCTATGAGCGGTGCACAAATTTAAACTGAATAAGCTGATAGCTTGGGGTTTCAGAGAAGATATAGATGTTGAACATAAATTCTCAAGAACTGGTGGAGAAAAAGGAAAATCACAATCACTAAATCACAAAACTAAAACTACTGTTTGTGCAAAGTCACAGCATTTTGGAGAGAAAACAAAATCAGGAGATTGTCATGAAGAAGTCAGAAATCACGCAGAGCTCATAACCTGGAAGACGATAAATATAAAGCTGTATGGCAAGACTCATAGTCAAAGAACAGAGCAGTATGTCACAAGCCAAAAAGGGAACACAGAACCAGAGCCAATAAACACATAAATTGTAATCAGAATTGTGTAACCAGTAAATTCAAAAACTAGCAAATGACACAAAGGTTATTGTTTTACAAAGACAAATTTTGGATGATTAGGTACACATGGCACCAGCTTTTCATAACGTTGCACTAGTGATGTCAATATGCACAACCTCCGAGAACCACCTATGAGCAACCAGCAAGCCTCATATACTTGTAACCAGTCTCCAACATGGCAGTGTCCAAAAACAAAACAAGATGGCACCAGTGAAGAACGTGAATTGTTTTTAACAATGTCTGAAACATAAGGAAGCAAAAGATGAACACAACCACTCGATTTCTTGGCCAGAGAAACAACAAAAACAATACTCAAATATTTTTAGAGGCCAAAGGACAGGTGGAAAAAAAGTTAAACTTATAAGCCATATATCCAAAAGTATTGGGAAGGGCTTACTTAGAGCACTTGATATTTTGCACAGTAGGGTATTATTTAATCACATACGACCGATATGAATATGGATGTCATGGTCCTGGGGGATTTTAACTTTTCAAAAATTGATTAGAAAACACCTCTGTGTTTCTGGGACTCACCCGGTTTGTAACATGTAACATGGAGTAACACCTTTCTAGATTTTGCCTTTTTGAACAATAAAAAAATAGAATACTGTAATAAAAACAAATGTCATTGTCTTTTGAAGTAACGGTCATCACGATATGGTTTAATTGAAAATAGTCTTTGAAAACGCACATACAGTATGTACATCAAAACAAAACTTATAATTTGCAGAATATAGAATGGGAAAGTAATGGCTCACAAACTGTAATTAAAATGAATCTATTAAAAATAATAATAATAAAACAAGAACATTAAAAATGGCTAAAATAGATAAATAAGAAAATAAAGTGCAGAACCAAAAAGATCACTCTATTAGAAAATTAAAACGTAAACAAATAATTTTGACTTAGGAGAATACAGGACTCTATAGCAAAGGATCAAAAAAAGGTGAACAGAGAAACTGAAAAGCCAAAACAAAGAACAAGCCATTTACTACTCCAGTAAAAATGAAACATCAGATGTGCACAAATAGAAATAATTGAAAAGAAACAGGAAATAAAAAATTAACTAAATAAATATTTTACCAACATATTTGAAAAAAAGAAGAAATAATTTTATGCTTCATGTAGAAATCAAAATGAACACTGACTTTACACATTTTAAAATAGAAGAGCCAAATGTGCTTCAAGCCCAGAATATGTTAAAGACTAGCAAAACCTCAAGACCTGATAGAATTTTGGCTACTGTACTGCAATAAATGAGATACATTATTTTAACCTTTATCTTCAGGCTACTCAACACGAAAGCTACCAGTGAGCCACATGCAGCCATCTAAAACATTTTCAGGGAGTAAGAAATGCATTCAAGTCTATGAATCATTTTCAGAATTTAAATTCCTGCTCAAAACAAGCACATTCAGTTCTCTCTAAAAAGGGGACGCATAAGCGTTTTATACATCTTTTCAGTTCAAGTGATGCTACTTTCTGTATTACAATTCAAAGTAGACAAAAAAGTTTGAGAGTTATGGATAAAAACAAAAAGAAAATGGTGAAATGGCAAATTTCAAATAAGCACAGGACTTTTAGCAAAACATAAAGAAGAAGAATTTGCATTCACCGAAACAAACAATAGACCTTTACAGTATGTGTGCTTTGTCAGGGAGGTACAGCAGTACTAAAACGCACAAATATCCTGCATCACCATGAATGCTGTCATGCTGACATTAGAAAATTATATTCCCCTCAGAGCAGTTTAAGAAAGGAGAAAATCCATTGACTTCTAGACAGCTTATATGGCCAGAAAAATTAATACGATGCAAAATAAAAGAGAATGATTCAGTCACAGACGCATCACATAAAATAGTCTAGATGTTGTAAACAGATGGACTTTTAACTGAAGGTGAGTTTAATAAAAAATGCTTCTTGGAGCGTAGCGAATCTCTTTGCACTGATTTTAAAACAAAGATGATATCATTGGTCAGATATCAAAATTGCAACTTCCAGATTCGGCACTAGCCCAAAGAGTTGAAACAATTTTCAATAATCTTTTTGAAAAATTTATAAATGCCTAAGTAATGCAGACCATTTTAGTCTGGCCATCGACGAGTCAACTGATATATCAGACATGGCACAGATAATGGTGTGGGTGCGCTTGATCACACTTCTCCCACTTAAAGACCAAACATGAGGAAAGGATATTTGTTTGGTTCTGTCTGATTTTTAAGGAACCAGGGAATAAAATGAACCTGAGTTATTTAGCACTGACAGTGCTCCATCAATTGTCAGGAAAGAGAAGGGTCTTATAGCTTTGCTGAAAAAAGAAGCAAGGATACCCACATTTTTTGCATAACACTGCTTTCTCCATCAGTTTAGTTTTGCAAACTAAAAGAAAGAAATCGGAAGGTGCTCATGGAAAATGTAGTTAGGATTGTAAATTAGCATTTGAGGGTAACTACTAAAACACCAACAGTTTCAGTCTTTACAGGATGTGCATGAAATGCATTATCACAACCTCACTATATGTGCTTAAGTTTGACGGTTAAGTTTTTTATTAAGGTCTGTTGATTTGCTCCAAACAGTTCAGTTTATTCGGCAGAGCAAAGCACAATGATCTGGCATATGTCAATGATGAAAAATTCATACTTGATGTTGCTTTTCTCACCAAAAGCGCAGGGCACTTAGAAGCACTAAAAACTGAAGTTACAAGGAAACAATGTAATGTTTTGGCTTTTCAGGAAAGGCTATTTTTCTGTCATGAACAGCTTCAGAAAGGCAAGTTTACTCATTTTCCATTTTCGAGTGCTCGAGTAGGTCAGCTGCGCAGCACTGCTTTCCACCCAGCAGAGTTGACAGATTATCTTGTTGAACTTTCAAGGAAATTTAATGGTCATTTGTTGACCTAAAACAACTGATCCCAATGATTCATGCAGTTGAAAATCCTTTCAGTACTGGAGTAAAATCTACTTTGAAGCGCAAGGAGATGTTTGGTGTTTCAAAAGCCAGATTTGAAAATGAGGTAATTAATTTGCAGAATGACTGCATTTTACAACATAATTGTAAAAAGGAATAAATTTTAAACCTCTGGATGTGTTATGTGTCAGGCAGAGGTATCATTGAAAGTAACTGCAGAGCACTTTTTTCACAAAAGAACCAGATAATGTATATAATTAATCATAATTGAATTTTCATCAAATAAAATATGCTGTTTTTAGTTTTACAGTTGCATGAATAAATTGTTTAAGGCAGACAAGGGGGAATGCTAATAAGCATCCTGACTGTATTGGTTTGCATTTATGGTGAGGCATGGAAGTATTCAAATGTAAGTTACATATTCTCCTTATATGAAGGAGTTTAAAGGGGCAAACATAGATGCAGTTGCAGTCCCTGCCAGGACCCTTTTTATAGAATGTAAATGATCTGTTATTGAATAATTTAAAATATGGTAACAATGTAAATTTGTTCAAGCACTCTAGGCTTGTGCTATACAAAAATAAATTGAATTGAATTAAGTTGGATAGTTCATGGATGATCACACCAAAAAGACAATATACAATCTTTATGCATGTAACAAATGAAATAAAGAAACTTTCACAATGAGACACAAATCCTACAGTTGTCACTACTGTGCTATTATTTTAGCAATGGAAAATGTTGGGATTGACTTGCCACAAAATGGTAGAACAGGGTGTAGGCCACAAAATATCCTAAACTGAACCATTACTTAACTAGTCTGGAACCCAAAAGCAGACTGTATCTCCAGGCAGCCTGACCCCAACCTAGATAGGATTTAATGCCTCTACAGGTCCAAATAGGATTTAATCTTTTGAAGTGTAAAAAATACTTTAAATGTTCCAAATAAAAAAAAAATATTTCTCAAGAGAGAGGAAACTGTTAACCCTCCATCTTAAAGGACAAGGTTAACAAATAATCTTTATGAATAAAGAATTATTTCACAAACATCAACAAGTAAGACATCATCTTAGATACTCTTTACACTGATCAGCAACAACATTAATACCACTGACAGGTGAAATGAATATCATTGATTATCTTGTTACAGTGGCACCTGTCAAGGAATGGAATATATTAGGCAGCAAGTGAACAGTCAGTTCTTGAAGATGATGTGTTGGCAGCAGGTAAAAATGGCAAGTTAAGGATCTGAGTGACTTGATCAAGGGCCAAATTGTGATGGCTAGATGACTGGGTCAGAGCACCTCCAAAACAGCAGGTCCTGTGGGGATGTTCCCAGTTTGCAAAAATGGTTCATCAAATCAAATGGTGTATCAAAAATGGTCCAAGGAAGAACAACCATGTCATGGGCACCCAAGGCTCATCAATATGTGTGGGGAACAAAGGCTAGCCTGTCTGGTCCTACCCCTCAGAAGCTTAGCACAAATTAATGAAAAACGTAATGTTGGGAGAAAGGTGTCAAAACATAAAATGCATTGCAGGTTACTGCATATGAGTCTGCATAGCCACAGACCAGTAAAATTGCCCATGCTGGCCCCTATCCACTGCCGAAAGCACCTACAATGGGTAAGTGTTCATCAAAATTGGACCTTGGAGCAATGGAAGAAGGTAGCCTGGTCTGATGAATCATGTTTTCTTTTGGAACTTGTGAATGTGCAGGTGCATGTGCGTCATTTATCTGGGGAAGAAGGAGTAGCAGGATACACTATGGAAAGAAGGCAAGTCGGCAGAGGCAGTGTAATGGTCTGGGCAATGTTCTGCTGGGAAACCCCAGGTCTTGTCATTCACATGGATGTTACTTTGACATGTACTACCTACTTGAACATTATTGCAGATGTACACCACTTCATGGCAACAGTATTCCCTGATGGCAATGGCCTCTTTCATCAGGATAATGTGTCCTGCCACACTGCAAAAATTACTTTGAGAAACATGACAAAGAGTTCAAGGTGTTGACTTGGCTTCCAGATTCCCCAGATCTCAATCTGATTGACGTTCTGTGGGATGTGCTACAAAAACAAGTTCAACCCCACCTCAGAACTTACAAGACTTAAAGGATCAGCTACTAATGCCTTAGTTCCAGATACTACAAAACACTGTCAGAGCTCATGTGGAGTCCATGCCTCGACGAGTCAGAGCTGTTTTGATGGCACAAGGGAGACCTACACAATATTAATCTGGTAATTTTAATGTTGTAGTTGAGAAGTATATAGTTCTGTTCACCGTATTAGAAACAAGATAGAAAATATCTACATGGCTTAATATTCAGGTGTGTTCAGGGGATTATCTGATTTGAAAGTTGGAACATTTCATGTTTTATTTATTTCATCCACGAGTCAGTTATCATATGTTTGCTTACTAAATATTTTTGTAACATTGAGTCATATTCAATAATAACAGTGATTAAAGAAAGCAATTACTTGTTTTAATAGACTACATTAAATACAGGCTTGTTAGCAGTACTTTACAATGTCATGTAGTTAACAAAGTAGCCTAAATAGGCATGTGGTGGCTCAGCTGATCTCAGGCACAGCAGATTCCGATTCAAATAATGTAAAACTGACATTGATTGCTCTTTGTTATTGTTCATTTTTCTTAAACATGATATTTTTAGAAGTATACCCAATAGACTAGTACACAATAATTATCACAGGAAAAATAACTGTTAATACAAAATGACCAATACTAGCATAATCAGTATCAATATTACCCTATGAAAGAAGAAAGGCAACTGAAATAAGTTCCTCATCTATCTATTAATATTAGTTAAGACACAGTAATTCATTGAAAGTATCTAAAAATTATTTATTGTATAATCATAATTCCAACATTGACACTAATCTTAAAGATTTTAATTCCAGTCTGAAGATACAAAGTAGCAAAAGCAGCTCTTCAAGTGCTAATAAAACGTAACTCACAATCATTCTGGGGTACATCATACCTCGAAGTAACGCCTTCAGAACAGCACAAACTGTAATTCTGCCCTGTCCTTGTTATTTGTGTGTTACAGTCAGCTTTTTCATGCATCATAGAAAATGTTTAGCTGTAGGAAAAAGAAGGAAGTTTAACTCAGTTAATTAATTATCAGTTTTGCCTTTGGAAATGCCAGTAATTAATTAAATAATTAGGTAAGGCTCCCACTTTATTTTTCTTACCTTTCTCTGTAGGAATGGGTTTCCAGTCATTAGACTTATAAGAAGGTAACTGAAGCTCATTCATTTTAAGAAACAGAATAATACAATTTATTAATAAATACAAAGATTATAGAAATCTGATAACTGCATAAATATCAACACAGAAGACAGCTCACAAGACAGACGCAACAGTAAAACACATGCAGTTACACAAAAGAGACTGGCGGCTTATTAGCTAGGAGTTTTACAATACCAAGTCTTTCAAGGGTAGGTTTGGTATTTTTCAAGTCAAAGTTATTTTTTCACAATCATGCTATAAATTAAATTGGCATATAAAATTGTGTGTTTTCCTGGAATTTTTCTGTGCGGCCAACTTAGGAGAACATTTTTTTCTGTTTGTTGTGTTTTGTTTGAGGTATTCTTTCCATCCGTGACTTTTGTTATTTGACGCAAACTGACACAGTGGTTTGCACTGCTGCCTCACAGTTCAGATCACATATTTAGCCATTGTCACACACGTGTGAATAGGAGGCAGCTGAAGGGCTTGGAGAGTAATGGTAATACATCTGCCCAAGGGGTGGTGGGGTGCACCAACACTCTTTCTAAGTTCCCTGCATACCTTTCCCGGGAAATCCCACCAGGAGCCACTGCCTCAACTCGGGACACGCCACTTCCAGTCCCGGCCCCGAGGACGACATCACTTCTGGTCCCAGCCCCGAGGACGACATCACTTCCCCCAGATTTCTTATAAAGCCTCACTCCCTTTCTCTGGAATTCAGTTCTGTTTTGGACTCTGTCTTGTAAACTTGACTTACATTCAAACTTTTACTTTTTGCAGCCGGGATACAGATTATACGGGTGGCTGCCCCAAACCTTTGCCATGTCTCATGTCTCTTCTTGTCACACCATAATAATTGGTCCAGTGTTGTTGACAACTAAAAGAGGAAAATATATAAAATACAGAAGTTGTTGTAGTTGCTGTAAAGGTAAAATGGAAACAGTAATCCATAGTAGAAGTCACACTGAAAGTTTCACTGTTTTAAGAAAGACGAGTTTAAGAATTTGCCAATGCTTTTCAATAGGAAATTTTGACATTTCATGATTTTGTACAGCACAATCTGATTGATATATCAATTCATCCATCCATCCATCCATCCATCCATCCATTATCCAACCCGCTATATTCTAACTACAGGGTCACAGGGGTCTGCTGGAGCCAATCCCAGCCAATACAGGGTGCAAGGCAGGAAACAAACCCTGGGCAGGGCGCCAGCCCACCTCAGGGCACACACACCCACACACCAAGCACACACTAGGGACAATTTAGAATTGCCAATGCACTTAACCTGCATGTCTTTGGACTGTGGGAGGAAAACGGAGCACCCGGAGGAAACCCACAAAGACACGGGGGGGAACATGCAAACTCCACGCAGGGAGGACCCAGGAAGTGAATTCAGATCTCCTAACTGCGAGGAAGCAGCACTACCCACTGCGCCGCCCTGAAATACCTCAACAAAAATTGAATACTCACTGTTGTGAACTTGGAGTTCCAAAACGTGTGGTTCTGAACTCTTCCAATAATGTCCACTAGAGGGGGATAACACTGTCAAACCTTGCCTAGCAATAAGGACAACCATGGAAAAAGATTTATTTAATAAAAAAGCTCTGTAAATACATAAAACTCTGTAGATTACACAAGGCAAAAAGAAGTTGCCAGCAAAGGCAATTTAGATCTAACATGTCCTAGTACAAAAATCCCAAGAATAGTCAAGATGCAGAATAAAATTTAAACAGTATCTTATGAATCCCAAAAAATACAGAACAAAATAAGTAAAAACTCACCAAACTCCCAAGCAAATTCAAAATAAATTTCCAGGGACTGTGATAGATCCTATGGATTATTAGGGCCAAAGGCAGTTCCTGGCAGTGATCTACAGCTGGTCCATTCATAGACAAAGTATAAAACAAAGAATAATGCACATCATCAACAAAGTAGCATTAACATAAATACAATAATCAAAAACAGACATAGACCATGAATTTGAATCCCAGCCCAGGGAAGAACTCTGGCTGAGACATGACAATGACACATTTCAATAAAGAATAAGTCTTCCAAATTTCAACAAAGTCATTCCATGGAGGTTCTGAGTTGTTTCATACAGACAGAAGAACAGAAAGACAAACAGACAGACAGACAGACATGGCTATCACAGAAGGTACTTCTAGCGTTATATACCAATGCACCAAAAAAGGAGAAGAAAGAAAAATGGAAAAAAGCAAAACAAACACAAAAAGGCAATCAAAAGTCCAAACATCAAATCCAGAGACTAAATCTCAAGACAAAAGTAAGAAAATCCAAAGCAAAAACTTTCTACACCAATATTAATGAACCTCACATGCCTGCCAGAAATATATACTGTAGGCTGAGGGCGGGTCCTCAGAAGTGACATAATGGTGGCCCCGCCTCTTGTCGTTCTGCCCAGAGAAAACAAGGAATGTATCCTTGAAACACATATACACAATACCTAAATCTTAAATAACAAATAAGCATAACAATATTAACAAGACTTATGTAAACATAACAAACACGTGAAAACCAATAGATCAAAATTAATGGAAACAGCAATAAAAACGAAGATAAACACAAAGTGTGGCACATAACCTGGACACAGACAGGCAGACACGTTTAAATCACCCCACACACGTTTATTTTACAGAGTCCATATTTACAATAAAGTGCTCACAAGCCCAAAGTCCCCAAAAGTCCTGACCACCATCAAATGCCTCACTTCTTCAGGCCGCCTCCTTGCCTCCTCCCAGACCTTGTCCTTCTTCCACCTGACTCAAGTTCCTGAATGGAGGGAGGCGGCCCCTTTTATAGTCACCCAGATGTGCTCCAGGTGTCTCCCGACAATCTTCCACCGGCACTCCCCAGTGTGGCGGAAGTGCCAACTGCGCACCTGGAAACACTCCGGGTGTCCCCGATCCTCTTCCCCCCAGCACTTCCGGGTGTGGCGGAAGTGCTGAGGTCCAGGGCTCCAAAGGCATTGGGGCGCCCCCATAGCCGCCAGGGTGGTCGCTCCCACATGGTCTGGGGGAGGCATAAGCTCTCCTCCGGTCCTCCGGGGCGTCCCAGCTGGGTCGCCACCCCAGTCACCTGCAACAAAAGCTATAACATAACACCAGAATTCTTTTGATTTAAAAGGTGGTTGCAGTCCACTGCCTTTTATCTTAAATTAAGGCTGGCAATTTGCAAACTAAAAATGCTGTTTCTTTACATTAACCTAAAACTACCTGCTTGGTCCATCTCCTCCTTGGCAGGTACCTTGCTTCCCTTTAGATTAAACATTCAGCATATCTTTTGTGAGACAGGCATGGAAATCAAACATTTCTTGAGTTCACTAAGCACTGCATTGTCATTTTGACTTTTTCAATGCACTTAGTGAGATGGTTGGGTTTGTGCCTGAATGTGATCTTTAATGGACTGACTTCATGTTCATGTTTGGTTCCTGCCTTGTGTATTTTGTGTAATTTTGTGAGGTGTTTTCAACACTGCTTACTCCTTCTGGGAGGTCATCATTTTCCCCTGCTACTGATATTCTCTTCTTGCCCCAAGAAATGTTTACCTTCTAGATAACCCAATGAGCAAACACTACAATGAAGTGTTCCTTATGTCATACGAGGCCTCCCCAGTCATCAGATCTGAACCCAGTCTATTGTTTATAAAAGATTCTGAAATGACTTCCATGCCTACATTTCCACCTTCATCAACAAGACATGACTTGGTTAAAGGTCTGTTAGATGAAGTGTGCCAGATCCTTCAAGGAGTATTCCAGATGGTGTGTCACAGTGCATACATGGTGTTCATGAAACCATACTGAGTAAGTCTGTAGTTGTTTCCATTCTCTTGGCCAAAGTATTGTAGGCTAAGTGGAAGAAGGTTGATACCTTAGTCTATCAAGCAATTTAACAATGCAAGTATTGCTAAATTGTTTGGGGAAAATTGTCTTCAGAATGAATCAAAGCAAGTCCTCAGTCCTGTGTGCTGAGTCAAAATTAGAAGCAGCAGGACCCACCCTAATTAAAGCTGCTTGAATTTATATTAACTGATTCACAAGTTTGCACACAAAGCCTCTAAAATATGCAGTATGTAAAGGCTTAGCAGAAATAGCTTGCATTCTGATGCATTAAGAAAGCAGAGTGCTTTAAGTTAAACAAGCGGTATGTTTCTGCCTCTTAAATATTGCTGTTCATTTTTTACAAATTGAACATGACAGGCCACAGTTGAAAAGATGTACACTGAACAACATTTGGAAATTCCCTCCTCAGAAGCAGTGGTCGAGCCAAAAAGTTAAAGGTCATGGAATGCAGTTTTAATCGGCCGCGCAGGAGGAAGCGAGCAGAATAGCAAACCAGCCTTCGACAGTTAATAACGGTTTCCACTGACCCCCCCAGACTCCCCCATCTCAGAATCTAAAAGCTACTCCACTTGATGGACCTTCCTGTTTCTGTCATCTACTGGAGACAACCCCCAACCCCCGTAAACCCCCCACACTCCAACAATCATTTGTGTTAGTGCCATCCCACAGTCACTGGAATTCATGCTGAAGTGCAGACATTTATTGCTTTCCTTATGCTGACCTTATGAAGGCCAAAGTTTGACGGCCTGCAGTGCTGCGGCCCTAATTACAGCAATTTCAGTTTCTTCCACATTTCAACTTCAGAAAGTTTTTACAAGGATTGAATCTTTAGAGTGGCACAGTTGTTGGTGGTCCTAACTGACAGCTCCGTGGACCTTAGTTTAATACCCAGTCGGGTCCTTTTTTGGTTGTAATTCTCCAGGTGTTCCATTAGCATTTTTTTCCTTGTTAACAATTTAAAGTGGCTTGTGATATTTTACAATGCTAATAGTGCCGTATAGTAGGAAGACTAATAAACTGAGCCTATTCCTCCTACTTACCCAAAGGCAAACTGAATATTTTTAATTAACTAGCAAATGAATGGGTGTGTAGGCATGCTGTCCAAATTTGGTTCTCTGAGCCTTTTAAGTGCTGACTGTTTCAACTTATGTCTTGTACTTCCTTGTACTTCTTTTCATAGATTTAATTGTATACTCTTTTTGAAGGTTTTCAGTGTTAACATTTGCCATCTCTACTTCCTGGCTCCTCCTGGCAGAGGTCAATGCTACATTCTTTTTACTTGTATTTGGTTTTCATCCTGTTTGTCTGTTTTTTATGTCATTTCTCATTCTAATGGCTCTTCTTTGCAGTTTCTCTATCACTGTTGCAGTTGAAGTCAGATATTTACAGTGTATCCGGAAAGTATTCACAGCGCATCACTTTTTCTACATTTTGTTATGTTACAGCCTTATTCCAAAATGGATTAAATTCATTTTTTTCCTCAGAATTCTACACACAACACCCCATAATGACAACATGAAAAAGTTTACTTGAGGTTTTTGCAAATTTATTAAAATTAAAAAAACTGAGAAATCCCATGTACATAAGTATTCACAGCCTTTGCTCAATACTTTGTCGATGCACCTTTGGCAGCAATTACAGCCTCAAGTCTTGTTGAATATGATGCCACAAGCTTGGCACACCTATCCTTGGCCAGTTTCGCCCATTCCTCTTTGCAGCACCTCTTAAGCTCCATCAGGTTGGATGGGTAGCATCGGTGCACAGGCATTTTAAGATCTCTCCAGAGATGTTCAATCGGATTCAAGTCTGGGCTCTGGCTGGCCCACTCAAGAACATTCACAGAGTTGTCCTGAAGCCCCTCCTTTGATATCTTGGCTGTGTGCTTAGGGTCGTTGTCCTGCTGAAAGATGAACCGTCGCCCCAGTCTGAGGTCAAGAGCGCTCTGGAGCAGGTTTTCATCCAGGATGTCTCTGTACATTGCTGCAGTCAACTTTCCCTTTATCCTGACTAGTCTCCCAGTTCCTGCCGCTGAAAAACATCCCCACAGCATGATGCTGCCACCACCATGCTTCACTGTAGGGATGGTATTGGCCTGGTGATGAGCGGTGCCTGGTTTCCTCCAAACGTGACGCCTGGCATTCACACCAAAGAGTTCAATCTTTGTCTCATCAGACCGGAGAATTTTCTCTCTCATGGTCTGAGAGTCCTTCAGGTGTTTTTTGGCAAACTCCAGGTGGACCGCCATGTGCCTTTTGCTAAGGAGTGGCCTCCGTCTGGCCACTCTACCAAACAGGCCTGATTGTTGGATTGCTGCAGAGATGGTTGTCCTTCTGGAAGGTTCTCCTCTCTCCACAGAGGACTTCTGGAGCTCTGACAGAGTGACCATCAGGTTCTTGGTCACCTCCCTGACTAAGGCCCTTCTCCCCCGATCGCTCAGTTTAGATAACCGGCCAGCTTTAGGAAGAGTCCTGGTGGTTTCGAACTTCTTTCACTTACGGATGATGGAGGCCACTGTACTCATTGGGACCTTCAAAGCAGCAGAAATTTTTCTGTAACCTTCCCCAGATTTGTGCCTCGAGACAATCCTGTCTCGGAGGTCTACAGACAATTCCTTTTGACTTCATGCTTTGTTTGTGCTCTGACATGAACTGTCAACTGTGGGACCTAATATAGACAGGTGTGTGCCTTTCCAAATCATGTCCAGTCAAATGAATTTATCACAGGTGGACTCCAATTAAGCTGCAGAAACATCTCAAGGATGATCAGGGGAAACAGGATGCACCTGAACTCAATTTCGAGCTTCATGGCAAAGGCTGTGAATACTTATGTACATGTGCTTTCTCAATTTTTTTTATTTTTAATAAATTTGCAAAAATCTCAAGTAAACTTTTTTCATGTTGTTATTATGGGGTGTTGTGTATAGAATTCTGAGGAAAAAAATGAATTTAATCCATTTTGGAATAAGACTGTAACATAACAAAATGTGGGAAAAGTGATGCGCTGTGAATACTTTCCGGATGCACTGTACATACACTTAGAGTGAATTCTTTAAAACTCACTCAATAACCCCTTTACAGATTTTATACTACAATACTGTAAATCTGGTATAACATTTAAGACATCTACTTTGTGCAGGGCAAAAGTCATTTTTTCTAACAATGTTCACAGACCTCAGAGTATTTCACTTTTTATTGATTATATCACAGTTCCAGGGGAACACAAGTTTACATACATTTTCTTTAATGCGCCTTTGAAATGCTTGTCAAGCCTTTAGGCAAATAGACAATTAGCTTCTGATAGACAATTAGCCTAATTGGAGTAAGCATGTGGATTTATCTTAAGGCCTGTCATCAAACTCACTGCCTCCTTGGGGAATTCAAAAGAAATCAGCCAAGCCCTCAGAAAAAAAATTGTGGACATCCACAAATCTGGTTCATGCTTGGGAACAATTTCCAAACGTCTGAAGATTCCACATTCTTCTGTACAAACAATAACATGCAAGTATAAACACCATGGGACCATACAGCCATCATATCTCTCAGGAAGGAGATGCACTCTGTCTCCAGAGGAGAACATACTTTGGCATGAAAAGTGCAAATCACAATCCCAGAACAACAGCAAAGGACCTTATGAATATGCTGGAGCAAACACTTAGAAAAGTATCTACTGTATATCCACAGTAAAATGAGTCCTATATCAACATTCCTGCTCAGCAAGGTTGAAGTTACTGCTCCAAAGCCACCATAAAAAAAGCCAGACTGCATTTTGCAGTGGCACATGGAGACAACAATCTTACCTTCTGGAGAAATGTCCTTTGGTCTGATGAATCCAAGATCAAACTGGTTGGCCATAATGATCATCGTTATTTTTGGAGGAAAAAAGATTGAAGCTTGCAAGCCAAAGGACACATTCCCAGCCATCAAGCATAGAGGAGGGAGCATCATGTTGTGGGGTTGCTTTGCTGCAGGAAGGACTGGTGCACTTCACAAGATAGATGACATCATAAGGACGGAAAATAATGGAGATACACTTCAGCAACATCTCAAGAGTTCAGCAAGGTAGTTGACGCTCAGTGACAAATGGGTCTTCCAAATGGACAATGACCCCAAGCACACCTCCAAAGCTGTGGCAAAATGGCTTAAGGACAGCAAGGTCAAGATATTGGAGTTTGCCATCACAAACCCTAACCTCGATCCACCTGAAAATTTGTGGGCAGAACTGAAAAAGCTTGTGCAAGCAAAACCTGTCCCAGTTACAACAGTTCCATCTGAAAGAATGGGCCAAAATTCCAGCAACTTATTGCAAGAAGCTTGTGGAAATGTTTGGCTCAAGTTAAACAATTTAAAGGCAATGCTACCAAATATTATTAAAATGTTCGTAAACTTGTGACCCACTGGAATTATGATGTAGTCAATAAAAAGTGAAATACTCTGAGGTCTGTGAACATGGTTGGAAAAAGTTAGTTTTAGCCTGCACAAAATGGATGTCTTAAACAATACGCCAAATTTAGAGTTTGTCAGTATAAAATCTGTGGAGGAGTTAGAAAGTGAGTTTTAAAAAATTATTCCTAGTGAATGTAAACTTCTGACTTCAACTACAAGTCCTTCTTATATTATGAATATTAAAACTGCACATATTATTCTAGATGAGGTGTACAAATTTTAGCATAACCTCTTGTCCTGATACTCCACATTGTGCCCTGTTCTACATACCAAATTAGGATAATGATGCATCCAAGATTGAATAAACTTTGTGTGGGTTTGCAATTCTTTAATGTTTGATTTCTTTTGGTTCTACAAAAAATATTTCTGGCTTAATGACTTGAAAAGCCCAGCTTAGGTGGGATTCAAGTCTGGTGAGCCGAATTGTTTTCCTTTTGGACTCTCATATTTTTTTGAAGAGCCATACTTCTATCTCTGGGTACTTTTGGTAAAATTTAATAAATATTTCTTAATTAATTGAATGATAATATTACTACAGGTGAGTCTGAAGCATGTCAGTTTCTTGATTATCACTCCTGCCACTTTGGGTTGAATTGCTGGTCCATCCTTTGACTTTCCGGGTATCAATGACTTTACTCTGGTGTAAGTGTTGGAATGGACGGACTGACTTCCCAACGGGAATCAAGATTATTTTCCTACCTGGGAGGTCATAATGGAAGTATGTAGATGGACAGACATCCCGTTTGTGTTGGTTGCTCGTACCTTTCCCAGTTGGGAGGCCATAATGGTAGAGAGGTTGCTTCCCATGGGCCATGTACTTCTCCTACACACAGGGTGGCAGCATCCCCCTGGTGGAACTCCCACATATACACCTGCAGGGCATATTGGGAACTGTAGTTCTGACAAGCAGCCCTGTTGGGGTCCTTGTGTGCTGCCAGGGGGAGCTGCAATGGAACGCTATGCTTGCTATGTGGGACTTCTGCCTGGTTTGGAAGTGCTTCCAATGTGCAATGCTTTGGTCCCAGAAGTACTCCTGGGCCATGCATAAAAGATGCCACCTCATCTACATCAGAAAATCAGAGTCGGGTAGGGGTGGACAACACTTGTGAAGAAAAAAATAAAAGGTGACTGATTATAAGTGTTTTCATTGTGCTTTAACCTTGTAAGGGAATTTTTGTACATTAAACATAATTTTATTTTACCTGAATTGTGTTTGGCTCAGTTGTTCCTGGTATTTGGGGCTCTAGGCCACCTCTTGTTGGCCACACTGTTATGCATATTTTGACAAATATCTTAATAATGTGCAACATGCATTCATTGGCCACTCCGAATTGGTCCAGTACTGCCATTATTTATGGGGAAGAAGCAATAGATTGCATTTGAGATTGTTCAGTTTGGGAAGTGTAGTAATAGGTTTGAAGTGTGCCACTGTAATCTATGAAATTTATTTCAAAGCCATTAATAAGCTAACACGGTGAAGCTGACACAAATATCAGATGACACAGGCAGACTGTTTAAAAGTGCTGATGTTTACTGAATCGATATATGGCCAGGGTGACCAAGGGACACTGACACTGTCTGCAGAAGCCATGAGTGATTAGAACAGGGGAAGCTGTTATTTGGTCGCAGTCCAGAAATAACATAGACAGCTCAGATGGCAGTTGCCCATACCTGGCAAGGTTCATAACAAATTCTATAAATATGTAAATATGTGAGTGTTTATAATGGCAAGGATCCATTATGAAACCAGAAACCGATCGATGCTGCCCTCACCCAGCCGGGCCTAACTCATATAACTGTCAGCATTTCCCATTGAACAACTGAATGACAACTGTGCATTCCATTGGGTTCTTACACTCCTGGATATTGTTGAAACCAGGGGTGCTCCAGCTTCCCCAACCCCGACACAAACAGGCAGAGACACAAGTTCCAGCATAGCACACATTTTTTTACAAATGGGGAAGCGCTTTTCCCTCACTCCCCACAACAGCTCAGTATGAAGAGCACTAAATACACAGTCTCTTCCGTCTCCTTTTCCTCTCCATTCTTTCTCCTCTACTCCATGATCAAGCTTCGTCCCCCTTCTTCCTGACTCTGACACCTTGAAATGAGAGAGGCGGCTCCTTTTATGTTACACCTGGCAGTGTTTCAGGCTCATCAGGATTAATTGTAACTAATCCCAGGTGTGATTGAAACCCAAAGTATGGTTCTACAGTTCCCACTGGTAGCCCCCATAGAACTCAATAGGGTAATGTTAAACTCCAACTCCCAGCATGCCCTGTGGAAATCTGCAGTGCCACAGCCATCCAGGAGGGCTATCCTCTAGCGTCCCAGGGAAGGTAGTGCCTTGTGGATGCTTTCTCCCCAATCCTTCCTTCCAGCTGGTGTCCCAGCCAGGTAATGGCCATGGCTGCCCGTCACAATATGTATGTATAAATGTTCATCCTACATTGTATTTTGGGGTCGAAGACACATTTTAAAGCAAATTAAATACATATATCTCTTTTTGTACCATATTTCTAGTCTGATAATTTCATTTTTATGAAAGAGACGGGTAGAAGGCTCTCGTATGTCCTGCAATCAAGAAAGAACACCATGCCAGGGGACAAGCGCCCCATGTTGGATACTGGAAGACAGATGTTTTAAGGTAAGGTAGTTGATTAAGTTAAAGGAATACTCCACTCAAAAAGGATATTTTTTCAATATGTTACTTAACCCATATACTGTAGTCTGTAGTGATGGCAGAAAAAAAATTTTATCTCCTGTCATCATGGAAAAATTATATATTGAGGATTCAAACTCATCAGGACCCTGCAGTGACCAATTCTAGACAGTGGCAAATGATGCAAAAAGCATCCATAGAAAAAGGAAAATAAATGTTTACGTAACTCATGTTGTATAATCCACATGTCTGTTATCCATTCATATGGTCAAACCATGCAAAATACGTTCTTTTTATGTTAAAAATCTTATTAACAGTTACATCCTGAAAACTTAGCAGTGAAGATCAACAGGAAAGACGTCATTCAAAACAAAGCTTTGCGGTTAAATTGAAAATCTGCCTCTTCCTCTCATTCACTGGTTAAGAATGTTGTTTAATTCAAACGCACAGTATTTGACCATAAACATATGACCATACGAATAAATAACTGACACGTGGATTATGTGACACAAGTGGCATCATTTTCATGGACATTTTTCACATAATTTACCATTGTCCAGAAATGGTCACCATTGGTTCCTATTCAGTTTGAGTCTTCAATATGTAATTTCTCCATAAAAACGTGGGATTTCACATTTTTTGGCCACCGCTATAAACTACAGTTAGGTCCATAAATATTTGGACAGAGACAACTTTTTCTAATTTTGGTTCTGTACATTATCACAATGAATTTTAAATGAAACAACTCAGGTGCAGTTGAAGTGCAGACTTTCAGCTTTAATTCAGTGGGGTGAACAAAATGATTGTATAAAAATGTGATGCAACTAAAGCATTTTTTTAACACAATCCCTTCATTTCAGGGGCTCAAAAGTAATTGGACAAATTAAATAACTGGAAATAAAATGTTCATTTCTAATACTTGGTTGAAAACCCTTTGCTGGCAATGACAGCCTGAAGTCTTGAACTCATGGACATCACCAGATGCTGGGTTTCCTCCTTTTTAATGCTCTGCCAGGCCTTTACTGCAGCGGCTTTCAGTTGTTGTTTGTTTGTGGGCCTTTCTGTCTGAAGTTTAGTCTTCAACAAGTGAAACAACAGTACTTTGTATAGCCGAGCTGCAGTCCTAGTAACAGAGCAACAATTTTAAGATCTCCACAGATATTCCAGTTGTACCTGCTATACTGGACGTGCTTCAGCAACAGTTCCATATTCTCATACGTTTCTTTCATGTGTGCTGCATAGCCAACAGGTACTGAAGGATAAACGTTGCCATTGTGTAGCAGAACATCTTTCAGGCTTAACATTAACAAATCAATGAAGAGATGCCGCTCTTTCGGGTTGTGATCACAACCCAAGGCCGAGAACAATCCTTCGATGTCACAACAGAAACAAAGACTGTCGACTTGTGCAAAAAATGTGGTTATATCATGATGTCGGCCTCGAAACACAGAAATGTTTGTACCTGGTGACAGCAAATACTATTCCTGCAGTCCCAAATCTCTGACCAAATGGTTCAATTCAGACTGTAATCAGACTGTGGATCGCCTGATGAGCACGGTTCAAAATCCAGGTCAATGTCACTGTCAGTACCCTGCATTGCAGTTTCTTCATCTGGTTCATCTAAGGTCCAATACTCTGGTGGTTTTGGAATTGGAAGACTGTCGTCATGTGGCACAGATCTCATTGCTGAAGGCAGATTAGGATATTCAATTGACTTCTTGTTTTTGGCAGAGAAAAAAGACACAGTAGTCAAACAGAAGTAACAGTCTGTCACATGGTCTTTCTGTTCTCGCCATATCATCGGAACAGCAAACGGCATCGTCTTTCGAGAGCCAGGCTCTCAGACTGACAGCACGTGTCGCACAGCAAATATGAGGCACCCATTCCTTGACTTGAGCACCAATTTTGCAGCCAAAATACAGATGATAAGCTTTCTTCACAAGAGCAGTCATCCAACGTCTCTGAGGCGCAAGTGTATATTTGCCACAGATATAGCAAAATGTATCGCGGCTGTTACGATATTGACAAGATATATCGCCCAACACCAAAACGTCTATAGAATCAAGCTTACTTGTTGTTATATTGCTACAGATACTATACTTTACTATACTGATACTATACATACACTATACTGACTATCTATATTAACCAAATGAGCAGGATCGGTGTATGCAAGCCACCTTTATAGCCTGCTGAGACAGCATCAAGCTCATTCAGACCTGCCCAGGTATGCCCAGGATGTCAACTTCCACAGAACAGCTTCCAACCTGGCCTGATTCCATGGACATGCCCAGGCTGCACAAACCGTTGTTGATAAGTCACTTATGGGAGCGAAAATGTTTGGATGCAAATATACGAAAAGATCATGACAAAACTGAAGATTTCTCTGAAACGGTACGGTACGATATTCGTGATCAGCACCCAAAAATCTATAAGAAACACCCAACAGTGTTTAAGAAGCAAAAACTTTGTTGTGCAGTGTAAGTATTAACAAACAGTTCTTTAAGTTACAAGCCACCTGTATTAGTGAAGTCCAGTCAACCAATAGAAATAAGCTGCTAAGATTTTAGAAATAAGGATCTTCAGAACCAAGAATGCCAATGGCTCTTTAATAACATTCATAAGCGATAGTAATTGATTGAATTCAATTAATGTCCAAGAACGATTCACTTTAATTGGTTGTCTTGAACTTAGTTCATCCACACCAGTGCATCCATTCTGTCAAACGAGGGCACACATATTCAGCATAATACAGCAGATCACTTGACCACTAGTTAGCAGCACAGGGCCACAGATAACCTGTACATTATATGACTCTTTCATTAGCTAGCCAGTAGACATGGTGCAGTCAGTGCAACGACCTGAACTTTGCTGATGATATAACATTCCTGTTTTATAACCATCGACAGATGCAACAGAAAGCCTCAGATGTACTTGATGTCGCAGTCCAGGTGAGTCTTAACATTCACATGGGGGGAAAAAAGCTGCTGAAGATCAACACTGACTGTAAAAAGCCAGTCTGACTTGTGGCGGAACCCTTAAAAGAAGTGGACTCCCTCACTTATCTGTATAGTGTGGTGGATAAACAAGGCAGAACAGATGCAGATGTAAGACCCAAATCAGCAAGGCAAGGGCAGCATTTATCCAACTAAGGAACAACTGGAGCTCCAAAGAGTTTTGCTGAACCACCAAGCTTTGTTTATTCTGCAAAAACATGAATTCTGTGCAGTTATATTTAGCAGGGAGATGGAGAACAACAACGGCCACTCTGAGGAAAACCCAGTCCTTCATCAATTACTGCCTACACCGCATACAACAGATTCAGTAGCCAGAGACAATCAACACTGTGGAGGTTTAACAGCACCGCCTAAGAAAAGGAGATCCTGAGGAGAAGGTGGAGGTAGCTTGGTCACACCCATATAAGGTAAGCACCAACATCAAAAGTCAGGCCCTAACTTGGAACCCACAAAGGAAGCCTAAGAAGGGGTGACTGAGAAACACTTGGCACAGAGTTCAAAGACTTGTGCCTGGAATGGGGGGAATGAGTAAGAGCAGCACAGGGTAGAAGTCACTGGTGAATGCCAATTGATGCCCTATGCACCATGAGGGGTAAAGAGCCCATGTAAGTAGTAAGCCATGATTTGCTAAAATATAGAAGTCACATGAATGCATCTCATCCTTCTGATGCCATTCCACACTTATGAGCATGTCCATCTTTATGAATGTCTCCCACATGTAGATACTCTTGAGCCACATCAACCCCATGCAGTCTGCTTATAGTCACACCCACCCTGAGCAGCTTGCCTCTGGCCACGCCCATTCATACAGTTTGTTTCTGGCCACACCCACCAAACGCAGTCTTAGTCCCCTGAAGACCTTATGCAAATTCACCGGTGTACATAAACAAAAATCCGACTGCCACTTTTGTCTCACTTTTTAAGTCTCTCTTGTATTTTTCAGAGTTCAGGAAATAATTAGTATTTTGTGTTATTTTTATTTTTTTTTTATTTTATCAGTTTGTGGGTGTTATGGTTACCATCATTGCGTTGCTATGACACTACGTGTGATGTTTGACATTATGGCAGCAAGCTATTTAAAATCAAGCAGGGTGTTAAAGGGTATCCAAACTTTGACTGAAGTAAGGGACAGACTCCGCTTAAGAAAACAGTTTTGAAAGGAAAAAATATCTCTAGGAAATTATTTCAGATTTCGACCTAATTATCGTCTTCAATTTGAAGTTTAGTTTGCCCTTTGAATAACTTTCATAATCACAGATGTTTAGTGTTTCCGTCTTTACTTCAGTCAGTTATTCCTTAAACGTCTTCCTCACAGATTTCACATCCATCTTAATCATTCATCTTTTTTTCCTTTTTTTTTTTCGGTGGGAGGATTTACTTTCGTTCTTATACTTTGTTTTTCCAAATGATTTCGGTTTTCTTTAACTCATTTGTATTTTTGACACCCATGCCTGTAATTTTCCTGTTTTGTTGCCTACTCCTTGGATTTGTTTCATTGATTGACCTTTTTTTGTCTTGACCACATCTCCCCCTATTCCCCCTCCAACTGTCAGTATTATTATCCATGAATCCATCTTTTAATAACATCTTAGCCTACTCCCACCCTCTCAAACGTGACTTTGAGCTCCGTGTTCAACAAGTGGCCACACTCCAGGTAAAGTGTTCAAAGTAAGTGCTAGAGAGGAGGTGAAAAAACCCACAGTGAACAGCAGAGTGCATGCAATTAAGTGACATCTAAAAGCAGAAAGTGCACCAACTTGACTTCCATTTTGTTTTGTTTTTCCAGCCATTACAAAAACACAAAGCAGCACAAAAATGAAAAAAAATTATCCAGTATGTTCTGATTACATATAAAAACTGAATGAACTTTCAGCACAAAGGTGCTCCTTACTCACTTGGATGGTTTCCACCCTGGCACAACTAATCCCAACTGTTGAAGGCTCTTTATTCATACACTAGTTCAAGATCTATGAGTGTGTTAGCTACGTGAAGGAGCTGTGATTTTTCATAGTAGTAATGATGCTTGGCCACTCTCTTTTCTAAGGAAAGGATATATCACAAGAAGAACCATCATTCAATAGTAATGCCTGAGTGATAAATCAAAATACATTTATATTCTTCACTGATTCTTCCACTTAATCTTTCCTCATAATTCATTCTCTGTAGCCCTTGAATGAGCTGAGTTGCTCTTCTCTGGACCTTGTCCAGCACTGCTATGTCCCTTTTGTAGCCTGGAGACCAAAACTGCACACAGTACTTGAGAAGTGGCCTCACCAGTGCATTATAAAGCTTGGGCAGAACCTCCTTGAATTTGTACACTACACATCAGGGTGCTATATAACCTGACATGGAGCACCGTTACATTGCCAGAAACATGCACACACTGAGCCAATCTAGAGTCACCAGTTACCATCTGTGATGGTTTTTACTTCCTTAGATAGCCAGGTTTGCTGTAGTATGTCAGAGGCCATGAACGACCAAGACAACTGATCTGAAGTTCTCACTAAACTATCCAATCTACAGTAGTGACATGCAGTGTATACAATGAACAGGAACTTAATCAATTCAAGATGATGACCCAGACTTACTGAGAAGTCCTCATTCATTGGGAAAAATTTGCAAGCCCCAGTCTCCATTGCAACTTCAACAGTTTACCCAGGCCTCTCGGTCCCACATGTTGATCCATTCAGGGCAGCACAATTTGCCCGGACAAGTAGCTGCATCACAGACCTGTTATGGCTGAAAGCTGCTTGTCCCTCTTACAGGGTGGAAGTTAGCCTTTCAAAGGCCACATAATTATTTAGCAGGCCAGAGTTTTGTTTGTTCAGAACTAACCATTAACTAATAACAGCTTCATACCACCAAGAAATGGAGAAAGAATTAAAAATCTACCAATTCTTTTCATGCCTATGCCAGATGAGAGTTTCCAATTAACATAACTCATGTGGCTTTAACCTCCATGGCGTTAAACCAGAGCGAGACTAGAGCTCAGAATTCCACGCAATTATGGTTACACCCAAGTCACACTTGGGGTGACATATAATGATATGCTTTATAGTAATAAGTTGAAAAATCTTTGAAACAGTACTCTGCTCCCATCTAGTGGGTGAAATAAAATGAACCTTTTAAAAAATCATGAATATTTTGCTTTCTACCACTTAATGGTAACTCTAAGATCGATATTCATGAGTGTGGAGGAGCCTTCAATGAAAAGCTGTAAACTGAAACTGAAACATTGCTCAAATCGAGTGATAATGATGACAATGTGAATTGCTAATCAGAAGTTGACATGGATAGTGAAATTATGCATACTGCACTGTACAACCAAACCGCCATGATATGCAAGGAGAATTTGGTTGCGTTAAGCTTTACCATGGCGGGTAGCTGGGTGGCAAAGGGCAAAATGACTGCAATCAAGTGCAAGGACAAGAAAGATGGTAGGCTTCTTCATAATGCAGCAACTGTCAATGTTCCATGGACAAATCTGTAAAAATCCTACAGTTTGCAGAAGACACAACCATAGTGTGTCTCAATTCCAGTAATGAAATGTCTTCCTAACAAAGAGTGGTGGGGCATCTTGTAGAATGGTGTTTTTATAACAACTTGAGCTCACTACTATTAAGATAGTGGAAATAAGGATTGATTTCCGCCAAGTCACTAACTGTTGACTTTTGCAAATTAATGGCCACATTGTGTCTTTGATTCAGTCGTTTAAATTCCTAGGTTCTACTTTCACTAATACTTTAAAATGGGACAAGCACATCACCTTCATCATCAAGAAAGCCAGGCAGTGATTGTTCTTCCTTCACCAGCTTAAGAAGCTTGGCATATCAAGGCGTATATTGTTAAATTTTTACTCAGCCATCATTAAAAGTATTATGAATTGCCGTTTGGTTTTCTTCTGCCTCATCTCTTTTTAAGACTCAGTTGCAGCAGGTGATTTATTCAAATGAGAAAATTGTTGGCTGTTGTCTCCCAACGTTAACTGATCTGTTCATCACTTGAGTGAAAAAGAGAGCAGGAAAGATTGCAGCTGACTTCACCCACCCCAGCAGCTATCTGTTCATTAAATTGCTGTCACAGAGGAGGTACAGGTCTTTTGGAACCTGAACTACATGCCATCTCCTCAGCGTCTTTCCTCAGATTATTCAGATCGTAAATAAACTTACATAGGGTTACTCCTAACAGTTTTTGCAACATATAACTGGTAACTGTGCTATTTGCCTATTCATAAATACTTCTTACTTTCTCAACTTACACTATTTGATATGTATATTATTTTGTATATCTTTTCTATGTAGTTTGTAATTGTTCAAAAAATTGTCAGTGTCAGGTTAATGGTGAGTTGAAATTGTGTTTTCTTGAGTTGGTTATATCTGGTATCGCATGTTTTACACCTAAGCAAAGTCAATTCTGGTATCTTTCACATGATTATATCTTGCCTGAAGAAGGGGCCTGAGTTGCCTCCAAAGCTTGCATATTGTAATCTTTTTAGTTAGCCAATAAAAGGTGTCAATTTGCTTGGCTTTTCTCTACATGCTAGCAATAAAGTGATTCTGATTTGTGTCAGAGGAAACGTGAAAGTCACTAAGCCTTACACTGTGATAGCCCACAATAACACAATAGATGATGTTGATTGTGCAGATTAAGCATTGATATTTCACCCTGTCCAGTGCAAGCAGAAGAAAAAATATTAAAAAAATGTGGAAAGAAACACACTTCTACTGTCCAGATTGCAACATCAGGCTGTTTGTCAGGCTGCAACATCAGGCTGTTGACTCAAAACATATAACACGATGGACGTGTACTAAATCTATCTTAGTGGACACTAGGCATACCTTTCCTACTGGTTACAGAGAAAACGTTAGGGAACTAACCAGTTGCCCCTTTTAATATTTGCAGTGTCCAAAAGACTTAAATAGGCACTCAATGGCACATAGAATAATAACAGAACACAAAAGCAAAAAAGTAAAGCAATCAGCCAGGTTCAAAACTCTTTACAGTAGTCAGTACTCAGGTGGGATCTCCATTCTGTGGTCTACTCTCTCTGTAATGAGACGTCCCTGGCCAAACGCTTGGCTTTATAGTGGAGGGACTGGAAGGGAAGTGGAGTCAGTTGCCTTCATTGGGTGGTTTCTCAGGGCTGTGGGAGAAAGAAAAGATGTTACTGCCAGCAACAGCACCCCCTTGAATCCCGGAGTGGTAGTGCTTACCTCCAATAAGCCCGGAAGATGAACCTTAGACATGCATGTGTGACACATGTAATAACATTTTTTTATTGTTGAAAAAACTTTAACTTTTTGATATGTTTTTTGGGGGTTAAGTATAACTCTATGGAGGCAAGGATATGGGAGAAAAATCTAAGCACTCAGAAGACAAACCACGTCTACAACATATAAAGTCCACACAGACTAGTTTTGGATTTGAACTCAAAACTCTGAAGCTGTGAAGCACCCGCACTAAAGACTTGCCATCTTCTTCTTAAGTGCTTTCCAAATTCTTGGTATGCCACTATAGGGGGGTGGGGGCACTGGTGAAAATTAAGAATCTTTTTTGTGGAGCTTGGTCAACATTCTAACTTTTGCATGAGTTGCCATCTGTGGGCACATCTTCCCATATTTCAGTCTATCTTTTCAGTCCACAAACATGCTCTTAGTTGTATTAATAGCTCAAAAGTGGCACAATGTGCACTTAGTTGATCCCATCTTTATGCTTCTGCTCAAGAAAACTTCAAAAACAGCAAACATAAAGTAGATGGATAAACTTGAGCCAATGGCATGATTTGAACCTGCACCATTGTAACTTCCAGGTCAGTACCTTCACCAATAGGCCAACCGTGACCCTTTGAACTGCCCTTCAGAACCACTGAATAAACACAGTGGAATCCATGGATCCACGGGGATGCAGCAGGGAAAGAGCCAGGAATGAATTGAGGGGGGTTTGGGCACTCGAGTGACCCGCAGATGTTCCCTGCAATACTGGAGCACAGCACTGAGCTGTCTTGTTCAGCGACCCATGCAAACAGCAACTAATTGCTGTGTGTTGCCTTGCTGTGCTGTGGCCTCTGGACGACATTTGATTTTTCTCGGAGGGCCAGGCTCAGACATGCTCTGATTTCCTGGAGCCCACCCTTTTGCCGAGATCAAGTTACTCCGGCAGGTTTCATCAACCACGATTTGAAAAACACAAACATGCACATGGCACCTATTTTGTGAATGAGATCATTGGGATCAGTGATTTATCATACATAAAAAGAACAAGATAGCATTAAAGGGGTTTGACTTTAAATTCATATGAAGTAATAAAACAAATATAACATATTTTTATGCTGCTCTGACAATGACTAGCCCGTGCCTATTAATAAAGCTTTGAGAGATGACATTTATTGCACCTTTTAACTGGTTAGATACTTCTGGTGGGACCATAACTAAGGATGTGAAATGCCACAGAGCCCACTTCAAAAATACATTTTTCAAGTGATCAACAGATCCCTGGTGTACAGATGAGCCTCATTTCTCCCCTCTTAATTGAACATCTTCATTTGTTTTTCGTTTTTTAAAACTCTGTAGTTCAGTTTATCTTAGGTTAGAATCTATCCTGGCATCAGCAGGCAGAATTCAAGAACCAGTCGTGAACAGGATGCCAACCTATCACAGAGCAAATACAAACACACACATATTTAGAGTTGCTAATCAGCTCAACGTGCTTGTCTCTGGTAGAAATCTGGAGACTAAATCTACACAGACATGAGGAGAACTTACATACTCGAGACCAGTGTTTCTTAAACTGTGTTCTGAGGAACTCTAGGGTTCCGTGAAAACCTATCAGAGGTTCCATAAGCCATCAGTCGTAATGCCTTGCATTCACTGTAGCTAAGAGAAAAATTAGCAGCAATCAGTGAATAGCCGGAATTTGATACAACATTGATCTGAGGCCAACCAAACCAGGAGGAGAGGTTCTGCGGTCTGTCCTGATAGCTACTGAACATCTCTGTTATTTGATGCATGTAGTATTGTCTTTATCTCTGGCATCTGATTGTGAGCATTAACTAAACTAAACATATCAATATTACTGTGTAAAGATTGATACAAATACGAGTAAACAACTCAAGTTAGACATTTTTTTATTATTACTTGCGGATGTTTGCTGGTTTCGTGAGGTCACATTTTCAAAAAGACTTTTTGATGACCTGAGTGCAGAAATATTTTTTTTTCTATCAAACAAAATCTGTGACCTTGTTCAGTTCATACAGGATACAGATTGGAACCTGAAATTATGTTAACTTACAGACATACTTCAGCTTTTGAAAAAGTTTAACTTATCCTTTCAGGAAACACATCAAACAATATTCAACAGTTATAATAAAACAGAAGACTTAGGGAAAAAAAAATAGGCATTGGATACAAAGAACTGAAAGCAATCTCTTTGATAACTTCAAGCCTTAACTGACTAAATGAATGAGACAGAAACGAGAAATGAAGTTAACAGTATTAGCCAACTAAAACTCTTTGTGATCCGTGATTTACAAAAAGTGATTAGTTAAACTTGAAGACTATTTTCCTAAAAGTCAGGACTAAACAGAAGATTTTTGAGGATTCTGGGTTCAGTTAATCTCAATGAACTCAATGCCTTTGAATGAAGAGCATGTGTTGACTGATCTTTCCTCAAATGTTACCTTAAAATGTTTGAAGACTAGTTTACGTCTTGATGGATTTTATGTGAAAAACAGAAAAAAGTGGAGTTTCAAATGAGTAAGCATTTAAGATCAATTTGCTTCTACATGCTAATGTGAATATAACAGAAAGTCATGTCACTTGCAGAAATTCTCAGGTGATTCTGCACTTATGGGGTGTATCGATAAGCGGGATGAGACAGAGAAGAGGAGTCAGGTGGAAAACAGAAAGAATTGTCTGAATCTTAACATCAGCAAAACTAAAAAACTGGATATTGACTTTCATCACACTAAAGAGCCTCTAGGTCTGGTTACTATTCAAGGCGTGGATATAGAGGTAGTGCACTGTGACAGGTACTTGAGGGTCCACATTAACGACAGGTTGGACTGGTCTCGGAACACAGAGGAATTATATAAGAAAAGGTAGAGCAGGTTCTTTTACTCAGGAAACTGTATTCCTTTAATGTGAGTTGTGACATCCTTCACATCTTCTACAACTCTGTGATGGCCAGTGCAATTTTGTATGCTGTGGTGTCCTGGACCAGTAACATCACTTCAGGAAAGGCCCACCGAATTAACAAACTAATTAAAAGGGAACAATCAGTTATGGGATGCATTTCAGACCCCCTGGAGGTAGTAGCAAAGGAGAGAGAGAATTTAAAAAAAAAAACTGAGTGCCATTATGAATTATGCTGCACATCCCCTCTCTGACACAACAACACTGAGGACATTCAGCCAATGAAGTATTCAGCAGAAGTGTGTCAAGAAACACTATGGAGGGCTGCTTTATACCAACAGCAATATGCTTCTATAGTGTGTTAAATACATAGTGTTTAAAATGTTTCTGTAAAAAGGCAAATTTTGATCCTGAGAGCAAATAAAGTTCTATCTATCTACAGAATACAATTGCAATTTATTTTTGTATAGCCCAAAAGCCTTGACTCTTTAAGAAGACAAGGAAAAACTCCCCTACCCCCCCTCAAACAGAGACCCCTTTCCTGGTAGGTTAGGCGTGCAGTGGGTGTCAATAAAAGGGGGTAAATACAATACAATACAATACAATACACAGAACAGAACACAAGTAATCCTCAATGCAATACAATGGTGCAATAGAAATATTTCAAGTACAGAGCAGCATTCAACAGTAGATGATATCACATAATACAATTTGGATTTATTCAGAGTCCTGGAGACCTGGGCCATCAAGCTGCCTCTCCCTATTGGCCATTCCACAGCTGAGACAGCACTGGGCCAGCCAATCCGATAAAAGGTCCCTTCTAACCAGCGATTCCTGTGATCCTCCATCAGAGATGACTTTATCTTAGGCAGGCAAAACAACTTGGCAGTAGGGCAGTGGCACCAATTGCCACATTTGAGTACCGAGAATTGAAACAGTATAGGTGAGGGTTATTAACTTTTGAACTGGCTTTTGAACCAGAAAAAAAGAGCTTTTAAAGGCGGTGATCAGCATGAGCTCCAGTACGTGCAGAAGGAACTCTGAGTCCAGCTCAGGGAGGCGAAGGGGCAATACAGGAGAAAGAGCAGAAGTTCCAGAATAACAGCATGAAGGAAGTGTGGGATGGGATGAAAATCATCACTGGCTGCAGCTCGAAGCGGGGTGCCACCATCGAGAGAGACATTGAGAGAGCGAACCTGATGAACAACTTCTTTAACAGTTTTGACCACCCTAACCCACTCTCACCTCAGAGTACTGCATCCTCCACCCATCCTTCTGCTGATACCAGCATAGGAGAGAGTTTCACCCCACCAACAATTACAGCAGCCGAGAGTAAGCAGAGAGCTGAGGAGACTTCGGGCCAGCAAAGAAGTGGGTCCAGATGGAGTATCGCCACGACTGCTGAAGGCCTGTGCGTTGGAGCTGGGAAGTCCTTGTGGTGTTATGGGTCCACAGCTCTCCCAGCAAAGGCCGTTTTTATTTAAATAAATAATTGCCCCTCTCGCGGCTTAGCGAGGGGGCGTGGTAGCTGTAGCGAGCCGCAGGGCGATCTGCGGTGTGGGCGTTTCTCACCTAAGTGCACAGGTGAGAGACTGCCCACGTCCGTGATTGTTCCTGTGGCTAATGAGCTGCAGCTGCTATGTCCTCTCCGCATATATAGAGAAGCGCGAGCCGGTTACGGTTAGGAAGAACAGAGACAAGTAAAAGGGAAAGAAAGGAGGTTGCAGGAGACGGCAGGAAGTAGCAGGAGGAGAAAGTCGGTGCGAGAGAGCGAGCGAGTGTAGGCTCGTGGGCAGCTGTACAGGTAGTTTGGGTGTATGGCCGACACCCGAGGAGTAGCAGCAGTGGTCGCTCTCGCAGAATATTCTGAAGGGTAAGAGTGACCGGAAGGTGGATGACTCTCCCCGGAAGGCAGCGGGAGTTGGGGCTTGGGGTGTGTATTACCCAGCGTGTGCGCTCTGGTCGCTGTGGAACCCAAGTCGCTGTCTGGAGGAGCCTACCGGAGCCAGAGGTCGGTGAGGCGAGCCAAACAGCTGAAGCAGTACAGTGTAGAGAAGGTCAGCTGCATTAAGAGCGTCTCGCCTGTTGCAGAGCCCGCATGGGAGAAGCAGGTGAGACGCTGACACTAACAGAGAAGAAGCATCGGGAATTGTCATCTGTTTTTAAAGACTGCTTCCTGTTGACGTTTTAACCTCGTGTTAAAGGATTGTTGTTTTTGTGTATTTTAAACCTTCACTTCACAACTGTTTTAAGGATTATTTTATTGAATGCACTACTGCACTTTATTAGAACACGGATTGTTTTGATTTGTCTGTTAATAAAAGCACTTTGCACATTTAATACATTATCCCCTTGCTCAATTGTTTATTGCCTCACTGTCTAGTTCATCGGTGACATTACCGACGGTGTTGGATTCAAGGGCTCCCTAATAGCCGATGGGAGCGTGGAGCCGAACCTGCATCGTCACAGTCCTCTACAGCACATCTTCAACCTGAGCCCGGAACAAGGGAGAGAAAAGAGGCTTTGGAAAACATCTTGGATCTCGCTCTGACGTCACATGTGATGAAGACCATGGAGCGGATGCTGCTTCACCACTTGAGGCCACAGGTCCGCCACGCCCTCGACCCTCTGCAGTTCGCATACCAGGAGAAGGTGGGAGCGGAGGATGCCATCATCTACATGCTACACCGATCCCTCTCCCATTTGGACAGAGGCAGTGGTGCTGTAAGAATTATGCTTCTGGACTTCTCTGGCGCCTTCAGCACCATCCAACCTCTGCTCCTTAGTGACAAGCTGACACAGATGGCAGTAGATTCATACCTGGCGGCACAGATCGTGGACTATCTTACAGACAGACCTCAGTATGTGCATCTCGGGAACTGCAGGTCTGACATTGTGGTCAGCAGCACAGGAGCGCCGCAGGGGACTGTACTTTCTCTGGTCCTGTTCAGACTATATACATCGGACTTCCAATACAACTGCCGCGTGCAAAAGTTCGCTGGTGACACTGCTATCGTGGGCTGCATCAGGAGTGGGCAGGAGGAGGAGTATAGGAACCTAATCAAGGACTTTGTTAAATGGTGCAACTCAAACCACCTACACCTGAACACCAGCAAAATTAAGGAGCTGGTGGTGGATTTTAGGAGGCCCAGTGATCATCAGAGGTGACTGTGTGCAGAGGGTGCAGACCTATAAATACCTGGGAGTGCAGCTGGATGATGGACTGGACTGCCAATACTGATGCTCTATGCAAGAGAGGACAGAGCTGACTATACTTCCTTAGAAGTCTGGTGTCCTTTAACATCTGCAATAAGATGCTTCAGATGTTCTATCAGACGGTTGTGGTGAGCACCCTCTTCTACGCGGTGGTGTGCTGGGGAGGCAGCATAAAGAAGGAGGACACCTCACGCCTGGAAAAACTGGTGAGAAAGGCAGGCTCTATTGTAGGCATGGAGTTGGACAGTTTGACATCTGTGGCAGAGCGACGGGCGCTGAGCAGGCTCCTATCAATTATGGAGAATTCACTGCATCCACTGAATAGTATCATCTCCAGACAGAGGAGCAGCTTCAGCGACAGACTGCTGTCACTGTCCTGATCCACTGATAGACTGAGAAGATCGTTCCTCCCCCACACTATGCGACTCTTCAGTTCCACCCGAGGGGGAAAACATTAACATTATATAAGGTTATTGTCTATTATACCTGCATTGCACTCTCCACCTGGCATTTTTTTTAACTTACACTGTGTTTTTTTGCTCTTTAATTAATATTGTTTTTATCAGTATGCTGCTGCTGGAGAATGTGAATTTCCCCTTGGGGATTAATAAAGTATCTATCTATCTATCTATCTATCTATCTATCTATCTATCTATCTATCTATCTATCTATCTATCTATCTATCTATCTATCTATCTATCTATCTATCTATCTATCTATCTATCTATCTATCTATCTATCTCTTCAATAAAATATCAAAAAAGGCTCTATATTGCTCCTATGCTAAGACTGTGAGTACAAAAATGCCTTAATATTCAACAATAGAGAAAAATAAATGTTAAATGAATGCCCGGATCTACCATCAGGGTAACTTGGGTGCTCATTCTGAGGTCCTGATTATAATGGGGTCTTATATTTGAGAGAAAAGAGACCAAACTGCCTAATAACAGAACAAAGTCAAAGATTTCACCAACTGTATTGGCACTTAAAGCAATCCATTATTAAGCACATAACACAACCCAAATTTGATCCTCGTGATTATAAACCTATCCAATGCAACCTGCATAAAAAGCTTTTAAAGAAAAATATGAATGTTTGTTGTTTGATATGGGTGAGGTACAGTATAATCAGAACAGGCATCTAATATGTCACTTTTATGATCATACTGTAGCACTGCCACATAACTTTATTGTCTGGTTTATCTTTTGTCACTCTATTGCGATATTACCAATGTGAACCCTGTCTCTGTCGGAGCACATATAGAATACAGTGTAAGGCTTAAGATGGATGGATTGGCTATATGTCAATAGGCAGGACCTTTGTAAGTCTCTGCTGTTGATCTTTTGTCCATGCTCATCGTTCAGTCAATGGAAAGCAAAATGCTAGTACTACTTGTTAGGAATGTGTAAGTTAACATCATACAGCCACTTCAAATGAATCGAGCTTTGAGCATTCAATGCCTTTTTCTGAGATTGTGTCAAGACCAATGGATTTTAGCAGAGGAACACGTCTCATAAGTTCTTCTCTTCAAGTGCTTGACCATCTCTGGCTCACTAACTCGCATACTCTCTGCAGTGCTTCTCTGGGTGGCTTCTGCCCTTCTGACAGCATCTCATTTCTAGATCCAATTTGCTCTACCAGAATTTACATGACAAAAACTCTGTTTTTTTTATTAGGACATGTAAGTAAAAATGTCATTGTCATCTTTAAATGTTTCAATACCAGCCCTACTGTCTAATGCTATAACATTTACTCATTGCTCTTAAACATTGTACCACCTACATGGAATCGCACACAAGTGGCTGCTTGAAACATAGCGGGTCCTCAGTACCGCAAACCAACTTCCAGTCAATGTAGATCCTGACACCAGTACCCCCTTGGAACATGGCATCCTATCTCAACAATTGCATACCTTGTAGTTACACACACTTTGCAAAAAAAGTTTAAGCACATCACCTTTCCTGCTTGCTATATCTTGAGATGGCATCCTTGCTGCCTTGTAAGTGGGAACAACTTTGCAGCACTAATTTCTGGGAGGCGCTCAGATGCTGCCACGCATATCAGAATGTGTCCAAGTCCAGGCTTTTTAATAGGACGCACAAAGAGAATAGGTTGATGGCATCTAAATTGTCATTGTTCTCTTTTCTGTCTCTTTTTCTAGCGAGTGCAAGGTAAAGTATGTACTGAAGCTTGTCTTCTTGATCAGTTCATTTGAATGTTTGATATCCCGTGAGCTGGCATTAGCTATGAGGAGGTTAAAAGGCTAGTAGAATACTGTTTTATCATGTTATCAGATCCCCTGTTATAAAGGTGCTTTCCCACTGCAGGAACCTTGGACTTTTTAGAAACACAGGAACTTTTGTAGCATTCCCACCACAGGAACTCAGGCCATTTGTAGTTCCTGGTACTTTTTTCTACTTCTACTCCAGATTTGCTTCCAGACTTTCATTAATTTTTGCTGAGTGGTGCTCCACAATCCCAATCTTCAGATTTGCGACAAGGATTTGGATTATGGGGCAGCACTTAGAACAGAAATTAACAAGAGTCCAGAGACAATTCCAATTGACAACTACATTATTTCAATTAATAGCCTCAATATAAAAGAAAAGTCTGATGCAATCAAAGTAACACTGGATTTATCATACAGTATAATGTATTATCTTATATGGATATACTCTATACCAAGGCTTGGTATAGAACCCTTTAATTGCCAAAATAAAAGTCCTTTTTTAAAAAAAAACTAGGGGACTTCACCTCCTGCTCATTTCGCTTGCCAACCCCCCCGGCCTGTGCTATGTGCCAGCCACTTCACATCTCTGCTGCTCGTGTATGTGGATTTCACTTTCACCAAACAACAAATCTTATAATTCTCATGGATACGCCTCTTGCTTGGGAAGAAACACTGCTTTTCCCTAATGGCACCACGAATTAGACGATCTACAAGTCTCTGACTTAAAGTTTAAATCCAAACAATATATTCAACCACTTTTTGCTGTTCCTTTATTTCGCCGAGTAATAATTTCCATTTGTTTGCACTAATGTGATCTTTACTTTCATTTGTTTGAGACTTTCGAATTTTAGTACTTTCGTTATCTATAACCTGCTATGCATGTGCATCGCGCCAACATTTTTGAATTCTTTACAGCGTTCTATTTTGTCATCTACTTCTCCAGCCCTGGGTATGGTTAAATTTCTTGGCACAAAGTCTCGTCTCACGGGACATGAAAGTGTCTCTCTGAAAAAGTCACGTCTCGTCCCCCGATTTTTTTATTATAATAGAGAGACAGACAAAACAATTAATAAGTCCTATCCTACAGAAAGACAATTGTTGGAATGTACAAGAAGGTTTGTAAAAATTCCTGGGATTTGTTGAAAAAAAGTTATCATTCAAATTAGAGGCAAATCCCTTTTACAATAGTCCACGTCAAAATGATCCCCTTGAGATGCAAAACACTTCTCCCAACACCTCTTCCATTCCTGGAAATACTTCCCGTATTCATCGTTTTTTATCATGTCTAGGCTCTCCTGTGATTTTTTTTATGGATTACTTTAATGGTAGCAAATCACCTTCCTTTCAGTCTCAGTTTTAATTTTACAAGCAAACAACAGTCATAAGGAATAAGATGTGGCAAATTTGACAGGTGCAAAGCAACAACCATATTGCTTCTGGTCAGAACCTTTTTGATGACCCGGTGTGTGCAGCGGCGCTGTCATGATGCAGCGGTCTGTACAGCTGAGCTGTTGGGGTGCAAAATGCTGTTTTGTGTGCACTGTTACCCTAGATGTTTTTTGTCTTGTTACTTTCTCACAATGTTGCTGAATAACAGTCTGATCACAGGGAAACCCTTTATTAAGAAGTACATCAATCTTTAAAAATGCAATTATTTTTGTTGTGATGTTCAATATAACCTGATGTACTTTTTTGGCTTTTATCCATATCGTATACCGTATACAAAAATTTCTAAAATCATACACACAATTGCAGAAGAAATGGCAAAAATACATATCTCGATTAATTCAGCACGTTGGCACTTGGATTGATTAACAAGGCTGTGAGCATACAACACCTAACAGCGTTATTGATAACTACTGTACACCCAACTCCTGTACTATTGATCGATTCAAGTAATTTTTGTAATGATTCAAGTAATTTTGTGTCTATCTATCTATCTATCTATCTATCTATCTATCTATCTATCTATCTATCTATCTATCTATCTATCTATCTATCTATCTATCTATCTATTGTCCCACACGTGCACTTGGTGAACAACTTAAGGGCTTAGTCAACTGCAAGGGACACTTGCACAATTATAGTCAACTCAAAACTAGTCAAATTTTTCTTTCCCCATTGATTTCAATGCATTTCACAGATTTTGCCAAAATTCTCGAACATTTCCTCATTTTAGCCAAACTGAAGGCAAAGCAAATTCAGAAGGGTCCGCTCATCACTACCCATGATGGTTACCAGAACTCAAGGGCCAAAAGACTGGGCAAGGGCCACAACACAGAGTACTGACCAAATCACTTCTAGTTATGCAACCCCGGGCTGCAGATAAAGCATCAGAGTCAGTATTCTTCAGAGAAAGAGGCAAGAAGAAACTCCATCCTGTGGAGGCTGTATGTATTGTGTATAGAGGAGCTCAGATCAGCCTCACAGAGCTGACCTGTGCCATTAATAAGCTCAAGAAACAAACAGACTGGAGAAAAGTAGCATAAATGGCTACATTTGAAGAACTTCACTAGGATTTATATAAATAAGTGCTAGTGATTTTGGCCATTTAAGGTATGAGTTAATTTTCCTGTTCGTTTTTAAGAATAAATCTCCTTTTTAACCATTAAATGACTGAAATTCTTTCTCTCAATGTCTGAGCACCACATAGCATTCATTATATATAGTAAATACAGACCCCTTTTTCAGAAATTGATTTGTTAATTTCCTTAAACCTTTATTTAACTGTCGAAGTACAAAGAAAACATAGCTTCACTATAATTTGTAAATAAAAACAAATGTGTAAGATCCATTTTCTAGTTATTTAAGTCATATTAAATGTTTGCCTATTTATTGGTGCATAGTCTATGGGAGGCTCTTATAAGATGAACTGAATTGGTATATTCTAACCTTTTCTTGTCTCCCTGACTATAGATGAGTCTCAGTTAGTGACCTGCCTTGCCATAGGTAAGGCATGTAGGGCACATAGTTTTAAATCAACGTGCCCAATAGTATGAAAGTTAACATGCTCTATTGACCATGCAGTGGCGTATGTTTACAGTGTGCTGAAGGCGAAGTAAAGCATCTTTAAGTATAGAAACAACTGAAGCTGGCAAGAACAGCTAACTTCAGAGAAGAGACATTTTTTCCAATTTTCTTTTGCCTTTTATTCTATGTGTGTAACAACCTTCTTTCTTTATTCTTGTGTGGACTGTTTGCTTTGAATTTTCACTAAATCTTTTAAAACAGACTTTTGGACTGAGAGATTTCTTAAGGCACGCATTTGACCCGTGCTTGATCCTGCCTTACTCACCAGCAGCTACAAAATTTATAACGTGATGGCTGCCACACAATAAAAAAAGTTGGGGCAGAGACAAAACAGAACTGAAAAATTAAAGGAACACTTTTGAATCAGAGTATAGCATCACGTCAATGAAACTTCTGGGCTATTGATCTGGTCAGTTAAGTAACAGAGGGGCTTGTTAATCAGTTTCAGCTGTTTTGGTGTTAATGAAATGAACAACAGGTGCACTAGAGGGGCAACAATGAAATGACCCCCAAAACAGGAATGAATGGTTTAACAGGTGGATAGAGGCCACTGACATTTTTCCCTCCTCATCTTTTCTGACTGTTTTTTCATTAGTTTTGCATTTTGCTATGGTCATTGTCATTATTGGTACCATGAGGCAATACCTGGACCCTACAGAGCTGGCACAGGTAGTCCAACTTCAATACATTGCCAGAAGGTTTGCTGTGTCTCCCAGCACAGTCTCAAGGGCATGGAGGAGATTCTAAGAGACAGGCAGTTAATCTAGGAGAGCTGCGCAGGGCCGTAGAAGGTCCTTAACCCATCAGCAGGACTCTTTTGGAGAAGAAGGAACAGGAAGAGCACTGCCAGAGCCTACAAAATGACCTCCAGCAGGCCACTGTTGTGAATGTCTCTGACCAAACAATAAGAAACAGACATCATGTGCTCACTGCCCGGCACTGTGGAGCTCAATTGGCATTTGTCATAGAATACCAGAATTGGCAGGTCCACCACTGGCACCCTGTGTTTTTCACAGATGGAGTGGGTTCACCCTGAGCACATGTGACAGACATGAAATGGTTTGGAGAAGCCATGGGGAGCATTATGCTGCCTGTAACATCGTTCAGCATGACCGGTTTGGTGGTGGCTCAGTGATGGTCTAGGGAAGCATATCCATGGAGGAACGCACAGACCTCTGTAGGCTAGACAACGGCACCTTGACTGCCATTGGGTATTGGGATGAAATCCTTGGACCCATTGACAGACCCCATGCTGGTACAGTAGGTTCTGGGTTCCTTCTGGTTCATGACAATGCCGGCCTCATGTGGCGAGAGTATGCAGGCAGTTCCTGAAGGATGAAGGAATTAATACCATTGACTGGCCCCCACACTTGCCTAACCTAAATCTGATAGAACCTCTGGGACATTATATTTCAGTCCATCCGACGCCGCTAGGTTGCACCTTAGACTGTCCAGGAGCTCAGTGATGCCATGGTCCAGATCTTGGAGGAGATCCCCCAGGACACCATCCATCATATCAATTGGAGCATGCTCCACCGATGTTGTCAGGCATGCATACAAGCACGTGGGTGCCATACAAACTACTGAGTATGATTTTGAGTTGCTGCAAAGAAATTTTGGCAAAATGGACTTGCCTGCCGCATCATTTTTTTACTTTGATTTTTGGAGTGTGTTTGAATTCAGTCCTCTGTAGGTTGATAATTTTAATTTCCATCAAACAATGTGATATCCTTTCGTTCCTAACACATTACCAAGTCCATATCAGTAGAGACATCCAGCTGGATTTTTTTTCCTATTGACATCTGATGTGATTTCAAAGTGTTCCTTTTATTTTTTGAGCAGTTTATAAAACACAATAAATAATATAACATTCTCAAACCCAAATTATCCAAATCCAGAGTGCTAACCTCTTCCTTGATCCCATTTCTTCTTCCTCACCTCTTGATTATTTTCGCCTTCCTTACTGGCCTGACTCCATCCTTGGGGAGATGGGACAATGCCATTACTAATCCAACTATTAATTGCAATAAGTGGCTATAATATTTAGCAATCACCTTGCAGTCTATAAGATCTGTCAGTGCATGCCCATTAAATTTTCCTGGGCACATTAACAGGCTTTTTCAAAGGCTTTTGAAATTTGTATTACGTCAGTGGCTAACACTTGACCCTCACAGCCCCACAAGGATGCATCAAGTAGAGTGGAGAGTCCAGTTTGAAATGTGTGTCCCTTTGTATTCTTGTTTCAACAGATAGGATTAAACTTAAAATAATGTGACAGGGGTTACCATCCCGGCCCCCCATGGTTAAGAACAAACGGCGCCAGATCAGAGAATATACGCAGGGATTTTTAATAACACTTTTCTCCCTCACATATACACACACAGAGTTTCATTAGCGGAATGTTTGACACGGTAGTGGTTAAGGAATAAATTCCCTGTTTTCACCTGTCTAGACTACCCTTATATAATTACACATACATTTGTGCAACACCTGTACAGGCACTTAATATTATGTTGAGTATGTAAAATGCTAAATAAAATAAAGTTGACTTCTGCCAAAATATTTTATCTGTTTTTTCTTCTCCTTACCAGGACACTGATGTCCATTTCACACCCAGCTGAGGAAGGGGACGGAGTTTTTTTATATCTTTCCTGGAAATGTTACTCCAGGTTATGGATTACCCATAGTAGCCAGCAAATGTCTTAGGTGCAATAGTGCCCTCTGGTGCTCCAAGGCAATCCTGCACCCCATGAACAGGATACCTCAGATACCTGATCTCTGCTAGGGTGAGTTAAATACTGTAAATAAATTAAACAAAGAGATGAGTGCATAATGATGGATTTATAAAATAGTGTGTCGCTTAACAAGGTTCTTAATTCTAGCAGTTTACAGCACACATAACAATATGAAACCTTCTTAATCTAATTCAGGGCTGTAGGACATCCAGAGCCTACTTCAACTTTGGAAGGGGTACGCATTTATGTACTTTCATGGGGCAAATTTACAAATTTTAATTGGCCTAATAGCCTGCCACCAGGGGCGGCCTTAGGCATGTGCAAACAGTGCACCAGCACAGGGCCGCCAAATCCCAGGGGCCACCACACCAATATATATTGAATATAAAACAGAAAGAGAAAATAACGACACAGTTGATGGCAATGTGGCCGAAAAACATTGTGTTTCTTGTTAATTAGTATGCTATATTTACTAATGTCACTAGAGTCAGAGCAGTAAGCTATATGTAGTATTATAAAGTTCTGCCGGAATGAGAATATCATGGGCTGCCACTTGGTTTTCAAGTTACGGACACGCGCATATAGAAGCGAAGCTAGTGCAAGTGGGAGAGGCGTCTTACAAGTTAATAAGATACCGTGCATAAGATACCATATTGACATTGGTGGGCGAAGGGGCCACCGATTCTTTCTCTGCCCAGGGTCGCCACGAGCTTAGAGCCGCCCTTGCTGCCACATCATGATTTTTCTGTTGATTTTTAAATGCAGACATCCAGATTTACATATTCTTAGTGAATCAGGGCAGACACTCCCACATCTTCCAGTCTGACATTGTCAGTGACTTAATCCGACTAGTCTGCGACAAAACAGGCTGTCTAATTTGGAGGGGTGAACACACGTGTATGCAAGAACTGACAACTGCATGTACTCAATAAAGATGCAAACAAACAAAAACATATTTTGGATCTCACAAACAGAAGAGAGGCTCATCTGTCTGATGTCTCGTGTCTTCAATACCAAGACAGAAGTGAAATTGCCATACCTGAAAATGACTCATCCAGCACTTCAGCAGTCAGGAAGCATGTTATTAGCTCTCAGTAAAAACATGCAGTACTTTGGAAATGTGAAACTGTGCTGGAAAGCCATGACATAGTTGTGTAGTGTGCCATTCCCAGCAATTCCTAGTTATTAAATTTGACATATTTAGGCAATGAGATGAGCAATTTTAGTCATCAAGTTTAACATCCTCTCCGAATAGAACTTGTGTAATGTGATGTCAGCTTAACAAGAACAGTTTTGGAATGTGAGAGGAAAATCCATACAAACACAAGGAAAATGTGAAACTCTACAAAGACAAAGCACTGAATCTACATGACAGCAATGCTAGGGACTGTGCTGTCCAAGTATATAAATATATGCAATATGTATAAACACCGTTGGGTTATAAATTAATTATTACACACCTGTTCATTTTCTCAGTTTCCCCAAGGGTCTCAAGGTTTGTCACCTTTTCTGAAGTCTACTGTTCCTAAACTTACACAACAGGACAGCATCCCTGTGTTCATTCAAAATCTCTTTGAGAACAATAATATGGATGTGTAGGGCTGATTCCTTTTGTTCTTCTAATTCTATGGTACCCCATAGAGTCTGTGGCCTACTGCCATAATTCAAGCCAGTAGATTACCTGTCTGCCTGGAAACATAATCTCTCTCCTCTTCTTTACATCATTCTCTCCATTTTTGGATCTCTGATTCTATTCTTGTTCAGGTGGACAAATGTCACTCCATATACTGCAGAACAAGTACAATATTCAGCATTTCACCAAACTGCAAGCCAAAGACAATGCAGCCCTATTATATCCTTCTTTGGTGTCCACTTCACCTGTGGTCTGTGGTAGGGGGCATCTCAGAACCCCAAACCCCAGAGACATGAACACACTAACTACATTCCTGGCTTCAAAAATTGTGCTCTATTTCACAACAAATACCTTCCACAGGCTTTGTCCAGAATCAACAATCTTTTCCTTTCTCTTCTGCTCCTCCCCAGGCAAGTGTTGTCCACCTTCGACTCCCTGAGTAATGTTGGCGGCTTCTTTTATGGCAGACCTGGAGTACTTCTGACACTATGACATTGCACTGAAGAAACACTTCCAGGTCAAGCAGAGCCCCTTCAGAATAAAAACATCCATGCTTGGCAGCTCCCTCTGGCTGCACCCATGGCACCCTGAAGGGCTACCCAATTGGACTATAATATCCTGGTTATCCTGTGGGTGTGCACATGGGTGCTCGAGCAAAGGCATGCTGCCCTCTAACAGTTTGGGTGAGTATACAGCCTTGGTAACCGGTCTCCCCCTGTTGTTCCATTTTATTGTCCCACCTAAGAAAGGAAACACTAACCAGTCCATTCAGGGTGTCCATTATATAGGCCTCTTGGCCAGGCAAGGAGCCACCCATGCCAGTTGGGAAGCCAGTTCATCCTTGTCTTTCGTTACACACTATAAATGATGTCTTCTTTCAGCAATGACCCCTCAGGAACTCACTAAGTGAAGCCAGTTGTTGTAGGAAAGAATGTCCCCTCTATTAATTCTAGTAATTTGAATAAATGCTGATAGATAGATAGATAGATAGATAGATAGATAGATAGATAGATAGATAGATAGATAGATAGATAGATAGATAGATAGATAGATAGATAGATAGATAGATAGATAGATAGATAGATAGATAGATAGATAGACTGTTCTCAGAAGGTCTTACCACAATGAGCACAGAAATTTGGACAGATGTGTCAATTTGAACTGAAAATGACTTGTTCAAAAGTGCTCAGAATGCCACTTATTTGGGGGGCATCAATTCTGAGCTTTCACAAATACATTCATTTATGTTTAAAAAAAATATTTGAGGATGGGAGTTATAATGTTTATAACATAACACCCTTTGCATTCCCTGAAATGTGTCCAGGCAAAATGTCTTCTAAAACGTTCCATGAGATATATCTCTGTAGCCTGTGTTGTGGTAAATGATGGTGAGTTTCAAAGTCTTGTGTATTCCTGTGACTTGCTCACTGTAACTGGTGCTGTATACAATAATGGCTGATTACACCATGATGTGCTGTCCTATGATAATGTAGTAAGGCAGGACCAAAGTGTACTGATTTCTAAGTCTCTGATGCCTTAATGTTTGATGGATTGGAAGCCAAGTAAAACGAGCAACGCCAAACAGACACACATGCTTGCTCTTCCTCTGCCTCCTGAGTTTAGTTTCCAAATTAAACTTCTGCCCCAGATGTAAACGGAAAGGATGCACCCAAGGCCTCTAGGAACTCCGTCAGTCACTATGTTATCCCCTGGACTTCCTCCCAGCAGAGGAAGAGTGGTCTTGCTGCAGATAGATGCTACAGATGTTTCTTAAGAAAGTTTCCCCCGCCCTTCTCTTTAACTACACCATCTCATCAGCTGTGAGTCAGCACACAACAGGACATGCTGGATATAGCTCTGAGAGTCGGCAAGGTGGGCCGTCTTAGCAGCAGCAGCATTAGGAATTAAAAACAGCAAACACTTCCCATTTATCTCCCTTGACACTAAGTGCTGAGGCTGACTGACAGGCTGTCGTTTTTACAGAAGGTTCCTGCTTGGGTGTACGTACTCCATGCTGAAACTGCCTTTCAATTGAAGTCTGTTCGTGTCTTTTTTCACTCAGCTTTGAAAAGTTTCAATCTTTAGGCTTCCTTTCTGGGATTTTCAGCACTGCCTCTTATGAAAAAGACTATTGACTCTGACCTAAATTTTAAATCACATATTAATCAGATTACTAGGACAGCATTTTTTCACTTAAGAAATATAGCAAAAGTTAGACCCCTTATAACTTTGCAATATGCTGAAAAATTAGTTCATGCTTTGGTTTTCAGTCAACTAGATTACTGTAACACACTCCTCTCAGGACGACCCAAGAAAGACATCAATCGATCGCAATGAGTGCAGAATGGAGCTGCTAGAATCTTAACAAGGAAAAGAAAATCCAAGCACATCTCTCCAGTTTTGATGTCAATACACTGGTTACATGTGTCATTTAGAATTGACTTTAAAATACTGATTATGGTTTACAAAGCCTTAAATAATCTCACTCCATCCTATATCTTGGAAAGACTTTCACCTTACACTTCAAATTGTAACCTTAGAACTTCAAATGAGTGTCTGCTTAGAATTCCAAGAGCTAAACGTAAAAGAAGTGGTGAGGCTACCTTCTGCTGTTAGGCACCTAATATCTGGAAAAGCTGACCGATAGAAATTTACCAGGCTAATACAGAGGAGCACTTTAAAACTCTGCTAAAACTCACTATTTTAACATGGCTTTCTCATAGCTTCATTTTAGTATAACTCTGATATTCTGTATATGCATTTAATTATCTTTTTTTTTCATGCCTCCAAAATCCATACTAACCCCTGCTTTCTCTGCTGATCTCTTTCCAGTTTTCTGTGGTGGCCTTCTGTGCCACCACCACCTGAGCAAAGCACTGAGCTGTCCCTATATTGATGGACTGAAGGCCTGATATCCGCATGACCATCATCGCCTTATTCTCCCATGTGAAGCCTGAAAACCATGAGGACTGACTGAGACCATTTACTGTATGTTAGGTAGAATGCCCAGTGGGGGCTGGCTGGGCGGTCTCGTGGCCTGGAACCCCTGCAGATTTTGTTTTTTGTTTTTTTTTGTTTGTTTTTTCTGTCCTCCCTGGCCATAGGACCTTACTTTATTCTTTGTTAATTAGCATTGCCAAATTTTAGACTGCTTTCTTTTTTCTTTCTTCATCTTGTAAAGCACTTTGAGCTACATCATTTGTATGAAAATATGCTATATAAATTAATGTTGTTGTTGTTGTTATTGGAGCTCAGAGTGCACCACCATGCTTAAAGTAGTTCACATTACCCTGATGATAACACCCCACAACCAAGTTCAAGAAGACAGTTACAGCTTTGGTTGCAGATTTTTTTTATATATTTGGCAGCTGTGGCATGGTATCCCATTCAGGAACAGTTCCAACCTTGTGTGCTATGCTTCTGGGTTATGGCATGTTTTAGCTCTCCTTCATCTTGACCAGGAAATTGGATGGGTATATTCTTTACACTTCTTTATTCCATTTTTACTCTTTATTCTTTATTCCATTCACTACAACCATTCAAGTGATGTTCTGGTGCCTCTTGAAGAGCCTCCTTTTATCACAACACCTTAAGATGCTTAGCCTTCCTGTCACTCTCATCTACTCGTCACTTCTACATGTTCTTCTGACCCAGTCACTCCTCAATTTTTATATTATGCTGAATGTTGCCGTTGTGCTGCTAACTGCCATGCTATACTTGGATTTTCGACCTGAAAGTTTCATTCTTAAGTTTCCACTAATTCCCCAAGGAGTTAAATAATCTGATTTTAGTAAGCCTTCTTAGAAAATGGCATCTGTTATCTATAAATGATACATACCTTCTATTACCTGTTTGACTCAATTCAAGGTCAAAGAGCCTACCCAGGAAAATGAGCTACAAGGCAAAAAAGAAGCCAGGACGGGACAAGGCACCAGTCCATCACAGATGGGCCAAGTAACCAGTGGATCTTTGGGGCAGAAAGTCCAGGCAAACACAAGGAGTACAATACAAATGACCAGGAGCAGGAGATGAAAACCTCTGAGGACGAGGCAGTATCACTGACCACTGCACAATCGTACAATAATAAGAAATGGACATGCAGGTTCAGACAACAGACAGCTTCATAGTTAATATTACATAGTATTATTTAAAATATGATTCTGAAATGGATTAAGTCTTTTTGAGAATATTGTTTTATATTAATACATTATTCTGGTGAGATATAAAGTGTTTCTGCGGTGGGTTGGCACCCTGCCCAGGACTGGTTCCCTGCCTTGTGCCCTGTGTTGGCTGGGATTGGCTCCAGCAGAACCCCGTGACCCTGTGTTCGGATTCAGCGGGTTGGGAAATGAATGGATGGATGGATATAAAGTGTTTGCTAGTCTGCCACCAGAGGGCACTTTAGGAAATTCTGTCAAAAAGTACAGCAATGCGTTTTGCTTTTAAAATATTTCAATAAAACTGTAAAATTTTCTCACTTATCCTGAATTGTAAAATACTAAAGAAAATTTAATGTACACAGTGTACATTAGTAGTGATCTTTTTTTACCTTGCTTAGTAGTATTCTTTCTATTACTACACTTTCTGCACACTTTATTGTGTTGTAGATTTCATTTTAAATGGATACATTTGCCCATTTTTCCCTTTATAATCAATGTGAGACCAGAAGCTGAGGCATTACTTGGGTTTGTCATTTATTGCTCACATTTCAAAGTACAAATTATTGACAAACTGACAAGGTAAGAAGTGACACAGGGGACCCTGAGCTGCACCTGCCAGTGGTTGTGGTGGTCAGCCAGTGACTCTGCTTCCCTTTAGATGGCTGGCAGGCACTTGTCCTCTCAGTATCTGTCCATCAAGTATTTCCGAATGGCAGAAGAATGGAGAAAAATAATATAAACAAATTCCACTAAAACAGAGCTTCTCCTTGGACTAGGAATTCTTCATATGCCATTTAATATTCTTCATTATGGACCCCCTAGAACGCTGTTCAGACATGTAATTCAGAAGAATGCAAGCAGAGGCGTCTCTTCCTCCCCCACTTTTTCCAAGTTGTTTTAAACCTGTTGCATAACATCTGAAAAATATTCCACAGAATGTTAACAAATTGTGCCCTGTTCTACCAAAGTGGGGGGGTGTAAAAAAATGAACTGCAAGTAATTCCGATAAAAACTTTGCAATACTCTGTAAAGATTATCTTCTCTTCTGTGAACAAAATGAATGAAATTAGATTATGCAGGGCAGTTCCACTGCTTAACTATAAAAAAGGTTCAAACCCTAATTTCTTAATCATTCCAAATATACAGTATGCTGTGTGGATTCAGAGGGGATGGTGTTGTAGCACAGTGAATAGTGCTGCTGCCTCACATATCCAAAGACCTGTGTTTGATCAGCTCCTCAGATCTTTGTGTGGGGTCTGCGTGTTCTCTCAGAGTGTATGTAGGTAATCCCCAGTCTCGTCCCACTTCTCACACATACTCTTGTTTTTTTTTTTAATGGCCTGATTGCTTGTTCCTGCCTTTGAGGTAATTTTGTGGGATAGGCTTCAGTGTCAGCATCCAGTGAGTTTACAAATGAAAGCGTGGGTTAAGTAAATGGATGAATACTATAGATGATTTAGCTCTGAAAAAAGTACTCACCTTCAGGTGATATATTTCATGTGGAGAGGAACTATGAGGGGCTAAATGAGATAAAATAAGAATACATGCATATGTTCACTGGCCACTTTATTAGGTTTAACTGCTTGTTAAAGCAAATATTTACACAGCCAATCACATGGCAGTAACTCAGTGCTTTTAGGCATGCACTGTAGACATTATCAAGACGAGATGCTGAAGTTCAAACTGAGCATCAGAATGGGGAAGAAAGATGATTTAGGTGACTTTGAACGTGGCATAATTGTTAGTGGCAGATGGGCCAGTCTGAGTATTTCAGAAACTGCTGATCTACTGGGATTTTCTAACACAACCATCTCTAGGGTTTACAGAGAATAGTCAGAAAAGGGAAACTTTCCAGTGAGTAGCAGTTCTCTGAGCACAAATACCTTGTTGATGCCACAGCCTATCTGAGTATTGTTGCTTATTATGTTCAACCCTTTATGACCGCAGTGTACCCATCTTCTGATGGCTACTTCCAGCAGTATGTTACAAACCTCAAATTATCTCAAACCGGTTTTATGAACATGACAATGAGTTCACTGCACTAAAATGGCCTCCACATTCACCCGATCTCAATCCAATAGAACACCTTTGGGATGTGGTGGGATGGGAGATTTGCATTATGGATGTGCAGCCGAAAGATCTGCAGCAACTGTGATGCTATCATGTCAATATGGACCAGAATCACCGAGGAATGCTTCTAGCACCTTGTTGAATCTAAGCCATGAAGAATTACAGTAGTTCTGAAGACAAAGGTGGGTCCAACCCAATACTAGCAAGGTGTACCTAATAAAGTGGCCGGTGATTGTATATGCATTATGCCTCACTGACTGTGGCTGCCAGGTCAGAAGTTTTCTTTCCTTTCTTTTTTAAAATTTTCTTCTTTTTCAGTTATTCTGGTGTGTGTTCAAATCATACTGTGTGTGTAAATCCATCTATCTATCTATCTATCTATCTATCTATCTATCTATCTATCTATCTATCTATCTATCTATCTATCTATCTATCTATCTATCTATCTATAGTCATGCACATGTGACTTGGGAACGTATTAATGGCTCTCTGAAAGGACACATTATGACCCCAAATTAGTTTTCAGAAGTTTTTTTTCTTTTTAATTTTCTTGCTTTACAGCCATTGTGGTGTGTGTTTAGATCATTGTGTGTGTGGGTGTGTGTGTGTGTGTGTGTGTATGTTTATTTATTTATTTACTTACTTACTTTTCTACCTATTCACGGATTTATTTAATTAAAGCGCTTCTGTAAAAAGCCAAATTTCCCTCTGGGCCAAATAAAGTTCTATCTATCTACCAATGTAACATACTGTGTTATTAAACTGATTATGTCTAAAAACTCCTGTACTGTGTTCCACTATTTGTAAGGCTAGCCGAGCTAATATTTGAGTAATTAAAGTTCCCAATGAGTATAGTATCCCAATATAAACTTACCTTTTAAATATTATTAAAAATATGTAAATTTAAAATAATGCCTGAGCTGGGGGTGGTCTATAATACATTCAAAATGTTAGGCCTCAATCCATAATGATGTCTAGTCGAACCCAAATATCAACGTTATATGCAGCTACATATGATTCCAACACAACTTGAAATTAAAGCTTTCACTTTCACTGGTTTTTCATTTTGTTTTATGTTCACCTTTTTTTATGTACCGATCAATCAGCACAACTACAATTCTTTTCTTTTTTCTCCCCAGGTGAGTGTTGGCCTTCTCCTACTCTTTAAATGCCTCTCCTCCTGCTGACTGCGCCAGCTCAACTCCCAGCTCTAGACTCACTGTACGTCTGGGCATGTGGTGGCTTTAAACACACTTCCTGGGGCACTACACCAGGTCAAAAGCCACCCTATTTATACCACCATGTTAGATCTCCCTTTAGTGGTCTCTTGTGTCTGCACCCATGATTCTTGTGTTGCTCTTGAAGAACTGGGTGTTGTAAGCGAGGCTCATTGTATTTGCCTTGGTAAAAGTATGGCACAGTCCCATACATTCTTGTTTAAGAGTCAGACAGTCATGCCACAGGTTGCCTTAACCTCCCTGGCCTCAATCTGTCTATTAAAAAAAGGTCAGGCATCCCTGCCATCTGCTAAGTCATTTACTCTCTAGTGCAAGGGTTCCCAATGAGGGGTGCCCACACCCCCAGGGGGTGCAAGATTGCATTTCAGGGAGGGTGACAAAGAGGAAATCTGCATTGTGATTCGCCAAAGTTGAGGTGTGTTGTGCAACTTTATCGGGGTGCAATTGGTGTCTGGCAGTGTGCCGTCATTGGAGGGTAATTTATTAGTTAGTGCTCCTGTTCTATGACGTGACCTGTGAATTAGCCACAGAAATGTGGGTTCTTGCAGGTTCCTTCCTGCACATGGTGCGTCCATAAAGACAAATAACTTTTTTAAGAGAATGGAATTTAGACCTTGCAATGATCCGTAGAGAAGAACGAGGTCTAGAATTGATTTCTGATCATGAAACATCATTGATTTCAAGGTTTGATTGACATTTTTGCCAGGGGGGGGGGGGGACAAATGGGACAGAATTGAATGCAACACCTACTGCTTACACTCAGCCCATCTCTCCTGCTGGTGGTCCTGGCAGTAACGCAGGAATTTTAACTATTTTTTGAACTCCATTGCAGGTGTTGTTGGGAGACAAAGCTTGTCGACTGTGCTTTATTGCTTAGTGACATGCTGGCCTCTGTTGATTCACCAGGGTCTCCAATCCCCCAAAATCCCTTGATCGTTGATCACGTGTCCTTGCTTGATGCTTTACAGGATGTCCCAACCCCTGGATCATCAGTTGAGTTTCTGAGCTTCACAAGAGACATATTTACAAGATTCCTGAAATTTATAAAAGTAAATTCCTGCAAAAATGTATATTTAAACTTTACGTACTGAGTTAAAAGCATATTTTTTGAGTTCAATTTTGTTCACCCATAATTGGTTCAATTTGTGATTCAAAAATTTGAAATTTGACTTCTTCATCTTCAAATGAGATGTTACCTTTGTAGGCGGTGCGATCATAAATCAAACATTTTAAAGGGGTGCTGGGCATAGAAAAGGTTGGGAAGAGCCTAGTGCCCTTTTGGGATACCAGTCACACACACATGCACAAACCTTCCTGTGGCACAGATGCTTCTACATTGCCCTAGATGCATTTCTGTCAGACTTATTTCTACTCTAAGTTGTCATAGTGGTGCCCTTCTCCTGGAAGCCTCTTGTCAGCCATCCCTGACTTCACCACATTTTTATCCTGCAGAGGCTTCATTGAGTGCGCTTGCATGCACAAACAAAACTGAGATAAGGTGATTAACTGGCAAAGGCAGAAATCTGATTTCCAGAAAACATACATTTGCATGCGCAAGTAACACTTCTCAAGTTCTCTTTTGGCAAAATGCTCCAATGTCATTAAATGGCGTAAAAAGAGTAAAAACGTCGTCATCGTCGGCCGTGAATCTGAAAAAATAAGCATGGAGCCTGTGATCATTTTCTTGTGTTTTATGCATACATAACTAGTCAGCCATATCCTGTAAAGTAAATGACATCCATTACAAAAAATGACTGAATTTAAAATAGAAGGGAAGTTCCAAGTGAGTAGCTTGTGAATAATTAGCCAACGTCAGCCTTGTCTCGACCTGAACAACCAATGATTCACAGTATAAACAATGGCCACCGCGACACCCAGTCGCACTGATTCAACATATGTACAGCTAACAGCTAGACGAAAACTAAACTTACACTTTATTTATATGTTTCTGTTATTCGGTTGCATACAGCACACTCTTATCTGCTTGGCTATGTAACTGAGTCTTGGAAAGGATTGGCATACCTGTTTGTGGGCTTCTTGCCTTTCACCTTGCGCTGCGGGAATAATAAAAGCACAGGTATTTTTACTTGAATAAAAGAGGTTTTGTGTTAGGTTACTTGTAACTTTAAAAAGTAATTGTACTACTTACCTAGAGTTGACGCAATGGACAATCATCATTATTTGAGTCAGATTGCCCTGCCACAACCCTAACATTAACTACAATGTGTGGAGGTCCTTATCTAGACTCTGTTGGTGTCCATTAGAGACAACTCTACCTACTTGGAAGTCCAGGCTGGAAGCTCTGGGCAGCAAAGTCACTTTTGATTCACTGACACAATGTCTCACTTCTGTTTCTGAATGGATGAGTAGTAATTTTCTCAAACTAAATAAGGAGAAAACAGAAATTTTAGTGATTGGCAATAATGGATATAATGAGGTTATTGGAAATAAACTTGATGGATTAGGATTTAAAGTCAAAACAGAAATAAAGAATTTAGGAGTAACTATTGACTCTGACCTGAATTTTAAATCACAAATTAATCAGATTACTAGGACAGCATTCTTTCACTTAAGAAATATAGCAAACGTTAGACCTCTTATAACATTGCAAGATGCTGAGAAATTAGTTCACACTTTTGTTTTTAGTCGGCTAGATTACTGTAACTCACTCCTCTCGGAACAACCCAAAAAAGACATCAATCGATTGCAATGAGTGCAGAACGGAGCTGCTAGAATCTTAACTAGGAAAAGAAAATCTGAGCACATCTCTCCAGTTCTGATGTCACTACACTGGTTACCCGTGTCATTTAGAATTGCCTTTAAAACACTGCTTATGGTTTACAAAGCCTTAAATAATCTCACTCCATTCTATATTTCAGAATGCCTTTCACCTTACACTCCAAATCATAACCTTAGATCTTCAAATGAGCGTCTACTTAGAATTCCAAGAGCTAAACTTAAAAGAAGTGGTGAGGCGGCCTTCTGCTGTTTTGCACCTAAAATCTGGAATAGAAATTCACCAGGCTAATACTGTGGAGCACTTTAAAACACTGCTTAAAACTCATTAGTTTAACATGGCTTTCTCATAGCTTCATCTTAGTTAAATCCTGATACTCTGCATATTCAGTTAATTATCATTATTATTCATGGTGGCTCCAAAATCCGTACTAATCCCTACTTTCTCTTCTTTCCTTTCTCCGGTTTTCTGCGGTGGCGATCTATGCCACCACCACCTGATCAAAGCACCGTGATGTCCCTTCATTGATGGATTAAAGGCCAGAAGTCCACATGACCGTCATCATCAAGTCCTTCTATGAGAACCCTGAATGCAATGAGGACTGATTGAGGTCATTTATGTTAGGTAGAATGCCTAGAGTGGGCTGCGTGGTCTCGTGGCCTGGAATTCCTGCAGATTTTACTTTTTTCTCCAGCCGCCTAGAGTTGTTTTTTGTTTTTTCTGTCCTCCCTGGCCATCGGAACTTACTTTTATTCTATGTCAATTAGTGTACCCTATATTTTAAGTTTTTATTTTGTCTTTTTTCTCTTTCTTCATCATGTAAAAGCACTTTGAGCTACATTGTTTGTATGAAAATGTGCTATATAAATAAATATTGTTGTTGTTATTTGAAATAATTGGGTAACTCATGGAGAAATCTACATCTTAACCAGGCTTCTCAGAGACCAATAAAACGTTCTTCTCTAACCAGAATAAGGGGTTACAAAGTGTTTTAGAAACCAGGTTTCTGTGTATTTTTGGGTTATTATATCATCTACTGTTAAATTCTGTTCTGTACTTCTAAAATTTATATTTTTTATTTCTTACTATATTGAGAAATTGTTCTGTTCTGTGTACTGTATTGTATTGTATTGTATTGTATTGTATTGTATTGACCCCCTTCTTTTTGACACCCACTGCACTGCACCCCTGGAAAGGGGTCTCTCTTTGAACTGCCTTTCCTAAGATTTCTTCCATTTTTTCCCTACAAGGTTTTTTTTTGGGAGTTTTTCCTTGTCTTCTTAGAGAGTCAAGGCTGGGGGGCTATCAAGAGGCAGGGCCTGTTAAAGCCCATTGCGGCACTTCCTGTGTGATTTTGGGCTCTACAAAAATAAACTGTATTGTATTGTATTGTACAGTTTTTTATAATCACTTGGGCACTAGTTTCAGAACCTTGCTACTGTCAAAGCAGCATGTAAACGCATTGGTTGCTTATCTGCTCTGACTGAAGTTTACAGCTTGGCTATGCTGCCATCTACTGATCATTTAATAATTTTGTATAAAAATCCTTTTCCTTGCTAGTTTATCCTGCTTTGTACCGTGCCACATCACTAATGACAATATAAACCAATATATGGGGAGCTTTAACTATATGTAGACACCAAGAACTAACTGGTCTTACAAGCAAGGCTCTGCATTGCAGGCAGTATGGCATAATGGCTAAGAACCTGAGCTCTAAGCCACAAAGATACCAGGTCAGTTCCTGACACTAAACCTTACTGTGACCCTGAGCAAATCACTTCACTTAACTTTTCTCCAACTGTAAAAAAATAAAAAGTAAGTAGCTGTACTATGGATCCGTACTTATAATAGGATGGTGTTTATCATAGGTGTCATGATCAGACCAATGTCGCTGCCCTGATTTACAGTGACAGAAAAAAGTATGGGAGCCCTTTTATGTATAAATATGTCAGAAAATATGGCCTGATCTTCATCTGAGTTACAATAATAAAGATTGGAACTTTACTTTCTAACCCTAACCCAGTTCTAAGCTTAAACACTTTTCAAAAATCAATCTAAAAAGCAAAAGCATGTCTGTGGAAGAGTGGCACAGTTATCACCATGGCAAGTGTGGCTGTAGAATGGCAGCACAGTAGCACCCTGGAAAGTGTGGCTCTAGAAGGGTGGCACAGTATTTCGGTGGCTTGTATGACTGTAGAAGTGTGTTAGGTTAACTGGTGACTCTGAGGTGACTCTGTAACAGTATCTTGTTTATGGTTGGCTCCTATCTTTCACCTGATGTTTCTTGGAGAAGTTCCAACTGCCCACAACCATAGATAGGATAATTTGGTTAGTAAATGGAACAAATAATGTTTATAAGAAAGAGATCATTTCATCTTTTATTTTTTTTCCATATAGCATTCATCTGAGGAGCCTTTGATTTGTGGCCAGCGGCAGTGAAGCAGTCAGAAGCAGGACAGAAATTAGGGTACCACCCCAGCAACCCAATTTATTATACAAAAATTAAAAAGGTAAAAATGGGTGCTTAAGCATACAACTAAAAAGACACTGACTTAAGGTCAGTCTTGCAGGTTTTCTCACTTGCTGCTCTCTCTGGTATGTGTCTCTGGCTCTTAGCTCACTCAGGTCCGGGTCAACTTAAAGACACCACCTTCCTGTGCCATTGGTATATATGGCAATTGGCAGAAACAGGCAGTACTTGTTACAGAAGTTACAGTTGGGCAGGAGTGCCCTCACTGGGCGTCTTCTCTAGACTTTGGATAAAGGACAGGATACCATTAGCAATTGCACCCCCATTTTGTCCTGGAATGGTATTGCTTACTTCAGTCGAGTTTGTCTAGGGGCACGTGAATGCGTGGCAGATTGTTCAAGGGTTTAAACGTAAACTGCAGTCTGTTCAAAGGCTGGCACAATGGGTGATTAATCAAAAAGCCACCTTAGATATACTAAAACAAAACCGGCTGTCAGTTTATAAAATAACAAGAGAACGTTAGAAAGATCTAACTAGTCAAAATTATTTATTTTAAACATGTTATACTTTTTTTAATATAAGGCAGAATGAATCAAATACTGTATGTATCTGTCAACAAAAGAAAAGAAATATATAATCAAGTGTATTGTGACAAAAACAGATAAGTTACAGATTTAATTATATTGCAATAAAGACCATTAATAAAAAAAAAAAGCACAAAAAGGACATTTTTATAGTGTGACAAATACAACAGTACTGATGACAATAATAGACGTTGACGTTGTGGTGGTGGCCAAAGAGTTTGTTTTTATTTTCATTTGTCCACACCTTTTGGTTCCAAAAAATCTCTGTCTTATGGAAATACTGTTTTACATATTTAAGATGTTGTTTATATGCTGAGTTTGCAGATTAGGTTTCCGCTTTGCAGCTCTTTCATGAAGGCCATGTCTGTGTATTCAATGCAGCACAGTAGAGCAGGGCACCACCACTCCATTCTCAGTTAAACCAACCTGCAGGTCTCACACAGCCATTTGGGGATTTTACTTTGTCTTTCTGTACGTATACAGGCTGTGGTTCTATCTGTCAGTTTTCTTGGTCTTCCAGATCTGGTCTTGACCTCCACAGTTCCACCCGCCATTTCTTAATGACATTTTAGACTGTGAAAATTCCTAGATGGTAAAACTTAGGTAACATTTTATAGCCTTCTCCTGCTTTGTTCAGAATCTCTTAGTTTAATTTTCAGATCGTCAGTCAGTTGCTGAGAAGAGCCCATGATTGTTGAGTGCTGCACAATATTTGAATACTCCAGGAATTTAGAAGGCTCTGGAAGTGTCATCAGCTGACAGTTCCGAAGGACAATTCTTGACCAGAGTAATAACTTAATGAGCTAAGCCAGATCAGACTAATAACTTGACAAGAGCTGAGACCTTACAACTGAAAACTTTGGAAATGATACATTTAATCTTTCATACTTTTTTCAGTTCATCAAATAAATCATAACTGTACATTAATATTTATATTAAAATACAATTGTTTTAGTTTGTTTACTGTTGAAGTTGTATTTAAAAATTTTAACTTCAAATGTCAGTCCTGCGGTGGGTTGGCACCCTGCCCGGGATTGGTTCCTGCCTTGTGCCCTGTGTTGGCTGGGATTGGCTCCAGCAGACCCCCGTGACCCTGTGTTCGGATTCAGCGGGTTGGAAAATGGATGGATGGAACTTCAAATGTCAACAAAATATGTAATTTGACCGGGGTGTCCAAACTTTTGCATGGACCTGTAAAGGCCCAACACTATTAACCATTTATTAATCACCCAAATAATAATTTTTTTTCTTAATTTGACAAACTGCAGCTTATTAAATTTTTTGAGTCACCCTGGAGAACAAATCTACTTTCATTATTAGGGCCAGTTGCCAGAAAATTTATTAAATCAATAATTCAGTCTGCCACAGAAGACGCACCTTTGCAGGTTGATCTTAGGATGGATGTGATGAACCCTTGGATGGTCTGGCATTTCATGTTCACTTTAACAAGTATAAAAATGTACAGTTTGCTAAATACGACTTGTGATATTTATTTTGTGTGTTTTTATTTTAGAATTATTTAGCTGTAGCTGTAAACTGTGTGTCCAGAGCTAATAAGGGAAAGCTGATATTGTGTGTATTGTGTGATCAAAGTGTGCTGTAACTAGAGGAGCTGGCAGGTGCCAATGAGCTCTTTAGATCATAAGGTGCCACACGCCCATGATTTGTATGTTCTTCAGGAAAAATAGGATAATGGAACATCAAGTGTGTTTTAAGAGAGTATTAGATTCTGGGGAATATAGAAATGTGTAAGAAAATGCAAGGCAAGATATTATTACTGTTAGATTCTTCATATATCAAGTGGTGCAGTTTGGACACATCATTAGTGATGAACCCAAGGTCATAAGGTGTTTCAGATCTTAGATCATCAGACACCCTCACCAGCTGGTGATGATCAGTTGCCAGCTTGTGTCCAAGTAGCGTGTTACACCATGGATCGCGCCTCTTGATGCACCACCACCTTGACGCTTTCCCTGCAGCGTTGATGATGTTCTTGGTGGCTCTTTTTTCCTCTGACCCTCTAATGCCAAGGAGACTGGGTGCCCAATGTAGAGACTGCCTTGCAAAGCCTCTGTAGCCCACCTCAACAGGTTTGCATCAGGCCTTCCTCCAATGTCTTCTACATTCCACTACCAGCTAAAGGTATTTTGCCTTCTTATGTTCATGGACCTCCTCTATCCGGTCCTCCCAGGGAACTGTGAGGTCCATTATGATCACTCCCTAAGACTGGTCAGATATTAAGACCAAATCCAGCCTGAGTGTTGTTCTCGCAATGTGTTCCAGAAACTTCAACTGCTTTTAGCTGCCTTTTCCTGCACTAAGGCAACCAGCCCAATTGGGGCCCTGAGCTCCACCTGGGGTTTTCCCCTTCCTTAACAAAGGCAATGGTGTGCCTAATTAGGAGCTGGTGTTTGTTCTGTTGAATTCCACTGCAGATAGTGTCAGCTACTGCCTTCAACACTTGGACATGGCATCATCTATACCTCCCCTCTCTCAAGGCATCGGGCAGCAACTCAAGATGTACTACAAAGAACCAATTGGCCAGCTAGACCCCAGCAATGCAGGTTGGATGGGCTTGGAAGGACACCATACACCGAGTGAATCAGAAATTTCAGTCTAGCTTGTTCTGATTTCCAAAGTTCTGCTCATGATCTTTCGTGCAGTTATATGATCCCAGCTGATCTAAGCTCATTGCTGGCGCATAGCCACTGCCCTGCTGCGCTGTTCATTTTCCACCTTTGCACAGATCTCTTCCTGGATCAGTTGATGTCTCTCTCCCCCATGGGCTTTATCATATTGGGGTCTTGCAATGCTACCAAAGCCAGCTCGTCCAACTGCCAGCAAGCTCACAATTAGAATCCCCATGTTTGCATTTTAGATCATTTTAGATATATATATTTATGCATTTAGATATATTTTAGATAATATAGATAATAGTTTAATTTAATACATTTAAAGTACACACACAAATAATTCTGCTACTATATATAATTCCATGTGGTTGTTTGTGATCTCTTAACTGATAGTTTTTTCCTTGGACAGGGTAAATGTATTAGTTGGGGTTGGGGAGAAAGAAACTAAAAGGCAAAGAGATGGACAAACAAACATTTGGTAAGCACAGTACACAAGAAAAGAAAAGGAAATGTTGGAAAGGAACTCAAGGCTTCAGTGTGTTTGCTCGTCCTTTACAAGAAGGGACTCCATCTCCGGTCCTGGAAGGCAACTGTGGCTGCAGGTTTTTAGTCTAACCCTGTTCTTAGCTAGTGACCAGTTTTTGCTGCCAATTAGCTCTTTTGCTTTAATTTTAAGTTACTTAATTCTAAAGTCTCAGACCTCTTAATTGTTTCTTTATTCCTTAATTAACAGACAAACAATAATGAGATACAAAATGAGCCGAAACATGACCAGCAACCTGTGTCCATCATACAATATCTGAAATGTTGATCTGCTCAGGTCACCAAAACATTTGATGGTGTTCTTAGAAAAAAAATCTACAGTTTTGTGCTGTATCAATCTGCTGTGTCAGACTGAAAACACCAATAAGTAATGGAATTAAAAAGCGGGTTTAATTAAAAACAAAAATTGGCTTCTAATTTAAAAATTGGTTGGAGTTTGAGGCCCCGACATAGCTGGCTATCTTTTGGCTCACTTCACAAATCATTTCTGTGTAGATGCTGATTAAGAAAAAAATGAAGTGATTCAGAGGACTGAATCTTAAAACATGAGTATACTAAAATGAAGAGAACATGTATCAATTAGCAGCAAAAACTGGTTACTAATTAAGAATAGGCTTAGTCTGAAAACCTGAAACCACAGTAGCACTCCAGGAATGAAGTTGGAGACCCCTATTTTACAAACTTATATGTGTATGCTTGTAAGAAGATGTAAGTGGGGGCCTAGGACTTAAAGATTGACACGCTTCATGGTTAGCTAAAAGTAACTTATCTAAAGATAGATAGATAGATAGATAGATAGATAGATAGATAGATAGATAGATAGATAGATAGATAGATAGATAGATAGATAGATAGATAGATAGATAGATACTTTATTAATCCCGATAAAGAGGAGGCAGACCATAGAAACTGATTCATTTGATGCATGGTTTTACATAAAATAGCCATTTTCAGGCATCATATAAATTGAAAGGATTTTAAAAACATTTTCAGACACTTGATCAGATTTGCCATTTACAGTCACTCCCATTCATCACACCTTACTGAAAAAGACAAAGACTTCAACAAATAAATCTATGACTACCTGACATGAAGCTTGCAGTTTGACCCTAATTTGAATCATTTACTGTAGGTTGCATGCTTTTCATATCTAACATACAGTATACTGTATGCCTGCTTTTTCTATAAAGCAATTCTATAAAGCAATGATTGAAATAAAGTAATGGGTATTACTTCTGTATCCAGCAGGGGGTGCTAGCTCCCTTGTTGGAATAAGTTCTTTTGTAATTGCAGCACGTAACCCAAAACTATATAGATATAATATAAAAGGCGATACCCCTCTCTTAGTTAAACGGCGGTAAGAAATCATAAAGGAGAAATAACTTATCTTTCTTTAATGACGGCTTACGCTGCATAACAGATGAAGGAAGCCAATGGCAAGAACCCAGTTTGGGAGTGGAAGCCCGATGTATGGAGTCTGCCATTTTCGTCACTGCGTTGAAAGGATTTTTCCAGATCGGATGACGTTATCTCCCATTCATTCTTCGACTTCAAAGGTGTGCCGGGCAATGATCCAAGGCTTTATACTCTTTCTTTATGTGCAGGCCCCCACTTAGATAAATAATGCCATTCCAAACAAGGCAAAGAGAGGATACAATTTCATGGTGAGTTTGACACACAGAAATAGTATACAATGCCCATTCTTGTCTTCTAATGCTTGCCTAGCAGTTCTAAAATGATGATCCCCTGTGCTAAATCTGACTTTGTATTAGCTGTGCATGTGAGTAGAAAGAAAAGTAGATTTATAAAATATTTCTACAGAGCACAGTGACTTATTAAACATAATAATACAATTATTACATACCTTACTAAAGCTGTCTCGCTGTTTAGCAATGGCCAATGAGTGAATCCCGGAAGGAGTGCAGTTCTTGAAGCAGCTCCAGCTGTGTGCTAAGATATTCTGGACTGCAGCTCTTTCGGGTGAAGCATTTCAAAGGCAGACCAACATACCCAACAATCACAGCAAGAGCAAGTCCATGGTAAGGTGTTCCTCACTGTGAGAATAAAGTGCCATATTGAGCAGAAAGTACACTGTGTCTATGATGGGAAATGAGTGAATATTAAAATTGTAAATAATGTGGGGTGTACATGTAAGTCAAGACTAATAATTTAGGCATTTCCAGTGTTAACTTGTCCACAAATATAAAAAGAACCTTAGGGCAGGGTTCTCAAACTCCGGTCTTGGAGGACTGCAGTGGCTGCAGGTTCTCTATACTGTCTTGGCTTGAAAAATGGATGTTTCTGCAAAGTTTTTAAGCTTTTCCTCTGTGCCCCATAGACTACAATACAAAGTGCCAGTGCAGGCAAGATGTTTTTTTTTTAAGAAATAGATAGAATACAATTTTGCATGGCATATATAGCATGTTTGTGAAGAAATACAGTAACTGTAACTTGATAAATGCTAAACTTAGCAAATAAAGTGCTTTTTGTGAACATTTTTTCATGATAAAACACTCACCCAGCATCATTGTCATGAGAGATGCATTAAAGAAAGTGGCTTCAGAGTTTGAGCTGGATAGAAGGATTTTGAATCACTAAGTTCATCTAAGTGCTCCTGGAAATGTGTGTTTTGTGTAACTGTTGTAGCAGTCCAGTGCCGCTAAGACTAACACCATCGATGAGGACCACAGGAACACACCCAGCCTTGGCCCGACTCGTACCCACTCACTCACCAAGACACAATTACACAAAGGATTAAATCAATAATAAAGTGGTATATTAAATGAAAAAGAGAAGGTAAAATGTGACTAAATAACAAACCAAATCAATCCCTCCCCTGATTCCCAGCCAGCGGTAACACAAATAACAAAACCTGTAAATGACAACCAGCACGAAAAACACTCACAACAAAGTCCAAAGCACATTCCGAACGTATTGGCAACAGATGATGATTAGAGAGTGGAAAATCAAGTGAATGGTTCACTGAAAGGAATGTAAACTTTGTCCTACAGGTTTCCTGTAGCAGCACGGTAACAGCTGATTGGGGAGTGCTCCCTCAGATGAAGAAGTTTCCAATCCACAACTCACATAAACAGGTGGACACAAGAGAGACCATATATCCAAACAGGAACAGTAAACAGGTGAGAACAGAAACAGAATAGACAGATGAAAAACAGTTCCTCTCACGTCTTGCCGGTTCCTCCTTTCAAGGGCCCGCCTCCTTCCCAGCAGCCCCCGTATCTTCTGCTGTAGTCCAATAGAGCAACACCCTCGGGGCAGCAGGAATATGCAGTCCTTTACTCCACAGCACTGCTACACTGTACAAAGTTAGAGCACAGCTGGACCTGGCAGTGATGTGGTAAGAGGAATTGACTTCAGAACCACAACCCACCACTAGGCCACACTGCAATATTTTAAATCAAATTAAAGGATGGGACCACACCGCACCGGCAGTTTCTCCTGGCAAAGGGAGAGTAGAGTTGTGTTGGGATGTTTTAACCAGCAAAAGAAGGATTCTATTCATTCTGGTGAGAAATAATTTTGTTTTAACTACATACTATATAGGAAAAAATGAAGAAGATCAAAAAAAGAAGTTTTATGGAGTAAAGTTTGGTAGAAACACGCTGTGTTTAATAAAACAATCCACAATTATGAAGAGCATATGTGAGGCAGACCCTGGTAACAAAAGTAAACAAACAACAGGGAATGTCGTCTATCCAAATTCTCACTGAGTCCTATTTGAAATGCTCACGGCACATCTGCTGTAGACATAAGCATATACAGATTTTACAACACACCTTCATGAACATCACAAAATCAGGGCATTCATCTTCTGAGGCCTGACAACAACAACAACAACAACATTCATTTCTATAGCACATTTTCATACAAATGATGTAGCTTTACAGGATGAAGAAAGAGAAAAAAAGACAAAATATAAAAATAAAATTAGGCAATACTAATTAACATAGAATGGAAGTAAGGTTTGATGGCAGAGGGGACAGACACCCAGCCCCCTCTAGGCATTCTACCTGACATAAATGACCTCAATCAGTCCTCATGGTTTTCAGGTTTCACATGGAAGAACTTGATGATGATGGTCATGTGGACCTCTGGCCTTCAATCCATCAATATAGGGAATGCATGGTGCTTTGATCAGGTGGTGGTGGTGCAGATCAACACCACAGAAAACCGGAAAAAGAACAGCAGAGAAAGTAGGGGTTAGTACGGATTGTGGAGCCACCATGAATAACAATGATAATTAAATGCATATACAGAATATCAGGGTTAAACTAACATGAAGCTATGAGAAAGTCATGTTAAAATAATGGGTTTTTAGCAGTGACGTGCTAACTCCCTTTAATACTTTCTGCTATGGTTCACTTTGTTGGCATAGACATATCAGTAGTTCTTGTACATGTAAACCTTTCTTTTTTTCCTTTTTTTGTTTTTTACTGTTGTTCCTTTACGTTTGATGGCCTCATAGCATGACACTATTGGAGAATTTGAACACAATAGGCAAGTACAGTGATTGTATGTTTCCCTTCAATTTGTATTCATGATTCTGTGATTTGCTATTAATTTTGAATAAGCAACTCCTAAATAAAATATGAACGCAATGTCTTAAAGAGAGGTAATCTAACAGGGCCTCATTTATTGAGGTTTATTGGGGGGGATGTTGGGTTATTGCATAAAACAAGTGGATGATTCTGGACAATGGAGAATTTGTTCAGTTTCTGTCCATTTGTGAAGTTACAAAAGGTAAAATATAAAATGATGCTTGATAATAGATGACGAGCGGCACGGTGGCGCGGCGGGTAGCGCTGCTGCCTCGCAGTTGGGAGATCTGGGGACCTGGGTTCGCTTCCCGGGTCCTCCCTGCGTGGAGCTTGCATGTTCTCCCCGTGTCTGCGTGGGTTTCCTCCGGGCGCTCCGGTTTCCTCCCACAGTCCAAAGATATGCAGGTTAGGTGGATTGGCGATTCTAAATTAGCCCTAGTGTGTGCTTGGTGTGTGGGTGTGTTTGTGTGTGTCCTGCGGTGGGTTGGCACCCTGCCCAGGATTGGTTCCTGCCTTGTGCCCTGTGTTGGTTGGGATTGGCTCCAGCAGACCCCCGTGACCCTGTGTTCGGATTCAGCGGGTTGGAAAATGGATGGATGGATGGATAATAGGTGACAGAGCACAGGATGGTGTGATTGCCTCACAGCTCTAAGGACCTGAGTTCAAATCCTGGCTCAAGCCTTTCTGTGGCATTTATATTGTCTCATGAATTCACAAGGGGCAGCAGTTATGTTCTGAAACAAAATTCAATTAAGCCATTATTAACACAATTTTATTTGCTCAGTTACTCTTCCAGAATTCGCTGATCCAGCCCATAATCATTCATCAAAACTTAGAACAAAAATCAATATTACCTCTAATATAAATAATAAATAAATAAAACAAACACAGGTGTGAGGAGTCAGTAGTATTTTTTTTCCACTCAGTCATAAACCATGCAGAAAACAAGTTCTGTAAATCTAATGTTGCAACTTTCTTGAAGGATCTTGCTTTACAATTTATTTAAAGTTAAAGGATAAGTTTGGTATTTTTCAAGTCAAAGTTATTTCTTCCCAGACATGGTATACAGTATGTGCATTTGTCTCATGAAATGGTGTCCTAATGTTATCCTTTATCCATGGGTTTGCCTTGGGTACATTTTAGACACTTTTTGGCACAATATATGTGAACGGTGAACAATGTTAAGTTAAATTATCAAGTGTAATTTATCCATCTATACATTTTTCTTCCTAACTCGCTCATCAAGGGTGGCTGGAGCCTAATAGAGCAAGTGTCGGGCACAAGGCAGGAACAGAACAGGATACCAGTCCAATGCAGGGTTCCTATAAAGATTCCTGGGAACTGCAGTCCCTCTAGATCAGCGCTTCCCAAACTCGGGCCTGGGGACCCCCTGTGGCTACAGGTTTTTGTTCCAACCAGATTCATAATTAGTCACAACACCTGATAACACTGATCTCACTTAATTAGCTGTTTTTTTTTCTCTTAAACTACATTCAGATCACAGCAGTATGATTTCTACATTTATAAAACATTTAGAAATATTTCTGCTTTTGCTATAGATTTAAATGCTTAACTCTCTTTTGTTGCTTTCATTATACTTTGCCGTTTCTCTGTGCAGTTTTCCCCCTTCGTTGTATCTTATTAATGACAATTAAAAATGAGCAGAGCAGACATGCTGGCAAACAACACTAAATAATCAAAGGCTGCAAATACTTTAGCTTCAGACCCATTACTTAGTAAATAATGGGTTCATTAAACAACTAGAGGGCGGCAAGGTGGCGCAGTGGGTAGCGCTGCTGCCTCGCAGTTAGGAGACCCGGGTTCGCCCTGTTATTGAGAGCAGCAGCTCTCTCTTATCCAAGCCAGAAGTTCCTTTGTATGCTGGGATATTTGTTTGTTATAATATACAGGGATGGGCAAAAGTAGTTTTACAGGTTGTTCGTATGGAAAAATGACATGCAGGTTATGACTGCTAGACTCAAGCACACTGTAGCAATAAGAAGAAAACAAAATAAACAAACAATACAAATACATAAAACAATAATTTATAAATAATGATTCAATAATAAACTCTCTGATTCGTGTACTCACAACTGTAAACCTGCTTTTGCCCACCCCTTTATATTTTCATGGATGGCACATCTGGGCTGGCATCCCTGCCCAGATGAGTCCCAGTCAATTACCTGGCTGGGAGGCCAGGAGAAAAATAAGCAGGATGCTTCCATCTTTGCCATGAGATTACCATGAGGGGCCAACAATTTCAGGAGTGAATCAATGCAGGGGAGGATAAAGGGCCCTTACCCAGCCAGGAGGGCATCAAAATGAAGTAATCTGAGAGAACTCCATACACTACATGGCAGCCTCCCTGGACCTTGGTAACAAAATAGACATCCACAGGGCATGCTGGGAACTGTAGTGCTGTGGAGCAGCCCTGTTGGGTTTCATGTGTACTGCCAGGAGGTGCTGCTAGGATTTATGATTCCTGCTTTTGGGGACTTTCACTTGTATCTGGAAGTGCTTCCAATAGGATATGCCCTAGCGCTGGAAGTACTCCAGGGTCTTGGATAAAAGGAGTCCTACTGCCTCAACAAAGTGAGTTGGAGTCAGGTGGAAGAAGATGAAATTCAACAGAGGAGTGGAAGGAGAGGAAAGAAACTTTAATCAGTTGTGGTCATTATACTATGGACTGTGGTTGTTTAATGAAGGCATAATAAACAACCTTTATTTGCACAGAATACTTACTGGTTATTTACTACTTACTGTATTTACTGCTGCTTCACACCTCCAGAATCCTTAATAAGGAACCTTTATTTGAACCTTTGACTGTATTGGGTGTAATTGTGTCTGAGTTTCAGGGCTCAGTGGTGCCCCCTTGTGGTCACTATAGATAGACAGATAGGTAGATAGTTACTGTATATAGTAAGTTTTTTTTTTTTATTTAATATTTTATTTTGTTTTGAGCTATTGTAAAGTTTTAATTTCCCCTTGGGGACAAATAAAGTAAATCTAATCATATCCTGAATTGATGTCATATACTGTGCAGTTTACAGGTTAAAGAAGGCTGAAATAAGTGATTATCCTACGTGATTTGGGGACGTACATTTAGGACTGAAGCCAAGAAATGCTTCTTTACACAAAGGGTTGTGGGAATAAACTCCCACGACAACCAGAAGCAGAAACCTTGACAGCTTTTAAGAAATATCTAGATAGCATATTGGGACAGCTATACAAACAAGCTTGATGGACTGAATGGTCTCCTCTCATTTGTCAAGTTTATATAATGTGCCGTGAATAAGAGCTTCTCTGTCTTAATATGTGTATTGCATTCATTCCATATGTTTAATGAATTGTACCCATGGTTATTTTGTGTCTTGCTCTTGATGGTTCCAGCATACACCTGGCCATCTAGACATGGTACTAGAATGAATGGACTCAGAAAAAGGTAGAATTTTTTGTTGTGACCTGTAGGGGGTGTTGCAGCACCTCAAAGCGCAGACACAACTACACTGATACAAGCCCCAGGGGTCTCATGTATAAATGGTGCATACGAACAAAAATGTCGCGTACGCCCGTTTCCACGCTCAAATTGTAATGTATAAAACCTAAACTTGCCGTAAAGCCACGCACATTTTCATGCCAGTTAAATGCTTGGTATACGCAAGTTCTCCGCACAGTTTTGCAAACTGGCAGCACCCAGACTCAAAGTAGTGCTTTTGTTCAAGTGTGGTTTCCCTTTGTTTTTTAGATTCACATCCCTGACGCGGCTTTATAAATACACTGAAATTAACCACATATTGTTTATTAGTTTAAGGCATCTGATTGTAATTAAAGTGTAACAATATAATGGTCCGCGGAATGGCCAAACTTTTCCAAATACCATAGCTGCTTTAGCATTGTTCCACTCAATGCACCACTCAGAGTATTTATATCACTGTATTTATATCACTGCGCGACATTATAAAGCGCAAATTTACATATGATGACGATATCATTTTTAAGATGAAATGCAGCAAAATACTGTATGTTTATTACATTATAAAGATAAAATGTTAACATCATTTAAATAATCTTCCATCCATCCAGCCATTATCCAACCCGCTGAATCCGAACACAGGGTCACGGGGGTCTGCTGGAGCCAATCCCAACCAACACAGGGCACAAGGCAGGAACCAATCCTGGGCAGGGCGCCAACCCACCGCAGGACACACACCAAGCACACACTAGGGCCAATTTAGAATTGCCAATCCACCTAACCTGCATGTCTTTGGACTGTGGGAGGAAACCGGAGCGCCCAGAGGAAACCCACGCAGACACGGGGAGAACATGCAAACTCCACGCAGGGAGGACCCGGGAAGCGAACCCAGATCTCCAAACTGCGAGGCAGCAGCACTACCCACTGCGCCACCGCGCCGCCCTTAAATAATCTTATTGTTAATAATTAAACATGTGAGGACACGGTGTCGCAGCGCTAGATAGTTCAGGGATTGTCCCTGTCTCGCACTGTATTCTTGCTGGGACTGGCACTACACTGGAAGAATAGATGGATAGAATAATTAAACATGTACTACAAAGATATTTCAATGTTCCTTAAAAGTTTTGAAGAATCGGCGTTCACAACCTACAGATGGCTTAACATCTATTACAGAGCTGATTGTGTGGCGATTGGTTACTTGGAGAAAGAAAAGGAAGGACAGGAATTGAGGGTTAGTACATTTGAAAGAGACAGTACTGCTGCAATAAATTATTTCCTCAAAGGTCGCACATGTCACATCAAACATCTTGCGGGAGGCAGGAACAATTTCTGGACAGGGCGCCAGCTCTATCACTATCACTGCGCCACCGTGTTCCCATGTTTAATAACATGCTGTAACTCCTATCATCATGAAAATGATATCAAGTATACATCTCAGTATTGAAATTATTCAGAGAGCTGTAATATCATGAATTTAATGGATTCTGTGTCCAGTTGGAGGAAGAGAAAGCCCGTTTAAGAAGCACGTAGTGATTCACACACACAGAGTACATAGAAGAACACATACAAAATGAAGCATTTAACGTACTACTTTAGTTACGGTGGTATTTGAGAACTGCGGTGATACTGGCACCCTGCCTGGCACCCTGTGTTGGCTGGGATTGGCTCCAGCAGACCCCCGTGACCCTGTAGTTAGGATATAGCGGGTTGGATAATGGATGGATGGATGGATGGTATTTGAGAAACTAGTAAATTAAACAATTTAAAGATGAAGTTTATGATGTTCTACTTTAATGACAAAATAAACTATGTGATAAAAATGTGAAATTTCAAGATTAAAGTTGACATTTCGAGCTTTTTTTCCTACTATGTCCCTATTTTTTTTTCTTTTCTCTGTACCCTAATAAGCTTTCATATGACACTCAGACGGTGGGCTACGATTCGCCTTTTCACTGCGACTTTGATATCTGACAACTTCTTTTTTATTTTGGGCACTGTTCAACACTCTATGTCACTCAATCAACTTCCTTTTGTTGCTTTCCTACTGTTTAAACCAGCAAATAGTACGCTTTTTCCTTGCCTCCACTTGGTATTTGCTGAAATTCTTCTTTTTTCCCCTGTGCTTTTGCCATTGTCTTTTCACAGAACGCTGAGCTTATGGGTTATTTATATTGATTTGCATATTCAAAGAGGCGTAATTCTGGGAGGAGCTGGGGCGTGGCAGTAGACGCGTGCATGTGTGTTACTTTTCACGCTGACCGGGATTTATGGAGCGGAAGAACATGGAAGTTGACGTTCGCACAAATTTATGCATCTGGATTTTTTTGTGCTTATGCACATTTCTGCTTTTGTCCGTACGCCATATTTTAGTCTGAATTCTACGCACAGCGTTATGCATGAGGCCCCAGGTGAAAATTCAAAGGCTTGAAGTAACCAAATATCTTACACAAAGGTATTTCCTCTACTACAATAGAAATCCTTAATTTCTGTTTCTTTTCTCCTCTTCCACTTCATCTAGGTGAACCTTGTCCATCCTCCATACCCAACTCCAACTTGCCTGTGTGAGAAAGAAGTGCTCTCATTATGCAGGACCTTGGAGTACTTCCGATGTTAGGGTCAAATGGAAGTCCCAGAAAGTCCCAGCAGGGTGCTCACACCCATGCTTGGCATCCTTTACAATGTATAGGACAAGACAAAATGTACTATGGTTTTATTGTTAAAGTCTATCAAAAAGGTTCAACCAGTGTGTGCCCCTTCATTATTAAAGACTATCCACCAAGATAGACATCACTGGTTTTAACTTTTACTGCCCTTAATTGTAACTATATAAGCTCTGCGGGGGACTGCCCCTCTTCCAAAGAAGGTGTTCTGTCTGTTGCTGATGTCTTAAGTTTCTCCACATGTGCTTGGGATGATAAATGGTGCTTGAATCCTCGCTGCTGATCTTCTCAGGCTCATTTCATGACACATGGAATACTATAGAGAACTATCTCACCATCACTAAACATACACCCTCACATCAAAAAGGGGTTTTAGTTATGGTGCAGAACAAAGATACAACAAAACACCATCATTTCACAGTTCTGTATTTTTCGACACAGAAGACATGAATTTGCTGTAGACATGAGTAACCTTATTTTATTCATTTTGGCTTCATCAGCAATTGCACAATTTTGAAGGACTAAATTTATTAATGTAGATTTTGCTTCTGTCAAAATTGCAGAGTTTCAGAGTTGTTTCTAACTCCTCCCAAACAAAAATGTAAATGTCAAGTATTACACATAGGAGGTAAAAATATTAGGTTTGAATACACAATGGGAGGTCTGAAAATCAAAACTGAGAGTACACCTTACGAGAAGGATTTAGGAGTCTTAGTGGACTCGACGCTATCGACTTCCAGACAGTGTTCAGAAGCCATTAAGAAGACTAACAGAATGTCAGGTTATATAGTGCCCTGATGTGTGGAGTAGAAGTCCAAAGAGGTTCTGCTCAACCTTTATAACACACTGGTGAGGCCTCATCTGGAGTACTGTGTGCAGTTTTGGTCTCCAGGCTACAAAAAGGACATAGCAGCACTAGAAAAGGTCCAGAGAAGAGCAACTAGGCTGATTCTAGAGCTACAGGGGTTGAGTTATGAGGAAAGATTAAAAGAGCTGAGCCTTCTCAGTTTATGCAAAAGAACATTAAGAGGTGACATGACTGAATTGTTTAAAATTATGAAGGGAATTAATCCAGTGGATCAAGACTGTTATTTTAAAATGAGTTTACCAAGAACACGGGGATACAGCTAGAAACTTGTTAAGGGTAAATTTTGCACAAATATTAGGAATTTTTTCTTTACAAAGAGAACCACAGACACATGGAATAAGATGCCTGTTCTTTTCTAGATCGTTCTACTGTTCTAATGTTCAGAATCTTTGATAGGGTGACATAGTGGTTTGGTGGTTGTCACTACTGCCACAGAATCCTGTCAGGCCACTGTTTGCTCAAATGCTTGGGTGGGATTTTCTCTTAGTGTCACAGTTTTTACTGGCACATTTGTATTGAGACTTTAAACTGCCACAATATGTGTGAATTTGAATGTACCCAGCAAGGGACAGGCAACCCATCTAAACATGGCTCCAACCTTGTGCCCAGTGCTGCTAGAATTAGGCTTTGGTCCTCTTTGACCCTGAACTTAATTTAGCAGACTTGATAATGGATATACACTTGTGTTGATGTATATACATGATACATATTCTTCCATCTTGTTCAAAACACAGCTCTGCAGCTCTCTGAGTGTTCATTTAGTTTTGCAACACCTGCTCAATGGAGCTCTTCTTTTTTGTTCTGTTTATGAGTCTTCATCAATACTAATGAAAAAATCAGTTTCTAGTTTCTACATCAGGCAGTTTTTATACCAAGTCTGTTGAGGCAGAGAATATTTTCCTTTCAGAAGTGGTCAACATCAAAAGGACAATAGAAGGGAAAAGGGTTTGCTTCCTTTTTAGAATTCAATTCTTCTTTGCAGTGGTTGAAAGTGTTATTTTAATGATTCACAAACACCCTGAAGAATTACCGGTAAGTTTTAAATATTAGCAAAATGATTTACTTCACCATTATTTGAGAACGGACTTTAACATGAGTTTTTTTTTTCTCCCCATCAAACAGTGACAGAGTATTAAGTTATGTTAGATACAAATATGAAGGAAAGTCATTCTGTGTAAATGAGAACAGGATATGAAAATATTTCTGGGAGTCTGTCCAAAATTTCAGCACAGTCAGGACCACAAAAGACCAACACACCACCCCAATTTATCACAGGGAGGTCAAACAGACAGATATGCCCATTGTTTGTGTCTTAGCCTACACATTACACATTCTAAAGGTTATCCCAATTAACTGCCTGCTCTCCATGTTGCTTTTCCCTTCAAGAGCAGTAGAGGACCTTAATAGTCTTAAAATGTTGTTAGACTCATTGACTCAATAACGGTGGAAAAAAAATGTTTTTTTTCCAATGTGCTAAATTTCATATAAGACTCAAAATGTGATGCCCTGTAGGACATTGATAAGTATGAATATCTTGATTCTGGTCAAGTGTGACATTTGGTGAAAATGTGCATCTTCATGTTATGATATGGATTTTTCTCCAAAGTGAAATGGGAGAGACCTCCAAAACAAGCTAAGGAGCAGGCCAGAAAGAAGAAAAGTATTTACAAAAAGAACAACATAGGATAAGCTACCAGCTCAACCCCACCTAACTCTGCTAGGGGTCACCATCTGCAAACCATAGGCTCCCTTCTCTTTTTTAACTGTTCAGAAGGTTGTTCTACTCTCAAAGACAAAAGACAGTGACTAGGATTTGTCTTGTACTGTCACTGGGTTGGCAAAACCAATCATAGACAACATACATCTTGCTCCCGCCACAGAAGAGGCTCAATGTGACATTACTTATATGCTGCAATCCCATCTGCAAGAACCAGGCACACATATGCCTGACCGTAGACGGCTCACTCTCCATCCCTGAATCCTGTAAGCAACATCAGCAAATCTTTACCTGGGCCCTTCAAACTTCAAATGTCCTTTGCTTTCTTCTGCTGCCTCTCACTGGCATGGACTGCTGTCCCCCTGTCCTGAGACACACACACACACACACGGGTCGTGGAGCACTCTATGACTGAATGTTTCCCAGGTGCAAGCAGCCATCTAGCTCCACAGTCTTCAACTTACTGGAGCCTCATGCACTCCATCATCTGCCAAGTGCCACTGAAAACTATATATAAATACAAGATAGGATGGGAATAGTTCATAAAACCTAAGCAAAGTTAATTTTGTGATGTGACCCATCACAAGGTTCTTCTGACTTCAGCTGGAGCGGGCCAAAAATTAGGGAGCTGTCAAAATAACTATAAAAATCCCAAAAAAAAGAAAAAGCAGGAGGATAACCATCAACCCCCTATGTGTGCAAAAAAGGGTAACAATTAATATTTATTAATCAAAGATTTAACAGAAAAAATGGAAAATAAAGTACAAAAGCTCAAAACAGTAAAAAGATGCATTAGGAATTGCCTATAGTTGCACAGCAAACAAAGTTCAAATGACAGTCCACAAACCATAATCCTTAATATGAAATGAAGAGCAATCAAAAAGTAGAAAATTCCAACACTAAAGACAGTAGTACACACAGAAATTCTTCAAAAGAATGATTCCCACTTCTGTGCCTTCCCTGCGAGTTTAAAGAGCCTGAAGAAGGGCTCAGATGAGGTGACATTAGGATGGCCCACAACACTTGAGGCACCACCTTAAAGAACATAAAACACAACTAAATTTAAAGAGACAATAAAGAATCATACACATTACAGAAAAATATGTAAAGCACAAAATTACTCAAAAACAACAAAAAATAAGAATAAAATGAATATAAATATGCTAATACATAACACTTCAGAGTTCAAACATTTGTTCCTGTCTTTCAATTACATCAATTATATGTGCTCATGTGATAGTAGCTGCATTATTTTGACAAATAATACAGGGGCACAAAGGAGTTCATTTTTATTGGCTGTGTGTTATAATTTGACTTGTGTAAATGTTTAGGAGATCATATACTCAATTTTTGGGATTTTTCTAGTCATTGATTTTGATTCTCAAATCCGTTTTTGATTATTTTGTGAACATTTATCATTAAGATTTTTGGGCTGGTTCAGCATTTTATTTTATTTTATTTTTGTGGTCAATGCTAAATCATGCTTCTTTCATTAGGGTGGAATTACAAAAGGTTAGGGCATGCCTTCTGTGGTTGTGACCTACAGGAGAAGACACAATGGGTTTAAAGGTCACCCTAGAGATTTCTTCCTTATCCAAGTTGATGGATTCCAAACACCCTTCTTGGTTTTCAAAATGAATAATTTATTTTAATCTCAGTTTTTTTGATTCATGCTTAATAATTTAGTTTTGGTAACTGTGTGTGTGTCTTTCTGGTAATGACCCTTTTTTAGCACCTGCTCAGCCCAGGGCTGCAGGAGACAACAGAGAATGGTGAAACTGGTATAGAATATCTCCAGTAAACACCTTCCTTGTGTTCAGGACATATCTAAAATGTAAATGTGTGTGTGTGTGTGTGTGCCTGTGTGTGTGTGTGTGTGTGTGTGTGTGTGTGTGTGTGTGTGTGCGTGCGTGTGTGTGTGTGTGTGTGTGTGTGTGTGTGTGTGTGTGTGCGCGCGCACGTGTGTGTGTGTGTGTGCATATTTGTCCTTTATACAGCTCCAGATCATTTTGAAAATGTTTCACACATATCCCACTTTTTAACTATTTTAAAGTCCACAGTTTTGACCCTGGGTGTACCTTTGGTCGGAGGCTCCATTTAACTACACTGAGTTTTAAAGATAGATAATTATCTGCTCTTGTATCAAATGTGTGTTTTGTATTCATTTTCTGCGGTTGATATTATACGACTGTTGCAAACAAGGTGAAAAGGGTGTGATACCTCCAAGGAAAGCTTCAAAGCAGGTAAGAACTTTCACTAGCCTGTCCAGAAGAGGCTCGCCCCAAGTCAGCCAGTCCCTAGCTACTACCTGTTGGCTACGGCCTATGCAGGACTAAAACAAGGACTGGTTTAAAAACTTCAAAATACAAGGAAAGTTCCAGAAATATACCAATATGCCCTACATGTGAGAGGGTGACTATAAACTTCTGTCTTGTGAATAAAAGCTAATGTGTTGTAAAATGGAGTAACAAGAATGGTGAAATGGATGTGAGAAGAATAAACAAAGCAACTTTACCCATCCAGTTCACCTTGCTCCAACAGTTAACTGCAGATGTTGGCTGCGCTAGGCCTAAAAATGAAGAAAATTGGGTTAAAGTTCAAAAAGCAAACTTAAATTCTCCAAAATGCCTCAAAAGAAGGAGAGAAATATGGAAAACTTCAACTTGTGACCCAAAAGGCAGAACAAATCCTTTATAAAATAAAAATATGTATTTAAACAAAAAGAGAAACAAAAGAATGCTTGAATGAAAGAACGATGAAGGTCTCAGGACTGTTGATCTGCTAAGGTCTCCAAAACATTTTAACAGTGTTCTTAGAAAAAGCAAAATCAACAATTTTGGAGATGCATGCTATTGAACAATGAGAGCAGCAACAAGGAATGGAATTAAAGGACGGGTCTAATGAACAACAAGAATCCATATCTAATTAAGCAATTGGTTATAACTGAAGTCCCTAACCTAGTTGGTCTTCTGTTGGCTCACTCACTTCACATTTCATTTCTGTTTGGGTGCCATTTAAGGAAAGAAATTAAGGAATTCAGAGGAACGATGAAGAAATTCAAGGGAACAAATATTAAAAAAACAAGTCAATTAAAATTAATTCAAAAGAAGTTAATTAGCAGCAAGAACAGGTGACTAATCAAGAAAAGGGTTAGAATGAAAACCTGCAGCTACTGAGGCCCTGCAGGACCAGAGTTGGAGACCAGTGGAATACATGCTTCTTGATTACTTATTAGTGATGTACTGTTTCTGTAAACAATCATAAGTGGAAAAATCTAAAAACATTAAAAATAATAATTCAAAACTATCAAAAGCAATAATAACATAAAAAATAAATACAAGCCAGAGGAAAAATCCTGATTGTAATATAACAACCACTATCGCTAGTCTGTGGGAGACATGCAAATAAACTGAATAATGCGTTTAAACTTAAACTTAACACAAGCCTATTGCATCAAGATCATGCCCAGAGTGGTGGACTTTTGGGCCATTACAGCATGAAAAGCAGTAGATTATGGGCTATCTAGAAAGCAATTAAACAGCCTCAATTGAACCCCCAAGTTAATTTCATCCGTCCTGGAATTGTCCCTTTTCCTCTCTTCTATTGCTAGCTGTTCAAATCTTCAATTAGTTTAATTTCTTTGAAATTTAAGCTAAATATAAGTTTTGCTATTTAAATAGATGTGTGTTTATGTACTTCTTCTTCTTTCGGCTGCTCTTGTTAGGGGTTGCCACAGCGGATCATCTTCTTCCATATCTGTCTGTCCTCTGCATCTTGTTCTGTTACACCCATCACCTGCATGTCCTCTCTCACCACATCCATAAACCTTCTCTTAGGCCTTCCTCTTTTCCTCTTCCCTGGCAGTTCTATCCTTAGCATCCTTCTCCCAATATACCCAGCATCTCTCCTCTGCACATTTCCAAACCAACGCAATCTCGCCTCTCTGACTTTGTCTCCCAACCATCCAACTTGAGCTGACCCTCTAATGTACTCATTTCTAATCCTGTCCATACTCGTCACACCCAGTGCAAATCTTAACATCTTTAACTCTGCCACCTCCAGCTCTGTCTCCTGCTCTCTGGTCAGTGCCACCGTCTCCAACCCATGTAACATAGCTGGTCTCACTACCGTCCTGTAGACCTTCCCTTTCACTCTTGCTGATACCCGTCTGTCGCAAATTACTCCTGATACTCTTCTCCACCCAATTCCACAATGCCTGCACTCTCTTTTTCACCTCTCTTCCACAATCCCTGTTACTCTGAATTGTTGATCCCAAGTATTTAAACTCATTCACCTTCGCCAACTCTACTCCCTGTATCCCCACCATTCCACTGACCTCCTTCTCATTTACACACATGTATTCTGTCTTGCTCCTACTGACCTTCATTCCTCTCCTCTCTAGATCATATCTCCACCTCTCCAGGGTCTCCTCAAGCTGCTCCCTACTCTCGCTAAAGATCACAATATCATCAGCAAACATCATAGTCCACGGGGACTCCTGTCAAATCTCGTCTGTCAACCTGTCAATCACCATTGCAAATAAGAAAGGGCTCAGTGCCGATCCCTGATGTAATCCCACCTCCACCTTGAATGCATCCGTCGCTCCTACCGCAGACCTCACCTCTGTCACACTTTCCTCGTACATATCCTGTACAACTCTTACGTACTTCTCTGCCACTCCCGACGTCCTCATACAATACCACAGCTCCTCTCGAGGCACCCTGTCATATGCTTTCTCCAGGTCCACAAAGACACAATGCAACTCCTTCTGGCCTTCTCTAAACTTCTTCATCAACATCCTCAGAGCAAACATTGCATATGTGGTGCTCTTTCTTGGCATGAAACCATACTGCTGCTCACTAATCATCACCTCACTTCTTAACCGAGCTTCCACTACTCTTTCCCATAACTTCATGCTGTGGCTCATCAATTTCAACCCCCTGTAGTTACTGCAGTCCTGCACATCCCCCTTATTCTTAAATATCAGCACCAGTACACTTCTTCTCCACTCCTCAGGCATCCTCTCACTTTCCGAGATTCCATTAAACAATCTGGTTAAAAACTCTACTGCCATCTCTCCTAAACACCACCATGCTTCCATAGGTACAGTATGCCATCTGGACCAATGGCCTTTCCATTTTTCATCCTCTTTATAGCTGTCCTTACTTCCTTCCTGCTAATCCGTTGCACTTCCTGATTCACTATCTCCACATCATCCAACCTCTTCTCTCTCTCGTTCTCTTTATTCATCAGCCTCTCAAAGTACTCTTTCCATCTGCTCAACACACTCTCCTCGCTTGTGAGTACATTTCCATCTTTATCCTTTATCACCCTAATCTGCTGCACATCTTTCCCAGCTCGGTCCCTCTGTCTAGCCAATCAGTCCAGGTCCTTTTCTCCCTCCTTTGTGTTGAACCTCTCATACAACTCATCATATGCCTTTTTTTTAGCCATCGCCACCTCTCTCTTCACCTTGCGCCTTATCTCCTTGTACTCTTGTCTACTTTCTGCATCTCTCTGCCTATCCCACTTCTTATTTGCTATCCTCTTCCTCTGTATACTCTCCTGTATTTCCTCATTCCACCACCAGGTTTCCTGTTCCTCCTTTCTCTGTCCAGATGTCACTCCAAGCACCCTTCTACCTGTCACCCTTATTACATCTGCTGTTGTTTCCCAGCTGTCTGGTAACTCTTCACTGCCACCCAGTGCCTGTCTCACCTCCTCCCTAAACTCAACATTGCAGTCTTCCTTTTTCAACTTCCACCATTTGATCCTTGACTCTGTCCTCACTCTCTTCCTCTTCTTGATCTCCAATGTCATCCTACAGACCACCATCCTATGCTGCTTAACTACACTTTCCCCTGCCACCACTTTGCAGTCTTTAATCTCCTTCAGAGCAACTCTTCTACATAGGATATAATCTACCTGTGTCCATCTTCCTCCACTCTTGTACGTAACCCTATGTTCCTCCCTCTTCTTAAAATACGCTTTCACCACAGCCATGTCCATCCTTTTGGCAAAATCCACTATCCTCTGACCTTCTTCATTCCTCTCGTTGACACCATACCTACCCATCACCTCCTAATCTCCACTGTTCCCTTCACCAACATGCCCATTGAAATCCGCTCCAATCACCACTTTCTGTCTCTTGGGTACACTTTTCATCACTTCATCCAACTCACTCCAAAAATCTTCTTTCTCACCCATTGCACACCCAACTTGCAGTGCATATGCACTAACAACATTCATCATCACACCTCCAATTTCCAGCTTCATAATCATTACTCTGCCTGACACTCTTTTCACCTCCAGAACACTCTTATACTCTTCCTTCAGAATAACCCCTGCTCCATTTCTCCTCCCAGCCACACCATGATAGAACAATTTGAATCCACCTCCGATCCACCTGGCCTTACTCCTCTTCCATTTAGCCTCTTGCACACACAATATATCAACCTTCCTTCTCTCCATCATATCGGCTAACCCTCTCCCCTTACCAGTCATACTGCCAACATTCAAAGTTCCTACCCTCAGTTCCACTCTACTTTCCTCCTCTCCTCCTGCCTCCGGACACGTCTCCCCCCTCTTCTTCGGCCAACAGTAGCCCAATTTCCACCAGCACCCTGTTGGCTAACAGTACTGGTGGCAGTCGTTGTTAACCCAGGGCTCGACCTATGAGGTATGGAAATTTGTATTGTTGTCCGCATATTGATTTGGCAAAATTTTACACCGGATCCCCTTCCTGATGTAATCTTCCCCATTTTTCCGGGCTTGGGACTGGCACAAAGAAACACACTGGTTTGTGCATCCCCTGTGGCTGGGTTATGTGTGTTTATGTATAAATTGAACATATTTTGTGTTTGCATGGCTGTATATTTGTTAATCTGTGCATGTGCTCTACTTAAAAATAAACTGAATGGAACAGGACAGGCAGGCATGACAGAAAGAACACATGCAGTAGTAATCATTGATCATTCACCTACCCTGCTCAAATCCTTTAGACTAGACTACACTACAACACTGCATTATGATCTTCAAACATCTCGATCTCATGGTGTAACCGTGAGATGGTGTACCATTAACTCCATGATTGGTCTGTATTATGTTACAGTACACTACATCATTGTTTCTGGTTTACAGCTCTTTGTGGGTCCTACACACCAAATGTTCAGCTCTGTATCCTTGTATAGTGTTTATATTCATTAAAGTAACATATGGGTGGGGAATATTGGGTTGACTGTGGTGCCTGAAGCTTCACTGATTCTTTAAGAGAGAGAGGTTTTGGGAAGGAGAGATGAATGAGCTCTTTATCTTCTGAGATGCCTAGGACAGAGTAGTCTCTAAGCAGGATGAAGATGTACCTGCAGCAATCCAGAAGTGGCCGAGTGAGGATGCATCAGGCCAAAATAATCAATGGTTTCAATGCCTCTTTTTCTGTTCACTTTCCCTCCCAGGCTGCTAGTGTGGGTGACAGAAACTGAAGCTGCTGACCCATTCTTGTAGTTTCAAGGTTTTTAAGTCTTTTTGTGGTTCCTGAAGTTCTTTATTATTCAAAAATTACCACTCTCAGGGTAGAACTCTGCAGGTAATCTACCCCAGCTTGCTTGGAGTTTTCACATATGGTGTGCTGATTTTTGAAGATTGGTCCTTCAGTTGTCCCTAAAAAGAAGAATGCTGTTTTCTGCAACAGCAGTAAACTAAGGTAAACCTCACTGACTAGTGGGCTCATTTTGGTCTGGAATTATAATTTGATTACAGTCAATAAGTCAAGTTGATACTTATGTTGACAGTTTATTATTTATCCTCGTGATGCCATTTGCAGGCATCATGTGATTGTGATTGTTGTGTTGGTGTAGTCACACAATATATGATATATGAACGTGATGATCACTTTAGTGGATAAAGCTTACCGTCAACTCTTCCTTATCATAGTTAGTTTCTAAATTCAAGTAGGATCCAGCACAAGGTCCGTCTCTCTGGTTTTTGCTTTGCTGTTGACTCCAGATTAACGTCTAGCCCTTCTATGTTGGATTTTTTCTGATTATATGGTTTTGCCACCCTGCTTTTACCAAACATCTCCTGGCCATTTTCACTCTGTCACAATTATCCTCAAGCATGCTTTGTGTTCTCACAATATAAGGGTGTTATTATGAGCATGCTGAAGGTGCTCAATATTATTGTGAGGAAATAAACCAGGAAATGCAATGACAGGGGTTGGGAGGGTGATAGCACTGCTGCCTCACAGTAAAGGTTGCGTGTTCTCCCTGTGTTTAGGTGAGTTTTCTATAGGTGCTCCGGCTTCCTCCCTCTGTCCAAAGACATGCAGGTTAGGTGAACTGGTGACACTAAATTGCACCATGGGTGTGTTACTTTAATAAATTTACATAAATTCCATTTTGCCATTCTGGGGTACTGAGTATCGCTTGATGAGGCAAAAAATTAATTTAAATAAATTATAGCACAAGGCTGCAACTTAACAAAATGTGAAAAAATTAAACAGCCTGTACACCTTCTGAAGGCACTGTACACCAAAGTTTGCAACATTTCAATAAAAATTTGAATCCACTGGATTGTCACAGAAACACAGACACTGGGAAATAACAACTTACTTAATTAAGCTAGGAGTCCAAATAAAAGCAGCCGTTAGATTGAATTGCTCTTCAGGACTGAACTTGAGAACCATATAGACCACCAGACCATTTGGCCAATTATGTGACCATCCATCCATTATCCAACCTGCTATATCCTAACTACAGGGTCACGGGAGTCTGCTGGAGTCAACCCCAGCCAACATAGGGCGCAAGGCAGGAAACAAACCCCGGGCAGGGTGCCAGCCCACCACAGGACACACACACACACCCACACACTCACCAAGCACACACTAGGGACCATTTAGGATCGCCAATGCACCTAACCTGCATGTCTTTGGACTGTGAGAGGAAACCGGAGCACCCGGAGGAAACCCATGCAGACATGGGGAGAACATGCAAACTCCACGCAGGGAGGACCCGGGAAGCGAACCCAGGTCTCCTTACTGCGAGGCAGCAGCGCTCCAATTATGTTACCTCATTCCTATATGTTTGAGAGGAGTCCCACAGGACTAGATAGATAGATAGATAGATAGATAGATAGATAGATAGATAGATAGATAGATAGATAGATAGATAGATAGATAGATAGATAGATAGATAGATAGATAGATAGATAGATAGATAGATAGATAGATAGATAGATAGATAGATAGATAGATAGATAGATAGATACTTTATTAATCCCAAGGGGAAATTCACAAGTTGTCTCAAATGGATATGGGAGGTTTGGGGCACAAAGAGGGCAGTCTTCCTGGGCCTTCCACCAGCTACATACCCCTTGACTTCACAATCCACAATCCCTCTTCACATACTTATAAACACATGTGAAAAACATAAATGGTTTAATAAAGCAACACACAAAAACTATGAAATAAAGTATGAAATAAAGTATACTATCCATACACCACCTAATGCCTGGTTACGCCTGTCTCACTCAGGACCCCAGACTCGTTGAGATGGGTCTGCCCACATAAGTAGAGGGCTCAGTAACTTTGTCCATTCACGTGGAGCACACATGTCAATCATGCACATTAAATAAAGGACTGGTGTGGTTGGGGTAAGGAGCTTAATGGTGGTGTCCTTCATCTTTACTATTATCAATGCGGCAACTAGAATATCCAACAGCTGAAAATGCAAGCACTAAATAAGTCAAATTAAATAGGTTTGAAATAAATGCAGTGCCTTGGAAAGATTAACACCCATCCACAACTGTCTGAAGGTGGTCAGCCTACCACGAGTTTACAGTTACTAAATGAGGCTGGTGTTAGCTACCTAGAGACTATGGAGTGTTCAGACAACTATACCTCATTAAAGTATATACACAAAGAAATTTTGTTCAGTATGACATTTCTTGGGACCTGGAGAAAGCATATGACAGGGTGCCTCGAGAGGAGCTGTGGTATTGTATGAGGAAGTCGGGAGTGGCAGAGAAGTAAGTAAGAGTTGTACAAGATATGTACGAGGGAAGTGTGACAGTGGTGAGGTCTGCAGTAGGAGTGACAGATGCATTCATTGTGGTGGTGGGATTACATCAGGGATCGGCTCTGAGCCATTTCTTATTTGCAATGGTGATTGACAGGTTGACAGACGAGATTAGACAGGAGTCCCCGTGGACTATGATGTTTGCTGATGACATTGTGATCAGCTGAAGATATGCTCTAGAGAGGAGAGGAATAAAGGTCAGTAGGAACAAGACAGAATACATGTGTGTAAATGAGATGGAGATCAGTGGAATGGTCAGGATGCATGGAGTAGAGTTGGCGAAGGTGGATGAGTTTAAATTCTTGGGATCAACAATTCAAAGTAACAGGGATTTTGGAAGACAGGTGAAAAAGAGAGTGCAGGCAGGGTGTAATGGGTGGAGAAGAGTGTCAGGAGTAATCTGTGACAGACGGGTATCAGCAAGAGTGAAAGGGAAGGTCTACAGGACGGTAGTGAGACCAGCTATGTTATATGAGTTGGAGACTTTGGCACTGACCAGAAGGCAGGAGACAGAGCTGGAGGTAGCAGAGTTAAAGATGGTAAGATTTGCATTGGGTGTGACGAGGATGGACAGGATTAGAAATAAGTAAATTAGAGGGTCGGCTCAGGTTGGACGGTTGGGAGACAAAGAAAGAGAGGCGAGATTGCATTGGTTTGGACATTTGCAGAGGAGAGATGCTGGGTATATTGGGAAAAGGCTGCTAAGGATAGAGCTGCCAGGCAAGAGGAAAAGAGGAAGGCCTAAGAGGAGGTTTATGGATGTGGTGAGAGAGGACATGCAGGTGGTGAGTGGGACAGAGCAAGATTTAGAGGACAGGAAGGTATTGAAAAAGATGACCCACTGTGGCAACCCCTAACAGGACCAGCCGAAAAAAGAAGAAGATGACGTTACTTTGCTCCCATTCTATTCCCAATGCCTGTTTATTTACAACAACTCTTACACCCACTTCTGACATTTTACGATTCACTAAGCTGAAGCCACCTAAACCACACTACACTGCATTTCTTGTTGCCGTTTTTGATTTGTTTGGATGGCCTTGGTTTTGAGTGTAAGTAACGTAGATAGTTTGGGCTTAAAGGGGTTGAGTACATCAATCTTTAGTGCATACATTTTTTAAGCAAAAGACAAACAGCCTGAAAAAAAATGGGCTTTGTACACACTTAAAAATCCTGGCTCTTTAGTAGCACTTTGCTGGGTTGTGAGGTTCCTTGTAGAACCTTTGATTGAACCATTTCATTTGTATATGAAGTTGGTTCTTTGGGATTTGTGTGGACAAAACAGAAATCTTTCAATTACAGTAGGCAGGATATTAACAGATTGAAAAACCCTGAACTTAGACTGTGTGATTGCATGCACCAAGAGTCCTTTTAAAATCAGCAACCCATTGGTATCTGACTAATCTGTTACCATCTATTCATGGATATTTATGGAGCCTCTTACAGGTCTAATTAAATAAAGGCTCTTTCTGGAACCTTTATCTTGATGGTTCTTTTGAGTAGCAAAAATGATTTCCCTATGGCATCACTCTGAAGAACAACTTTGGTTTCTTTATTTTTAAGAGCGTAGTCAGTGTACAATTCAGATCAGGAAAAAAAATTACAGAATTTGAAAGTAGAAAAAATAACACTGATGTAAGTATGTAAATATCACTCGCTTTTGTCAATGCCAGTTAGCAAACTTATCCTTAAGCCATATGTTTGACTTTGGAAAATGCCTGGAGGTAAACTACAGACAGTTACAGCCTACTGGTTATTGCTGATGTTAGTGGAAACGCACCACAATGTAAAGAGCACCAACAAGAAATCCAAGTCACAACGTACGCCTTACTGTTAATAGTGTTAATAACGCTACACAGCCACTGGGTGGCGCTGCTGTCTCACGGATTCGGAGTCCTAAGTTGGAATCCCGCTAACTGAATGGAGTCTCCACGCAGTATTTATTAACCTCTACTTTTCTCGGCTTTCTTTTCCAGTTTTTCCATGTCACCGTCACCTGATCGAGGCACCGTGAAGCCACATGTAATGTTAGAATGAATTTGGACCAAACAACCAATCGTCAACAAGACTCACTACATCGAATCCCCTGGAATGACGCCTGGAAACAATCAATGGAATGCCCAGTGAGGACTGGAGGTCCTGGGGCCTTGAAGCTTTACAGATTTCTTTTTTTTTTTTCTTTTCTTTTTTTTAAATCTTAACTGGAGTTTGTTTTTTAATATTTTTTATCTGACTTTTTTTTTTCTGTCCTCTAGGCCATTTGACCTCATCATCGCATTCAGCTTTATTGGTTTAGAATATCATGCTCTATATATTTAATACTATACTCTCTTTCTCTCTCTCTCTCATTATATATAAACGCTATATTTGATTTATTACACGTCAATATTGCTGCTACTTCTTTGTCTTGTCTTTGCACAATGTCTTGTTTTGTTTGTGTTTCAATTTTAATTTTAAATTTTAATTTTATATTTTTATTCTAATTCAGATTTTTATTTTATTTTAATTTTTTATTTGCACTTCACGTTGTTACACTGTGGACCCTGAGTTTCGCAATTTCGTCTATCTGTATACTTGTATATGGTTGAGACTGAAAATAAAGTTCGTTTTGACTTTCTTTTTCTTTTGATTTTTGTTATTTATTCATTATTCTTAACTAATTTAGATTTTTTTCTTTTCTTAGTTGGGAGTCAACTCTGCCCAGGATTGCAGCTCAGTCCTGGGAAGTTACCAGAAAAAGAGACCTACGTGTATATAAATACAAGCATAAACAAGAGAAAGGTGCGGACTGCACACTGCACTTCCCGTAGCAGTCCGCTGTTCGCTAGTTATTCCAGACACTAATTAGGGTGCCATGTTGCTTATTTAAAGTGATCAAGACGTCGTTTAGCCCGTCATTGGGTGGCAGAAAACGGGGATATTCACAGCGTACGTCTATAACAATTGGCAGACGTGGACAGAGCTGTTTTATTTGCACACTGTAACGCCTTGATGTGGTTTGCATAACTTTGTACGACTTCCCAAGACCACCAGTTGCAACAGAGCTTCCTGGCTGTGTCACTGATATCAGGACAATAGGGCACGGAGGGCGCAATGGCTGGTACAGCTGCCTCGCAGCTGTCGGGCCCAAACGTGTCTGATACAAAATATTTTTATTACCTGCTGTGAAGAAGCACAAACGAAATACCTTTAAAAATCCACGTAAAAGTTACTGACATGGTTGTGTCAAAATTTTTCAAACCATCGTTGAGAGTATACAGAATGTCATTAAAGTAAAAGTCACACTCGTGTCCAAAATGCCTTTTTCAAAAGATATGTAAATCAGCCATAACCAGTGCCGGTCGAAGCCCATTTGGAGCCTTAGGTGGGGATGCCAAACGTCGCCGCTCGTTGCCCATAACGGCTAGTCGGTATTATGGGACTTCAGTTTGTCCTCCTCAGTGTCCTGTCGCGATGAACGGAGCCTGCACACTTTCATAAACGGTGCCCAGCCAGTAACGGCAACCGCCTACTATATGTCGCGTAATGGATGGACCGGCTCTGGCCATGACTGTCAAGTCAGTGTCACTTAATTAATCATGGAATAAGATTAAGTCATAGTGCCAGCCTGATCATGTCACGCAGCGCCAGTGTTCTTGGAAATAATACAGCATCAAAAAATTGTAGCACTTGCAATATGAAGCATAACAGTTTTGCAATTGTTTACTGAGAAGATTCACAGTAAGGTAATACTGGCTAATCATGGTGCAGAAGAGTGGCGACCTTTTGGAAATGTAGATCAGCGACTAAGAAATTCACTTGACCCTAAAAACCTATAAACTAGATTTCCATTCTAGAATCTAGATCTTTTTCGACTAGTTAAAGTGGATTTATGTCGTGTTCTTAGTTTGCATAGTATCGCATTCAAGTAAGAAGAAAAATATCTGACCAGAAGTGGGCGCTCGTGTCTCAGCAGTGTTAGAGAAATGTAGGACAAACTTTTAAACTGGGATTTGCTCCTTATTTGGTAGAAAAAGTGGAAAAACTGAGGAAATGTTTTAATGTTAGAGCAAAGCTTACATTACTGGAGATTCCACTGCATACAGATGGATTGAGAGAGCGAGAAAAAAAGAAAGAGAGAGAACATGAGAAAGATACAAGGTTCGTGTTAGCCCAGCTGGCTATAGGGTATCTGAATCTATTGGTATGTCCTAAATAAAAGCATGTTTATTTATTAAGGAGATCTGTTGACAATTAACATCATATATATATATATATATATATATATATATATATATATATATATGTCACATTATAATGTATATTAGCAAAATAATTTTACATGTGTCCATTTAAGACCATTTAAGTTAGGAATGGTTTAGCTTTTTTCTATCTATCTATCTATCTATCTATCTATCTATCTATCTATCTATCTATCTATCTATCTATCTATCTATCTATCTAAGCCTGTGGTCTTAAAGGTATTGATACCTATAATGGAGACAACTTTGGGACCCTTTGGTGGACAACAGTAGTAAAGGAAGCTGTCAAGTTAAAAAAGAGAAGCCTCCTTTGCAATGTTAGCAAGAGGTCAAAAAGGTGGTAGCTGTGGCAGTTGCTGAAGTGAAGGCCTGTTCCATGGATGGAGTTTCTTGAAGCGGCTGGAAATTACTTTTGGATGGAAACAGCATTTTGAGGAACTTCTAAACCCTGTGGATACCACCTAATTGGAGAAAGCAGTGTCAGAAGCATAATCTGGGGTTGGATCCACTTCTGCGGTTGAGGTCTATGTAGTGCTAATATTGCAGGAACAGATTAAATCCAACTGAAAAGTCTAAAAGCACTGTATACTGTGATGGCCAAAAAATTTTACGTGTCCATTTAAGATCATTTAATTAATGAATGGTTTATCTATCTATCTATCTATCTATCTATCTATCTATCTATCTATCTATCTATCTATCTATCTATCTATCTATCTATCTATCTATCTATCTATCAAATAGTGTCTTAACTTCTATTATGCAGTGCCTTTCACATACTGTATGTATATATTACATATTCTCTTTGATGTCTATCTATATATCATAGAGTTCATTTCATAGCTCTCTGTGTTTGATTACATCTTGCCTGAAGAAGGGGCCTGAGTTGCCTCGAAAGCTTGCATATTGTAATCTTTCTAGTTAGCCAATAAAAGGTGTCATTTTGCTTGGCTTTTCTCTACATTCATAATGGCTAACACGGTACAACACCCTAGTACTATAGTGTCTTTTAAATTTGTCTACTTATACAAATTGATTACATTTTGGTTTTTCCAGTTGGCGCACAGGCAGGTGAAGTGACTTCCTCGTGGTCGCACATCGTCAGTGACGGTTTTTAAACTCACAGCCTCAGGGTTTGAAGTTCAAATCCTTAACCTTTGTCCTTGCCCTCCAGGTACTCAAAAGCTGAGTAGTGATTTCTGAGAAGAAGAATATGAAGTGCCGATTTTGTCATCGCCATCGGATTCAATATGCTGCCTTTATCTCTAAATGCCTTCTAACAAACCAGATCAGTTTGCAAAGAGCTGCCGTCCCGCCCACTGTTAGGTTCCCGACTTCACCATCTGATGCCACTCATGCCAAGTTAGGTGAAGGCTCCTTGTGAGTTTAGTAAATGAATGAATACATCCGAATACCGTTATGTCACACGTGCAATTCCATGCCCAGTTTCGGTCTCTATATACCGGACCTGACAGCTCTAACGTCCAGAGTAGGCCTCCATGTCGCATTCTGTTCTTTTCTAAAACTAGACACACTGTCCCAGTGGGCAGACACGTTAATGTATTTTCCACTTTGCAGATTCTTGATTGAATGAAAGGAATTGCAGCCTTTGGCCCTTGAGTAAACACACTCGAGGGAGTCGTAAATAAGGAAACACGCGGATCGCAAGAGTCCGGCCTAACAAGAGCTTTTCCTATAGCGTGAAGCCAACCTCGGCTTTAAAATAACTTCTAAAGCTTCCTGCTCAGTTTCTCTCATTTCTTTTATTTCAGGATTTTTCCGATGCTGTAAAAGTCAGAGGTTATTGAAGTCCGTCTGATATTGTTGAACGTTACTTAATCAAACTCCACCGCTTTTATTTTTTCTGGACACTGTTTTAGCTGCTGTTGCCGTTATTGTCACCATCTCACCTGATCTCAACCTTGGTTTGATCCCCCTTTGGGGTGACTACATTTTGAAGTTTACACAATGTCACGTTGTTCGCATCAATTTGCAAATCGGCGAAAAAAAAAATTAAAAGAAAAATAAGAATTAAGAAAGAAAAAAAGTTACGTCGGGGTAAGATGGGGGTTCTGAGTTATCCATTCAGACTTAAACACATTTTTTTGCAAATGATTTAATGAATAATGTAACGTGCTACTATCCATCACTAAAATAATAAATCACATTTTAAAATATGACGAGTTTAAAACGCTTCATTTTTTTTCACTATTGGAAAGTTCCATCTGTGTGCTCAACTTTTGATTTACTGTGAAGAAACAGATGTACCCACCGACTTTTGACCGTGAGACCCCCTCTCTCTAACTGTGAGCCTGCCATTCAAGGAAGTCCAGAGCAGGTTAGGTTTTCTTCACGGACGCTCAAAAATTATTTTTAGTGTGGTTATAAATTCCATGTAAATGTATAAAGTAGTTTAAATTAGTTACTCTAACCACAGTGGAAGGAATTCTGTGAATGTAATTTATTTCAGTTACTCACACTTATTTAAACTGACAACTGTGAACGGAAAGATTGTTGTACCATCTTACTGAATATTAACAACATTTAAACATGTTGATTGAAAACTCGTGCATTACAAGATCATTTTCTATCAATTAAATAAATCCAAATAAGAAAATCTTTCTTTACTGAAATGTTATTTTCGCGTTTAAATTACATTAGTAAGTCGTCGGATGATAAACCACTACCAAAGCAATGTGAAATGAAATAGCCAAGTAGCCAACCACATCGAGGTAATTAACATATGAAATCACCGCCTATCGCCTGAAAGAGGCACTTCTGCGCATGTCGTTGTGTGCAGCGGATTTGCCAGATTGCCGAAGACAAACGCGCTCTAAGCCAATTTAACGACCGCACACATCTTTAGCGCTTAACATACCCATTCAAAAAAGAAAAAAACTTTATGTATTTAAGTTACTTTAACTTACGTTTGCTGGTATTACTTTCCTAGTTACCTTGAATTAAATTTGCTAGATGTTACACCAACATAATTTATTTATGTGGGAAAAAAAGCAATCCGATTGTATTCTTTCTGCAGGGACATTACACGTCTCTTAGGGTTTTGTCTTTGCTTATTTTTTATGTTACTTTTTATGTTAATCTTACTCAAAATCAATAGTTTTTTAATGCTTAAAAATATTAATATTTTCCTTATACACAATTGTATCACGTTGATTTAACTTAAAAATAAGTTTTATGTACATGACTATTTCGTGGTTGCACAAAGATTGCTATTTTACCTAAAGCTCCGCCCCTTCTGTTGGTAACACATTGCAAGGGACCCTCATACCTTTGTAGCCTTGTGCTGTTATGCACCTAAAATCTGGAATAGCCTGCCAATAGGAATTCGCCAGGCTAATACAGTGGAGCACTTCAAAAAACTGCTGAAAACACATTGTTTTAACATGGCCTTCTCATAACTTCACTGTAATTTAAATCCTGATACTCTGTATATCCAATTCATTATAATAACTATTCATGGTGGCTCTAAAATCTGTACTAATCCCTACTCTCTGTTCTGTTTCCTTTTCCGGTGTCCTTTTGGTGGTGGCGCAAAGCACCGTGATGTTCCAACAGTAATGGATTAAAAGGCAGAAGTCTGCATGACCATCATCATCAAGTCCTTCCGTGAGAACCCTAATTACAAAGAGGACTATTTCATTTATGTTAGGTAGAATGCCCAGAGGGGACTGGGCGGTCTCGTGGCCTGGAACCCCTACAGATTTTATTTTTTTCTCCAGCCGTCTGGAGTTTTTTTTTTGTATTTTCTGTCCCCCCCTGGCCATCGGACCTTACTCCTTTCTATGTTAATTAATGTTGTCTTATTTTAATTTCTTATTTTGTCTTTTATTTTTCTTTTCTTCATTATGTAAAGCACTTCAAGCTAATTTTTTGTATGAAAATGTGCTATATAAATAAATGCTGTTGTTGTTGTAGAAAAGGCCAGAAAGTTAAAGAGTTTTAGTATACTAATTGAATTCCCCCTAAAATGCCATGTGTTTTGCAAGTGGTGGAAGGCAATGTATGATTTTTCTGTTTTTTGTTTTTAATTGCCTACATTAGAAAAGGATCTTTGATTTCCACTTGTACATAGATGACACCCAGTTAAGCTTTCTTTTAGAAAAAAATAATGTTTCTCTAATGCTGTCTTAAATTAATTGTGTTAGTGAATTAAAGAAGTGGATGGATGGGAACTACTTGTCTTTAAACACCAATAAAAACAGAGAAGTTAATAATTGGAGGGAAAGATGCTTACCACAACAATATTCTGTCATTATTTTACTCAGTCGGAAGCACCATTAGTTTTATGAATTAGTCCATAATCTAAGCATTATCTTTGATTCTAGATAAGTCATTTAAAACACACATTACAAAATTACACAAAACATGTTTCTTCCATGTTAAAAATGTTAAGAAATTGAGGCATTTTCTATGCAGGAAACATATGCAGGAAATTGGGAAATTAATTCATACATTAATTTTTAGTAGGAATGACTACTGCAAAGTGGTGTTCACGGGATGTTCAAATTGTTCTTTACATAGAATCCAACTAATTCAAAATGCTGCTGCAAGAATCATTACAACGACAAAAAAATATGAACACATAACTCCAGTTCTTAAGTCTTTACACTGACTCCCAGTCAGTGGCGTAGCGTAGTGGGGGCGGCAGGGGCGGCCCGCCCCGGGCGGCACTTTTAGGGGGCGGCAAAATTTCACAATAAATAATAATAATATCATGTAAAAATTTGAACCATACCTAAATAAGGGGGCGGCGGAATTTTCCTCCGCCCCGGGCGGCTGACACCCATGCTACGCTACTGGTCCCAGTTTAAGTTAAGGGCAGATTTCAAAATCCTCCTTTTAACATATAAAGCCTTCAATGGCTGAGATCATGCTTACTTATCTGAACTTATTATTACTTACAAACCGGAGTATACATTAAGATCTCAAGATGTCATCTGCTTATGATTGCAAAGATTAATAAAATTAAGGGGGGGGGGGGGGGGGGGGGGGGATGTCAAGGTTTCAGTTAAATGGCCCTGAAGCTGTGGAATGGTCTGCCTGCTACTATAAGAGATGGCCCTTCAGTCTTAGCTTTTAAATCCTGGCTGAAGACTCACAGCTTCAGTTTAGTACACCCTGAGTAGAGCTGCCAATTGACTGTGCATACTGCATCTCTGTTGTTACCCATTAGCACTTAAACATAAGTAATATTATTATATTATGATCTGTTACTAGCAGTCATCTATTCTGTTTCTCTTCTTGGTACTCACATGTGGCATTTGGTACCACTGCTCTACTGCCAAGTTGTTTGCCAGCCTGTGGAAAAGTCATTTCAGATAAAGGAGCACTGGAATCATCAGGTAGAAGGGTCCTTTCATCAGACTGGCCGGCCCAGCACTGACTCAGCTGTGGAATGGCCAGCAGGGGGGAGGCAGCTTGTTGGCTGAGGTCTCCAGGACTCTGAACAAATCTGTATCCTCTTATGTGATATCATCTATTCTTGCATTTTGCTTTGTACCATATACTATTGCTATTGTCCTATTGTATTGTATTCCTGAGGTGGCAATGATAGATTAGCCATCTACCTCTGTGAAGTTCTGTTTTGTGTTCTGTATTTACACCATTTTTTGACACCCACTGCACACCCGACCTACCTGGAAAGGGGTTTTCATATTAATTTGCCTTTACCAAGATTTCTTCAATTTCTTTCCCTACAAGGGTTTTTTTATAGCAAGTTTTTTCTTGTCTTCTTAGCGAGTCAGGGCTGGGGAGGGGGGTGGTGACTGTTGAAAAATAGGGCCTTTTAAAGCCATCAAGGCACTCCTTTTGTGATTTTTGTGTGACCTATACAAAAAATAAATTATTGTTGTTGTTGGTTCTATGCCAATGAAATTCATTTGGTTTTTATAAAAATAAATTAATCGAGTTATTATGACAACCAAACAAATCATGTCAATTCTACTAGAAACAGTTATGTAAATCCTATAAACATGGTCATTTTCATTTGAATCAACTTTGTAATGCGTAATGACAATTATTTCTGAAAATATATCTTTTTTTAAATCTTAAAAACATTCATTTTGAGCTAAGTCAAACTAGGATAATTGGGTAATGGCAATATACTCTACAAATGATATCTGTAAATCATTTTCTAATCCACCTAATCCAGACCAGGGTAATGGGGGGTTAGAGCATATATCCCAGATAGTCTAGGGTACAAGGCATAAACAAACCCTGGAAAGGGCGTCAGTGCATCGCGAGGCAAACACACACACGTACACTGCTGGGTCAATTTACCTAACCTGGATATCTTTGGACAGGGGGAGGCAAGTGGGGCACCGGGAGGAAACCCACACAGACACAGGGGGTACATGCAAACTCCACACAGGGAGGACCCAGAATGCAAACTCTGGTTTCCTTACAGCAAGACAGGGGCACTAGCACCACCCCTGTGCCAGCGTGCCACCCTGATTTCTGTAAGTGGTGCTCTTTATTAAAGCTATAAAATCCATTGTTATTATTTCTATGCAGATTATACTTAGTAATGTGACACCCAAGAAATTTATGTCAGCTGTACTAGAAATGGGTACGTAAAGCCTTAAAACTTAAACAGTTTGAATTAAATCAATTTAAGTTATCTGAGTAATAGTAAAAAAAAACAGGAATAATTTTTGAGAGTGTTAGGGCTTTTACTCTGAATAAAAGCACATGGTAGCAGTCTTTTTAATACAGTGTAAAAAAATGTTTGGTGCCCTGATGCAGTGGACCTGTTTGGACTGTCCTAATATGGAAGAATGCAAATAAATAAATTTATTGTAAAATGTGACAGAATACATTAAAAAAACATAATTACATGTGAGCATAAGTAATTGAATGTGTCACCATTTTACCATGAAAAAAAGTTCACAAAAGGCACTTTAACATCAACAGGTTCTTGTTTTTATTGGTGGACAGTCTAATCATGAGAATGTCTAAATTATTATCCTTGGTTTACATGTACAGCCCGCAATGCTTACCTTTTTTTAACATACACTCTGCAGTACCTTAAAATGGCTGAAGTTAGCTACTTTAGTTTCCTCCACTGCAGGGAGTGAATCTCTCAGTACCATAGCAGGGCCAGAAGCCACTACAAGAAACTCTGCCCCGGCCAGGATTCACTGAACACAGCCTGCTTCCAGCTTTCTCTTTGAAAGAGCAGAACTTAGGAATTCCTGAACAAAGGCCAAGGGCTGCTACAAGAGCTGATTTACAGATATGGCAGTCTGCTCTCACATTACTACTTTAGAAAGGACTCTACAAAACCCAATAGTCGGGTTGCAGAACACAGCATGTTTCCAGACCAATACCTTTGAAAGGCTTCATTCCAAATCACTTGAATGAGCACACTACGAACCTGAACAAATATGAAAGAAATAGTCTAACAAAGGCCAGAACCAGCCCCCGGCCAGGGTTCTCCTATCTTCTTCAGCTGCTCGATTGCTACCTTTCAAAGAGTTCACCTGAACAAGCACAGCTTGCTATATTAATAAATGTCACAAGACATGCGAATCCCTTAAATGAGCACGGATCAAACTATATTACACTCATCACTTTAGACAGATGTGTCAGCAAACAAGGCAGTTTCAGTGAGCTAATACCCAAATTTTATTTCAGTCATTATTTATGGTTATTTGCAGAGAACCAGACACTAAATACTAGAAGCCAAAAGTAGAAAAAAGCACACAATCTGCACAATTCAAATCAATGTCCACACACCAAGCTTCACATCAGTACAACCAAAAGAGATGTCCTTGTACACTGAGAGTCCTTTCTTCCTTATTAAGCTAAGGTGTTAAGAAGTATACACCATTGCACAGCTTGTTTCTTCTACGCCACTGGGGCAAATTTTAATTTAGTAGGTGGCATTGTACAGTAATCCATCCTCCATCGTGGGGGTTGCGTTCCAGAGCCACCCGCGAAATAAGAAAATCCGCGAAGTAGAAACCATATGTTTATATGGTTATTTTTATATTGTCATGCTTGGGTCACAGATTTGCGCAGAAACACAGGAGGTTGTAGAGAGACAGGAACGTTATTCAAACACTGCAAACAAACATTTGTCTCTTTTTCAAAAGTTTAAACTGTGCTCCATGACAAGACAGAGATGTCAGTTCTGTCTCACAATTAAAAGAATGCAAACATATCTTCCTCTTCAAAGGAGTGCGTGTCAGGAGCACAGAATGTCACATAGATAGAGAAAACAATCTCTAGCAAACAAATCAATAGGGCTGTTTGGCTTTTAAATATGCGAAGCACCGCGGCACAAAGCTGTTGAAGGTGGCAGCTCACACCCCCTCCGTCAGGAGCAGGGGGAGAGAGAGAGAGAGAGAGACAGAGTTTGTTTTTCAGTCAAAAATCAATACGTGCCCTTCGAGCTTTTAAGTATGCGAAGCACTGTGCAGCATGTCGTTTCAGGAAGCAGCTGCACAAAAGATAGCAACGTGAAGATAATCTTTCAGCATTTTTAGATGAGCGTCCGTATCGTCTAGGTGTGCGAACAGCCCCCCTGCTCAATCCCCATACGTCAGGATCACAGATAGTCAGCACAAGAGAGAGAGAAAAGTAAGCAATCTAGCTTCTCAGCCATCTGCCAATAGTGTCCCTTGTATGAAATCAACTGGGCAAACCAACTGAAGAAGCATGTACCAGAAATTAAAAGACCCATTGTCCGCAGAAATCCGCGAACCAGCAAAAAATCTGAAATATATATTTAAATATGCTTACATATAAAATCCGCGATGGAGTGAAGCCGCGAAAGGCGAAGCGCGATATAGCGAGGGATCACTGTATTTCAGTCCTCAGACAGCATGATGTTTCGTTGCATTTTCACAACTGTCTCTCTTACATATCTCTCTCCTATACCAAGCAATGTGTTGCATCTCTCTCATATAATAAAACTGTGTGTCATCAAGTAGTCTCAAAACAGTTACTTATATACAGTGCCTTTGGAAGTTGATTAGCCAAGATTTAGTTACATCAGCCTAAATCAGACAAGTGATCATTTCTTATCTTCTGGTTACTTGCCAGTTAAGTTACTTAAAGATAAATATAAGAAACATTTAGACTACAAAGTCCGAGCCTCTATTTAAAAAATTTCTTACACGCTGTGACAGATCGCCGGGACCCTTGCTGGGCTGGGGCGCTTCCATGCTGGAAGGACCAGGGGAGCCAACCTATCCAGGCTTCATGGAAGTTGGAGTTGGATACAGCCCTGTTGGGATCTGGGGATGCCACCAGGGGGTGCTGCTGAGCCCTGGAGAACCGCTCTTCCGTCACACCCAGAAGTGCTGCCAGATGTAGGACAACGAGCACCTGGAGCCAGCAGACATTACTCCGAGAGCTCGAGTCGGGAGGAGGGAGATGAAGTTTGTCGAGGAGGAGTGGAGGAGAAAGAATAAGAAAAGTGAGGGAGAGAATAAAAGAATTGATTTATTGTGTGTTGTGCTTGGGACTGTGTTGAGCTTGTGGGAACGGGGAAGGCATCCTACACCTGTCTGTGTTGGGGTTGGCTGTTACAAAGCATATACACACTGGTTAGTTTATCAGAGTTTAAAGATAATACATAGGTAAGATAATAACACTCATTTTAGCATTTGTAATTACATTTTCATATCTTTCAGTGATCTCCTATCGTTTTGCATACTTGCTCAAAGTTTGTACTGCACGTCCATTGCAGATATGTGTGCAAGGAAAGGTTGCACAGAATTACTGCATGAAGCAGCTCCTTAAAATAAAAAGAATGCTTCACCCAAAAATTATATTTTTTATATGTTGTTTACCCCATGTACTTTGTAATGTTGGCTGAGAAAAAAGTATCTCATGTTTTCATGCAGAATGGAGAGAAAAAAAAACTATTACATAATAAAAGCCAGTCACATCTTGCCGTCCATAGTAATTTATGGTGCATCCACCCCTCTAATATTTTGGTCTGGAGCCTGGGTAACTGTAGACTAGTGGCTTATCACCAAACCCTAAAACACAAGAATGCTAGTTCAAATGGCTGAGTGACAAACATGAATAATATATCTTGATCTTGGTTGTCACTTTGAATAAAGCTATGTGAAGTTCTTAAAAGATGATGCAGTGGTTAGAGCGAGAATCAAACCATGAACCTGTCACCATGGGGCCTGCATGTTCTCCTCGTGTTTGCATGTGTTTTTTTTTTTTGCCTGGGTGTGCCACTTTTCCTCCCATATCTTAAAGACTTGCATGTTAGGTTAGGTGACAACTCTGCGCTGGCCCAATGAAGGACTGGCACTCCATACAGGGCTTTTATCCAGTTGTGCTAGATATGCTCAAGCACCCCTTCACCCAATGCTCACATTAAAGATGTTTTAAAACAGATGGATGGCTAATTACCTAATATATTTTAAAAAATCTATTAAAATGCTCAATTCATGCATTTGAACATATAGGTTAAAGAATACACTTTGAAATCTGAACTGAAGTGACTCAGAAATTTTAAATGATTTTCTCATGGATTGCAGCCAAGATGTCGGTTTTGATTAGGATGTCTCCACTAAGGACATCATGACGATCACAGATAGCAGGGTGTGGAGCAGCTGGAGCCGCAGTGCACTGAGCTTATGCCATGGAAGAAAACTGCATTACTTCTTAGGGAAATGAATGATCACAGACTGATTTTTTAAAATTAAAACCTATCATGTCCATTTTATTTCATTAAAGGTAGTTATTTGGTGACTAAGAACATAAATTGAAATGTAATTCAAGAGGCTTGATGTTTCACAGGGTTCCACCTACGAAGGTATGCACTACTGTCTATCATCCACAATAACCATTTGTCACTTCCCCTAACACAGCCATGTGCTCAGCTTCCTGACTGCACCAATGACAGAATCTAAAAAATTAGTGAAGCACAGCAGGAAACTAAGGAAAGTCTGAAACTGATGAATCAAAGTAAATGAATGTTAAGAATGCTCATAACAACATACATCAAGCTGCATGGGTTGGTGAATATGTAAGATGTTCCAGTATCTACTCCAATATTTTTCTCTTCTGAATCTTTGAAATCCCTACTTCAAGTATGTGATTAGGCAGCTTCTCTCAGAGTTTCGTTGCCCCATTGCATTTAGATGGGTTTTCTAGTTTCTGCCTTGAATGTATTTCTCTTAAATTTCCAGCACTGTGATTGAATATGTAATTTTAAATAAAACAAGTACTCTTGATTAACTTTATTGAAGAGAATGCCAAAGATCTTGATTGTGTCCCTAAATTTTCTTCAATGTTTAAGAATAAAGCAGTTCAGTTCCTCAATTTATCAATCTTAGTAACCTATGATTTACTGATTGCATTGGGCAGCAGCACTTTACACAGAGAAATGGAAGCAAGACATGGTAAATGAACTAGTCAAGGTCAAAACCAGAGAGTTCAAAATGTAAAACTAAAATAATAGTCAAGATTAGAAATGAGAAGGTCCAAACCAGTGTAACATGCATGTGCTTGGGTGGCAGCTTAAGGACTCTGGTGATGGTTGCTGCTGTGTTCTAATGCTTTCTCTCTTCCTCCCTTTGCAAAACAGAAGACTAATTGCCATTCCCTGCTGACGTCATTTTCGTTGTTCTCCTTTCGGGAGCCACCCCTTCATGCCTGGAACCCATATGACCAGAAATTCAGCCATTTTAACTAATTTCTGTATTGGACTTGCATCTAAAGAGACATTTCACATTTTTTTGTAAAAATGATCATCCGATTTTTATTACATGAGGTCATGAATATGCTCCAAATCTATTTCTGTGCTGGATTTCCTTACCGACACTGGAAATTAATATGTAAGATGGGCTAAAACATGAGTCAAAGGCCATAGTCAAAAGAAAGACAAGAGACTCAAAGAAAATAAGACTGAAATTTAAGGTCCATAGACTTGGACAAACCAAGAACTTCACATCACTGACCTTTTACTCACCTGGTTTGAAAATCCGTCTGAAAACATTCTGTGAAGGTGTCAGCATAGTTTCTGAATCCAGTGCCTTTACGTTTTTTATCGATTTTATATGTGATTACGTATTGGACTACTGTCTCTTTAAATGTGAGTATAGTTCATGTTCTTTGTGGGTGGAACCCTAAGAGGCAGGACCACCTGTCTGTCTCAGTCATTGTCATTGTGAAGTTTATTGGAATTGTGAGTATTGTTCTTTGTTTCTGGCTTTTTCTTTTGGATATTTGTCTGCTTTATCTTTGGTTTATTATACCTGGATCATGTATTGGGCCTTGTTAGCTGAGGATTGCCTTTTATGAAAATCTTCTTTTTCCCATTTTTGAGCTTTGATATTTTTCTCTTTGGCCAAATAAATACCCTCATTTTATAAAGATCCTTTCCATAGATTGTCTTTCCAAGCCAAAGTTTTACAGTTTCTCCTTTTCTTGGTAGGCATTTGGAAAGTTTGGTACTTTTAAGTTATTTTTGAGGCTTAAACTCCTGTGTAGCCTAGAAGACCTGAAGCAGGCCTGTGGGGTTAGGAGTTTAACCCATTTGGGGTGAGGCGTAATCCAATTAGGCATAGTAGGTCTCGCCTGGTTAATGAAGTTTTTGGAGGCCTTAAACCACATTCTTCTTCATTCTATGGTTCTAACTGCAGTTCACAACAACCACAGGAATTTCTGTTCTCATTTCTCCAAGGTGGCTCCATCCTGGCATTGCTGTTAGACTCAAAGCATTATCAGATTAACCTGCCTCTTCCTCTTCCCTCAGATCAGCTATTTTACTGTTTTCTTACTGTAAAGTAAACTAATTTAACATGACATACAGCAGAGTTAACTGGAAAAGGTATGATCTTATTCAATTTAATTTTGAACCCAAACACAATATTAACTTTATTTAATATTTAATATAATCAGTAATGAATAAGTCAGATCCCTAGTAATTACTACAATGTAATCAGTATAGAGATGTACATTTCGTTTGGTTACTTCCCTTATGATTCCCTTTGTATTGAAAATTTTTGAAGATGGAGAGCCAAGGGTTGGATAGACATTGCAAATGACAAAGGTGATAGTGGGCAGCATTTTCTGGTTCCATGCTTTAACATGAAATATTATTTATATTGTTTACATAAGTACAGGTTTTCTGGGTGGAATCCAAATCTACATAGTACCATAAAATATGTTCTATATATGCAACCATCTGTTTCAATTGCCACATTCAAAGTCTGGAAAGATATAAATCCAATTGTTTTCAAAGAGAATTTCTTCCTTTTTCCTCTGGCATGTAAAATAGCGTTTTTGTTTTCATATTTAACAATGGAAATGTTCAAAGAGCGTTTCCTAGCTAAGTGACATGCTTTTTCAATTTGCCTATTTTTCTGAATGACATCACCCAGGATTTTACTGAAAAACTCCAACATGAATTTTGCTGGATTTCCACATTCTAGCCCCTCCAGTATTCAGAGAGTTGTAAAAAGTTCCTTCTTGTTATGCCTTACAGATCATCAATTTATTCCAAAGACTTTTACATTCATTTTTTTAGGCTGCCACCTTTCTCATTTGGTGTTGGCCATTTGTTTCAGCAAGTTGTTAACATGTCATTGCCTTGAGCACTCTCAGTTTTACTTTCCACTTTTTCTAAGAAATACTGGAAGAAATAATTTCCATAAATTTATCATTGAATCTTTATTCTGTATCTATCATTCTTTAATCTGTTCTTATACATATTTCTTTCATTCTCATCTCTATCTTTAATGTTAATTCATTATACAGTAAATATTCATTTTGCACTGACTCTGGCAGCAGTAATATGGAAGGAGAAACATAATCATGAGATAGTTGTGGTAAAATAAACTATACAAGATTAAACCCCATGATAGTGAGAATTGAGTAACAAAAATCGTAGTCAATATTCAAAACAAGAGAGAGTCAAAACCAAGAGTTTACAAGTAAACTGAGACAAAACATAAGTCAATCATTGTGGTCAAACAGACAGAAAAAAAACCTAATCAGAATTCCAGTTAAGATTTAGAGAAAATAATGCTCAACATTTTAGGCGGTATCCACAAACTTGAACAAATTAGGAAGAGTTCGATACTGACCTTTATACTTATGGGTCAGTGATGTCATGCATCACACATTTCCAGTTGACCTTGCCCAGCAACAGAGACAACAAAGTTCAGAAAATGGCGACACCAACAACTAAAACAAAATAGTGGTGTGGGAGAAAGTAATTCATTTTTAAAATAGTTACAACCAAAATCCAAAAATAAATGTAGCAGCTTGTTGTCATCCGTGGTACAAAAGTGTCAAACAAAGAGTTCTGTTGTGCCAACCCGGCCCTAACTGTTTACTCTTAGTCTTTTTAAACAAAATAAATGCATGATGGCATAAAAATTAAAACAAAACAGTTGCCATGTATGGCGAGTTCCTAATGTCCTAATGTTAATCCTGCTCAATCATCGGGTTGATCATTATGGAGCTCCTTTACTCAGGTCATCTTTCTATCAAGTGATGCCTCCTTCCAGGTGGGTCACCCTCTTAAAGCCCAGAGCCTGGGAAGGGGCTGAGTAAGTTGCACTTGCTAAGTGATTTCTCAGCACTGTGGATGAAGGAAATGATAAGACAGTTAATAGCACAACCCCCCGAACATTACACACACCTTCTCGGCTTGAGTTGGTATCACTTACCTAGGAAGAGCTTGGATGATGATCCTCAGCTGTGCATGCGTGATAGACTATATTCTTTGACATCCTCAAATATTTTTAGAGGCCAAGAAACGGCTATAAAAAAAATGAAAAATGAAAGCCATAACAAAATAGTTTTGAGGGGAAACCCAATACTGAATCACAATAAAAACATCTTGTGGGATGAATAGAAAATCAGTTTGCAAAGCAGTGTTCAATAAGATCAATTTTATTTGTGAATTTTCATCAAAACAACTTGATTTCTTGCCTCCTCAACCCTAGCTGAGTAACAAATATCTCCAGGTGGTATTCATCTATACATTCACTTCCACACCCTGAAGACATGGATGCACAGGAGGAAAATGTGGAGAGTAAAAAGCAACCTGGAATGCCTCACCACTTGGTCTACTTTCTTTAAGGGGATGACTAGGAAGTTCTTGAACCCAAGAATCAGTAAGATCACCATAAGGTCACATCGGACATCCGGTCAGGTGATCCAGGTGTAGGATAAAAGAAGAATGGGGGATGGAGGAAGGCAGTTAGCTTCTGAAATTATTAATCAAAAGAACTTAGTCATTGTGAAAAATAGGGCAAGATTACAAAGAAATGGTACATCTATCTACAAAACTGGCATAAGAAACAGAAGAAAGATCCTAAAAGACTAGTATGTTTGGACTGTTTAGAACCTTGGATTTTGGAGATACCAAAAACTTAGATGTGGCGCTGGAGAGCACTGGTCTGAGATTTTAAAAGTGCTCTAATTATTAATAATAACACTTGACTAGAAAGTGAAGCATGAAACTCTGTTTAAAGTGTTGTGTTGACATCTTAAAAGCCCCCCACACTCATACTCCACCCTGGCCTAGTGAGAGCAGGGGTCTGTGTATGGGTGTCAATGTGCCCTGTGATGGACCACCACTGTGTCCAGGGATGCTTCCTTTTTGCACCCAATCTCATAGCAAAAGGCAGTGGCACTGCCACAACATTGAAGTGAATAAGCAGGATGGAAAATAAAAAAAAGTAATTTGATTGGCTTGAGCAAACTAATGGAGAAAGGAACCTGGATGGCTCAATGTCTGGAAAAACAAAACAAATGACAATAGGTCACAATTTACTAGTAAGTCCTGGAAAAAGGATTGGCGAACAGTTTAACTTTATGTCAGCAAGGAAATGGAAAAGGAGAACAAAGAATCCCAAAAACAGGAAGACCTGCTCATTGCACTCATGTGCCTCCAAGCGTGTTCAGCGTGATCCAGGTAACAACATTGCAGAAAAAAAGCTAAATCCTAAATGGATACAGGAAAGCCATACCAGGAAAAGGAATGCAACAGTGCAATGTGAATAAAATCGAGTGCTGCTTGTCTTACTGTTCTGTAATGTATGCATCATGATGAAACCAAAATTGACAAAGTAATAACAGCAAAAGTCAAACAGTGACAAGAGTTTAACTACTGTTGAGGATATAGTGTTGACCAGGTTGGAATGGAAAAGGTATCATCAAGGAAAGACGCATCACATCAACATATTAGACTGGAGCCATCCTAAATGTTCCTGGAGTAGGAGAGCATAAATTACTTGAAAATCTTTGGCCAAAACAGTTGTATGCTTTAAAAACAATTAGCTTCCAAGAAGTTCTGTTTTAACTTACACTTCATCCTAGCACTAAAACACTTACAACTTTATATTCCCCATTTTCTGTTCTGTAATTTTTCAGAACTTGTATCTTGGAAGAAGTAAGGCATGTAGAGGTCAATGGATTCTGTCCAAGACCTCAGTAGTAGAGGCAGATGTGTGGGTCACCTGGGGATGATATTGAGGGAGTCAGCCACTGATTCCTCAACTCTATTAACTTCTATGTGGATATTTTTGTGCGTTCAATAACAGTGCACAGCTTCCAAAAGAATAAGCCCTGGATTACTAAGGAGCTAAAAGTCTCCTGAATTAGAAGAAGAAGGTATTTAAATCTGGTGACAAAGAGACTCTAAAGAGCAAACTGGAAGCTTAGTGAGCTAAAATAGAAAATGTGCTAACTGAGACTAACATGAAAAATGAGAATTTTCTGCAACTCATCATCAGCAAAACCAAGGAACTGATTATTGACTTTCACCGCACCAAGGAGCCTCTAAGTCTGGTCAGTATTCAGGGAGTTAATGTGGAGATGGTGCACTGCTGCAAGTACTTTGGAGTCCACATCAATTACAGGTTGGGCTGGTCTCACAGAGAAACTATATAAGAAAGGGCAGAGCAGATTCTTTTTTCGTAGGAGACTGTGATTCTTTAATGTGGAGAGTGACTTGTTTCATATGTTCTATTACTTTGTGATGGCCAGTGTGATTTTCTACATTCTGGTGTGCTGAACCGATAACATCACTTAAAGTGTGGCCAACTGAATCAAAAAGGTAATGAAAAAGCAGGATCAGTTATGGGATGCACTCTTGTTCTGCTTGATGTGGTAGTGAAGAAGAAAATGAAGACAAAACTGACGCTGCATATCCTCTCTCTGACACACTAGCATTGAGGACTTTCAGCTAACGAATTAGTCAACAGAAGTGTGTCAAGAAATACGACTGAGGCTCCTTTATACCAACAGCAATACATCTGCATAATGTCTCACTGAGACTAGTACTGCTCTTTATATCTCTCTGTTATAAAAGAAAATCTTGAGACAAGACTATTGCCATGAGATTTTTTCAAGTCCCGCCCTCCTAGCAACCATTTTCAATCCATGCCCACAGTCCTCTCACCTCTCATTCGTGTGAATGCTTTTGTCAGACACAGTTCCTGTGCGCTCAGCTCTTAAAAATGTTTACTTTTTCCTCACTTTAAGTTCCCAATAAAAGAAGACTTATTGTGTCCAAATCTTATTGTAGAATTTCTTCCCGAAGGGTTATCAACAGAAGAAATGAGTACACAGGCATTCCTAGCATCGAGAAACGATGAAGTCAAACGAATTAACGTGAAAATTGTCGATTGGTTATACAGCAAATTGGTTAAATATGTATCAATAGACTATGCTGTTGAACAATTCTGACATGTAAAATTTTAACAGGCGACAAGAAAGGTAATGTGGTACATCTTCTGCAGTCAAACATTGGACACCAAAGGAGATCTTGATATGCCATTCGTATTAAAATGTTTACAGTTTCCCATTAGAATAACTTTTGCTATGACAATTAACAAATCACAGGGACAAACATTCAAAAATGTTGGATTATTTATTAGAGAGAAAGAAACAATATTAGCTTAAAGAGCTTAAAAAGTATTTGCGTGTTAATTTCAAAGCCAAACAGAACGAAAACGTATGACGAAAATGTAGCTGCGTTTTCCCAAAGTTACCAAAGTTCCGCAGCTCTAACTTAAAAAATGGGATTCAACAAAAGCCTGACGCGCAGAAATGATTCCACAGACATAATATCTTCATTTTTAAAAGTTTAGTTAAGTTTCAAAGTAAAACAGTTCACACAAAAAAGAAAATTAAAATAGCAAAAAATGGAAAAATTTATAATAAGAAAAGTTCAGTTCTAAGCTTAATCTTGTTACATCTTAAATCGTTACTATTCACTTATCATTTCTGAACCATTTCAAAACGGCCAGAAAACTGTATGCTTATCCCATTTCTAACTTGAAAATGGGTCTTTCAAGTCCCTGTTTGCTGGGACCTGTTCTAAACACAACTGAATCAAATATCACACTGTTTCTCAGGTATAGCAAGAAGGTTCTATCTCTTACTAACTTATAGGGGGACAAGACTATACCATTGTCTATGACTATGGGAGAAATTATATTCTATTCAAATTAAGCAAACATTAATATGAGTTTAACTCAAAACTTTAACTTTCTAAGATTGGCTCTTACAGCAACAAGTACCTCTAAGGCAACATGAAACATAATTTTCTTTCAATTTATTACGCTTTACTGTTTTTTACTATGGTTAATTACTTGCTGTAATGTAAAACAGTTAGTTCTATTATTCATATGTAACAATTCCCATGAAAATAACAATCTCTGTAAATTGTACCTCCGCTTCCCCATACGCGAGTGGCAGATCTGCGAAGTGGCTAGTGCGTAACGCCTGTCCGGGGGTGCAGAGCCCCCTAGTCTTTAGCAAAATCAGAAGTTTTCTATCTGTTTAGATTTGTTTGCTTTTGGTCATCTTGTGTGTTTTTGATAGGGGGGGTTTTGTTTGTTATAATATTTATTTATTTATTTATTTATTGAGCATCTGTAAAAAGCCAAATTTCCATCTGGGGTCAAGTGCAATGCTATCTATCTATCTATCTATCTATCTATCTATCTATCTATCTATCTATCTATCTATCTATCTATCTATCTATCTATCTATCTATCTATCTATCTATCTATCTATCTATCTGTGTAAGCTGGTGGCCTAAAAAGTATTGATACCTATAATGGATACAACTTTGGGACCCTTGGTGGACAACAAAAAGAGAAGCCTCCATTGCAATGTTAGTAAAAGGTCAAAAAGGTGGTAGTTGTGGCAGTGACCTGTTCCATGGATGGAGTTTTATGAAGCGGCTGGAAATTACTTTAGGATTGCCTCAACTGGGATGTCACTGAGGGATGGAAGTAGCACTTTGAGGAACTTCTAATCCCTGTGGATACCATCTAATTGGAGATCCTTTGAGGTTGAATCCACTTCTGTGGCTGAGGTCTATGTGTTGCTAAGATTGCAGGAACAGATTAAATCCAACTGAAAAGTCTAAAAGCACTGTATATTGTGAGGGTGTCTTGGTTAATATGTCTCCTCAGTATTCTGCAGAAGGGGAGGACAGTGCCTCCAGACAGGGAGAGGCATGATTCCTTTTTTTAAACAAGGTGTGGTTGTCCAAGAGAATGACAGGACACGACAAAATTAAATGCTGAGGTGCCAACCTGGTAATTCCCATTTACTTCCAACTAATAATCAAAATGAACAGGTGAAGAATGGCGCCAAAATTATAACAAGAGATCGCCTGCTTAAGGTTCTGGGCAATGTGACTCCTTTAGGTAAGAGAGGAACTTCGACTTGTCAGCTGTTCAGTCATGAAGTGACGCCTCCTTCCGGGTGCTTTTACAGCCCAGAGACTAGAATAGGTCGAGTCATTTGCTCTCGATTGGTGCTTTCTCTATACTATGGGAGAAAAGGAAGATAACATAGTTAGCGACAGCGCCCCCTCTCAGCCCATGATGGAACTATATACCTGGAAGGAACTCAGAGGGTGACCCTTAAACGAAAGTGGGGAGGGGATGCTCCACTTTTCAAGAGATCACTCTGCCAGGAAAAATACCCTAGAAAATGCTAAAACAGTTCTGAAATATCATCCCACATATAGTAACCCACTCCAATCTGTCTGTCCTGAGCGGGCAGTACTCAAAAATAACCAGCCTTGGGGAAAAGAAGTTTCCTCCCTGGCAACATAGCATTCCAAGTCAATGTGTACATAAACATAACTTAATTGAACATAATACAACTGTGTATTTGGAAAATAACCATTTGAGTATTACAAGGTGTTCATTTTGAGTAAAAGTAACACGACGTAGGTGGATAATGACAACAGTCCTTGAATCCAATTATTCTTCAGCTTTAAAGAATGAGAACCGTCGGTTTTGTTTCAGCAGAAATGAGATGTGTTCATGTGATAGCCAAAAGACTTTTCCCAATATTGTTAGAAATGGCTATGTGTAGGCAGAAAAAAATAAACATTCTGAGATAAATTTGCTTGTATTAGACCCTATAAAGAAACAACCCTGTGAGGTCATTTTGTGAGTATACTTGTTTGGGTGGGTATTTCTTCTGTCTTGTACTGCTGTTTCATTCTATCCAGTATTTTGCATATTTATTGATATTTGTGTTACTAGTGCTTAATATCTTTGCTTTCCTTCCCAACCTGTGTATCACTGCACTATCACTACATTTTAAATGTTACTGCACCAGCAGGACCATCAGCAAATACTTCTCATTGTTCTGTAAGGTATAATGAGAATACAGTATAGCTAAAATTAAATCCCTGGGCGAGTTTGGGCAGATCTGAGGAGAGCCTCCCTTCACACTTCTACCACTGAAATGCCAAACTCTACGCTGTCTCGGAGAGCCGAGACTGACAAGACTTCAGTTACGTCGCTGAAGTGGAATTCCCCCTGACTTCACTTATCACAATTTAACATCTGCGCAAGAAAATCTCGGGCTGCATAGAACACATGCTCATTTCTAATGAGTGTGACAAATATGTGTCATCCACTTGGGCATTAACCTCTTTGTTTAAAATGTGTGTAGCCATGACTGGCATTTGTACTTAGCATAGTTTAAAAACAAACAGTGAAGCTTGGGTGACTCCATGGATTAAACGATAAGACTGGTATTTTTCAAGTCAATGTTATTTCTCCATGATCATGGTATGTCTTAATTTGCCACATGCAATTGCTTTCTAAAATGAAACAACTTTTATTAATTAAAAAAATAACTAGCCTGCTCTTGAATTGCATAATGGAGCTAATGGGTACCAGGGTCCCTTTCTATAAAAAGAGCCTCTAAAATGTACAGAATACATTCAATTTGAAGCTCTAAAGCCTTCAATTTAAGAAAACATGCCTCCTGAATTTCTGAGACATGTTTGTGACTACAAAAGTAAGCTGGAAATAGAAAGGTTATCACAGATTCTTGGTACTGTTTTCTCAATGTAAGGATATGTTTCTTGCTTGCTTGTTGCAACGGACATCATGGGAAAATGAAAACTCTCCTTTGCCAATCTATATTCTAATTAATATCCTACTTTTGCTTCTGCAGTTCCATTTCTTTAGCAGTTATGTTCTGCCACGGCTTGTAACAACAGATAGATGCAATCAACAACAACAACAATAATTTATTTCTTGTATAACCGAAAATCACACAAGGTGTCCCGCAATGGGCTTTAACAGGCTCAGTTTTTGGACAGCCCCAGCCTTGACTCCCTAAGAAGACAAGAAAAAATCTCAAAACAATACCTTTGTAGGAAAAAATGGAAGAAATCTTGGCAAGTTCAATTCAAAGAGAGAGACCCCTTTCCAGGTAGATTGGGCATGAAATGGGTGTCAAATAATGGGATAAATACAATACACAGAACACAAGTAATCCTCATCACAGAGCTAGATGGCCAATCTATCATTGCCACCTCATAAATACAATACAATAGTACAATAGTAATAGTATAAGCTACAAAGCAATATGCAAGAATAGATGATATCACATACAGTAAGAGAATACAGATTTGTTCAGAGACCTGGAGACCAACAACTTCCCTTCCATCACTGGCCATTCCATAGCTGAATCAGTGCTGGGCCGGTCAATCTGATGAAAAAACCCTTCTACCTGATGATTCCAGTGCTCCTTTATCTAAGATGACTTTTCCACAGGCAGGCAAACAACTTGGCAGTGGAGCAATGGTACCAAGTTCCACATGTGAGTACCGAGAAGAGAAATAGAATAGGCAAGTGTTAGTAACAGATCATAAATATCTTATTACTTATGTTTAAGTGCTAGTGGGTAACAACAGAGATGCAGTATGCAAAGTCAATTGGCAGCTCTAGGCAGGGTGTACTAAACTGAAGTCTTGAGTCTTCAGCTGGGATTTAAAAGCTGAGACTAATGAGGTAACTCGTACAGTAGCAGGCAGTCCATTCCACAGTTTAGGGGCCATCGACCTCCCACTGCTATTTTATTAATCCTTGGAATCATAAGCAGACCAGTATCTTGAGATCTTAATGTGTGCTCTGGTTTGTAAGTCATGGTAAGTTCAGATAAGTAAGCAGGACCTTGGCCATTGAAGGATTTATATGTTAAAAGTAGAATTTTGAGATCTGCCCTTATGTTTTCATATTTTCTTGTCCTTGTTATGATGCTTGTAGCAGCATTTTGAATTAACTGAAATCTGTATAAAGAACAAATTGAACATCCAGTGAACACTGCATTGCAGTAGCCAATCCTACTAGAAATAAATGTGTGAATTAATTTCTCAATATCCTGTATATTTAGAGAACACCTTAATTTCCCAAGATATTTAAGAACAAAGAAACATGTTTTGGAAAATTTTTTAAATGACATGCTAGAGTCAAAGATAATGCCTAGATTGTGGGCCTAGATTCAGTAAAAGTAATGGTGATTCCAACTGAGTTAGATAATGACAGACCCTGGTGCTGTGAGGCAGGAATGACAGCTCAGTGCTACAACTTGGCCTATGCTAAATCATCTATACTGAGCTAGAAAACTTTAAACTGATTATAACTATATGAATGCCTATAACATCTGTTTATCTCTTGCCAATTGACAGCAATCTTTCTCTCACCAGAATAACAAAGCCAACACCTGCATTATACTTCAGGCAGTATCTCTGCAAAATAACAATATATGCTTCAGTATTAATGAAAAAAATGTGAGTGACCATAATTGTGGCCTTTTTAATGATTATTGTCTAGTTATCTACAGAATAGAAACAGCAAGTTACACCAGGCACCAACATTCAGTGTCAACAGTGGTTCTTGGTGATGGCTTTCCTAGATGAATCTGCACCTCTGACTCTGAAAGGTTGTTGCAGAGAAAGACGAGCAGCGAAGCAAAGCGCATAGCCAGCCTTCTTTTAACCCCTTAACCGCCCTCTGCCGGATATATCCGGCATCGTAGCTTTATTGCTGACGCCTTACTGCCGGAATTATCCGGCACATTTGCCTGTGGTTATGTGAATGCCTGGCGCGTAGTATAACTGACAGTTTGGCGTGGGTATTATTACTACGTTGTATTTCGACAACTCTGCGCTTGTATTGGTCGATCACGTGATGTGATTCGAAAGTGAAAGCTGTGAATATGGCGAAACGTAAACTGACTTCAAGTGAGGTTTTGCAGGCTATTTTGGACAATGATTCTGATCATGATTGTAGCAGTTCTGAAGAAGATTTTAGCGACAATGATGATCAGCAACGTGCGCTGCATGATACTGTGAATGACGACGCATCGGATGATGGCGATGAGTGGGTGTATCCCCAGCATCTCAACTGGACTGCTGCCCGTTATCTGAGCCAGATATGAAAGATCCAAACCGTGACCGCTTGTTCAAGCTACGTCCTTTGATTGACCATTTATTTGAAACATTTCAGCAGGTATTTCAGCAGGTAAATACTGCTTGAATAAATGTAAAGTAAAAAAACGAAAATTGTTCAGATTTCTCCTGGCATGGGGAATATTTAGGGAGTTGGCGGATAAAAGGTTAAAATGTCTCAAGAATTGATTATTGACTTTTGCCGCACCAAAGAGTCATTCCGTTCCCTATTCAGGGAATGTATGTAGAGGTGGTCCAATCCTACAAGTACATGGTTGTCACATTAAAGACAAGTTGGCTTGCATCAGCCTGTGTTATGGCACACCCAAGGTTGTTTTGCTGGCTCAGTTTAATTTCTTGTGTATTTAGTCTTTTTGTTGTTATTTAAATATAATGTTTCATATTGTATTATTAATTCTGTTTTTGTCTTTGTTCTTTATATGCTTATTTCATATTGGTGTTTATTTATGTAATATTGAATTATGTTGATATTGCATGTATTAGTTTGGTTAGTTATTTTCAACTGCCCTGTCCCCTGTATGTAGAGCTGCAGGAGGCGGGGCCACCTCAGCCTGTATTTAAGATCTCACTTCAATTTTGGCATTGATTTTTTTGGGTATTTCTATTTTCACCATGCATTTTTTATTTGGATTTTCTTTGACCCTTGTTTTGCCTTAATGTATTGTTATTTGGATTTTTTCTCTTTGGAGTTGTTTGTTTCAGATTTGCCTTTTTGGCCAAATCTATTTTTTACTTATTTGCTTGTATTTCTTCTTTTTTTAATTATTTATAATAAATATTTAAAATATTCAAGGAACTTCATTTTTATACTGTACTATACTGAACAGATAGACTATAAAGAATAAAAAAAGATTGGGAGATGCACATAGTCAAGAGAAGCTAAGGTCAAAACTGAAAGGCATGTCAATCTGTGGTCAAAGTAGACATCATTAACTAGAATTTGAAGACAAAATTTCAGAGGTGGAAATTTTTATACCAAAAAGTCAACAGCAAATAGATTTTAATATGGGTGTAACGCTAGGAGTTATTAATCTTGGATGCCCAGTAAATGCCCACGCTAACCTATATGCAGTCACTCCAATGATGGCACATTCATTGGGCATTCCAGGGAGTTCCCAAAGAACTGCAATGAAAATGACCAACACATTTGCCATCAAGTGGAGGTACTTAAAGAAAACAAAGATGATTGTTTAGCATAACTCTAAACATTTTTTACTTTTTTAATTGACAGTTGTTCAGAGTGGGTGATCGAGTACCTTATGAGCATGTGAGGCTGACCATAGATGTGGATGGCTCTTCGCCCTGCATAGACAATTAATGTTATATAACCAACATGTAGGTGTATACGGTGTATATATTCACTCAGGATAACTCACAAATCTTATTGATTATAACAGTTTTGTTTTTACTTGGTCAGTTTTTTGTTTTTCATTTTTTCCTTCTCTATTTATTGCTGTTGTGAACATTTAAATATTATTTGAAGTTTAAAAGCCTTAGCACTGATTTTGGGCCTAGGTGGGCCTGTCAGCCTGCCATTTTGGGTTTGGGGCTAGACAGCCTGGGTGTTAGGGCTTAGTGGGGTCAGAAAAGGATTTAGGACTGGTTTGTTCTTTTGTGTGGCTTTTGAGGTCACTGGAGAAACCATATAAAGGTACATGTATTTCTGGATCATTTTATATTGCAGATAAATCCCTGTGTTTATACTAGCTCAGTACAGACAGTAAATTAAAAAAATATATATATACATGTATTATGACCAGAAAACACAGAGGTTGTGAAGTACAATACCAAAAGTAGATCAAGAAAAAAATCAAAGTTCAAAGCAAGATTTCATTAAACCGGAGTGATAAAAGTAAGATTTATTGAGGAAAACGATTTGTAGATTTATCCACCAAGCTTGAAAACTGAAGGATAATATGTTTGGTCGTTATAATGTCATCCAAATGATGCTACAAATGAGTGCTTCGTGAAGAATCCTGGGAATGGTTTCCAAGTCAATGAGAAAATAGACTTCAAATTCAGAATTCTTCAAAATCCAAAACCCTGTATTTAATATGTAGACTGACAATACAGTAAAACCTTGGATTGTGAGTAATTTGGTCTGCAAGTGTTCTGCAAGACAAGCAAAATTTTTTAACAAATTTTAACTTGATAAATGAGCGATGCCTTGCAATACGAGTAGTGCGGATACGCATTGTCTGCCGAGTGTCACGTGGTCCCAACTGAGCCGATGGTTCTTCTCTCTCTCTCGCAGTGGGATTGTGAGTAATCGTCTCCCATGCTCAGTCTCAGTCGGCATGCCTCACTCGCATAGTCAACATTTGTACAAGCATGTACTGTTTACTATAGCATTGTGACTACGTGTGTGTGCATAAAACACTTTTTATTTTGTGTCCAAGTGTATTGAGTGTTCTTTAGTAATTGTACTAGATTAGGGAGATGTGTAAAATGTGGGAAAGAGTGCAAAATTTTGTTGAAAAGCACCACCCGAATAAGGCTGTAGCAGTGTGAGCGATGAATTGACAATGCAATGTCACATTGCCACAAAATCCTCAAAAGGTGGTAAAAGCAACTGTCATTGGATAGGTTCCTTGTTAAAGTCGCAAAAAAAACAAAAAGATTCCAGTGAGCCCACAGACAGCAGTGATTCTGTTAGTTAGAGTGAAAGTCGTCTTACACAATAACCCCAAACCTCCTCCTCCTCCTCCTCTCCTCTCTCTCGTCTCCCTCACACCAGCCACGATTCTTTTCAAAGGTAAAGTGCAGGTTAATTTGTTTTATGTATTTTTACTTTATATTTTGTATTAATCATTTTTATAGGAATATTTTTGGGTTGTGGAACGAATCATCTGAGTTTTCATTATTTCTAATGGGGAAATTTGCTTCGATATACGAGTGCTTTGGATTACAAGCATGTTTCCGGAACAAATTATGCTCGCAAACCGAGGCACCACTATATTGTAAAATCATAACATCATTAATATCTCTGACAAGCCATCTCCTGAATTAAAAATGCAGTTTTGTTATTAGGTACTTTGAGTTTTGGTTTGCAATTTGTAATGTAAGTAACAGATCTGCTTGACTTTTGGTATTGGATTCATCTTGTTCCTATCTCCTGGTCATTTTCACTCTAAACCCTTACTGTCTCACTCTGAGTGGGTACAACTGATATGTTTCTGAATTGAGAAGGGAAACACCACACAAACATGGCTTCAGATTACACCCTAGCTTGAAAGTTTTACATGTCATATATACTGTAAAGAGAAGACAGACACATATAAAGGTTTGGGGATTTTTGGGCCCCGTATATTGAAGTTCCCAAAACAAAATAGGTCAATAGTTTTCAACAAAACTCAAAAGACATTGAACGGTAGGGAGACAGACAGTTTATAGGGTTGGACCAGAAATCAGAACGTGGGATGCTGGGTAAACCGTGGTGGTGGATGGGAGTCTGACGTCATCGATGGGGAAGCAAAGGGAAGAAAGGAACCCGGAAGTGTTGCAGCTCTTTGAGTCGTCCGGGCAGTCTTACAGCGGCGGTGTCTCGGTATTTCTGAAGAAATAAAGAGAAAAAGGTTAGTACGCTGCCGTTGTCCCCTAGCACGACTTGTTGTTGTGCAAATCGGGTCCTTAAGCTGCTCCCCAACTCTTGTGTGTGACAGTACCCATTGCATTAGAATTCTTATTTCTTTTTTAACTCACAGTGTCAGGAAATTGTGCCCACTGTCACAAACTCCACAAAGAGCCATAGCAAGGTTTGGGGCAGCCATCCGTATATCTGCTTTCCTGGCTGCAATTTGCAAGTAAATGACAGCACTGATGTGCACAAACTGGAGTCCAAAACAAAACTGAGGGAATATGGAAAAGGTGGAGGCTTTTAAAGGTCAGGGCAGGAAGTGATGTCAAAGGGGCCGGGATCAGAAAGGTCTTCAGCCATAGGCTCGAGTCCGGACGTGACATCAAAGGGGCCGGAGCCAGCAAGGCCTTCCTCGCTAGGTCCGGACCTGAAAGTGATGTCAACACGGCCAGGTGAAACTTCCCGTGAATGGTCTGCAGGAAAGGAAGAAAAACAGTCAGTGCCACATCCCCATCAGATTTGGAATTGCCCTTACTCAAGCCCTTTAGCTGCCTCCCATGTGCACATGTCTGACACCACTAATGATTTAAAAATCATTTGACTTTTGAAGCATTATAGCACTAGACAGCACAGACCACCTCTCACGTGTAGCACCACACTAAAACCACAAAGAGGAGTTCTCCTTAAACACAGAGAATGTCAGCCTGCGATTCTTGGATTTGCATGAAGGGCACTGAGCCGAAGCAGAACAGTGATGGTCAAAAATGGGCAAATATATGTTTGGGTGAAAAAACCAGAGAATGTCCCTGTTAGCAGTGAGTTGCCAGGATAGCATCCCATCATTACAGCACAATACTACCTTTATCCAACAGGATCAGGCGGCCTCAAGTATGGAAAAGTCTGTTTATAGAGGGCCTGCCAAACCTCTCGCCCAGTGCATTCTTTACTAATGAATCACAGGAAACTCTGAGAAATGAAAAAAAAAGTGTATGTGCTCACAGAGCAGCGGCAGCCAAGCTCCACAAAGGCCTTTCCTTCTGCAGTTGTTCAGAGTGGGTGATCGAGTACCTTAAGAGCATGTGAGGCTGACCACAGGTGTGGACGGTTCCTCGCCCTGCATGACTGCAACATGCCAACCCCCCAACCTCCCACCCCAACTCACATCGAGTCGCTTTGTTCTGCTCTTCACTTTTGAATAGAAATACATAATCGGTTCCATTTGTGTTGGAAGACTACCAACTGTAAAGACACAGCGTCCCTGGAAAAAATGAGAGCCGCTTTTGGCCGCGCCTCTGGCCTGTGAGTCACAGGCTCACCGATTGTATGCCACCATGTAAAATAAAGGGAGATGTATTTTTAGGAGCTATTGTTTGAGCTGCAGGGAACTTAAATAAAAGAAAATCTGTTCACAGACACAATTTGAACTTGGAGAAGAAGGTGGCTGAGCAATGTGCGATGAGGGGCAAATCCGACAAACTGGTGGACTGTGGCTTCTAAAAATGATGCAAGTTTTGTGTTTATCTTTATTCTCCTAAGGATATGAATATGTTGCCTAAGTGAAATTCACATCCAAAAACACTCCTAGTGGAGATGGTGGGGTAGGCCAGTATTAGACATATTGCAGGAACCCATCTGGAACTCCTGCTTTCCACAGCTATTGTGATGTTTAATCCAGTTTTGGAAACAAATAATGACTACATACATTAATGTAGTGAAAACAGTGATGAAATCTGAATAAGGCTGACAAATAAAGGTGGGGCAGTAACACTGAACGTTGAAACAGAATGAATTGGAAAGACCTAAAACAATGGAGAAAGGAGGGAAAGAACTCAGGATGCAGTGATGCAATGATATAAACGGGCCAAGAAGGTAGACCCTCGCTGCATGCGCTAGAATTAAGCAATTAAAAAAATAAAGGAAGAGGGAGAAGCAGGAGAAAGAACAGATTCAAAAAACAAATCAAAGCTCAGAGCCAGCATTCATAAAACAGAGTGATCAAAACCGGATCACAAACCAAAAATCAAAAGATAATAATACATTTTATTTCAAGGCATCTTTCTAAACATCCAAGGACAACATACAGATAATAAAATTATAAAACCAATAAAAATATGCATGTACACATATACATATATCTATATCTATGGAACTGAAAATACAGCAATAAGAATACAGCCTAAGGTCATGGAGTGTAAGCTAATCTAAACAGATAAGTATTAAAATGAGATATGAAAATAGGTCGGTAAGGAATCGGTGTCCTTAACATTCTGTGGTAGTGAGTCCAAGAGACAAGGAGCACTACGACTAAATGCCCTGTGTTTGGGGGATTGGGGGGGTGATGAGAAGGACCTAAGAGTGCGGTTAGGTGTATAAACATGAAGTAGAAGAATTTTAAAATCAATGTGAAATTTTACAGGAAGCCAATGAAGCTGTTTAAGAGATGAGGTAATTTGTTGCACAGAAGACGCAAACTTAAAGAACAATGTAATTTAAGAGCCAGGGATCAATAATAAATGGAATTACAAGTCATAGTACTTTATTCAAATCTCAAATACAAAATGGCCATCAACTCGACTTTAGATAGATAGATAGATAGATAGATAGATAGATAGATAGATAGATAGATAGATAGATAGATAGATAGATAGATAGATAGATAGATAGATAGATAGATAGATAGATAGATAGATAGATAGATAGATACTTTATTAATCCCAAGGGGAAATTCACATACTGCAGCAGCAGCATACTGATACAAAAAACAAAATTAAATTAAAGACTGATAAAAGAGGCCACGCCCCTAGGAACCAGGACCTGCATCTTGATGACAGAAGCAAAAAAATGGCTATGTCCTTCAGCAAAATAAAATTGCTTTAATTGTAATGCAATGTAAAAGGACAATAAATACAAATTCTACTTTTAAACAAGAGCTCCAATCAAGAAAATAACTACAGCATTTAATTAAAAGAAGAAAAAAAACAAAAATGACAAGAGGATTTTTATACAAGAAGGAAAGCCAAAAGAAAATTTTAGATAAAACTTAACTTGACTCTTAGTTAGCTTGGAAAATTATTTAAATGTTTGTCTGCACGATTAACTCAGGAAATAATTTTAATTGCTGAAAAAAATACCAATTTCTCGTCTCTACAAGAATAGAACAGCCATTTTCTACTCAGGCTAGATGTAGCGGGTGCCCCTTTTGGACCAAACAGCATGACCTGTCCTAATACCTTTTGATTTGGATACTCATTAATGTCATAATTTCCCTGAGGTACCTTGGAATTTTTTATTATACTGTATTTTATGTGGGGTGGCACACTGACACAGTGGTAGCGCTGCTGCCTCACAGTTAGGAGACCTGGGTTCACTTCCTGGGTCCTCCCCGCGTGGAGTTTGCATGTTCTCCCCATGCCTGTGTGGGTTTCCTCCGGGCGCTCCGGTTTCCTCCCACAGTCCAAAGACATGCAGGTTAGGTGGATTGGCGATTCTAAATTGGCCCTAGCGTGTGCTTGGTGTGTGGGTGTGTTTGTGTGTGTCCTGCGGGGGGGTTGGCACCCTGCCCGGGATTGGTTCCTGCCTTGTGCCCTGTGTTGGCTGGGATTGGCTCCAGCAGACCCCCGTGACCCTGTGTTCGGATTCAGCGGATTGGAAAATGGATGGATGGATGTATTTTATGTACTGTTTTATTAAATGTTTACATTTTTACTTATTCTAAACATTACCAAAATGCCATTTTCTTTAGCATATGCACTGCTGTTTAGTGTGTTTTCTCACTATTAAGATTTTTTTATGTTATTTTGCTGCTTTGCAGTAAGGAGACTGTGGAAGATTGTGGGTTCACTTCCCGGTTCCTCCCTGTGTGGATAGCGCTTTGAGTACTGAGAAAAGCGCTATATAAATGTAATGAATTATTATTATTATTTTGTTTTATTCCTTGCATATTAAAATTGCTTATTTAATGTAATTGATTAAATAAAATAAATAAAATCTTGACATTGGGGTAAAAGAAAACACTCCTGAGTGATACCATATTGTTTACCCATATTGCAGGGCTTGGTGTACAAGTTTCAAGATTCATTTAAAATCAAACAGTGATTCATGCAAAAAAGAATGTAGCTAGGGAAACGAGCAATAGTTACAGTAAGCTGTCATTATTTTGACTTGTTAACTGTTATGCCTTTAGTACTAAAGACAGAATTAGTTGATGAAATGTAGGTCTAAACAAAGACATAAATGAATCCAATCTTTAAACAAAGCCCAATCAGAAACCAAAGAGCATAGTTTGAAACACTAAAGTGAAGTCTATTTTAGAAGTTTAGAATCAGCGTAAAGCAAATCACACCACACGTAAAATATTTCTGAACAATCTCAGATAATCAGGAAGTGCATCACACCTGACCTTTAAACATTCTCCTCATGTGGTATCACAGGTCATGACCTCTGGGTATCCTTTATAGGAATGTGGTGAGCAACCATGCAAAAGTTAAGTCAAAAATTCTGTCACCCACATGAAATAAAATGGCACTGCAATTAGACATTGAAATAAACAAATATCTTTAACTTCCATAGTGTTACATTTTCTCCCAGAAAAATGTGCAAAAAAGTGTTGCATTTTATTCAATAAGAAAGAATGTTATTGCATATAAACACAGAAACATATACATACCAAGTATAAATACAGTAGGAAAGGCCTGTCAAGTGTCCACTGCTGTACTGATGCAGATTTAGTAACATCCTTTGTTGAAGCAGTCACTATTGCACATCCTAACATTGGAATTGGGACAGCAGAACTGTGTTGCTTTGTACACTTCTCTTATTTTTATTTTTTTTTGTTGCTTAAACATGAGAGGGTAGAATGCTGGCCTGCACGATCAACACACCCTGTGCTATTATACGCTATCGCAGCACAAGGCTTAGTGACTTCCACATTTCCCCTGACTCAAACATTGATGGTTGTTGCATTGTGAACTATGCTTAATGGGCTGTTATCTTTCTTGTTCTTCTACTTGATCGCAAAGATTTTGCATTTCTGCCACACTTTTATTTGTACCACGGTTGACCTTCAGGTGACCAAATTCTCCAGGCATATCACAGTGGTCTGGTCATACAGTGTTGTATGCATTAGTTTCACTAACAGTGTCATTGTCTGAAGACCACTTCACAATGTCATCTCTAGATTCAAGTAATGGTTCAAATTCAGTTTGTTCTGAAGCTGGCTTTAAAGCTTCTTGTTTACATACAATTGTGGTTTTTGGTTGAAGACTCCACCCCACTCATAAATATTGAGAAGTTGTCATAAAGTGGCAGAGTGCATACTCAAATTCATGATCTTTTTGCAGTACTAGGGGGCTTTGCCCCCTGCTCGCTTTGCTCACCAACCCCCATGTTTGGTTTTCCTGATACACACTTTTAAGATTTTTTTTTTCTTTGAATTGTTGCTATTTCATTAGTTTCACTTTTGCTTTAGAACTTCATTAAAAACAATATCTGGAATCTTTCAAGTCCCAACATGCTGAATCTTGTAAATGAGGTCAGTGAGACATGTGTTTAATGACTTTATACCATAATTCAGGATAGGTTTCTCTGTTTGGAATTTCAGCACAGACAAAACGATCTTCATCATCAGCAGTTAATAATATTTTTTGCAACCAATAAATGCTTGTGAGGTAAACCCTGTTTTTGAAATTCTCTGACTTAAACTTCAAAGCCTTACAATATTTACATACTTCTGACATATCACCTGTGTCCATATATTCGATCTCCATTCCTCGTTTTGTCCTGCTTTTTTTCAATGACACCTGGTCCATGGTGATTATTTTCCCTTTTTTCGAGTAATAATTTCCATTTGTTTGCGCTACTGTGATCTTTACTTTTTTTTTTTGATACTTTCTAATTTTCCTGCTTTCATATTCTTTACCTTTCTCTGCATTTGTATCGCGCCATTTTTTGAGCCTTTCGAATTCCATTGCTTTCATAATCTCTAACCTGCTCTGCATGTGTATAGCGCCAACGTTTTTGAAAGTCTTTATGAAGTTCTACTTTGTCTTTTAATTCTGAGCCTGATTGCACATAATTTTTTTTAAATTCCACTTGTTCCGGGCTGATTTTTACTTTCCTTATTTTCTTAATTTGCACCTACATTACTCTTTTTCTTTTTTGCATTTTTTTCTCTCCATCGCTTTTGAATCTCTTTTCTCCACGCTGTTCTTTCTTCTTCGCTTAGTCGTCGATGTTTCATTCATAACGTATTGTCCTTATACGCTTTATATGCACCGAGACCCTGGATCTGTGTGTGCTCAAATCCCTTACACGACTGAATGTTTTGCCACCCGTTGTCTTATTTGATATTGGTTGTAAGTAGGGTGTGTCTTGCAAGAATCTCATGTTCTACATCATCGCGAGACGGACCTGAGTCAATCTCTTGGCACAAAGTCGCATGTTTAAGGTCCCCGTGAGACGCTCCATGGCCAATCTCTTTCGTCTCGCGGGTCTTTTAAGTGTCTTCCGTGATTTTCATGTAAAGATCACGTCTCGTCTCCCTAGTCTTTCTCTCCCAGGATTTTTTTTTATAATAGAGAGATGATGCTACAACGTTGTGCAAGTTCACACCTCACAAGAACTAGCTCAAAGTTCAGTTCACACAGATTAAAATGAATACATTCACGTTCGTAGTTCACCATTTCAATTTTGAACTAGTTCATTTTCAGTTCATTTTGTATTTTTTAAGGATTGAGAATAAATGACCCATGAGCTTACTTTTTTCAATTTTGCATGCCTTATGCAGTATTAGGCTATTACAGTGTTCTTGAATAAAATACAATAATTATGACGACTTTTTTATTTAAATACACTTTATAGAGTTATACAAAGCAACAAACAAGTATAACTATATATGCTAATATCCTCCTAGTAAAAATTAAATAGATGCAAGTATATATAGTGGGCGGCACGGTGGCGCAGTGGGTAGCGCTGCTGCCTCGCAGTTGGGAGATCTGGGGACCTGGGTTCGATTCCCGGGTCCTCCCTGCGTGGAGTTTGCATGTTCTCCCCGTGTCTGCGTGGGTTTCCTCCGGGCGCTCCGGTTTCCTCCCACATTCCAAAGACATGCAGGTTAGGTGGATTGGCGATTCTAAATTGGCCCTAGTGTGTGCTTGGTGTGTGGGTGTGTTTGTGTGTGTCCTGCGGTGGGTTGGCACCCTGCCCAGGATTGTTTCCTGCCTTGTGCCCTGTGTTGGCTGGGATTGGCTCCAGCAGACCCCCGTGACCCTGTGTTCGGATTCAGCGGGTTGGAAAATGGATGGATGGAAGTATACATATAAATTACTGCTCTATTTCCAACTGTGTGACACAAATGGTGACTGTGGAACCAGCGTGTAGGTGAACTAACCCATTACGCTGCTTGACAACATTCACATCACAAATAGCACATTCAATGGGGAAAAATATAAAGTGGCCTCATGACGTACAATGTTTTCCTAAAAGTGAAAGCGGAACTTCACCGCGTGCTCGTGTCAGCGGGGGTGCAGCTTAAGCACAAGCAGGCAGACACAGACAGTGCCTATTTGATTTTATGTTATTTTTTAAGAATACAAATAAATGGTAAAACACTTGTATGAAATAAATATTTGTAAAAATCCACTATTTGTGCTTATTCAAATACCGTATTCAGGTTCGGCTCCACCCCTACATTACAGGGTAAGGCAAAATGTTTAATCTGGACCTAAACCAAATCCGAATGTCACATAAAACTGAACTCGCTCACGTTCAAGTTCTTCACTTGTAAATACGTTACATTAAGTTCATCGTTCTGAGAAAAATGAGCTTGATCAATGATTGCACTCTATTGAATTAGTTCATGCACAACACTGTGATGTTATGTCATCAGCAAGATGGAAGTAGAATACTGTCCTGATGATATCTCAGCGAACTGATGGATACATTTTTTTGAATACAAACAAAAGATGAGTGCAGGAAAACAATAAAAAAAAGGGTCAAGGACACAGGAAATCAAAGCCAAAATAAGCAACAAAATTTGAGGTTGAGAGAACAAGCAAGAAGTCAAAGCTGTTGGTGAGACGCTAGTAGAGTTTGTACAAGGCTTTTTTGAGAGTTTTGAAGTACATAGATCAGATAAAGAACTGAATTCCTAGCTGTTCTCTTATCCCATTGCATTGACTTAAGCCCAGGTCATGACCTCAGAGGCCACACCCGAAGAAACGCAGGAAGAGGACATAACAATGGGAACTCAAAATGGTGGTATCTGATGACCCAAAATGATACCTAAGATGTTGGAAAACAAAACACAAAATCTAAACAATGACAAATTCCAAGCAATTGGCAAAGGAAGCAGAATCCTTGACATCAAAACATTCAATACAAATATAAAATCATTTTAAATAATCAACATAATCATGATGCCTAAGAGTTATTCAAGCTTAATGCTGTATATTTGATCATAACAGGTTTTATTACTCAGTAGTAATAACAGGTATAGTAGTCCTAACAGGTAGCATTACTCGGGGTTAACCATCTTTACAAAAAAATCCAAAAGCCAACAGATGCTCAGGGTTAAAGCCAAGGATGTTAAATATATTTCCAATTCATTTTTAAAGAGCAGAATTAGATTCAGCACATGTAAATTCCAAAATAAATCATGAACCAAATCATAACAGGAACATCTGACCAAACTTAACAATCCTTTTTTTGCTGAGGCCCCGCTAAAACCTCCATTGTCTCCCGTTCTTTTTATCCTTTGTTTTTGTGTCCTTTAGACATGACATGACATTTTCCACCCTTGGCCAAAGACAATCAATATTTCAGTCTCTTGGATAAATGGAAGTCAATATTTTGCCTTTTGATATCATTTAGTAAGAAGACTGATTCCACCTCTCATTATGTTGATTAGAAAATTCCCGTCACTGGAGATTTTGCTTTACTAATGAAAATTATTCATGAACCATAAAAATGTGTCCCCATTGTAAGTGCTGATTGGGATGGACTGGCATCCCGACTGGGGTCAGGAATGATCTCCTGCCTGGCTAGGAGGCTGTAACTGGTAGAGCCCAAGATTGGAGACACAACCCAGACAGGATGGTCCTCAACTTCTGTCATAGACAGAATGATCAAATAATGGATGGACTGGAACTCAGTATGGACACCTGCAGGGATGACAGGGTATTATAGTCAGTTAGGGCAATCCTGTCAAGATCTGTGGGCACTGCGGAGGTAAGTGCTGTGAAGAATGGACATCACTCTTTTGGAGAGGTTCCATATGATCCAGAAGTGCTTCCAGCATGCAAAGCCGTGACACCAGAAGTGCTCCTAGGTCTGACATAAAAAGAGCCAGTCTGTATCATCCAAGAGTGAGAGCTGGGCGGCAGAGGGCAATAGCTCATGTGAAGTAAAAGGAGATGGGAAAGGAGAAGGAGGCTTTATTAACGACAAATACAGTGTTGAATTGTTAAAAAAAAAGTGTGTGAACGTGTCTCTGGGTAATGACAAACCATTCATGTATCTTTAAACTGTGTTTGGTAGAGTTGTGTTTGGTGTTCTGGGCTCCGTGACACCCCCTTGTAATCCACCCTTAATCATGAACTTTATTTCTCTCATTTTAATCTGAACGTTAATTTGAAGCAAGAAAGAAAAAATAAAAATACAACCTTAAATTTTCCTGCTAAACAATACAAAGCAGTCAAACCAGCATTATCATCATTTATGAGACTGCAGACTGAGAGCTCCAGTAAGCCTTCAATTTCTGTGATACACTCCATTAATAGCAGGACGTGGCTTTTCATTTTGAAAGTGTCTTTCTCAGAGCAGAGTTTAGGAGTCAAGGGCCTAATTGAGCTAAAGTCTTATCTGCTGGGGACTGAGGATTCTAAGCAAAGCCATTGGCAAAATAAAACAGGCAGATTTCTTGATGCTTACCAGCACTTTTCCATTAAGGTGAGAACATAAGAACAAGATCTAGAGTGACAGAGATGGCAATGGAGACAAATTTGTCTAATTGAGGCAAAGGCAGGGCTGACTGTCCACAGGTCCCTCAGTTCAATTTCCCTGCAATTGCTTATGTTTTAAATAAAAGTGAGCATTTTCAAAATCTGCCTTTGTGGCCTACTTGAATATAAATTAAAGTTTATTTATAATCCATTAAATCAGGAAGTGTGTCTTCCCATTAAGAAGCAGGTTGTTAGTTGATTCCACATTGGCCATTGTGTGTGCTTGAGCAGGTTGCTTCACTTATCAGAAATACAGCTGTAGATGTTTGGACATCACAAAGGACAAAAGTAACAGCTAAACAAACACAAATCTAATCTCTTCATCTTTTATGGCAGCCATGTAGTAGCTGAAGAGATCAATTGCAACCTTAACTGTTGCCAATACTCCAATTCTAAAAATGTAGAAGCAAATTCTATTATAACTGTAAAGCATTTTTATATGGTGTTTAGTACAGAAAATATAAAGCACAAAATATAACACAGTAGAACCTGGATTATCTGAGGCGTTGTGCACTGATGCTGCCTCAGATAACTGAAGCAGACAGCGGTGGCCATTTTAGATTAAAAATTCACATTAGAACATTAGAAAATTAGAACAATCTAGACAAGAACAGGCCATTCAACCCAAAAAAGCTTGCTAATCCTATCCACTTAATCCTTCTAAAATAACATCAAGTCGAGTTTTAAAAGTCCCTAAAGTCTTACTGCCTACCACACTACTTGGTAGTTTATTCCAAGTGTCTATGGTTCTCAGTGTAAAAAAAAATCCTACTGTTTGTGCAGAATTTATCCTTAACAAGTTTTGAACTCTATCCTCGTGTTCTTGATGAACTCATTTTAAAATAACAGTCTCAATCCACTGGACTAATTCCCTTCATAATTTTAAACACTTCAGTCATGTCACCTCTTAATCTTCTTTTGCTTAAACTGTAAAGGCTCAGCTCTTTTAATCTTTCCTCACAACTCATCCCCTGTAGCCCTGGAATCAGCCTAGTCGCTCTTCTCTGGACTTTTTCTAGCACTGCTACAGTTAGGTCCATAAGTTTTTGGACAGTGATACAATTTTCATAATTTTGCGTCTTTGCACCACCACAATGGATTTGAAATGAAGCAATTGAAATAGGATTGAAGTGTAGATAATGCAGTTTTAACTGAAGGCATTTAATAAAGACATTGTATGAACAATTTAGAAAAGACAGCCATTTGTTTACACGGTCTCCCTATTTTCAGGGGCTCAGAAATATTTGGATAGGCTAATAAATATAATCACCATTTTCAATACTTACTTGAAAATCCTTTGCAGTCAATGACTGCCTGAAGTCTGGAACCCATGGCAATCTCCAAGTGCTGGGTTTCCAACCTAGTGATACTTTACCAGGCCTTTTCTGTAGCTGTGTTCAGGTGCTGCTTGTTCATTGGATTTTCTGTCTTTTGTCTTCAGCAAGTGAAATGCATGTCCAGTTGGGTTGAGGTCACTTGACTGACATAGTCATTGAAGGATATTCCACTACTTTACTTTGAAAAGCACTTGGTTTGCTTTTACAGTATGCTTTGGCTCATTGTCCATCTGTACTGTGAAGCATCAGTTTTGCAGCATTTGGCGGAATCTGAGCAGACAGTATGATCCTGTACACTTCAGAATTCATCCTGCTACTTCTGCCAGCAGTCATATCATCAATAAACACCAGTGACCGACTTCCAATTGCAGACATGAATGATCATCTCATAACACTGTCTCCACCATGTTTCACAAATGATGTGGTATTCATCGGATCATGAGTCGTTCTTTCTCTTCTCCATACTTTTCTCTTTCCGATATTCTAGTATATGTTGATCTTAGTTTCTATTGTCCAAAATAAATTGTTCCAAAGCCAGACCGGGTTTTAAAAAATAATTTCTGGGAAAGTCTAATCTGTCCTCCTATCCTTGAGGATAACCTTGTGGTAAAGTCTTTATTTTCATGAAGTTTTCTCTTGTTTGTAGACTTTGGCAATGATAGCCCCAATATTGCTATGCCCAGAGAGTTTACTTGGTTTGGCTAAATGTAGTAAATTGTTTTTTCCTAATCAATGAAAGAATTCTGCAATCATCTGGCACAGTTGTCTTCCTTGGTTGTCCAGGACTTCTGGTGTTGCTGAGTTCACCAGTGTGTGTTCCTTCTTTTTAAGAAAGTACCAGATGGCTGATTTGACCACTCCTGGTGTTTCTGCTGTCTCTCTAAAGGGTTTGTTTTGTTTACTCAGCCTAATGATGGGCTGTTTTTACTTGCATGGACAGCTCTTTGGATCTCATATTGAGAGTTCACAGTGACAGCTTCAAATGCAGATTCCACACTTGGAGTCCAGACCATTTACCTGCTAAATAGTTTATGAAATAATGAGGGAACTGTTCCCACCTGACATATGGAACAGCATGTTAGTCAAATGTCCATATACTTTTGAGCCTCTGGAAATTGGGGGGCTTTGCAGAAAAATGACTGCCATTCCTAAATGGCTCATATGATATTTCTGTTAAACCTTTTGAATTAATGCTGAAAGCCTACACTTCAATCATGTAATAATTTCTTAATTTAAAATCCATTGTGATGCCATACAGAGCCAGAATTATGAAAGCTGTATCACTGTCCAAATGCTTGTACACCTTTTTTTTAGCCTGAGAACAAAACTGTACGCAGTACTCTAGATGATACCTCACCAGTGTGTTATGTAAGAATACCCCAATATGCTTCATTTTCCCATTCATTGTGATATTCAAGATGAAGATTTAATGAACTACAGAAATGTATAAACACAAAAATCATAAATGAGTGAAAACAGTAGAGCAAGCGTACATGATCAACACTGGTGATGTAATGACAGTAGCCGAGGGGTGCAGCTGGGGAGAGGTGCGGGAGTCTCACCCACATTCCTACAGTTGCTAGTGCCTCAACCACTCACTTGGTACAATGAGCTTCAAAAGTATATTATTTATGCACATGGTATAGCTTTTATGAACTGTAAGAAAAGTAGAGTTTTACACTTACAGGTTTGTCTCGGATAATACGGAACCTCAGTTAATCAGGGCAATCAGGGATAATTGGTGTTCTACTCTTTAAAGTAGAAAATTCAAAATTTGTATATTATTGCCATATCTTTAACCCTCTGAATCTGGCAGGTCACGTTTTGGGCCAACTGCATAGTGGTATCTGCCTGAAAGAGTGGCCCACAACAAATAGCTGTTACACTATGATGCTATTATGTGACACTGCACTCTAAATCTTGCAGTCCACTGCTGTAGAGAGATATTCCTGATGGGCCGTTAAAACCTGTCCAGCATCATAACCCAGCTGGCTGGAATACCAGCCTCCGCTGTATTACTGGACTTTGCACACAATATACTGCAGTCTAATTATGCTGTTATGATATTCAGGCTAGCTATGAAGTTGTATTTTTTTTTTTGGGCCAGTTTTGTTTTTACTCGTAGGTTTCCAGAAAGAATTTCCATTGTACTCTAACATGGATTTGATTATCTCATCATCCCAAAATGTAAGAATAAGTCAAATGAGGGCAAAAAGCAGTAGGTGTTGAAGAATCAAAGCAAAAAAATAAAAACAACAAACTGAACAGTCAAGTGCCAAAAGAAAGAATCTGAGAGCCAAGGACGAGAGCCTGCCAATGCGCACTAAAATTGTGCACCAGTGGAAGTCACTTGACATGTTCTTGTGTGTTGTTGTGAAAATTGTTTTGAAGTATATCAGTCAAAGGTGCAGTTTTGGCATTAGGTCTGTACAATGGACGGTACAAAATGATGAAAACTGCGAAACCATAAGTGATATGGCTTGTTCTATGGTAAATGACATCACGGGGTCCTGTGGCTAGAGCAGACCCATGGGGTCTGTTACTGGAGGTCTGGACTGAGACCCTTCTGAGCAAAACAACAAATGTCACGGTGAATTCAATTTTGTGTAAATTGTTTTAGCCATTGCTACCAACTGCTAAATAGCATCCAGTGTAGTGTTACCCTCCTTTGTGCTTAGTAGTAAATAATGTCAAGAAATAACCAGAAAAAATACCACAAAAACAATAATAACTCAAAATTTAATATACCCATCTTGTAATTTCTGATCTGATAAACAGAAAGACATGCTGGGCAGTAGCAGCTTCCATAACTATGTAGCAGTTCATTTAAAAGAAGAAAATCTGCAGCCATGGAGGGCCTCCAGAAGTGACCCTGAGACCCCTGTATCCTAAGGCCCTTCTTGGGTACACCAGCACAATGATGTCCTTATTTCTTACACTGCGAGTGCTAACAGATTAAATGTCAAAGTTATTTCTTCACAATAATGATATTTATTCATTTGGCACTTGAAATTGTGCTCTAAACTGAAGCATTTTTTTTATAAATTTTAAAATTACCTTTCTGTTCCTTAAAATGGGGCCTGAAGTGTTCGTAGGTGAATGAAAAAGCCTTGAAACTTACCCAAAGTGTCCACTTTGAAGCAGTTTGGATTGTAGAAAACATGTCTTCTGATTTTATGAAACATCCTTGTTAAAATGAAAGGAAACCAGAAATAATTATTTTCTCAAAGATTCTAGTAACTATTTTTCTTGAGGTTAAGAACACATTTCCTGTTCACTTGTCTGCTCAAAGCTGCCATTTTGTGTGGCATTTAGATACAAATTAGGAAGATGATCAGCACAAAACCAAACACATGTCTGAAGCTGTTAGAGCAATTTCAGGAAAATGCTCAAAAATGTGCATATCCAAGATGTAAACAAAAACTTCAAAAATAAAATGCTTAGTTTTCATCAGTCTCCTTATTGTAGTCAAGTTATGCCTTGTAGTGCTTAGGCTGAACGTGAACACTCGAATGAAGGACCTACTGAAGGAAGATCTGTGACCCTACAGAACTAATTTCTCTATGGATGACTACTTATAGTCAAAAAGAAAAAGAAAATGTGGACCTGATTGTCCATTCTGAAGCAAACTGTAGTTCCACATCAGTGGCGGCGCCAGTCACTTCAAACCAACAGGTCCTCAGCAGGTCCCAAAAAAATTTGGCAGGTTCAAAGCAATGAAGCAAACATAGAACAAAGTAATAAATGCAAAAACTGAAACAGTATGCATAGTGCATGGTTTACCAGTACAGCAAGTTAACAAATTCTTGACTAGTCATATTAGCCCAGTAGTCCGCAAGTGTACGTTCATTTTAGCATAATGTGACAATTAGAAAATATTTAATGAATTAATCAATCACACGATCCAAATCTAATTTCTTGGCCCTCTCAGCATGCGTGGGAATTACTGCAATATTTGACAAGCCCACGTCTGTCATTGTTGATCGCAGATGTGTTTTGATCAACTTAAGTTTGATAAATGATCTCTTGGCCTCAGAAGATGTCCCTGGTATTGTACACGTGATTTGGAGTAGTGGTTTTGTTTTGTACAAAGCGTCTTCATATTTTTCAACGAATTGCAACATGTCCAGCAAAGAAGTGGCTACAAATTCACAACTCTTCTTCTTTCGCGCAACTGAACGCTGTAGTTGCTTTATTTCAATATTCTAAATTGGTGGTGTTTGTCTTGTATTGCTCTGCCAGAGGAGTCAAATTCTCAACGTCTATGAACTTTTCACTGATAGGTTCAAAAGAATCTATTGCTGAGATCGTGCGATTCAGTCCATGTCTGTAATAAACTGATAGCACTTGTTGACTTAATTGCTGGGCTACTGAGCTATCAAGCAAGGAGCTGCAACTCGTAGTAGTTGATACGTACATGTGGAACATTGTTTACCCTTTTTTTTGATAAGTATAGAAAGTGATACTATGACAGTGAATGAACAGTAACAAGAAATCTCATCAAATTTTTCACTTAGTCACCAGATTTTCTGGTGTGGCGCTGCCACTGCTCCAAATATATTTAAAGGGAGCCCTTTTACTGCAGCTGCAAGCAAAGCGGGCCGAAATGTAGAGCTGTAGAATATTAACAATGGAAATTTTGTTTATTGGCAGACTGAATGCTGTGTAGATGAGTAGCTCTTTTGTAGGACAGGAAAGTAGGAGGGTCATTAGTGATGCTGCTTCAACAGGGTTTGCATCGTGTGCCTGGTTTTCCACTGAAGCAGAGGGAAAACTTATTTCTGGATCAGAAGATGAAACAGGAACAAAACAGAATACACAATGGCATCAAAACAAAACCGTAACTCTAATTTTTTAATAGGCCAGAAACATGAGACAAGAATGAAACTGAAGGACAAAAGGTAAGTCAGAAATATGAGAATGAAATATACCAAGAAGGTGTCATGTTCATGTTTCAGTTGACTCATTATTGTTTTTTCTAACATTTTGGCCACCATTTTCTGTAACCATCGTTAGCGCCACTTTCTGTATTTCTAGGGGTGGGGCCCTTTTAGGTTGTGACCTGCGGGTAATCGGCATGATGGGATAAAAGGTTTTCAGGAGGTTCCTTTCTCTATAGATTAAAAAAAAAAACTTCTAAAAGAAATTCTAATTCCTGGTTGTGCTTCTCACAAGTTAGTTTGTTTTGACTTCTTTCTCTGTCCTTGATTTTGATTCTTATCTCTCATTTGGAGTTGATTGCTATTTTCTTTATTTTGTTTTGGTTTTCTTTTTCACGCATATCTCCCGTTTTACTCTGTAAAATTTTACCTGCTCTCTTCATGACAGGACAGAAGAATATATTAGGTTTGTTTGTTTTATCCAAACACAGATACCAAAACAGCACATACTGTGACCTTTTATAGCTGGGATGTCGAACTCCGGTTCTGGTGGGCCACAGTGACTGCAGGTTTTCATTCTAACCATCTTCTTCATTAGTGACCAGTTTGTGCTGCTAATTATCTTCTTTCGCTTTATAGTTTTAATTAACTTGACTCAGGCCTCTTATTTGTTTCTTTTTCCTTAATTAGCAGCCAAACAATAATGAGACACAAAACAAGCTGCCACATCACCACCTAACCACATTATTTGAACATAAAGAAAGGTGAGGGTCTCAGTAAGGTTGATCTCTCGGGTCACCAAAACATTTTGATGGTGTTCTTAGAAAAAAAACAGAAAATCAACAGTTTTGGAAATGTCTGCTGTGGCAGAATGAGAGCAGAAACAAGCCAATCAAATTAAAGAACAGGTTTAATTAGCAGCAAGAATCAGCTTCTCATTAAAAAACTGGTTTGGAGTGAAATTGGTTGGAGTTTGAAGCTCCAGTTTATCCAGTCATCTGTTGGCTCGTCTCCTGTCTCATATCTGTTTGGCTGTCATTTAATGAAGAAAAGAATTAATTCAGAGGATTGAATCCACTGAAAGGCTATTAAAATGAAGGGAAAAGAAGTTAAATAGCAGTGAAAACTGGTCACTGATTAGGAAGAGGGTTAGAATGAAAGCCTGCAGCCACTGCGGCCCTCCAGGCCCAGAGTTCAACACCTCTGTTTTATAGGATCGTGATGATGACATCTCACAAACATGCTCCCGGGGAACTCTGGGAAGTAGCCTCAGCAACAGCCGATGTGAAAATCACAAAATGGCACCGCCCATCAAAATTCAAAATGATGCCATGATGCTTCATCGGGAATCAAGATAAGATGAAATGAATATATGAATCACATTCTTGACCTCAGAAACCCCAGGACTTTTGTCACCACGAAGAAAACCAAAAATAATCAAGAACACCATTCAGAATGGCTGGTCATTGTCCATGCGGGGTCTGCACGTTCTCCCAGACTTAGCGTAGTGTTTTCTCTAACAGGTTAGCTTGAATGAGATTGTGCATGTGTGTCTACGTGTGTGTCAGTTGTTCCTGTGAGGGGCTGGTGTCCATTTCTTGTTTTTCACGAAGTGCAATAAAGAGAGAGGCAATCATCCAGTTTTCGTTCTGGGGCCAGATCTTACAAATAGTTGGTTTACTTGCTTTTATTCTTTCATAAAGCATCATGGATACACTGCTTTACAATATTTGTGCAATCTCAAGATACGGATTAATATCCAATAGCATTCTTGGCTTGCAAAATGGATGTATTTGGTATGTTTAAAACTTTTTCTCCATGTTTGGGCCCCGGTACCCTTCATCCAAATTGTTAACTGCAAGAACTGACAAGGCATTTTTCAAAAAACACTTCACATAAGGACACAATTTTCTGGGACAAATGAATAGATCTCATGATTCTGAAGAAATAATATTGACTTGAAAAATACTGAACTTATTGTTTAAGTGGAATGGATTGAACTTGCAGCCATGTGCTTTACAGCACAGCACCTTCAATACTCAGGACCACCCGACCTTAAATAAGGAGGTTGTGATGAAGGTCTTGAAGAAGTAGAAGTTAAACATTAAATACATTGCTGGTTTACCCCTGGATGTCATAACAAGTTATCCCTCCTTCACAAATACAGTATGTATGATCCCCATGTCCACTGCCTCAGTAGACAAATATTAAATCATCAATAAAGTTGGCATACATACACCATTGTTGGCATTAACAGGAAAAGCTTTTATTTAAAAGAGGTAGAACACATAGACAAGCTTTCTTTACAGAGAAGCACAGAAGGAAGTAAAATAACACACCACAATAACGAGACGCTGTAAAAGCAAACATGGATACCATCCAGCAGAGTGCACTTCATGCAACTCAAGTGGTGGTAGCCTGCAAGAGGGACGATGCCCATTAGTTGGCGGGCTCTGTGCCGTACTTGTTGGAGTCTCATGGTGACACACTACCTGGCACCTGTGCCCATTTAGATGTCTTTGGTGCTTCTGTGGGTGCAGTAAGCAAAGAGCGGGCATCGAGCAGCTCCACCTATCAAACACTCGTGACTTGTGAAACACAAAGGACAAACGCAGATCTGCTCAGATTGCCATTAAATCACAGCGCCTTCAGTATGCTCTCATTAAATATAACTTTAGAATTATTTAGTAATAATTTAGATCAGATTATTATTTATTTATTTATTCATTCCATGTTAGTATCTAAAATGTTTATTAGGTATACATCTTATGTTTACAATTTTGTGAAATGTGTCGTGATGCAAGGCTGTGAAAAATGTGATGATAGATGTTCTGAGTGAAAATCAATTCTTATTTTCTGATTGAGAAGCTAAAATAAAATAAAATAAAATAACACAGCATATAGACCTAAAGGCATAGAAGAGTCATGTCAAGTGTTGCATGCTAAATACAATTAAGAATTAGTGTAGCGGCATGACAGTCAGAAACTTTTAAAAGCGTACAGACATGACAGAGGCACGTCATAATTCTCAGGCTACGTCCACACTACTACATCTTAATTTAGAAACAGAATTTTTAAATGAAAATGATTTCCGCCACACACGTTTACAAATGAATCTCCGTCCACACTAAAATGACTGACAACGTTTATGACATAGTCATCCAGCTACGCAGGGAATGTACACAGTTTTCCACTGGGAGCGCACATAGATGTCTCGCCCAAAACCGGCGATCCTTGAAGGGCCACAAAATTTATCACAAAACTATAACAATTAATTGTTAAATTATTTACCTTTCATGCAAAGCATTCAATCTGAACAAAACATAATTTAGATGTGTACAGGTAAGCAATACAACAAATGCCACGGAAAGTCTTCTGTGTCTGCTATGTTGGGATATGTTTTTCTTCCATTAAGGGTGACCAATCAGGGAATGAGATGTTGTAGTAAGCAGGATCCAATCAAGAGAACAATTAGATGCTACGCTTTCATCCTGCAGCATTACAACGATGAAGCTGCATTTTCAGAAGTACAGTATATGTCTCTGAAGAGATTTTTCAAAAGTCTCAGTATTTGAAGGTTAAAAACGCCAAGGTAGTGTGGAGAGAAGCCAAAAGGGACTCTGCTCTGTTGGGCCCTTGAGCAAGGCCCTTAACCTGCAATTGCTGAGCGCTTTGAGTAGTGAGAAAAGTGGCTTATAATTGCAAAGAATTATTATTATAAGGGAAAATCGGAAACAACTGTCTGTAATTTTAAACGAAAACATAGTAGTGTGGATGGGGCCTCAGACTTGCTACATGGATATATTAACCACATCATAAAACAGACAACAGCCCCTCAAGCAAACATAGTTACAGGCAAAATTGTAAAAATAACCCACTGTGAAAAATGATACTTCATATTGTAGGGGAGCGAGACAAGGCCCACTCCAGAGGTATGCTCCCTGTGCCAACAAAGTAACAGACTGAGCACTTCTTTAAAGATTTGTGTCAAGACTCAAAAAGCATCTCCCCATTTGTTTTCTGATCCTGCTTTAAAAGGCCTGTCCTGGCCTGGCCACACAATGTAGGAACCAACCTTGGAATTGACGCCAGTCCGTCGCAGGCCACACTCACTCACACGGGGCCATTTAGAGACACCTTTGTAATATGTGCAGAGAAACGAATGTTCTGACGAAAGGGATGACATGCAAACTGCACACAGATGGTAACCTGATCAGGAATTGACTTAAAGTTAGTTCCCTGGAGGAGTGAAATCACAGCACTAACCACACTAAGGAAGATTTATGGAAATCTTAAAAATGGCATTCAAAAGAATGTGTACATGCTTATGAATGCACAACGAAATAAACAATGAAATCACATAAATACAAATTTAATAATGACAGCAACAGATATGATTCACTCTGTTACCAACACTCATATAATTGAATCATTCTGACCATAGAATGCTGGTGACTTCCACCAGGGGACCAAGTTTATATCAGCATATGTCAAGTTGTAATTGTGGACTTGACGAACTGGACCTGCTCAATCCAAACGTTAATGCCTTTAAATGTAAGCCTGTGTTAGAACTGGGCAGCTCTTACTGCCACCAACAAGCCTGTCATTGACAGCAGCAGCTCTCGTATTTTCCAAGCTGGAAGTTCTTACGTGTGTTTGGGGGTTGTCGTTTTTTTATGTTTATATTTGTGAGCTCCTGAAACTAAGAATTTCACTACTTTTGGACTATGCGTACAACCGTATGCGAGAAATAAAATTTGTCTTGATTTGAAAGTGACCCTTAACTCTTATGAGACATATACTCCCCGCTCATCATTTACTGGATAGCATGAAGTCCATCTATCCAATGTGTCTCATCCACTTCATAGTACAGTACAGCACAGTAACACTAGCTCGGAAAACTCCAAAGAACCAAATCAGCTTGTAACATTTACTTGTAAAACCCGCTGAAACACATTCAGATACACAATTAAAAGTCCTTCTTCCACAAAACGGGGAGCTGCAGAAGAGTAAAGGCCGCTTTTGTGATGCCGACGAAGCACATGGAACTTTCAGAGATGATTGTTAATCTGTGGAATTTATACCACGGGAGTATAGCTTACACATTTTTGAAATTTTTAAGAAAAGGTTGGGCTTGCCGTTCATGTCATGCCAAGGGGTGTTATGTGATTAATGAGTCTTCTGGACTCTTGGCTAATGGCTGGAGGGAGCAGCACTACAACACTGAGGCTGTGGAGGAGCGAAACCGATCGCCTTCTGCAACAACTTGGGGGGAAACATCTGCTGTTTCATATTACAATGAAAGAAGATTCATAAGGCATTGAGTCAGGACATACAGAACATCATAGAATATTTACTTTCAACTTAGATTTTCATTCTTTCAAAGGAGTGATACAAAGGTCCAGGAGTTAGTATGGCTGCCTTCACGTGACCAGGTTCAATTCCCTTTCTGAATGGAATTTGCATGCAAATGTGCCACACAACAGACTGGCATTAGGGCTGGCACGAACCTTTTAACTCTTTATTGGATGGACCAAGTAAGATAGATAGATAGATAGATAGATAGATAGATAGATAGATAGATAGATAGATAGATAGATAGATAGATAGATAGATAGATAGATAGATAGATAGATAGATAGATAGATAGATAGATAGATAGATAGAAGCTAAACCACTCATAAATCAAATGATGTTAGATGGACACACAAAAAGTTCTTTTGCTAATATACATTAAAATGTCATATATATATATGAAAGCAAGTGATGATATGCTGTTAATTTTCAACTAATCCCCTTAATAAATAAACATGCTTTTACTTAAGATTTGTGACAAGATTCAAATCCCATATAGCCAACTAGGCTAAAATGAGCCTTTGGCAATTACAGTGGAGTAAGCTGGTGTAATGCATATATAAATTAATTTTATTAATGTGTATGTTTTTGAAGGTATTACTAAAATTCAAACAATTTGTACACTTATTTTTGCAGTAATGACCTTCTGTGCTGCTTCTGCTATATACATAGTATTTCCTATATACTGTATATTTTTTTGATGAATTTATAAAAATTAAAAATTCAAGACTCTGCGTGTTTTTATGTGCATTCTATTACATATACTTTCGGCGTTGCTAAACTTTATGCTTTTTCAGTAAAATGTTATATATTTTAATTTTAAAAAAAGTTATTTAACATTTGCATTAAATGAATCCATTTTACTCAATATGGAAGAAAGGCTTCAAATTGGGTTAATGTGAAATATAAAACATCATTCATTTTTATGCATACAGGTATATAAAAACTGGTTTTCGACTTCTGAAAGATATTTATTTTGCCATTAGATTTTCCCTACATTTTGCTTTTTAGGCACTTGTGCTATCGAGTTTTTAGTGGTTTATGTTTGTGTTTGTGTTTTCCATAAGTAATCAAAAAACGTACAAACCTTTAAATACATTACAACAATAACGCTTGCTGGCAGAGCTGGATGTAAAAGGCAGAAAATATTAAGAAAGCAGACTGCTCTCATTTTGGTTTACTGGAAGCAATTAAAAAAGAAGAAAGACAAAAAAAAAAAAGGCACATGATGAGCTACAACATAATGTCGATTGGATTGGGCAGACGCCGGCAAGAGTGCTGCCATCCCCTCTGTGTTAGCCAGATGGGCAGGATAGCAAAACGTCTGGGACGGAGGTTAGAAAAGTTGTGAGGATTCTGCCAGTTTTGTGTGCTGTTCACTATTAGAATGTCTGAGACAAGAGCGGATATGATACAGCAGTCACAAAACAAAGTTGTTCTTGGCAAGAAAAGTGTGTAGTCCACACAGTGCCAGTGACACTGGGCAAGCAGTCATGATGATGTCATGGATGAGCTAAACAGACTTTACAATTTTTGGGTCAAAAGTGACCTTGTGAATAAATGCTGCAATATGTGCTACATTAAATTATTACTCTTTAATGTATGCTTGTTAGCCAATCAGACGTTATAATGAACATGCGTCATTGTTGTGTCGCTGTTGCGCCCTAATTTGCAGTGATTCTGTTTGTCACAAATATTTGGGGTGCAGAATTGCTGTCTATGGTATAGATTTGGGTGTTTGGTTAACACATGCATTTTTTTGATGGGATATGTTGCTATTTGTGAACATTTATAACACAGCTCATGAATTGTCTGTAGGTATTGCAGTTGAAACGATGCTTCTGAGCCCAACAGTCATCGAGACAGAGCTGCTGATGTTGCATTCACCTGAAATATGAGTTAACCAGTTGGGAGAGTCACATGAACATCCTTCAACATAGAACGCTTGAGTCGGACAATTCGAAGGAAATGATGCTACCCAAGTTCTCCAACACAATGCTGGCTTTTGTATAAAATAAAACCTGGTCAACCAGAAATTGTGTTTTTAAGATTGAATTACATTTTGACCAACCAGATACATTTCAAATATGTTTTGTGTGCACTTTATTTTATTCACGAATAAATAGTGTTTTCTTTAATTGCTTTTTCTTTCAGACCAATTAACAGATTAAAAGTGACTTGTTGTTCCTTCTAAAGTTCCTAATGGGCCCTCACATAAATGTACTGAAGTGGGAAAGTGAAATGTCACAACAGGGGTGAAGCTTCAGGGGGTCGGGCCTAAGCATAAACTGAGACGATCAAAACTTCAAGGGGACCCAAAAGGCATATTGCTTGCCCACTCAATTGTTTCCAGGACCACCCATTTTTCACAAGTCAGTGCTCCAATAATCCAACAGCACACGACCGCAATGTGTGATGTCATGTGCAACTGACACGGAGAGAGAGCACAATTGCAGCTTGGAGATCAAAGGTGCTTGGCAGTTCAGTGAGAATTTAAACCAGCAGTCCTCATATGTTACATTTACAAAACGTATGCGAGTGTGTGTGTATGTGAGAAAGAGAAAGAACAGTTGCCTTGTAGCCAAAAACAGTAATTTACGCACTTGATCTGCGGAGATCGTCAGCCAATTTTGAAGAACTGAAGTTACAACTTTATAAAGATAATCAGCACTAAGACTTATGCCCAGGACTGTAAATTCTGTTAAGACTGTACTGAACATTCTTGTGAAGTTCACACGTTAACAGCAACTGAGTCGGCATTGAGCCCATTCAAAAACTGCAACCTTTCTTTGCACTGGTTAGTGGGGTGCTGTGGGTTTGTGTTTAGAGACAAACTATGACAGCCTGATCTTTAGAACGAACATCATCTATTAGTCATGGGTATGAGGCTGACATTGGTGAGCATGCTGCCATGGCTGGGCTATTAGGCATCTGAGCCTTGTCGACGTTTAGATGGCGGCACTAAGTGCCGGGGTAGTTCTGAGGGCAAGCCGTGGCCGTCCAGCTTAACCTCAATTAAGTGGCTGGCCAGTGCAAACTCCTCGTCATCTAGCATGCCATCACGATCCACATCTGACAGCTTCCAGATTTTGCCCAACACAGAATTAGGCAGCTTTGTGGTTACCATCCAGGTTTTAGCCTTGGTTCCGCTGAGCTTGCCATCACTGGGAGACAGAGTGTAGAAGATCTCATCATATTTGGGCTTGTCTTTGGTGACCACCCAGTCCTCATCGTCTTCACCTTCAGGTATTGAATCCATGATGCCTTCCACGAAGGGGCCATAACGTTGACCTTCAAAGGCTCCTCCCTGCACTCCACTGTCAGGCCCATTTTCTAGTTCTTCCTGCCGGAGAAGAGGCATCAGCTTGGCAATGTCTGAGGTCATGAACTCATCCAGAACCTCCATAAGTCGTGGTTTCAAGGAGTGAAACTTTGAGAAATCATGCACAGCCAGCTGTTCCTGGAAAACAAAATTGAAAATAGTTGTACTTAGAGACAGTTCTTCTTATTATTATTATTTCTATAACATCATTATATTATCATTGATGTTTTATTAAGAGGCATCCTATGGTGCTGATTTTGTAAGTGGTGAAAGATTAGCTCTTTGTTCTAAAATACTGAATTACAGATTTCTAGCATCAGCAGTTTATAGTGTGTGTTTTCTTAGGACACCAGAAAACTTTTGACCAGAACAGGCCATTTACCACAAGAAAGCTCATCAGTCCTATCTGCCTAATTCCTCCAAAACAACATCAAGTTGAGATTTGAAGGTCTCCAAAGTCCTGCTCTCCACCACACTACTTGGCATTTTATTCTACGTATCCATGGATCTTTATGTGAACAGAAACTTCCTAACGTTTGTACGAAATTTACCCTTAACAAATTTCCAGCTGTGTCTCCGTGTTCTTGATGAACTCATTTTAAAATAACAGTCACTATCCACTGGACTAATTTCCTTCAATCATGCCACCTCTTAATCTCCTTTTGCTTAAACTGAAAAGTTTCAACTCCTTTAATCTTTCTCCATAACTCATCTCCTGTAGCCCTGGAATCAGCCTAGTTGCACTTCTCGAGACTTTTTGTAGCACTACTCTGTCTTTTTAATTTTTTTTTATTTTGATTTTGGTATATTTTGTTAATCTCAAAGGGGAAATTGTGTTTTCACATGACGTTTGGCAGTCAGAGCACAGAGTCAGCCATTGTACAGGGCTCTAAAAAGCAATTTTCAGGTTAAGGGCATTGTTCAAAGGCCCAACAGAGCAGGATCCCTTCTGACGGTAATGGGATTTCCACCGGCAACCTTCCAGATCCCAGCACAGACCCTTAACCACAGAGTCACCACTCTACCTCATTGTCTGGAGTATACAGTATCGAGATGAGGCCTCACCAGTGCATTATGACTCTTTAATGTTACCCACTGACTCCAGAAACATGTCAGCATGGATACTGAAAACTGAAAACTCAAGCATTGTACTGTCACTGAATTTCTAAACTTAGAGGAACAATACACTTATAAACGTTCATTCTCACTGTTATGTCAGCGAACTGACAAGTCCTTTTAGTAAGCATCAGGAGATCAAGAACATTTTAAATTTATTTGGTAGCTTATTCCACATGTCTATGGTTCTTGATGTAAAGAAAAACGTCCTAATGTTTCTGTGAAATTTACTCTTAACAAGATTCCAACTGTGTCCTTCTGTTCCTGATGAACTCATTTTAAAATAACAGTCTCGATCCACTGCATTAATTCCCTTCCCTAAACACTTCAATAATGTCTCCTGTTAATCTTCTTTTGCTTAATAAAAAAGAAGATATGATTATCAATTCAAAATGTGACAGAAAAAATTGTAGTCAAAAAAGCATTAGCAGAAAGGTCAACGCCACAAACCCAAACTGGAAAAGTTTTAGGCAAAGGATGTTAGCAAAAGGGTTTTGAATCTGCAGTTCAAATGAGGAAATGAACTTTCAGCCAATCGTTTAACTCATTGCATCAATTACGTCCAGGTCATGACCTCTGAGGACACGCCCCTGACAACATGAGCCACCGTCATAACGATTGTTAAAGTATAAGTTGGTGGAAAAAACAAACCAAAAAATTAAACAACTAGTAAATAATTAAATTTAAAAAAATGTCAAAACAGAATATGACTTCAAAAGCTCCAAAACAAGTCAAAGATCATATAAAACAATTGAAATAAATACATAAAAATATTAATAATAATAGTGCTTTTCTCACTACTCTACAGCTATTTTTGTGCCAGTATGCTCACTACTCATTAGCTATTAGGTGGCGAAGGGATCAGAGAGATAGCCAATTAGAGACAGGAGATGATTAGGGGGCCAGAATGACATGACCATGGAGGGCAATTAAGCCTGGACAGCAGGATACACCCTGCTCTTTGTGAAGGATGCCCAGGAATCTTTAATGACCACAGAGAGTCAAGACTTCAGTTTTACATCTCAACCGAAGGATGAGGTGCCATTTTTACAGCACAGGGTCACCATCAGTGTTCACGCCTCACAAGAACTAGCTCAAAGTTCAGTTCACACAGATTAAAATGAATACATTCACGTTCGTAGTTCACCATTTCAATTTTGAACTAGTTCATGTTCAGTTCATTTTGTATTTTTTAAGGAGTGAGAATAAATGACCCATGAGTTTACTTTTTTCAATTTTCCATGCCTTATATTAGGTTATTGCAATGTTCTTGAATAAAATACAATAATTATGAAGACTTTTTTTATTTAAATACACTTTATTGAGTTATACCCAGCAACAAACACGTATAACCATATAAGCTAATATCTTAAATTAAATAGATGCAGGTATACATATAAATTACCGCTCTGTTTCCAACCGTGTGGCACAAATGGTGACTGTGGGACCAGCGTGTAGTTGAACTAACTCATTATGCTGCTGGTCAAAATTCACGTCATATATTGCATGTCCAACAGGGAAAAATATAAAGTGGCCTCGCGAAAGTACAACGTTTTCCTAAAAGCGAAAGTGGAGCTTCACCGCGTGCTCGTGTCAGCGGGGGTGAAGCTTAAGCACAAGCAGGTAGAAACAGACAGGGCCTATTTGATTTATGTTATTTTTTCCAAATAAAAATAAATGGCAAAACATTTGTACGAAAAAAATATTCATAAAAATCCACTATTTGTGCTTATCTGAATACCGTATTCAGATTCAGCTCCACTAAGGCAAAACGCTTAATCTGGACCTAAACCAGATCCAGAATGTCACATAAAACTGAACTAGCTTCACTTGCTAATACGTTACATTAAGTTCCCCGTTCTTAGAAAAATGAGCTTGATCAATGAACGCGCTCTTTTGAACTCGTTTATGCACAACACTAGTCCCCATCTCTGCACTGGGGCATTGGGATCCTCATTCAGATCACAGGGTCACCAGCACCTCTTCCAGCAGCAACCTAGATGGCCTCCTTTCCAAATACTGGCAGGGCCTGAACTTGCTTAGCTGCAGGTGGATTACCTGTTCTGAAGTGGTGGTGGTATGGCTGCTGGAAAAATAAAAATATTAAAAATAAACATAAAAACATTAACAGAAACCTATTCAGCTTGCCCCAAAACTATACATCTACAATTAGGACAGTGGGCTGTAGAGTTATGTCATGTCAGGACGTTTCTTAAAGACGACCCAGTGTCTGCCTGGCATTTGGCATCAATGACACCATTGAAAACATTGCCTTTGTGTAATAAATCTTATTAAAGAATCAAAGAGTGACATGCATGAGACAGCAGAAGACAGAGAGATTAGTGAGGGGTCAGTCGAGTCATAAGTGACTTTTTCGATTCCTTGAATGATTAAATTAAAAGTACAGTATGTGCACGGTCAGTGAGTGACTTCACGTCATGTTACAAAGAGACTCTCAAGCAAGTCTGCACTGGGAGAAACTTTAACAAGCACTTCTTAACTTTACTATTTCTGTTAATTCCACTTCTCTGTTCTTGCAGCTCTTCCTTAATAATAATAATAATAATTCATTACATTTATATAGCGCTTTGGCTCCCAAGGTTGCTTTCATTACAGCTTTCAATTCCTTTCCTGTTGGAAATCGGACTAAAACTCTCAGGTTATTCCCCCACTGCCAAAATTGTCTTGTTTATTACCGGAGGTGGTGGTTTCATTCAGAGTTGGCAGGTCTAAAGAATTTAACTTTGAGATAAAGCTGAGTGAAGCTTTTCACAGACGTCTCTTGGGCAGTGATTGCGTTTTCCAAACTCGCAAACAGCAGCAAACAAATAATTATGGAATGTTGTGTCTAAAATCTAGGGAACTTCACTGCCTTTTATGTAACTAATAAAGCAGAAAATAGAAGCATTTACTGAGTCAGAAATAAATATGCCGTCAATTATCCTGCCTGGAAAGCACTCAGGAATGCGAGCCGATTGCTTTTCTGACTGCACACATTGGCAGGGTGATGATTTAGAAAATGCACAGAGCTGCAGACTTTTAACTCACAGAAGCCACAAGGTGATTCCAGACATGCAAGCAGAAAAATCCGACAAATGTGGAAAGGAGCGGAAAGAAAAGAAAACCAAAGCTGTTTAGCTGTCAGGTTAAAAAAAAAAAAAAGTAAGCCTCTATGTCATGTAAGAGTCCTGTAAATTATTCTCACTCAGCTCAGGCTATCATTACAAATTAAAAATCTGTAAAGACATCTGCTTCTTTAAAATTGCTACAATATATTTCATTTAGTGTAATTACATCAATCTTTCATAATTTCATATAGTCCCTTGGAGAGCTTGCACATTCACATAACATTACATTCCTTTAAAAGTATAATTACGGTTGTCACAACTGAGCCGCCTCGCTGAAATGAAATGACATAAAGCAATCACAGGCTGCAATTACAGCTGGAAACTTCCCGTCGTTAGCGTTCTTTAATGATGCACGGTATTCACACCATTCTCGCACAATGCAATCCATCATTAAACCATTACAATAAAATTATTAATTCTCACAAAATCACAGTAAGGGCATATTATATTTAAATTAAACACCAAAGGTAAATGGCCTCACTCCACCCCCTATGGAACACCTTTGAAAGTCTGTCACTTTGTCACAAACCATTTAATTATCTAAAATGTATCTGAACACATAATAATTTTAAATGATAAAATAAAATGACATTCGTGTAATTACACCAAATGTTTTGTGTATTTTCCATACAGGGTTTTATTTAATTAGTTTTCTTCAAGAAACATTACCGTTAAAATATTGTAATTAAATCCTGTAAACTATTTGGATACCTAAAGTATTGAACTCCATGTAACTAAACTTGGAGTTTGCAATTACAACATCTGTCCAGCCGTGTCTCTACTACAGCATTGCTGGTGGCTCAGACCCTGCCGGGGAGGATCAGTCATACAGAATGTGACAATCCAACACAGGACAGGACACCAGCTCATCATGGAGAACCTACCCAGACACACACACATAAACATTGGGAAAACATAAAATAGACACTCAGCCCAAGTGTAACAGATTATGACAATGAAATGTTTTAAATCACTGTTTCCCAACTTGTGAGCCATGGTGGCATTGCACGTGGGCCCTTTGCCAACCCCAGCTATGACCCCACCCACTGCTCCAACAATCGAGCTCAATTCACAGGTGGATCCTGGCCGGTCTTGAACGACTTCCCCAATTCCCACTCTGGAGATTGCACTTAATTCATCTAAAGCTCTGATGTTTTGGTGATTGCATGGGTCCCTGCCACTATCTTTGACTATCACGCTCAAATCACACAGGGAGACCACCCCACTTACCCCGTTTAGATGATCATGGTAAATTAACGGAAGGGGACCAGTAAGCTGTGAACACACTGGCCTGTGGAATAGTGGGCCGTGACACCACAAAGTCTGGGAAACATTGACCTAGATCAGAGTTTCTGGCTTGCAAGTTGTTATCGTATATATAAATGTCTACATGTGGAAGTGTGTGTGTCTGTCCGGCCCGGAAGTAAGAGGTGGAGTCGGGGTAAGGACTCCACCTTTGAAAAAAACAGAAAACTCGCTTAGCTGCTAATAACAAAAGCGAGGCCATCAAATCAGCAAAACGAAACCTCAGAAAAAAGACAAAGTCTCTTAGCCGCAAACATCGGCAAAAAAGTATCCCTTTTATTTTTCCTCCCACCGCTAATGCACAAGCAATGCGAGCACGTCGGCTAAACGAATCCTCCTAGGAGAGAGTCGCCCAGAGTAGTTCCTTTTAATTACCTGACATCTCTACATTTCAATTCTTTTTCTGACGATTTCAATAGTTTCTAGGACCCCAGGCTTTTTACAGCACAGGCTTACACAGTTAGTTGTTTATAATGTTATCATTGTTTATAATGGAGGACGATGCACAAACAAGTTTTGATGTTCTTGCTCAGTTTATCAAGAAGGATTCTCTCCCCCAACTCTAATGACAGTGCTCAGCACTTACATGGGAAAAAGTGCTTTGCAACACCAAAAAAGGCTGAAATACTCTGCTCAGATTGCACAAAGGCATTGGCAGGTCCAGAAGCTGAACCGTGGACCACATCACAAAATGTTTCTAACAGACTAAATCACATTCACCACAATGTGGTATAAGAAACAATTTGACGCATATAATGACAAACATCCAGTACACACTTTTAAACAGAAGTTCTGCAGTAATTCTCATTTTTGTTATACTGTATTTCAATGTGGCGGCACGGTGGCACAGTGAGTAGCACTGCTGCCTCGCAGTTAGGAGACCCGGGTTCGCTTCCCAAGTCATCCCTGCGTGGAGTTTTCATGTTCTCCCCGTGTCTGCGTGGGTTTCCTCCGGGTACTCCGGTTTCCTCCCACAGACCTAACATGCAGGTTAGGTGTATTGGCAATCCTAAATTGTCCCTAGTGTGTGCTTGGTGTGGGTGTGTATGTATGCCCTGCGGTGGGCTGGCGCCCTGCCAGGGGTTTGTTTCCTGCCTTGCACCCTGTGTTGGCTGGGATTGGCTCCAGCAGACCCCCGTGACCCTGTAGTTAGGATATAGTGGGTTGGATAATAGATGGATGTATTTCAGTGTAGATTTGCAAAGTTACACCAAAATGTAACCATAAAATATTTTTGTGCTTTTCATCCCTGTTCAGTAATTACTGTAGTCATACAGTCAGTGCCTATGAAAAGCAGTCACTCCCTTGGAAGTTTTCACAATTTATTGTTATACAACATTTTATTGCAGTGGATTTAATTTGGCTTTTTTGACACTGATCAACATGAGTGTCAATATGAAAAGGCCTGGTTCTAGGCAGACCAGTGAATGTCCTGGTGTGTCTCTTGTGGGATTTTTCAGTTTGGCCATGTTGGTGTTGCAGCCACATAATTATGGAACACTAGAACATTCATCTGTGCCTGATTAATGTGTACCAGGACTGGTCCCCTTCATAGACCACTGTCAAGACTCTGCCATGACACAACACTTCTCAAAGATGACTGAAGCTATGGACAGCCATTCACAACAGAAGAGAATGTTGCTAATGTAAAGTGAATTGTAATGGGGTTGTTTGGGGTCAGCTCAGTAAGTAATGTCTACCTAGAATGTTGACCCCTGAAATGAGGTGTCACTACATCTAATGCTACAAGAAGACACTCAAACAAATTAATTTGAACTGAGGGGAATTTAAAGATGTTTGATAACTGGGGATGAAATTTGGACACATCACTATGATGCAGTTCCAACAACTGAAACAATGAACATCTCATAAACCTCCAACCCTAAAGAAATCTGAGGTGCAAGCCACTGCCAGCAAGATTAGTGTACAGTTTGTTATGATGCTGAGGGTGTAGAACATATTGATTACAGGCATGAAAGGTCCACCTATTAAGATGATTTGCTTTGCTGTTTACACCTTGTATTTTCTGTGAAACTGTGAACATCAAGTCGGCTACAGACAATGGGTTATAAAAGCAAAATGGTTTGTCTAAGTGGCATAGAGATAGATAGATAGATAGATAGATAGATAGATAGATAGATAGATAGATAGATAGATAGATAGATAGATAGATAGATAGATAGATAGATAGATAGATAGATAGATAGATAGATAGATAGATAGATAGATAGATAGATAGATAGATAGATAGATAGATAGATAGATACTTTATGATCACCCCTCATAATTCCACTCTGAATTTTAAAAGTCAAAACCTTACAACCTAATTTAAGCTGACAACATGTCCTCTTTCTCCTTTTGGAGTGGTTGCACGCTGGCAGATCTCGCTGGGTGGTTGGGGTGTTCACACTTCTCCTTTACTCAATATGATCTTTAACCAGAATTCATTTATCATTGGCCAGCTCCTCTTTCTCTCCTACACCCCTACATGCATGTCAGATTAATCAGAGACTTCTGAACTGGCCTGTGTTGGGTGTGTGAGTGAGTATCTCCTGTCCAGAGTTGCTTCCTACTGTCCACTTAGTGCTGCTGGGAAATGCTCTGACTTTTCTATAATTGGCTTAAGCAGATTCAGGCATTAAACTTATGTGATGTTTAACCAAATGTGTGAAAAATGAGGCACCAGCTGTTTCAGTCACTGGAATGAATCTATTTATGATGCACTTTGACCTTATCTCATGTAGGCTGGCTCTGGTGGGGCACATGGGTACATCCTCACAGCCTCTGTTGCCATCTTAGAGCCAGAGGCCACCAACAGTGAAGTGCCAGGAATAAAAGCAGCACTGTGTTCCTCTCCCCCTCCGACTTTCTTTTCAAAGGAACAGCATTCAAAAGCATCTCCTTAGACTTCAAAGTGGGGTCTCTGTCTGTCTGAGTTTGCTTAGTAAAATCAGAATGGTGGAGATGCTTTCTCGTATTTTTGTTTTAACGTGTTTAAAACTAAAAGTGAAGTCAAAGGTGTGTTAGAGATGAAGGCTGATTGTCCAATGAGGTCACTTATTGTACACACTATATTTGATAGTCGTCCCCTCACCTCGTTTTTCTGGGTTGCTGACCAGTGGCACTGCAGTGCCCCTTACCTGCATTTTGTTGCAGTCTGGGAAGTCGCCAGGTGAGATGTGGTGTTCCAGTTGAATTTTGGCATAGATGACAGGCAGCTTGTTAATCAGGGCCTTCTTCTTGTTGTCTTTCCCAAAGACAGAGGGCATCTCATTTTTCAAGTGGCTGATGATGTGCGCATGGACCTATGGACAGCAAAGAAGACCACGTGAGGAAATGAACAAGAAAGCATTCTGAACAAAGTGTCCATACTCAGGAGTACCCACACTGCCTTTGACACATTTAGCTTCCTACCTGCCCAAGTTGTCACTGCCCTTTGAAGACCCCCCTTAGCTTCTTGCCACATCCCAATTTACACTGCATTGTACTAATTTACTTACACTCTCCTGAGTCACTCAGAAAGGATCTATATTGAACTGATATGGCACAGTGGTTAGCACGTCTGGTTTTCTCACTATATCCCAAAGAGGTGCATGTTGAGTTAACTGCTGATTGTAAATTAGCCCAACATGAGAGGGCCCTGCAATGGACTACCTGGAGATGGCGTCCATGAAATCATCTCCTGAGAGCATGGAGAAAGAGCACTTAGAGAAGAACTTCAAACGTGTCGCCCCACAGCTAAAGTCCAGCAGTCTTGGTGCATAGACATTGGTGAACCTCAGGTTTGGACCTAGTCCTTGGTTTAGCCCACAGAGCCGGGGGATAGTGTTACAGATGGGTTGCCTCTGGCCCTAAATGATTGGAGTGAGGTGAAGCTGGTGATGTGTTTGTGGTGGCACAGGACTAAAGCAGCCAGCAGCACCAGGAGCTTCAGAAGACCTGAGCAGTGTGGAGGAGCAGGTGACAGTGGAGGTAGTGTGGGGTGCTAAGTCCATTTCTTCATCCCATCATGTCTCGCACCTTACAGAGTTGCCTCATGATCGAGTGCAGAGAGATTCTTATTGTCTTGTCTCCCTGGTCAAATAATGAACAAGAATGTATTAAAATACATTTTATTTAATCAAAAACTCAAATCGTCTTACTTAAAGTACTCCTTACTCTTTTCTGTAATCATATTGATTTTAGACCTAAGCAGAGATTCTAACACAACTGACTACAATATTCGAATAAAGGATTTAGTCGCCTCCATGGATGCCACTGCAGGGTGCTGGGCCTTCAGTCATTTCAAGTTTGTAATTGACTTCATTTTACTTTTTGCCAACGTTCAGAGCAATTTTCTACAATAATGCCAAGGGCTTTGCATTCGTTTTGGTGCATCAAATGCTGGGCATACACTGTGCAATTTTTAGAAACTGTGATCAGGCGACTAGTTAGACTGAACAATAGAGTTGCCAGTTGTATATTCATGCTCAAAACTACATAAGCATGTTCAGTCTGATTGACACATCACTATGTGGCTGTCCAGACTACAGTACATGGCGCTGACAGACAGTTTTATCTACTGACATTTCACAACAAAAAGTTTTACTCGTTGAAAAAAACAACTATGGCCACAGGCTTCTCAAAATGTCAACAAAGTAAAGAATTTCATTGCTGACTCTTGCTGTACTGAATTCTAACACTACAAAAGAAAAGAAAAACACAACTGGACATGTGGATGGTTAGGAAAGTACAGACAATATGGTCTGGCTACTTTATGAAAAGAACTGGTGGTATGTAATCTTTGCTAATTCACCACTGTGTGTGTTTAATTCAGGTTCTTCCAGTACAAATATACTAAGATACTTTTGCCATTGGCCATTTAGTTGTATGTGACGGCTATGTGATAGCTTTTTGAAATCAAAAAGTTGAAATCGAGCCGGCTATAAAGCAGCCCATGAGTGGCAGGTAAGGGGGGCACAGACACAGCACTTCAATCAGATGTGTCTCCTAGCTGATGACGCCAATCGGCTCAGAGGTGTTGCTGGCAAGCCTCGGATTGGACCCTGGGCTTAGGCCGGCTTGCAAAGAGCCAGGGGAATCGTGTAGCATACGGGTTGCCTCTGATCCCAGGTGAGGTGGATCTGGGTGGCATGCATGAAGGGACAAAGGGACAAGCAGATGGGAGCATGTGACTCTGCTGAAGATCTAAGCAGCAGGTGGAAACAGCACTGAAGATGCTAACGGTCCTTTTTAGGGCCACTGACAAGCAATTGGCGTTAAGAGGATAATTCCATTCCTCTATCTCTCGTACCCTACATTATTATTCTTACCATGAGCACACTCCGTGTGACCGCTGCACAATGAATTTTGGGAAATATGATGTGTGGGATATGGCCGGCCATTCATCCCAGCCAATACCACCAGGCCGCCAGATGGAGCCCTCCCTGTAGCGTGGAAGTGCCCCGAATGCCAGCAGGGAATCATGGACAATGGAGTGTTTATTCACAGCCCTGCTGGATACCATGGGGGCCGCCAGAGGACGCTGCAGGGAGGATTAAGGATTTCCCTACACCCTGGAAGTATGTCCCAGTCACATGGACAGAAGAAATTACGTACTTCCGGGATGAAAAAGAAGAGTTTTGATCTGACCCGGAAGTGCTAGGAAGTCACATGGACCGAGGGTTCAGAAGCACTTCCGGGTCAAGGACTATAAAGGACTCTGGGAAATCCCAGACGGAGGAGCTGAGTCGGGAGGAAGGGTGGCGACGCATCTGGGAGTGGAGGATTGTTTATTGATTTGTAGTGATATATGAGTATAGTGGAGTGAAGGGTGCTTTGTGCACTGTATTGTCTGAATAAATATTATATTTGGACTTTTATCTGGTGTCTGGCGTTTGATCAAAGGGTTCAGGGGAGCGATAGCGCCCCCTATCTGTCACAGATGGTGTAATCAGAAAATCATCACGTGAGACTGCTTAATCTCACATGCCACCAACTGATTTTCTGAGCTGGTCCAAATTTCAGTTTCATCAGCCGTCATTTCACGTGCACAATGAGAGGAGTTGTGAAGTCTGATTTCATCTTGGGCTGTTGTACGATTGGAAGAATTTCTGTCAGTGTATTTCTGCAGCATATACCTGCTGATAATAACAGCAGACAATGACATCTATAATGTAATTTACGTCCACAACCTCCCCCCTCATTGAAACGTCTTCCATTGCTTCCTAGCACTATATGTAAAGAAATTGACCTAAATTGGAATTGAAATCATGTCCTCAGAGGTCTGATTACATCTTGATCTACACTCAGGTCCGAAAGTATTTGGACAATCACACAATTTTCATAATTTTAGCTTTGTACGCCACCACAATGGGTTTAAAATAAAGCAATCATTATGTGATTGAAGTGTAGACTTTCAGCTTTAAGAGCTTTACCTAAAATATCATATGAGCCATTTAGGAATGGTAGACAGTTTTCTGCATGGGCCCAAATTTCCAGGGGCTCAAAGTTTATGGACAGTTGATTGACAGGATGTTCCATTACCAAGTGGGAGCAGTTCCCTCATTACTTCATTAATTATTAAGCAAGTAGAATGTCTGGAGTTGGTTCTAAGCATGGAATGTGCATTTGGAAGCTAGCAGTATGAATTCTCAATATGAGGCCAAACAGCTGTCCATGCAAGTAAAAACAGCCCATCATTAAGCTAAGAAAACAAAACAAACCCTTTAGGAAGACAGCAGAAACACCAAAAGTGGTCAAATCAACCATCTGGTACTTTCTTAAAAAGAAGGGACTCCGCAACACCAGAAGGTCCGGAAAATCACAGAAGACAACTGTGCTGGATAACTGAAGAATTCTGTCCTTGGTGAAGAAGAGCCCCCTCATGACATTTAGCCAAACCAAGAACACCAAAGTTGACAACCAAGAGAAGACTTCACAAAAGTAAAGACAGAGAGTTTATCACAAGGTGTAAACCACCGATAAGCTTCAAGCATAGAAGGACAGATTACACTTTGCAATAAAACCTTTTTAAAAGCCTGCCCAATTCTGGAACAATTTCCTTTGATAAAGGAAACTAAGATCAATATATACCATAATGCTGGAAAGAGAAGAGTATAGAAAATAGAAGAAATGGCTTATGAACCGATAAATACCACATCATCTGTGAAAAGTGGTGGCGGGAGATCTTATGGCATGATCATGCATGGCTGTGAATGGAAGTCACTCACTGGTGTTTACTGATGATATAACTGCTGGCAGAAGTACCAGGATGAATTCTGAAGTGTACAGGGCTATACTATCTGCTCAGATTTAGCCAAATGCTGCCAAACTGATAGGGCGACAGTTCACAGTACAGATAGACATACTGCGAAAGCAAACCAAGTGGTTTTCAAGGCAAAGTATTGGAAGACTCTTCAAAGGCCAAGTCAATCAACTGACCTCAACCCAACTGGACAAGCATTTCACTTGCTGAAGACAAAACTGAAGACAGAAAGTCTAACAAACAAGCAGAAAATGAAGACAATTGCAGTAAAGACCTGGCAAAGTATCACTAGGGAGGAAACCCAGCACTTGGAGATGGCCATGGGTTCCAGACTTCAGCCAAATATTGAAAAAATGATCATTATATTTATGATTATGTTAGTTTGTCCAAATACTTTTGAGCCCCTGAAAGTAGGGGGACCATGTAAAAAATGTCTGTCATTCCTAAACTGCTCATACAATATTTTTGGTCAACCCCTTAAAGCTGAAAGTTTACGCTTCAATCACATAACGATGGCTTTATTTCAAATATATTGTGGTGGCGTACAGAGTCAAAATTATGAAAGTTGTGTCACTGGCCAAATACTTATGGACCTGACTTTAGCAGCCCTCTGTGTTTTCAAACCTCCTTTCCTGAACGGGAATGTGCAACAACAGTGTGAAAATATTTACAGGCTCCATGTCTCCACCCTGTTTCATGCTCATGTTCTTCTTCTTAGTCACATGTCACAATTCTCCGTGAAATGCCTGAGCCTAGTGTTGCCAGTACTCCATATGCTAAAATCATTGTCCAGTTTTGCGTGTGGTTTTTCTCTACTGATCATCGCAACAAGACAGGAATAGATCCCATTGTTCAGTTTTAATGAACACAATGGGCTGATGTGAAGCTGATCCTTCCACAGTGAGAAGATCGCGTCAACAATATCCGGAGACTGCACCAGCTATTACACTTCAGTCAGCCATTGCTCCTTTCCTCTTACTGGCAGACAGGATGGCAAGTCTGACATGGCCTCTCTAAGAACCAGCCTGGTGTGACTCTGACAGCTTCAACACTGTCCTCCTGCCAGCTATATCCACATACTGTTCATCCTCCAAGAGTCCTGGCCTACTTCTCAGGGTCAGAGAGCCAACATGGGTTATTATAAAACATTCCATAATTATTTACACAGGGGAGCTGTTTCCCAATTTCACTGGGCCAAACCTAAGCCGGAAATGATGCCAGCCTACTGGATAGGGCCTCAGTGGTGAGAGGCTACTGATTACAGAGGAACTGGAAAAGGGTGGGAAAGAGGAGGTGCTGAAAGACAAGGAGACCCTCAAGCTAAAAGAGATGAAAGGACAACCCTTGATCATCATTCTGTACTGCCGCCCCTGCCATCAACCTTCAATACACTTCAACACAGAGAGAGAGACTATGGAATTCTGCCGCTTGCCAACCCCGGCATTTTATCTTTCTTTTCCAGACGCCGCTCCCCATTCCTGGCCAAAATAAACAATTGCTGATTGCTAGTGTATGAATCACTGGGCCCTTGAACCTGAAAGCAAATAACAGACAAATAGTGGATCAGATCCCTGCAGGTACCATGAGGTAATATGAAGTGTAATGGATGGCTGGGGATTGTGCCTTACTGGCAGGCCTGGAGAAGCAGGGGACCGGGAGAGGGGCAATTCATACCCTGGGACATGAGAGGGCAGCACCCCTGGGGTGCATCAGGGCCATGTGCTAGGGGCTTAGAAGCTCAACCCTGTTGGGGTCCGTGGTCACCGCCAGAGGGCACCTGGAGAGCTCGCCACACCCAGAAGTGCTGCCAGAAGAGGAGCTAGATTTGCATGCAGCGCTTCCACCACACCCGGAAGTGCTGCTGGAAGGTGATCGGAGAGCACATGGAGCACTTCCGGGTGCAGTATAAAAGAGGCCGCATCACTCCATTCAAGGAAGCGGAGTCAGAAGGCAGAGGACGGAGCTTGTGAGGAGAGGAGTGGAGGCGGCAGAAGAATAAGAAGAGAAGTAAAAGGACTGAGGTGAGTTAATTGGGGTTTGTGCACTGTGTGTGTTGTGCAGGAAGAAGGAACAAAATAAACGTGTGTGTTTTGGGACTTCTGGGTCTGCGTGTCTGTCTGGGTTGGGCTGATCTTCCACAGGAGTTACCTGCTTGGATGCTATTTCGTTGTTTACAACTGAAAGGAAAGTTTAAACCATTCACTTACAGCACAAAAACACAAAGATCTGTGCCCTACTTTGAGCTTCATCTAATGTGGTTACCTTCAAAGGTAAAGCCTGACAAACATTGCATCTTGATTTGATCACCATCACACATAAGGTTACACAGGGAGCTCATTCGGACTGTGATGTCAGGTAATGCACACCCTGAGCAGATGATCAGCATCAGGAGTAAAAGGTGATAGGCAGCACGTCTTAATGGCCATCTAATACTGTATAAAGCATGACAGACAGCTCTTGAGATCAATACTATTTAATATGAAGCATAAACCCTTACAGGTAGATTGCGATAATCAGCATCAACAGTATAAGCTCACAGGTAGCTCACCATGATCACCATCAAAGTTATAGCCAGACAAGTCGAGCATTAATCAAGAGGAAAGCCTGTCAGAAATTTGTTCATGGTGATCAATCCTGTTCAGGCGTTACTCCTCATACTGGTCAGTAGTGATGAGTGAAATGATTCGCACAAAAATGAATTTACACCAAAACTCAAGCCATATCCACATTACTACATTATCATTTAAAAATATAATTATTAATAACAAAAAAGGATCTCTGTTCACATAAGCAGTTTCACATTTTTTACGAGAGTACCTCCACCCACACTAAAACGACCTAATATGGTGACCTACAATGGCCATGTATGCATCACTGGAATGAGGAAGAGGAAGTGTCCTCCACACTTCACCAGTCAGCTTGCGTTTACATACAGAGAACAGCAATGGCAAATACAAAAAAACAAAAACAGATTCATTCTGCTTGGGCTGACAGTGAGGTGGAATTGTTATTGAGACTAACACCCAAATATATACATAATGTAATGAATAGAATCCAATCAAGGAAGGGTCAAGTAATAAGCACTAGCCAATCACAGTGCACTTAGAGTTGTCAAAATTCAGTTTTCACCCATCTTCACTGCAATGCTGTGCCAACGGCACTGGATAGCATTTTCAAAAGTCTCCGTTATTGGGGAGTGAAAAACCCAGGGGTACTGTGGACGAAATAAACAATTGTTGCAATCCGTGCACAGAATGTGGCAAAAACCCAACAAGCGCCAGCAGCATGCAGGGATGGGCCTATGTGTCGGTGTCATTATCACCATGCTGACGTGTCGAGTACAGTATAAAACAGCCTTTAGCTCCTAGCATCCTCGCTGTCTGCATTCATTGTCATGTAATCGTAGATTTGTGAAAATTACCCTTAACTTTCCTTAATAATGGCACCAGAGTACATGTAGTGATGCTCTCAGTTCTTCAAAGCCATGAAGTGCTTCCTATCAGTGAAAACAATGAAGAATGGAGAAGCCAGGGAGTACACACAGTAGGCTAAGATATTGCTTAAGAAATAAAAGTGAAAATGTGTATAAGCTATGTGTGTGTACAATATATTTTGCTTACTCCATCATCCCTTGAGAGTTAAGCTAAAATGTCAGAATCTCATTCATTCAAAAGAGGGACAGAGCACAAGTATAATAATGTATAATGTATTTAATGATTATTTAGTTGTTAATGTCTTATTGTGTCTAATTTATCAATTAAACTTTATGATAAGTATTATGCAAATGGAAAATTTGCATATGTAGGGTTTGCTACTATCCGCGGTATTCAGGCATCCGCGGTAGGTTTTGGAACATATCAGCCATGCATTAGCTCCTCACATGTCTGCTTAACATTAAGTATTTAAATAAATATCTCTTTATTCTTGACACATCAATAGCGATGAGTGTAACAATTTGTGCAAAAGTGAATTCAAACTGAAACTCAATGTTTTGCGGTGCAAAAAAATTCACAAAACAAATTTTGTATCACTTCCAACTAAATCTCTACCATTGAAACAAGAAGACAGGTGTTTAGTCCTGTGTGGAAGGTTTTACGTGCTTTAATTCTGCATGTGTCTTTCTGTCATTTAGTACTTAAATACAGATCTTGAGAGAAAAAGACTTAATTCCCATCACATGTAGACATTTTCTTGAGCCACCAAACTTGCTCTGATAGTACGATCCCCACTTTGCCAATTATGATAATAATCTTAGTGACCCCAACTCTAAAGATGCATCAGAGACAGAAAAACAACTCAAAGCTTCATGGGGCTTGGTGCATGCACATCCTCAACCTCTTGTGCGGGAGGAATCAAGAAACAGGAAAAGGTGATTGCTGAGAAAGACGGAGGTGCTGGTTTCCCCAAATAGTTTTCCTGTGAGGAAGACCCAGCAATATGAATGATTGTGTATTTAAGTGTCTTCATGTGGAAAATATGCAGCATGTTACATGTTTTAAGAAAACACACACGGTGATGTGAATGAGAGGCTTAAACAGAATTGATCTGAGCTGAGGCACAGTAGCAGAAAAGAACACGGAAGTGTGAATGAGGATTTGAGAAGCAATATTACTTTTTTTCTACCCAAAAATCCTTTAAAACCACCAAAAGACTCTTCTTGTTAGTTTCATGTTTCCAATTGCAAAATCACCCATGAAGTCATTTTTGTGACAGTTTCATGAAACTGAATGAAAATTAAAACATGCCTGATTTCTCATCACTACTGATCAGTTTAGTCAGGATGAATGTCTACCTGTTAGACGTTGTGTTGGATGGTCTTCAAGAAGTGCTACCTGAAAGATTTTTCCTGATGGCAATAAAAACAAAGTCTGACATGTCAGCTCATCCTGACCAGGCTGAACAGCATCATAAGCAAAAGCCCGATATGTACTGCATCTTGGTGTCCATGAAATATAAAGCTTACAAGGTAAGTTCATCCTGAGCAAAGTAATTAACAAGAATAAAGATGACAGCTGACTCATCTTAATAACCATCAAACGTAAAGCTTGTTCAAACCAAACAGATCTGCATCAACAGCATAGCCTAACATGTAGCTTATCAAATCTAAAACCAGAGAGAGAGATTATCCTGATCAGACCGTTCACCATAAAATAAAAAGTCTGCCACACAGCAGGTCCTAATGATCACCAAACATAAAGACTAAATGGCAGCTCATTCTAAGCACACTGATCAGTGTCAAGAGTATAGGCTGAAACTCTTTTATAGTCACAATCAACTATAATGCCAGACAGATCATTCACTCTGACCAAACTGATCAACATCAAAATTAAAGCCCGACAGGTAACTCATCTTGATCACCATCAAACAAAATCTGAGAAATACCCAATCATAAGTAGCCGAATCACAATCAAAAGCAAAGCAAAGAAAGACACCCTATATTGATCTCCACCAAACATAATGGATTACAGGTAATTCTTTATCTTTGTCAAATTGAAAGCCTGAGAAGTAGCTCATCTTTATCACTCTGAAACTTTATGTGTGATGGGTAGCTCATCTTCATCACCATAAAGCATGAAAGGTAGCCTTTCCTAACTGTGCTAATCAGCCCCTTAAATAAACCTTCACACAGTAAACTGACAGATAACTGTCCATGATCACCACATCTCTGCTCAGACATTCATTCAGGGTGAGCCCCCCTCTCAGCCACTCATTTTCCCTGAGACAACAGCAGTAGCAGTGGTAGGACTCTAATCCAGGACTTCTGGATTACAGAACAGTCTTCTCCATTGCTATGTTAAGAGAGTGCTCCTTTAGCTAAAATTAACAGGTTCCCACATACTGACTAGTAGTGTACTTCATCCTGACCAAAGTGATTGGCATCAAGACTAAAATCTTGTCAGGTAGCTCATCCTGACCAGAACAACTAACATCAGGAGTAAAGGTTGACACGTGGGCCACCGTAATTCCACCTGGCTACCTAAACACTAAATATTGACTCAAACGGAATATCGAAATAGAGAAGTTAGGCAGGAAGGTCATCCCACGCAAGTTACTGTAGGTCCCTAAGGAAGGCAAGCACCTAACCTGTTGTTCTAAACTTGACAGTCATATTTCTTTACCTAAAAACTGAAGGTTAGTACCCAGTGATCAAAACGGCTACTTATCTAAAATAAATCATAACTGGAAGCTCCACCATTCTATGCCTCAGAGGTAGCTCTTCCTAATTAAAATTCAAAACCATCAATAGAAGAGTCAGACAGATGGACTGGTTACAGTAAACGCTAGCTGTTAGCTCACCTTTACCAAAATGCCAGTTAGCACATAAAAGTCAAAGGGGTGACCCAAGTTATCTGTGCAAGTAAACAATTGGGTTCTACACCAGATAAACCTCCAGATGGCTCTTCTCTCTCTACCCTGATCTGATTGGTTCCTTAAACACCTACAAAATGTGATGATGCAATTTCAACAGAACACAATGATGTCACAGCCACACCCTTTGTCGACTATTGTTTGATTAACTGTAGAGCAAAACAAATTTTACAAATGGGAAGAGACCCTTCATTTTACTTTATATGAGGTTTAATTTATGGGGTCCATATTGTCACAGGTACAGAACAGTGAAATTCTTTATTGCATGTGCTAATCAACATGCAACACGTCACTATTCTCTGCCGCCATGATTACCTCGAAAACACAGTCTTCCTTAACTGATGGAGAAATCAGTTCAAGATAGTAATATGCAAGTTATCCCAATATCTCATCCTGACAATTTTCTAAGTTCTTTCAACCGCATAGCTTGGTAGTTGGTCTCAGACTCTCAAGAGCATGTGCTTCAACAGTTTCATTTTGAATGCACTTCCATTAATTTCCACTAGGTGGTTTTAAGAATGTTATTTTTTTGTTTAACTAAATTCATTCAGTTGGATCAGCATTATAGATTTACAAGACAGTGTATCTGCCATTGCACAAATGTATTTGTAGAAGGAGTTGAAGTAAGAAATCAAATATTTCTGTTTTATGAATGGTGACCATTTTGTCATTGCTGACTGTCCCATCCATCATTTACATTACCTCTTTATCAATTTATCTGCTTTACTGTTTCAAGAATTTGTTCTTTTTTGTGTATGATTGGATTCCATAATTGCAGTAACTCCTTGCTGGGTTGGAACCATGAACGCTGCTTCCTTGTATTACTTGGTTTACTGTGGTTTCAAAAATACTGTAGATGTTTAATCAACATAAATCAACTGGATGGCTTGTTGAAAGCTAAATGTTTGCTATGGCATGTAAGCTGAGCAAAACTGTTGGATTTTGTGTTGTTCCCTCTACTGACCTCCCATTCATGGTGAAACCTTTAAAACTTCATCAACTTTTTATGTTAAAGTTAGGTCACGTGGGATACACACACAGAATGTCATGGAAATCCACTCAGCTGTTTAGGCGTAATAGGCTTTTTGTGGTGTTGGCTCCTCGCATTACAACTCTCCAGTGAAATTCTTGAAAGCCCCTAAAGCTTGAATTTTAAATTGCATGAATATTAATGTGAATACAACATTTTGTGAAAGCAGACATTACTGTTTTTGAGTTTTTGTGTTGGTTCCCCATCACACCTCAAAATTATGTACATTGAATCACTGACTTGGAATGTAACCTCCACTATAAGCAGGACCAACCCTTAAAAATGTGCCAAATTTATTGCCATCAGCTGAACTGTTCTATGATAACATGGCTTTGCACCTCTCATCCCCACCATTAAACCCCATTTCTAAGACTTTTGAAAAGTTTTCAAGTTTAGATTTTAGGTTGTACAAACAGTAACACACATGCTAAATTTCATGGACTTCGACTCAGCCATTTTGGAATGATAATTATTTTGCCACCCTAGACCACCCTTCCTAATGATATTTTTGAAATGCCATGCAGCCTGGGTTTGAGTTGATTCAGCTTTATTATGCATGCAAAGTTTCATTAAGATCGACTCCATTTTAGAATAATGTCTAGTTTTTGGGTTGCTCCCCATTATAACTCTCCTACCCAGTGACATTTTTGTTACTTCATATACCCTGTATTTTACGTTGGACCAAGTGCAACCTACATACAATCTTTATGATCTTTATGATACAGGAAAAAGTAGGGTGAAATGACACCTTTCATTGGCTAACTAAATAGATTACAAATGCAAACTTTCGAGGCAGCTAAGGCCCCTTCATTAGGCAAGGTGTAACAGGGGCCTTAGATGCCTCGAAAGTTTGCATTTGTAATCTATTTAGTTAGCCAATGAAAGGTGTCATTTCACCCTACTTTTTCCTGTATCAATCTATGGCTAACACTCTACTGCTATGAAGTTTATGAGTCAGTTTAGCCACTTTTGTGTGACTGGGAAACAAACAAACATGACAAAATGTGATCTGAGGGTTGAAATGAGGTTTTTAGTATTGAAAATTGATAAATAACATCAAATAAAGCCAAAAAAATTAAAAAGACAAACAGAGGGTGTTACTAATCTATTTACACATTTTATCATTATTAAGTGCTTTCCTATTGCAGAAATGTTTTTCAGGGAGCAGAGACTTTTGCGAAATTCCAGAACTTTTGTAGCATTCCCACCGCAGGTACTCGGGCCTGGTATAAACTGTAGAACCTGGTACTTTTTTTAGGTTCTTCTCCAGGTTTTGTGCTTTTCGTTCAACAAGTAACTATTGTAGTAAGGCAATGACTGGTTGACCACAACCACTAGTGCCATCTTACAAATCTGTTAGCAGTTTGGACCTCGGCCACACTTCACACCATATCACTCTTCATAGCCTCGTCTTTGGTGAGCTGCACCAAAAACTGTATTGAAGCAATAAGTGAGGGGTTGTGGTCCAAAATGAACTCTCAAACGCACCTCACGTTGCACTGCATTACTCTTATTTGCATGTCACACATTTTGAATAAAGGTTACAGTTCTGTTGTGCAGTGAGAACGCAACATGAAAAAATGGCCAGAGACCACGAGTGGGCCATAGTCTATATTATACAGGGACTCATTGGTTCCTGAAAAACAAGTTCCTGCAGTGGGAAAATGCCTATTATCATTATTTTTGTGAGTTAATCATTTTATGGAAAATGAGTGGAATTCCAAGTTCTATCTGGGTATAAATAAATGGGGAAAAACTGTGTTTTGGAAATACAACATGGCTAAGCACAACCTACAATGAGACAATGCAATTGTTATCCAAGTTAATTGAGATGAAAACGTGACATGAACCTGTAGTCTTAGATGAGATCCTGTTGTGGTCACTACAAAATTCAGTGCATGCCAAAGGCATCTTCCCATCAGCCCCAGCATACTCTTACTGCCTGATGGGAATTGTAGTCCCTAACTGCACTAGTTTTTGAGTTTCCCTCTCTTAAAAAACCTCCCCCCCCCCCCCCCCCCCCAATACGAAAATGTTGGACCAACAGCAACACACATGCAAAATTTTGTGAAAATTAGTTCTGCCAGACAGATGATGATTTGTTTTATATAGATTAAACCTAATATCTAATATCTCTTAATGGCAGACAATGTTTTAGCTGTTGTCACACACGCACGCTTGGAGACAGTCAAAAGGCTCGATTGCGCATGAAAGAATGAAAGACAGGGGGATAAGACGAGGTACTAATGATTTTCTTTCCTTAACCACAGAAAGACAACAGAATAAACGGCCATACCAGTCATCATGTCCCATTCCCACAAAAGACTCCTCGGCTGGTTCTGTGGGGTCGCCATGTTTCTGTACAGCCCCGTTGACTACAGTCCATCAACCATACTTCTGATGTCATCTCCGGATATTACGTTTGATGTCAGCTCCAGACTTCCCTGCACTTCCTCCCCTTTAATTGCACTTCCTTTTTTGTTTGTATATAAGAACCAAAGAGAGAACTTTAGTTTGTCAAATGTTTTGCTTTGATATTGACCCTTATTCTGTACTGGACGCTACACCCAGTATACAGGGAGGATCCCCAACTCTTAACGTTAGATTCTGTGTGTTTATTCTTTCACACTGTGTTTTGAGATTTTTCAGGTAGGAAAGATGGAATTTCCAAGGTAAGGCTGTCATACTCAGTGTTCCTGGGAATTTTGAAGACATAGATTGGGTTCTCATGGCTACTTCACTTTAAGAGGTTCACTTCTGCTAAGAAGACCATGCCCTTCAATCTAGAGATCCATCCTCTCACCCTTTTCTCTAGGCACTCAAACACACACACCCACTCAGCCACACTCACAAAGTAAGTGAAAGCTCACCCTGATGAGCCGCGCTCTCTTCACTAGGTCATTGAGCTTCCGAAGAGCCGCGTTTCGTGGCAGGTTCTGAATGTCATTGAACAGGTCCTGCTCCTCCAACTCAAATAGCTTGCGATTGTCAGGAATGAGCAGTGGTTCTGACCAAAAGGAACCGATGAAAACACGGACCACCTCTGGAGTATTGAACACTTTGCCCAGAGACCACATGAGGGCGCCATAGACACGCATAAGCTGCTGGGTGTCCACCATGTCAGCCTTGTTGAGAACAACTCGGATCTTGTCTTCATTCCCCTTGAGGGCTCGGATGGCCTCGGAAAACTCATCTGAGATTTCAAGTTTGTGGGCATCGAAGAGAAGGATAATGCGGTCAACGCGCTCGGCGAACCACTGCAGGACCGCTGGGAAGTCATAACCTGGGAACAGAGAAAGGAAGAGAGAATAAGGCCATTAATGAGAAATGACAGAGAAATGAGAAAAGCCAGCACCTAAGGAATGAACGGGGGGGAAAAAAAAGAGAAAATGTTTTTAAAATTACAACGGGGGAATGATCACTAGAGGAAAGTCAGCATAACCTCGATGACCCACATCCTGAAATGCCTCCGCTCGGTCATTCTTTCCAGTTACGCCTCCCTGAATTTGTTCCTTTCATCCCCTGCTCTGCTAGGCCGGCCATACTGTGCCGTCCTCTTTCATTCCGTCTTCTTGCTCGACTCAGTGTGGATAATCAAGGCCAGCTGGCTCCAGTGGCAACACAGCTGCAACTATTTTAATTTTTTTTTTTGGAGGATATAAATATTCTTACAATAACTTTTTTATCTCACACATGAGTGACACACTGAGCCAGAAAAAGTAAGTAGTTTCTGGGGAGAACACAGCACAAGAGATGCCAATAAGAAATAAAAATGTTCCAATTGATACCACAGAATATGTATATCTGGAAAATGTATGTTAATGTTCAACGGAAAACGTTCCAGAAGGAAAATGCAGAAAGAATGAACAATAAAAGAAAACAAAGAAATTCAAATTTTACAGTAATACAATCGTGATAACCATAAAAAGGCACTATAAAGATGGCAAAGCATTTTTAAGCAGTCTGGGACAAGTTACCCAGAATGCCAGGGGCTGTAAGGGCAGAAGTGTCAGAGGCATGATGGAGACAGCCCAGCTAATGTGGGTACTTTATTAGAAGAGCCCCGGCCTGGTTAATGGGCAGGGTTTCAGGGTACCAGCCTAAGCACTATGGTAAAGATCAGGGTAAAAAACTAAGTCTAGCAGGGAGAGTAACATCATGGATGACACTGTAAAGATTAACAAAATAAATATTGTCAAGCACAAGCGCTTAGGAAACATCTTCAGAGCTCCTGTAGAGTAAGCAAATGCCACCCAAAGCAGACCAGTGTTGGGAAAATCCTCTCTGCTTTCATCCACGGTTCAGAGGTTTGCCAGCCTGATGATGAGTGACCTCATTTCTACTTCCACTAATGAAGTCCCAACACTATAAAAACCAAGAAGGCGCTGGAAGTGAGCAATCATTCAGGACCTGCAACTGAGGAAGACAGAACTCCTACTCAGAAGTGTTTATGTTCATTTTCTTGGCGGCACAACGCTGTATTTTGCACCTTTTCTTTTGTGTTTCTTCATCAACCGTAGTACTACGTGGCCGGCAACCCAACACTTTGCTTTGACCTTTTTATTTGTTCTTAAATATAATAGTTAATTAAAAGCACTTTTCTAACCTGCTCAAAATATTACATATACTGTACAGTGGAGAACAACTTCAACCACTACCACTACACCAGTACACTCACCACACAATAACTATTATTAGGTGGTGAAAGGGTGAGAGAGATAGTTAGCAAATAAAGGACAGCGATGATAAGGGTTTCAGAATTACCAGGCCATGATGGACAATTTAGAAAAGACATCATGAAACACCCTAATCTTTTTAAAAGATGTCCAGGGATCTTTTATGACCACAGACAGTCAAACCATTGGTTTTATGTCTCATTCAAAAAGTGGCGTAGTTGGCAGGATCCTGTATAGAAGATGATATAGCCCTTTGATTTGACAGAAGTCATTAAAAATATGAAGGAGCAGGTCCAAGTCACAGCCAAAAAAAACAACGCAGCAGAGATGGAGGCCCGTGGGGAATGCAAGGGAAGCCCTGTGAGTGGAGAAAGCAGTAGAACCATCCCAAGTGCTTGTTCCTTTAATACCTGTGACAGTACTGAGGTATACCTCCGCATATTCAGGTGAACTGTGACATGACAATATGCTTGTAAAATGTAGAGCAATTTCCACCAAAGGCACAATAAAATTGAGAGTTTAAAACTATGTAAAAAATAGAAAGTCTAATTTCTGGTCATGAAAGATCTAGTCACGCATTTTCCAAGCCCACCCATTAGCATTTCAAGGTGGAAATTAGTAAAGAAATCAACTGTGCTAGATCTCACACTTTAGCAAAGGGCAGCCACTCACCCATCCACCATCTGTGGTTCATACTGGGCAGGTCTGTTATCAACAGGAGTGACGAGCAAAACGATTTGCCTGAACCTGAATTTGCAGCAAAACTCAGTGTAGCACTTCACAAAATATTTGAAAATTAAAGTGCTTTTCCATCTAGTGAAATTCATGCCCTGCCACAGGATTAGTTTCTGTCTGGAAGTGTTTTCATGCTGTTCTGGTGTGGAGAATTTGCAAACTGTGTATATTAATTTGTAAATATTCTGTTCAATGAAGCAGGATTTACAGGACTTAATTCCAGGGATTGCAAGCATCCTTTTGTATTGTATTAGTAATTTATGCATTTGTTCCCGTCACTTTTTATCTTTGTCGATAACTTCCATTTACTTAGGAATGGGAAATCAGTACATACTGTACCACAGAACCGGTTTCAATTAATGTGAACAGACAGATACCATAGGACTAGGAATTGCCAAAGTATCTTACAGCTTGGGAAAGGAAGGAGTGCAGATATACTTCAAAGATCAAACACTTTGATCAGAGTCATTCATCATCAGGATAAGATGGTCAATCAAATACGTGCAAATTTAAGTTAAATATGGTTCATCTGATGCAGGGCTGTTTTAATGGTATAACAGGCCACCAGGCAAAGTAGTGTGCTGGAGCCCTTGTTTTCATAGCAAAACAGAAATATACATAGGCATCAGAAATATCATGTGGCCCCCACTCAGTGCCCATTGTGCCCCTACATTAAGTTGGCCCTGTTTTGATGGACCAAAGAGGAAGGAACCCAATAACAGAAGGGAAACATCAGAGATAAGAGACATGAGACCATCTCATTTGGATGTCAGAAAACGTAACTATGAATGGCGCCGATCACTAAGCGTACTCTTACGTTAACCCTTAAACCGCCATATACTTGGGGCTTAATGCACCCCTGGACGCCAAATACTTTTTTGCTGCACTTCTTAATTAAACGTCACAATTCACAAAGAAAATGTGAAATTTTAATGGAATACTTTATTTCATGCAAAGAGCATCACAATTACTGGAAACGACTGGAACAATATGTACAAGGTGCAACTGACGCCATTGATGAAATTCAGTAAAACACCAAGCCAACTGCGCTTGAACTGGCTGCATGCAAACACACAGAGTTAAACACGGATGCTTGCAGGCTTGTCTAGTGCAGCGGCTGAATCCCAGAGACAGTGGTGCTGTAGTGCTGCAGGGGCCAACAGTGGTCATGAGCTGGCTGCTCAACGAATATACGGCACTAACTGATCAGCTCTGGTGTGCTGGCCAATTGCATTGGGATCTGACTATAGCCGGTTGTGGCGGTTTAAGGGTTAAGTCATCTACGTAACGTGTTACACTTGGACAATATCATGCACTTTGGTCAGCGGCTGTTGTATGTAAAGTGCTTTATAAATAAAGTTGACTTGACTTGACTATTATTCCATTCCTCTTCCGATACTCAAGTTTAGCAACAGCCGGTATGGTGATCCCCAAGTGCAGGTAATTACACACCATGTTTAGGGTAATAGTGGTGTATGGAGGCCTGGTTGATGATCTACATAATCATATGCTGCAGCTCTTCAGGACATCAGCCCTTAAATGCATTCAAGGATGTTACTGTAGCAAACGGAAACTCTTCTATTGCTGCTTCTATTACACTGGCCATTTCTAGGAACTGGTCAACGCGAAGGAGAATGATATCGTCATTTACATCGCCGGCTTCCACCTATTCAATGAGACAGCGCATCTCCTGTTTCATCAACTCCCTAATCTCCATCTTTGATGCCGGGTGAACACACTCGTGATTGGAATACCTCTTATCACGTCTGTTGATGCTGACTGGTCATTCAATTACATTCAGGTCTGGCATGATCAACGTGTGGTCTTAGTTGAAATGCAATGAACTCTGAGCAGCCGCTAAGCGAAATGCAATACATCTGCTTTGCTTTTAGTTATGCCATGCGGTCTGTGGAGACGAATCGAAAGTTGTGTGCTGTAGTGAAAAGCAATTGATCATTTAGTTGATACATTTTTAAGTATAAATTTGCCAAAATTAAATGCATTACATTTTAATGTACTTAACACAATGGGTTGCATTTAATTTTAGCATGAATAACCTTCCATAAGATTTAAGGCTTTATTGTACCCATGTCTAGTATAACTGATGAAAAAAGTTTGATGACGACACTGCTATCATGGGCTGCATCAGGAGTGGGCGGGAGGAGGAGTATAGGGACCTAATCAAGGACTTTGTTAAATGGTGCGACTCAAACCACCTACACCTGAACACCAGAAAAACCAAGGAGCTGGTGGTGGATTTTAGGAGGCCCAGACCCCTCATGGACCCCGTGATCATCAGAGGTGACTGTGTGCAGAGGGTACAGACCTATAAATACCTGGGAGTGCAGCTGGATGATAAATTGGACTGGACTGCCAATACTGATGCTCTGTGCAAGAGAGGACAGAGCCGGCTATACTTCCTTAAAAGGCTGGCGTCCTTCAACATCTGCAATAAGATGCTGCAGATGTTCTATCAGACGATTGTGGCGAGCACCTTCATCTACGCAGTGGTGTGCTGGGGAGGCAGCATAAAGAAGAGAGACGCCTCACGCCTGGACAAACTGGTGAGGAAGGCAGACACTATTGTAGGCACAGAGCTGGACAGTTTGACATCCGTGGCAGAGTGACGGGCACTCAGCAGGCTCCTATCAATAATGGAGAATCCACTGCATCCACTAAACAGTATCATCTCCAGACAGAGGAGCAGCTTCAGCGACAGACTGCTGTCACTGTCCTGCTCCACTGACAGACTGAGGAGATCGTTCCTCCCCCAAACTATGCGACTAAACGTTAACATTATTCAAAGTTATTGACTGTCTGTATACTGCATTTGTTATCACTCTTTAATTTAATATTTTCTTTATCAGTATGCTGCTGCTGGAGTATGTGAATTTCCCCTTGGGATTAATAAAGTATCTACCTATCTATCTATGAATGGATGTCATTACTTTAACTAACAGCACCACTCACAGAAATCATTTCTAGGGTACTTGTCATTATCCAGTTACCTTACCTTGATTTTCCTCAGCATGAATTTGTTTTTAGGCTTTTAAAAAACAAACTGTAAAAATCTCACATTATGCAGCTAACTTTACTCTGATTCAACTGAAAATGAGTGCATTTGTACACTTTAAGTATCTGCTTCTAATATAATTGACAGAATTTGTCTGGGTGTCATAATAACTCGGTACATGTACAGTATGTTTATAAAAAGCAAATGAATCTCATTGGCAAAGCATCACCAGTCATGTGAGGAGGCCACACAGTGGTGCCAAATCAGGTGATTGTTCTTTTTTTTTATATTTTCCATTAAGAAGATTGAACACAGTACTATTTGGGATATTTTGTGGAATATTCGAGCAGTTTTAGGTTATTTTTGGTGGCAAAAATGCTTTATTAGCACAAGTTTAATTAATTAAAGAGACCCCCCTTTGTAAAAATATTGCAATACTCAACCATTTATTTAATGTCAGAGAAAGAAACAGACTGGACATAACTGAACTTTAAGTGCTAAAGATTTGGGTCGTTATTGTGAAAGAAAAATTAACCGCTTGCAAGCTACATAGCTTTGGCAGCTATTAACCCTAGATAGATAGATAGATAAAGTATCTATCTATCTATCTATCTATCTAGGGTTAATAGCTGCCAAAGCCGTTTTGCTATAATGGCAGGTTATTCATACAGGCGTCTGTCATAAGACAGTTTCCAGTTTCTTTAGGAACTCGTCTATTTGACACAGGAAAGATGACCTTATCTTCTTTAGGGTCTATCTGACAAGTAAAAAAAAAAATAAGAACAGATGGCCCATTAGCGTAATAAAATGAAATGCTTAAGTAAACAATATTATGCTTTTTTCAATAAATAAGGGGAAGGAAAGAGAAATTATAAAAAGCCAATCAAAAAATTGAACTTTGCTCTTCTGATTGCAACGTAGAATCCATGTATTGATCTGTGACTGCATAAAAATCTAATTGATTGAACTATTCCTGTCTTCCACACTATGAAGGTGGCTGGATGTATGAATGGGTATCGCCCTGGTTTAAATGAAATATTCTGTAAATGTTCGGTTCATGAGCTGGTGGTCGGAGACAAACACAGAATTCAATGGATATTCTTCTGAGCAGGCTTTTTTTACTGCAGGAGTGCCATCTCTGGCAAACGTACCAAACCCAGAACAATACCCATTCATACATCCAGTTTTTGGAGCCTCGTTACACCTGCCATAAAGGTTCTCTACACTGAATGCACACCTGGGACCCAACTGCTGCGAAGCAGCAGCGCAACCTCCACGCCACAGTGCTCCCACATGTTTAATACATGATTTAATGCATCTCATCATGAAACTTGTATCAAGTATTTATCTTAGCATTCTAAATTTTCAGAGAGCAGGAATATCATGAAGTGAATGGATTCTGCGCGGCGATCACTGCCTGCAACTCCTCTCAGTGCAGAGGAAGTCAGTTTAAGAAGCACATGGTGATTAACAACTGGGTTGAGGAACACTTAACACAAAGCATTTAATGTGCTACATTAACTTATGACAGGGTTTGAGAAAATCTAGTAAATTAAACATTGATGTTAAGATGAAGTTTACAACGTTCTACTTTAATGACAGAATAAACTACGAGAATAAAGTCAACATGTCAACTTTAATGGCGACATAAGTGTTAGGATTAAAGTGGAAATGTCGAGAATACAGTCAGCATGTTGACTTTATCCTTGACATACACTTTTTTTTCTTCACTGTGGCCCTAATACACGTTTTCTCAACAAATAATTTTTTTGAGTGCAGAAAATGGTAAATTAATAGGAAATCAACAAAAGAGAGTTAAGCATTGAAAGCTTTAGTAAAAACATACATTTTCTAAATGTCATATAAAGGTCAACATCAAACTGCTAAGCTTTTCTGCATGCAGGATGAGGGAAGAGGAATAAAAGAGAATGACATCAAGTAGAGATAAAAATGAAAACATGGGGTCCTCTGAACGCTGAAATAAGAAATACTAGCAAAATAGTGCATACAAATGAGGGGTGACAACAGTGTAAAATATATACAGTATATATATATATCGTCAAATGTGCGCGTCAGAGGGTCACACTCCGAGTTCCTCCCAGGTATGTGCTACATGCCGAGCCAAGAGGGGGCGCTGTCACTAACTGTCTTGTCTGCTTCTTCCTCCACATAACAGTTACACAGTCCAGTAAAGTCAATGACTCCGCCCCTTTGTGTCCCTGAGCCATAAAAGCAAGACCACCCAAAAGGAAGTGTCACATTTTGCCCCACAGCCTGAATATACTTGACAAGGCCATTCAGAATAACCTAGCCAAAGTGTTAACAGTGGCACAATGTTGTTTCTTTATGAACGTCATCGTGAAATGTTTTTGTTAAAGATTTTAAATAAACCAGAACAGCCACATAGATACATTTCAGGGGCTCTTAAGTATTTTTCAAATTTTATTTTGTTGCAGCCTAATTCTAAAATCATTTACATTTTTTTCTAAAATCAAGTAACACTCAGCACCCCAGAACATCCATCCATCCATCCATCCATCCATTTTCTAACCCGCTGAATCCGAACACAAGGTCTCGGGGGTCTGCTGGAGCCAATCCCCAGCCAACACAGGGCACAAGGCAGGAAACAATCCTGGGCAGGGTGCCAACCCACCGCAGGACACACACAAACACACCCACACACCAAGCACACACTAGGGCCAATTTAGAATCGCCAATCCACCTAACCTGCATGTCTTTGGACTGTGGGAGGAAACCGGAGCGCCCGGAGGAAACCCACACAGACACGGGGAGAACATGCAAACTCCACGCAGGGAGGACCCGGGAAGAGAACCCAGGTCCCCAGATCACCAAACTGCGAGGCAGCAGCGCTACCCACTGCGCCACCGTGCTGCCCCACCCCAGAACAAAAAAGTAAAAATAGGAGGAGTTTAGGAATTTTGCAAATATATTAAAAATACAAAACTGAAATATATTGACCCCAGTATTGTGAGCCTTTGCTCTGACACTCGAAATCTGGCTCAGATTGCATCCCATTCTCTTGATCATTGTTGAGATGTTTCTACGCCTTCTTTAGAGTCCACATGTGGTCAATTCCATTGGTTGGACATGACAAAAAGGTACATACTTATCTACAGAAGGTCACACAGTTGAGAAAAAACCAAGCCATGAGGTTGCAGAAATTGCTTGCAGATCTTAGAGACAGGATTGGGTTGAGGCACGCGGATCTAGGAAACGGTACAAAATATTTCTGCATCATCAAAGGTTTCCAAAAGCACAGAGGCCTCCATTATTCTTAAGTGGAGGAAATCTGGAACAACCACGACTTTTCCTAGAGCTGGCCACCTGGCCAGACTGAACAATTAAGAGAGATGGGTCTTGGTAATTAAGATGACCAAGAACCCCTGGTCACTCTGGTTCCAAAGAACTTTTGTGGAGATGGAAGAAACTACCAGAACCACCACCACCACCACTGCAGCACTCTACTAATCTGGACTTCATGGCACAGTGCCCAGATGACATATAGTGTATAAGCCACTGTGGAGTTTGCAGAATAGGCACCTAGAGGACTCTTAGACTGTGAGAAGCAAGATTCTCTGGTCTGATGAAAACAAAATTGAACCGTTTGGCCTAAAATCTAAGTGTCATACCTGGAGGAAACAGACAGCACTCATTACCTGCACAACGCTATTCTAACAGTGAAGTATGGTGGTGGCAACATCACGTTATGGGGTTGTTTTTCAGCAACAACAACTTGAAGACTAGTAAGGGTTGAGGAAATGTTGACCGGAGCAAAGTACAGAGACACCCTTAATGAAAACCTGCTTTAGGACACTCTTGACCTCAAGGTGGGCTGAAGGTTCACCTTGCAACAAACAGGATAGTACAACCTAAGCACAAAGGAAAGAAAACACAAGAGTGGTTTGGCAACAACTCTCTGAATTTCCTTAAGTGGCCCAGCAAGAGCCCAGATTGGAAGTGAGTCTCTGTAGAGAGCTGAAAATGACTGTCCACCATCGGACCTCCATCCAACATGGCAGAGCTTGAGAGGATCTGCAAAGAAGAATGACAGAAAAATCCCCAAATCCAGATGTGTAAAGCTGTCATGCCAGAAGACCCCAGAATGGGCCTTACTGCCAAAGGCGCTTGTGTCAATGGAATATTCGGGGGGGGGGGTTTTCTTTCTTTCTTTCTTTCTTTCTTTCTTTCTTTCTTTCTTTCTTTCTTTCTTAAGTAATTCACCTAAAAGTTTTTTCTTTTTCATTCTGGAGTATTGAGTGTTGCTTAATGAGGGGAAAATAACATTAAATGATTTTAGCATAAGGCTGCAACATAAAAAAGAACAAACGTAAAGGGATCTCAATACTTTCTGAAGGAACTGTATACATACAGTACATACAGTATCATTTAAGAAATAATCACAAGAAAAGCAAGGTTTAAAGTCTTTTACATTATTCATAAATTTCACTGTGATTCAATTAATTTATCGTTCAAGATAAATACCAAGTTTTACTTTAATGAGATTTTGTAGTAAACTGGTGTTCATGGTTAGATCTTATATTATTAGATAGCATGGGTGGCGTGGCCCATCACTGAGGCGCCTCTGGTAAAGCACGGAATAAAAGTCATTCACAAGGACTGGAAGGACTGAGCTGAGTGCTAAAGAAGTACGAGGCAAAGCTCGGGGTGACCCGGGACAAGCCCTCGTGCCCCTCTGCTGCTAACCCCCGTATCCATGGCGATGTGATGTATTGATAATGGATGCCAACAGGCCGGCTTTGTATAAGGCAGTGTTCAGCGTGTAACCAACAAACCCGTTTATAAATAGAAACACCATAGCCGTGTAGTGTTTGCGTCTTTATTGCCAAATTAAAAAGTAACTTCTTAAAGGCCCTCCAGCCCGTGAGCGGACACCGCACTCGAATGGCAGGAGCGCGCTGCATCTTCAGTGAGGTACGGTCGGGGTGGGGCGCTGGGTGGTTTTGATTGGTTTATGTGGTGTCTCCTAGCAACGTCTCCCACATAGCTGAACATACTTTTTTTTTTTACTTATTTTTCCCTCCACTCAGACGCATAGCTCTGGCACCGAGAATGTCTTGTGACTTTGTTTTCCAGGGTTTCCCAAGCAGCCCCAGGCTACACAAGGGCAGAAAAATTCCCATTGCGGCCACGGCTGGTCTCTTAAATTCCCTGCGTAAATTATCTGCCGTCAAAGCCCGTCAGCTTATAATGTGTCCACTTTCATCATCATCCCCGTAAACGTCTGACTCGACTGTGTCGCACACAAATCCGCCTTTTCATTTTTGTTCTACAGCGCCACGTCTTTCTAACTGCGATCATGTCTATGTAAAGCATAAATCTCTTTCCATCATTCCTCAATTATTTGCCTGGCTTGAGATTGTGCAGCAAATCAAAAGGATAATGCCTTGATTGCCTCCCGTAATTCAGTATGTGAGACTATTGTATATAGTGCCTTTCTGGGACTGCTTCATCTCGCGGTGCTCGACACACTGATGTCTCTCTCTGCTTTACTCTGCAAAAGAGTGACTAACCGTGCTTCTGGGTGAGAGGGGATGTCTCTTCTCCGAGAACGGCTTGGCGCACAGACTGCACTGTACTGTCCTGCTGGCACAGCACAGGCCGTGTCTTCACGCTTTCCATGGGACCCTGGGCTAAGGCGCAGTATGAAGCCCCCTAATGGCACATTACCCTCATTACAATAGACTAACATTACCATAGAAATCGCAAAAAAATACACTAACCTGCTTACTAGATAGATAGATAGATAGATAGATAGATAGATAGATAGATAGATAGATAGATAGATAGATAGATAGATAGATAGATAGATACTTTATTAATCCCAAGGGGCAATTCACAAAGTTCTAGGAGTAATACCACAAAGATAGAGTAAACAGTAATCTAACTATAGCCATAGGCCATTAGCATGTTATGAGTTATAACGGCAACTGCACTAACTTCTTTTTCTCCTAAATTAAAAGGGCATTCATTACACGATGAGTTCGAGTCGCTGTCGCCTGAAAATATCACAGTGCTCCACACTCCGTGATCTACCTGCTGCGGCATTCGCACCAGTGATCCGTGGCAATTGTAATGAGTGACACCACAAAAATAGAGTAAACAGTAATCTAGCGAATATTACACAATACTGATTGATTTTTTTAGTGCACTGTTGATTAAGTTTCTGTTTACTCGGTCTTGGAACGACATCTGAGCTCCCGGTACTACCGTTACTTTCAGGACCTGCTCGGTTAATGGCGGCCTCCCTTCCTTGCGCCTATTATTGGCCCCACCTCGTGCGACTCTCCAGTGGGTTAAGCGGGTTTGAACGTTCTATGGCTTGGTAGTTGGCCGCGTTGGTGACACTGAGGCTCGCGTCCCGGGTGCACTCTACGCGGAGTTTGCATGTTTTCCCCGTGAACACGTGGGTGCGCTTCGGTTTCCTCCCACAGTCCACAGACGTGGAGGTGAACTAGCACTGCTAGTTGTTTACGCTCAGTGTCAAATAAAGTCGTAAACATACAGTAAAAAGTACGGCAGCAATGGGTGCCAACCAAAAACCTTAAAATGACATAACATTTGTCGTTATTAAAAAAAAAAAATGCCCCTAAAATCATAATTTCCATTACGTGGCAAGTAACTGTTACGGTAATTCACATTTGTATTCACAAAATAAAAGTCTGTTAAAAACATGTGTTTCACATATTGGAAGTTTACATATTTCAAATCAGTATTGAAATTCTAAAAGAATGGAAATCTTTCATAAAAATAATCTATTAATATAAATCTGTAATAGATCTCTGTAACAACAACAACAACATTTATTTATATAGCACATTTTCAAACAAAATAGCTCAAAGTGCTTTACATAATGAAGAAAAGAAAAATAAAAGACAAAATAAGAAATTAAAATAAGACAACATTAGTTAACATAGAAAAGGAGTAAGGTCCGATGGCCAGGGTGGACAGAAAAAAAAAAAAAAAAACTCCAGAAAGCTGGAGAAAAAAATAAAATCTGTAGGGGTTCCAGGCCACGAGACCACCCAGTCCCCTCTGGGCATTATACTGTAAACATATTAAAATACATTTATATGTATAGAACCCATTTCTTCTTCTTTCGGCTGCTTCCGTTAGGGGTTGCCACAGTGGATCATCTTCTTCCATATCTTTCTGTCCTCAGCATCTTCTGAAACACCCATCGCCTGCATGTCCTCTCTCACCACATCCATAAACCTTCTCTTAGGCCTTCCTCTTTCCCTCTTCCCTGGCAGCTCTATCCTTAACATCCTTCTCCCAATATACTCAGCATCTCTCCTATGCACATGTCCAAACCAACACAATCTCACCTCTCTGACGTTGTCTCCCAACTTGAGCTGACCCTCTAATGTCCTCATTTCTAATCCTGTCCATCCTCATCACACCCAATGCACATCTTAGCATCTTTAACTCTGCCACCTCCAGCTCTGTCTGCTGCTTTCTGGTCAGTGCCACCGTCTCCACCCCATATAACATAGCTGGTCTCACTACCGTCCTGTAGACCTTCTCTTTCACTCTTGCTGATATCAGTCTGTCACAAATTACTCCTGACACTCTTCTCCACCCATTCCACCCTCCTCTCTTTTTCACCTCTCTTCCACAATCCCCATTACTCTGTACTGTTGATCCCAAGTATTTAAACTCATCCACCTTCGCCAACTCTACTCCCTGCATCCTCACCATTCCACTGACCTCCCTCTCATTCACACATGTATTCTGTCTTGTTCCTACTGACCTTCATTCCTCTCCTCTTTAGAGCATATCTCCACTTCTACAGGGTCTCCTCAAACTGCTCCCTACTCTCGCTACAGATCACAATATCATCAGCAAACATCATAGTCCATGGGGACTCCTGTCTAATCTCATCTGTCAACCTGTCCATCACCATTGCAAATAAGAAAGGCCTCAGAGCTGATTCATGATGTAATTCCACCTCCACCTTGAATGCATCCGTCACTCCTACTGCAGACCTCACCTCTGTCACACTTCCCTCGTACATATCCTGTACAACTCTTACGTACTTCTCTGCCACTCCCGACTTCTCATACAATACCACAGCTCCTCTCGAGGCACCCTGTCATATGCTTTCTCCAGGTCCACAAAGACGCAATGCAACTCCTTCTGGCCTTCTCTATACTTCTCCATCAACACCCTCAGAGTAAACATTGCATCTCTGGTGCTCTTTCTTGTCATGAAACCATACTGCTGCTCACTAATCATCACCTCACTTCTTAACCTAGCTTCCACTACTCTTTCCCATAACTTCATGCTGTGGCTCATCAATTTTATCCCCCTGTAGTTACTGCAGTCCTGCACATCCCCCTTATTCTTAAATATCGGCACCAGTACACTTCTTCTCCACTTCTCAGGCATCCTCTCACTTTCCAAGATTCCATTAAATAATCTGGTTAAAACCTCCACTGACATATCTCCTAAACACCTCCATGCTTCCACGGGTATGTCATCTGGACCAACGGCCTTTCCATTTTTCATCCTCTTCATAGCTGTCCTTACTTCCTCCTTGCTAATCCGTTGTACTTCCTGATTCACTATCTACACATCATCTAACCTCTTCTCTCTCTCGTTCTCTTCATTCATCAGCCTCTCTAAGTACTCTTTCCATCTGCTCAACACACTCTCCTCGCTTGTGCGTACGTTTCCATCTTATCCTTTATCACCCTAACCTTCTGCACATCTTTCCCAGCTCGGTCCCACTGTCTAGCCAATCAGTCCAGGTCCTTTTCTCCCTCCTTAGTGTCCAACCTCTCATACAACTCATCATACGCCTTTTCTTTAGCCTTCGCCACCTCTCTCTTCACCTTGCGCCTTATCTCCTTGTACTCTTGTCTACTTTCTGCATCTCTCTGACTATTCCACTTCTTCTTGGCCATCCTCTTCCTCTGTATACTCTCCTGTATTTGCTCATTCCACCACCAGTTTTCCTTTTCCTCCTTCCTCTGTTCAGATGTCACGCCAAGCACCCTTCTTGCTGTCACCCTTACTACTTCTGCTGTAGTTTCCCAACTGTCTGGTAACTCTTCACTGCCACCCAGTGCCTGTCTTACCTCCTCCCTGAACTCAATCTTACAGTCTTCCTTTTTCAACTTTCACCATTTGATCCTTGGCTCTGCCCTCTCTCTCTTCCTCTTTTTGATCTCCAATGTCATCCTACAGACCACCATCCTATGCTACTTAACTACACTTTCTCCTGCCACCACTTTGCAGTCTTCAATCTCCTTCAGATAAACTCATCTGCATAGGATGTAATCTACCTGTGTGCATCTTCCTCCACTCTTGTACGTCACCTTATGCTCCTCCCTCTTCTTAAAATACCGCCATGTCCATCCTTTTGGCAAAATCCACTATCCTCTGACCTTCTTCATTCTTTGACACCATACCTACCCATCACTTCCTCATCTCCTCTGTTTCCTTCACCAACATGCCCATTGAAATCCGCTCCAATCACCACTTTCTGTCCCTTGGGTACACTATTCATCACTTCATCCAACTCACTCCAAAAATCTTCTTTCTCACCCATTGCACACCCAACTTGTGGTGCATATGCACTGACAACATTCATCATCACACCTCCAATTAACAGCTTCATAATCATCACTCTGCCTGACACTCTTTTCACCTCCAAAACACTCTTGACATACCTTCAGTTCCTTCAGAATAACCCCTACACCATTTCTCCTTCCATTCACACCATGATAGAACAATTTGAATCCACCTCCAATCCACCTGGCCTTACTCCCCTTCCATTTAGTCCCTTGCACGCACAATATATTAACCTTCCTTCTCTCCATCATATCTGCTAACTCTCTCCCCTTACCAGTCATACTGCCAACATTCAAAGTTCCTACCCTCAGTTCCGCTCTCTTTACTTTCCTCTTCTCCTCTTCTTCGGCCAACAGTAGCCCAATTTCCGCCAGCACCCTGTTGACTAACAGTACTGGTGGCGGTCGTTGTTAACCCTGGGCTCGACCTATCCAGTATGGAAATTTGTATTGTTGTCCAGATATTGATTTGGCAAAATTGTACACCGGATGCCCTTCCTGACTTAACCCTCCCCATTTATCCGGGCTTGGGACCGGCACGATGAAACACACTGGTTTGTGCATGCTAATTCTAAATATTTAAATTTAAAAAAAGCTAGTTTAAACATATAAAATTATAACAGAAAAATTCTGAAAAATAGTCTAGAATGCCCCATCTTTTTTCTAGCTATCCGTTTCCCAAACCCACTCACCCTGAGCAGGAAACCTGCAGCCAATCCCGGCAAGCACTGGGTACAAAGTAAAGCAGGACCCGGATGAAAGGCACACGGACATGCAGACTCTGTGCGGAGACCATCCGAGCCGCAGTCTTCACACTGCAAGGCAGCAGCCGCACTACCACTGCACCGCTGTATTCTTTTTTTTATTTTTCAATTGAAATACTTATCTGTCGTGTTAGGCAAACAAACAAGTTTTAATCTATTATTTTAATGTAGTATTTCAAAACCAAATTCTGAACGTTTTTATTTAAAAAAATAATACATAATCATTGAAACTGATACATGTTCATTGAAAGCATTTTTTTAACAACACATTTCCCAGTGCTGGAGTTTTTAATATTTAAATTGCATTCTAATCAGTGATCTGGTCGAGAATTAAGCGAGGTCAAGATAAACTTAATATGAAAATTCTGCAAACACAAACTCGCTAGTAAAAGAAGACCCTTCTACAACCTTTATGGTCTGGCAAAAGTGTTCACTTGGCTGGTGATGACATCACTTAAGTGATATTTTTACGAGATTTCTGCATTCTTTTAGGGTTCCAGTACTGATTTCAGTAAGGCAGTCAGCCATTGTCAAACCCACTTAGTCCTGACCAGGGTCGAGGGGGTCTGCTGGAGCCTATCCCAGGTGGCATAGGGCACAAGGCAGGAGCAAACTCTGGACAGGGCGCCAGTCCTATTTAAAACCTTTTCATATACACACAGATTTTTTTTAACAGACATTTTTCTTGAGGATACAAGGAGTATGATTTAACAGTCTTTTGCTATTTAATGATAAAATAGAAATTACTGCGATTTTAGGGATATTTATTTAGTTTTAAATAAAGCAAAATGATTGTCATTTTAATGTTATTGGTTGGCACCCATTACTGTCATAGCTTTTACAGTATTTTTACACTTTTTTAGAGTAAAATGTTTTTTATATTTTATTTTTGTAATACTACTTGAATTGCCAAATACAAGTACATTTACAGTAAAAATGATAAGATTTCCTTGTAAAAAGGGATATGCTTGCATTTGGGCAGCGAAGTGGTAGCGTTGCTGCCTCGCAGTAAAGAGACTAGGGGTCACTTCCCGGGTGGCCCCCTGTGTGGAGTTTCCGTGTTCTCCCTGATTTTGTGTGGATTTACTCCCTCTGTCCAAAGACATGCTGGTTGAGTGAATCGACAACACTACATTTGCTTTAGTGTGTGTTTGTAATGCGATGGAGTGGCGCCCTGTCCGGGGTTTATTCCTGGCTTGCTTATTATGCCAACTGGGATAGGCACTCCACCCCGTCCAGACTGGATTAAGCAGGTTAGAAAATGACATATCTTTGTTTTTTATAATGATAGATAATATCTGTTAAATAACAAAAAAATACAGTTCAATACTGTTTTTTATGCAGGAAGGTATCAGTTATTTTGAAATTACATGCAAACGTTATGAAATATGACTCCGTTTTTTTCTCTCAAAGTACTTTTTTTTTACGATACTGCGATCCGGGAACTGTGCCTGTCTTGATTGCTCGGATTGGCTCCAGCTTCCCCGCAACACTGCCCTGGATAAACTGGTTAAGAAAATGGATGGATGGTATTTAGGCCCTCACTCACACGGCCCCCCTGCCCCTGCCATGTGCGGGGGTTTTAAAACGCGATCACATTTTTTCCATTCTCACACGTAGCTGACGGTAAATCTAATTATCTGCAACTGCGAGTCTCCCACTCTATTGAAGCGTCAAGAAGCTAAGACCCCCCCAATCCCCAGGCGTGCATACGCACTGCCGCGCCCCATCGACCCTTAAGGAATCCCAAGCTTGCCATGCGCCAATCTGACACAGCCTGGCACCGGAGTGTGAAGATAACAGGCCTCGGCTAAAGAGAAAAGGAAAAAAGAAAAAGTTTGACCTCTCGACAAGTAAAGAGGGCGCGATGAGCCCACGTAACGAGCCAAGGCCACCCCCGCCACATTCCTGCTGCGTTTTGCTAACGGGTCCGCAGTTACATTCCTCGGCGTTTCTTACAGAACCTCCTGACAGGATGAGCCAGTTTACACAGAGGGATGTCCTGCCATTCTCCTTGTGTGCGCAGGTTTCAAAGCTAGGGGTCATCTGACCCATCCGGTTTCCCGAAGTGCCCGCAGCACACGGGGTCAGCCTGAGTGCCTAACCCTCCCCAGGCCCCTCCATCCTAACCCAGCGCTCCTCTCCGCCATCTTTCGTTTCGATGCCTGTCTTTTTCACCTTCCCCTTTTTCTCTTTATCTCTGCAATCCCTGCCTATCGGCAACCTTCTCCTGTCAGGACAAGTTCAAAAACTCCCATCTGCGCCCCCCATTCTCCTCCCGGCTGCACTTTTATCTTTCCCAAAAGTCTCACAGCCTTCAGATGAAAGGTGAGAGCCTCGCCAACGACTCGCTGCCAACAAGGCGCTGAGAATGAATCGACGGGAGACGGCAGAGTTTTACACAACTCACCGGTCTGAGCCAAGCCGCCTTGGACGCAACTGCTGGGGGCTTTCGAAACGCCGAACGCACAGCTGTGCGCGAATAAAGTGCGTCGCCGCCCCCCGACTCCCCGCAAAGAATTAAGTTCAAGTGCGGACAGCGAAAACGTGCGTAAGAAACATTAACAAATAATACACAAAATTCAATGTAAAAGCAGCGCAATCAACATTTTTCTGAGTTGTCTTCTTTTGGCAAGACCGGAGATTAAGTGAATTAAACGACATGGACCCCTTGTCGTTTAATTCACGTTGAGACTCAACTCCATTGGAGACTCAGACTGATGAAGAGGGGCTCCCGGTTGGTGATTTTGCCAAGCAGACATGGGATTGTTTCATGGAGTCTCCCCTTTGATGATTTCAGCTGTTGGATAGCCAATCGTTTTATCAAGTCGGGGGAGTCCCCCCTGGTGATTTTAATGCAGGGTCGTCTTAATGTATGGGCACTGGCCGGGGACCCCAGGAGCATAGGAGCCCAAGATGTTTCTGATCCCTATGTATGTTTTTCTTTTGCTATCAAAACAGGGGCCCCCAGTGCCAGGGCCGCTGCTGGCCAAATGGGTGCCCTAAGCAGAAATTTACTTTTGTGCCCCCTCCCCCAAATATTAGTTAGGCAGCCGTAACAGAGGTGAGGGCGCGCGCGTCATCACGTGTGCTTAGCCTACTCTGCGTTCACCGTAAAATGCAATATATACGTTTATATTTTTGTTTATTTGTATATGTATATTATTAATATTAATTTATTATTATAATATATAAAAACGATTTTTTTGAGCAGCTGGGATGGTGCCCCCCTGGGAGTTGGTGCCCTACGCAGACTGCGTACTCTGCGTATAGGGAGCGGCGGTACTGCCCAGTGCACTACTTTGCTGGGGGGCCTATGATGCTCTTAAGATGGCCCTGTGCATGGGATAGGGATTAGGCCACAGAGTGCACACCCAGCACCCCTAATGGTAGATCCCCACATGTCTTCTAGGCTCACTTTTGCCCTGGTTCTCAGTTTCGGTGCCAGGCGTAAGACCAGCTTTTGTGACTGAAATTTTTCAACTTTAGCCCCCTTCACACTTATTTAGCTCTAAATGAATATAGGGATGAGGAACCCCCTGCCCCCCAACAACTACTCGTCCCCATAAAAGCTGCCACATAAATTATACCGTCAGACAAAAAGTTGAAAACCATGGAAGTTATAGTCAGTAGGACAACAAAATGTGTTAAATTAACTTAATTCAATTATAGGCTGTGGTTCAAAACAATTGAGTAGTTTTAAACGAAACATTTGTTTTAAGTTGTTACTTTGTGTTCAGAAAACATAACATTGCTAAGGTAAATGAAATAAATGTCTGTGTAGAATTAAAGTCATTAAACTTAAATTACTTATATTTAGTAAACATTTTTAGTTGAGCAGGCAATGTTTCTTAAGTCTAACCAACTAAACCTTATAACACTACGTACAGTGCCCTCCATAATGTTTGGGACTAAGTCACATTTTCCTTGATTTATCCCTGTGTCCCACAGTTTAAAATAACAAATCAAACGATTCTGATGTGATTAAAGCGCACATTGCGGACTTTCATTTAAAGGGATTTCCATACATTGTGTTCACACCGTGTAGACATGACAACACTTTTTCTACACGGTCCCCCCATTTCAGAGCACCATAATGTTTGGGACAGAACAATGGCAGGTCTATTAAAGTCGTCACATTTAGTACTCTGTCTCATATACCCCTGCATGCAATGGCTGTTTGAAGTCATAAACATCACCAGGTGCGGAGGGTCTTCTCTGCTGATGCTCTGCCAGGCCTTTAATGCAGCTCCATCCTTACCTCCTGCTTGTTTTGGGGACTTGATCTCTTAAGTTTTCTCTTCAGTAGTAGTAGTAGTAGTAGTAGAGCTTTATTGTCATCCTAACAATATACTTACAGTACACAGTGGGACGAAATATCGTCCTCCAGAGTCAAAAGGTGCAGTACACAAGATATATATATAACTAAAAAACATATACAGTATTAAGTAGTATTTTGTAATCCAGAGAGTGTGTGGAGTAAAGAGTCCAGTGTGGAGGAGGGCAGCATGGTGTACAGGAGCCTTACTGCTTGGGGAAAGAAACTATTGCACAATCTCGCAGACCTGCTCCTGATGCTGCAGAGTCGTCTTCCAGATGGAAGAGAAGTAAACAGTTGGTGGGAGGGGTGGTGGGGGTCAGCCATGATGCTAGTAGCTTTATGAAGGCAGCGTGAGGTGTAGATCTCCTGCAGACTGGGTAGAGAGCTGCCAATGAAGGACTCAGCAGTCCGCACAATCCTCTGAAGGGCTTTGCGGTCGGAGGCATGGCAGTTTCCATACCAGACTGTAATACAGCTGGTCAGGACGCTCTCTATGGTGCCTCTGTAGAAGGTGGTAAGTATGGGTTTAGGGAGGTGCACCTTCTTCAGACGTCGCAGGAAGTAAAGACGCTGCTGCTTCAGCATATAGGAGGTCTGCTCAGTTGGATTTAAATTGGGTGACTGGCTTGACCATGCAAGAATTGTCCAAGATGTAGCTTTACAAATCTCCTTTTTGCCTCAGCAGCATATTTGGATCTTTATCTTGTTGTAGGATGAGGTGCTGTCCAGCAAGTTTGGAGGCATTGAGTGGGGCTTAAGAAGATCAGATGTTTCTGCATACATCATTGTGCCACTGCTGTTAGCAGTCCTGGCATCAATGAGGACAAGTGTGCCAGGGCCTGTGGCAGCCATACATGCCAAAGCCATGACACATTTAACAGATGAGGAGGTCTACTTTGGTTCTTGGGCAGTTCTTTTTCGTCGCTACACTTTGCTCTTGCCTTCACTCTGATGCAGATTCTTCTTTGTCTCGTCTTCCACAAGACCTTTTTCCATAACTCTGCAGGCTCTTTGAAGTCCTTTTTCACAAACTGTAATCTGGCCATCCTGTTTTTGTGGCTTACTAGTGGTTTGCATCTTGCAGTGTGATATTTGTATTTCTGTTCATGAAGTCTTCTGTAGATAGTCATCTCTGACACATCCACATCTCCTCCCTGAAGACTGTTTCTGATCTGTCGGAGAGGAGTTGGGGGCTTTATCTTTATCATAGTGAGGATTCTTCTGTCATCAGCAGCGGTGGTCTTCATTGGCCTACCAGTCACTTTTCAATTACTTAGCCCACCAGTGCGTTCTTTCTTCTTAATGATTTTCCAGACAGTTGATTTAGATAATCCTAAGGTTTTACTGATGTCTCTTGTCCTTTTATTTTTGTTTGTCAGATTCATAATGGCTTCTTTGACTTTCATTAGCACAGTTCTTGTTCTCATGTTGAACAATGGCAACTACAGACTCCAAAGGGGAGAAGCAAGCTGAGGTATCTTATGAGAAAAGAAACCCACCTGAGGAATCACAAACACCTGTGAAGCCAATTGCCCCAATGTTTATGGTGCCCTGAAATGGGGGCCCATATATAAAAAGTGTTGTCATTTCTACATGCTGTGACTCAAATGTATGCAAATCCCCTTAAATGAAAGTCTGCAATGTGCGCTTTAATGACGTCTGAATTGTTTGATTTATTAGAGGGGTAAATCAAGGAAAATGTGTCTTTGTCCCAAACATGATGGAGGGCACACTATGTGAATGAAAACTGTGGACAGTGGTGTGATTGAATAAATGCATACAACACAAAATGTTGGTTGAATGTGTAGTGATTCACTTATAACTGCAGAAGGTAAATAAGTTCTGTTTTAGTTGATGGTGTTTTTCATGGAATCTTAACATGAACTATCGTGTTGTGTTGGAAACAAAGAAAAACATTCTTTTCTGATGTAGAATATCCAATGGATATCTAAGAAAGTATCAAATCAGCTTTCACAACCCCACAAAACCCACAGCATTTGGGAAGAGCTACATTTCCTTAAAGTCTTTAACTTTCCAAGACACAAAAGTGTGAGGACCCCTAGGAACGAGGGGTGGGGGGCGTTCTTTATACAAAATATTAGGCTTTATGCAAATCTCGGACAGGTCTGTACATAAAAGTCGAATATTTGAAGTTCAATCAACTTAATTTAACTGTGTAGATGGAAAATGGGAATACTGTATTACAGCTTTTCTCAACCTTTAAGTATTTGCGACCCGAGTTTTCATAACAGTTTTAATCGCGCCCCCCTAACGTTTTTTTTGAAAGGAGCCCACTAATACCAGTTTGTTCTTTTTTAATTAATAATATATCATAGATGCATATTTCATTATACCTACTTAACTTTTATCGATGTTTATCTAACTCTATATTTATTTTTCTAGTATCAGAATTCAGTTTAAGTTAATTTGTTTTGGTTTCAATAGATATATTTTTCATATTTTTGATTCTGGTTTTCTTTTTTCACATCTTCACGCCCACCTTTTTGTTACTTTGCGCCCCCCTAAGGGGGTCCGCCCCACAGATTGAGAACCACTGCTGTATTACATGTTAAGGATTAGAAAAGTATACATTTTAGATAAGATTAACCTAAAATAAGCAAGTAATGACAACAGTCCCAGAAAGAGATTACACTTCTTTCAAAAGAAAATATTCTGATTGCTTTGTTCAAACAGAAATTGTGTCAGAATGCCAACTAACAAATTTAAGCCAATGTAACTAGAAAAGGTTGAGTAATGCCAACAAACATGGTTTTTCAGATAAATTACCTTAAAATTAAATACATGAATTGAACATCCCCAATAGCACGTTTTCAGTAGAAGAAGATGCCATCATCTATATGCTACACCGATCCCTCTCCCACTTGGACAGAGGCAGTGGTGCAGTAAGAATTATGTTTCTGGACTTCTCTAGTGCCTTCAACACCATCCAGCATCTGCTCCTTAGGGACAAGATGAGAGAGATGGGAGTAGATTCATACCTAGTGGCATGGATCATGGACTATCTTACAGACAGACCTCAGTATGTGCATCTCGGAAACTGCAGGTCTGACATTGTGGTCAGCAACACAGGAGCGCCGCAGGGGACTGTACTTTCTCCGGTCCTGTTCAGCCTATATACATCGGACTTCCAATACAACTCGGAGTCCTGCCACGTGCAAAAGTTCGCTGACGACACTGCTATCGTGGGCTGCATCAGGAGTGGGCAGGAGGAGTGTAGGAACCTAATCAAGGACTTTGTTAAATGGTGCGACTCAAACCACCTGCAACTGAACACCAGCAAAACCAAAGAGCTGGTGGTGGATTTTAGGAGGACCAGGCCCCTCATGGACCCCGTGATCATCAGAGGTGACTGTGTGCAGAGGGTGCAGACCTATAAACGACTATACTTCCTTAGAAGGCTGGCGTCCTTCAACATCTGCAATAAGATGCTGCAGATGTTCTATCAGACGGTTGTGGTGAGTGCCCTCTTCTATGCGGTGGTGTGCTGGGGAGGCAGCATAAAGAAGAGGGACGCCTCACGCCTGGACAAACTTGTGAGGAAAGCAGGCTCTATTGTAGGCACAGAGCTGGACAGTTTAACATCTGTGGCAGAGCGACGGGCGCTGAGCAGGCTCCTGTCAATCATGGAGAATCCACTGCATCCACTAAACGGTGTCATCTCTAGACAGAGGAGCAGCTTCAGCGACAGACTGCTGTCATCGTCCTGCTCCACTGACAGACTGAGGAGATCGTTCCTCCCCCACACTATGCGACTCTTCACTTCCACCTGGGGGGGGGGGGGGGTAAATGTTAAAATTATATAAAGTTATTGTCTGTTTTTACCTGCATTGTTATCAATCTTTAATATTTTCTTTATTAGTATGCTGCTGCTGGAGTATGTGAATTTCCCCTTGGGATTAATAAAGTATCTATCTATCTATCTATCTATCTATCTATCTATCTATCTATCTATCTATCTATCTATCTATCTATCTATCTATCTATCTATCTATGTTATTTTTTTGAATCAATAGAAGAACAGCCTATCATGAAAACAGCAAGTTTTAGTAAAAATGCAAAGAGAAAACAAACCGTGGATTATGAAACAACATTCAAACTGTAGAGAAGTGTGTGTGTGTGTGTGTGTGTGTGTGTGTGTGTGTGTGTGTGTGTGTGTGTGTGTGAGACAGAAGAGCTGACCAAGCTTGTGTGTAGCTTCTCTGACTGACTGGCCATGTTAGAGTTGTGTTCTGCACACTTCTCTTGGTGCTTTAATGCATTTCTCTAATTGCTGTAGCCATCTCTTGTAGACTGATTACAACTCCCACTTCCAAAAAGATGGCAACAAAAGCACACCACGCTGTCATGTTTCCTGCTGGACACCATCCATAATCTACTTATCCGTTTTTCATTTGTATATGACAATTAGTGTTAGTAAATTGGTGGCCATCATTATTTGCATAATAAACTTTATTTTTTTACCTGAACCGGCAATATTCTTATCAGTCCTTAACTTTCCAAGACACAAAAGTGTGAGGACCCCAAGGAGCGGGTTGTCAACAAAGGGGGCCATTCTTTAGGCAACATATCAGGCTTTATGCAAATATCTTTAGGTCTTTATCTGTTAGCTGTTTCGGCCACAAGTGGGTCGTCCCTCATAATGGCAGTGTTGTCATGTTAGAGAGGAAGAGACTCACCTACACTTTCAGGTTTTTTCTGTCACCACGGAGAGGGGGCCAGTCATTTCAGTGTGAGCGTCTTCATGCTCCTCTGCCTCTGAGACTGCAAGGTGGTGGCTGCTGGCCCTGCACTTGTGCTACCACTTTGTGGGGTAGACTCGGGAGGAGTGTGGAAGAAGGACGTAAGTGCCAGGAGTTTCTTCTCAACTTTCTTTTGTTTCCTCTCTTTTTTTTCCCCGTTTGTCTGAACCAGAGAGGACAGCCATATGTTTAATTTTGTTGCTGCAAGCCAGTGGTTTTGTGGTTGCTTCTCAAGCTCTTGCAAATTCCTTGCAACTGTTCAAACTGCCTGCCTGTGCAGAGTCCAGGGATGAAAGAACAGTCCACTTTTCCCACAAGAAAGGTGGGAGGTGCATTCAAACAAGCACTAAAACATGTGCTTTAATAAATCACCCTAGATTCTTCTAGGTTTCATTAGCAATAAGGCCTTTTACGCCATCCCCATCTAGTGCAGGGCCCTAACATGGCTTATAGGTTAAGTCCACCCTATTCACACTACACGTCTTTTTGAAAGATTTTTAGTCGCAAACCTCATTTACATAATCTTGCCGACTCCGCCAGACCAGTGTGCAACTCAAACCGGAAGAAAGCAGTTTGTTTTAAGTTATTAACGGTGGGATCATGTGTGTGCAAGAGCTGACAACTAATGATCACTCACCCCGAAGTACAATGCATGTGCATTCCCAAGGAAAAGGAATGACACAACTACACAAGTGTTTTGGATGGTGCAAACAGAAAAGGGGCGCATCTCTCTGATGTGTTGTGTTTGTCGTACAATCGAACTGAAAAAGGAAAAGGGCAGGGAGTGTGGCTGACCTCGCCATACCTGGAAAGTCTTGGTACACGGATGGACCCTGACAGGCAGCACGTTATTGGGAGTCAGAATGTGGTAAGCTAGCAAAGGTTTGGAAATGTGAAACTGTGCTGGAAAGTCATCACGGTGTCGTGTAATTTGTCATCCCGTCTGATTTTCTTGGTCATGTAATCGGAAGGGTTTAGTTGCAGACCTCTGGAGCTCCAATGAACAGCCAATCGAGTTGCATGTTTACGTCACATGATTTAAACAATGGCCAGTCTGAGAGGGATCTACTACCTGATGGCGTTGCTATCCAACATACCCACTACAAGGCCACCTCTCGACAGTCATACTTACTTCTTGAGTACGATAACCACCCCGTTACCTTAATTTTAACCATAAGTTTGTGGCAGGGGTCCTCAATCACGGTCCTGGAGGGTCACAGTAGCTGCAGGTTTTTGCTCCAACCCAATTGCTTAATAAGAAGCACTTATTGCTCAAGTAAGATTTCTGCTTCACTTTAGTGGTCTCGCTCGTTAAGATTTTGAACCCTCATTGCTTATTTTAGTCTTAAACAGCTGTATTCTTGTTTTTTATTTGCTCCAAATTAGCAAAAACATGCAAATGACAAAAGAGACCAGCAGTTCTCTGTTTAGCTTGTTACCATTTACCCCTGTGTGTATTTATCATGCACAATGGGGTTTAGTTAAATACTTGGAAGGAAAGTGAAGAGAAAAAAGTGAAGGACTGAGAATTACTCATCCATTTTAAACTTCAAATCATTTGGATGATATCCTAAGAAAGGGGAAGAAAATCTAGGATATGAGAATGACCTGACATAGCAGAGTTAAAGCACTAACAAGCCATGAAATTAAATTATTGGCAAGAATTGCTTTCTAATTAAGCAACCGGGTTAGAACAAAAACCTGCAGCCACTGCGGCCCTCCAGGACTGTGATTGAGGACCCCTGGTTTGTGGGAATGTTGAGAAAGACACGAAGGCGTACAGCGTAACATCGCTAATGTGTATTACAAAGGGTGCTAAATGTCATTGAATGTGTGCAACTTGATTGGCTCCACAATGAAAGTCTGCCGCTGCGTTCTAATGATAATCTGCCATCCTCAGCCAATACGTCTGACATCCCCTCCAGGTAGTAGTAGCTAGAACATTTTAAGGAGGGCCATGGCACAGGGAGATAGGACTTAAAAAACTGAATAGGAGCAACTGACAAAGAGTAGTGGAGGTGTGTGCAAAAATGGTGCTGACAAAATAATGGAAACACCTGAGTAAATCACAACTACAAATTTGGCTTAACACTGCTTATTCTGCATACAGTAGGTGAAGTTATCGCAGTTCTTCATAATTAACACCTCATCATGCGTCAAATTCATTCAATTAGTTACCATGGCTGAAGAGATCATTGACGTTATGAGAAAGACAACTGCTGGGGTATATTACGCTTTCAGACTGAAGACCATGCAACTTGTTGATGTTTCATGACAAGCTGTGCCCAAGTTATGCTGGCATGGAGGTTGGAAAGATCTCATAATTTGTGAGCAACACAGGGTAATAAAGCATCCCTTGACTGCAGTGGCTTTGCATTGTAATGCTAATAAAAACAGAAAAGTATGCCCAGAGCATTGGAGACCACAACCTCTTGGTGCCCCAAAGAGGAACAATTTAAACGAAATGAATGAATTAATAATGAATAAAATGTATTGTAATGGTGCTGACAAGCTGCATCATCCTAGGGATAGACTACCAACACTATGAGGTGGCATTCCATGATGCAGCTTCAGCACCAGCTACAGGGGAGCCTACAGAAACAGCAAGCCTGCAAGGTTGCATAAGAACTCCGACTGGTGCAGCAACACTCAGCGGTCCTTCTATGGACAGCAAACTACCTAAAGGTGGTCACAGGCCAGCACTGACACAGCGCTACAAGTAACTAATGCTTGAATTGGGCCGCTACTCCATACAGGCACTCCTCCGCTCTGCCCTTTTGTGTACTAGCGGTTAATGAATGTATAACAGCACTTTTCCCCACAAGTAACCCCTATTTAGAGAAACCATCTTTAATTTCACCCAATATTTTGCACTTCTAAGAGCCCCTCAACCATCCCAAACAAACCAGACTCTGAGTTACCTCCCATCTCTCCAAAATAGTTTTGTGTATCACAGTACTATCAGACCCCAAAGGGGACACCCGAAAAGCTCTCTGAAATCATTTTTGAATAGTGGTGCAATTTTGGACCTCCAAGAGGAAGGAGGCTCCTCTTCTCAGCTATCTGAAATTGGGAGGACCACCAATTGTTTATTCTGGTTCAAGCACTGAATGTAACAATAAATAACAAAATTATACCTGACAGCCAAAAGAGTTAACAGGTATGGTTAGTTCAGTCTCCATTTCTGCTGCCCCTTTCGTCTCTTTTTTTTTAATCATTCTTCCACTACGAAAAAAGACAAAATCAAACCTGTTTGATTTCAATTGAGCTAATTATGGACTAGTGAAGGGGTGCACAATGTCGGTCCTGGAGGGCCGCAGTAGCTGCAGGTTTTTGTTCCAACCCAGTTTCTTAATGAGAAGTCAAATATTGCTGATGAAGCCCTTATTGCTCAAATGACATTTTAGTGGTCTCGCTTGTTAAGCTTCCCCACCCTTAATTGCTTAGTTGCCTTCAGTGTTTTAATGGCTCTTTTTTAGCAATAAAATGTAAATGACAAAGCGGCCAGCAGTTCCCCATCTAACTTGTTTCCATTTACATCTGTGTGTGTTCATCATACACTGTTTGGTTTAATAAAAAACTTAATAGAAAACTGTGACAGACTGAAAATGACCCGTTTTAGGCTTCAAATCATTTGAATGATATCCTTGGAAAGGAAAAAGTCTACAATATATGAGCCTTACATTGCAGACTAACAAGCAGTACAATTAAATAAGGTCTGAGACTGGCAAGGATTGGTTTCTAATTAAGAAATTGGGTTGGAATGAAAACTTGTAGCCACTGTGGCCCTCCAGGACAGACATTGCCCAAATTATGCAACAGGCCTTCATGGAAGCGCAACTCTGACCGCCTCCAACTATCTAAGATTATATAAATGAAGGCTGTGATTGAAATTCGCTGGAAAAGTCGTCTAATGTGACATGACTTTTACCTTCTCTTAAACCATTTCACATTACACGACTTTTTCTCGTGGGGGTATGTCAGATTTGCTGAAGACAGTCGCTGGGCTCGTGGCTGCACCATGTCAAATTTCACGACGCAAACCTGCAGTCCAGGCTGCATTTTGTGATTGTGCAGTCGTGCTCCCCCTTTTTCTGACAGTTAATTGCGTGTTGCCTGACGGAGCTGTTCTTTACAAACGGTTAACAGAGGCAACGAGTTCAGCAATCTCTGCTCTTTTCTCTGTTTTCCTTTCTGTTATGGCATGTAAAATAAGAGCCATCAGAGAGACGAGATTCTCTTCAGTTTGTGAGGATCAAAACACGCGTGTTTCTGTGCATTCTGTGCATTGTAATGCCTGCTGAAAGCTGATTGGTTCTCAACTCTCGCATGCAAAGAGCCCGCCCCTGCAGCCAAAGTGAAAATCAAACCTGTTGATTTGATAGATGGTCACAGTCGTTGGGTATGTCGCATTACACGATAAGGTTCACGGGGGCACGTCGGCCACTACCTCCAACAGGCTAACATTATGCAAATAAAGGCTACTACGGAGAAGTCGTCTACTGTGACGTAGCCTTTATCTGTACTGAAGATTCACCAATCAAACCACAATGCTCTCTACAACCCACCCTCTCATGTTTGACAAGTGAAAATAGATATTTATTTCAATGATTGTTTCATGTTGCACGCAGTGTCACTTAAATAAATTCATGACGATATAATAAGCACCAGAGGCACATTCACACCACATTTCACTATTTATGCTCACATACCAATTTGTTATTTTTATTGATTGTCGCATTTTACAACATATATACTTATTTACGTATTCATTTGATTTTACATCAACATTTCTCCACAGCTCGCCTGTAATCACGATTGTCTTTCGGCCCTCCCTGACCTCGCCTTTAGCTTGACCCCACATCCTAACCAATTGGACAAAAGGCACGTGTCTCGTGGGACACGCCCCCTTAACGCAGGCTGACTTTACACCGTCATAGTTTTAAACGCGGCACTCTCACTTTAGCCCAGTGTGTCGTCTCACTCTTGAGCTGTACGCTCTTGTTTGGACTGCATTTGCACTGTATGTTCTCGACTTGTTTAAAATCTGGCAGATACACTTCCAAGATCCTTCTGGTAATCTGCCAGTGCCACGTTTTCTTTTTTTCAATTTTGCAGTGCTGTTTTATTATGCCGATTAGTTTACATATTTGATACTGTACTGTAATCTTTGCACTGTGATCGTCTTGTAGCGGCGAATACCTCTTCATATAAAATAAAGATTCGTATATTGAATTCGTAGAGGCAGCAATTTTCTGTGCTCAGGACCGCCTTGAGGGTATATTGCGATCCTAGGTAGTTTCGGCTGCAAGCACGCAAAAAGAAATATTCAAAATAGAGTGCCGCTTGGAGATCGTGGTCCTTGCGATCTCATATCCACTTTTTGCCGCCCCAAAGCCGGTGTCTACTCAGATATGCGAGGAACCGGCTCCTGCCATTAGATGCTTCAATGCAAAACCGTTATATTCGTAATAGTTGTTGCTTTAAACTAAAGTGACTTAAATGTTTCACGTGTGGAGTACAAATGTTTTCATATTCTATCAGCTGAATCACTAGCAAGTTAGCATTTTTAAATTTACTATTACGGAACAGAAACAGCTGACTTGGGGCTTACTGTTCAACACCTCTATAGTAAGAGCCCACCAGATCGATCAAGGTTACTCTAAGGTTACCCTTAATTTGACACTCAAGAGCGGAGCCGTCTTAACAGCATGATAAGATCCAAGGCAGAGTGCTGTGGTGGGGTCCCCTGTTTTGATAGCAAAACAAACACATACAGAGGGATCAGAAACATTGTAGGCCCCATACGTTAAGACGGCCCTGCTCTAGAGTGTCTTTCGTTGCAGCTAGTAAGTACAACCTTCGCAACCTTCCAGCATTGTACTGGGATGTGCACAGGTTATCGTAGCGACAATACCACGTCTTGTTCACTGGAGGCGACACTTTGCAAGGTTAAATTCATAATAGTGTGACTGAGACGATTACAAGCAATTAGATTGGCTAAAAAAATCCCGAGGAAAACAACAGCAGCGCGGAAATAATGCTAGAACACCAGGGTGTTTGTTACACATACTCCTCTACATGTGCCCATTTACAGAACATGCTTAATTGAATATCAGAGTCACAGGGTCTCGATGGCAAGCACCAAACATTGATAGGGTGCCAGTCCATAATAGGACTCACACACTCCTGAGAAGAAATAGTCACGCGCACAGTCATAGATTTGAACCCCATATCATAAAGCTATAAAACTGCCTTAACTACTGCGCCACCATGCTACCATAATGACGCCCACCTCGACTGCCCATTTCAGCCGCTAGCTTCCCTGAAGCACGTGATCCTGAGACTAGGAACAGCATGGATTAATGGAAAAGTATTCCATACTTCACACTTGATCAGTATATCATTTGAGCTAGGATAATATTTCAGAATAAACTTCCTATAACGTATAATATCTGACATGCAGATGTCTACGCGAATGATATAATTCTGTCACTTAAACAACAGTTCAAAAGCACATTTGTAGTTTTATAAACACGTGAAGACCATTCAAAACTTAAGCTCATCGGACCAGTTAATAATAATAATTACACTTTTTATTTATATAGAGCCTTTTCCAGGCTTAAGTTAATAAGCAAGTTATCCGACTGGCTCATTCAAACACAAGCTGTCAATGATGTTACTTCGACTTTGCAGTTCTGTCATTTGCTCCAGACTTTAACACTCCATTTCTTAATTTCCCTCTTACATGTCCCTCCCCTGACTTTGCACCCCAAGTATGTGACGCAGTGTTAAAGTGAGTAGATTGAGCGTTAAAACCCCACCCACCCCGATCGAAGGCTCGAAGCAATTGCGTATCATCACTTTTCCAGAAATCATTACGTTTGGAGGCTGGGCAGGGGAGGCAGTTAACATGAGGTGCTTTAAATATCTGCTCACTCTTTCCATCCAGAGAGCCCCTTGACTGACTCATTTTGGAGAATTTAGGGTATTTTTTTTTTTTTTTTTTTTTGTATCCACCGTGGGAAATTTGCCAAAATAAAAAATGAAGGCGTCGCTATTAGTAAACCGAACCAGCAGTGGCGGACTGAATTAGACGGAATAAGTGTCTGCGTTGACACACAAGAGGAGTAATTCAGATCGCGCACCCTCGAGTGTGTGTGTGTGTGTGTGTGTGTGTGTGTGTGTGTGTGTGTGTGTGTGTCTGAATAGGTCATGGCAGCCTAGAGTTTCTGTGCTGCATATTCCTCCAGTGTGCTTTCTGAGTGGAGTTTTCGTCCAAAGTCTATAGATTCAATCTTAAAAAATAAAGGTGCCTTATTGATTCTTTAGAGTGATGCCATAAGAGAACTATTTTTGGTTTACAGAAGAACCGACCACATGAAGGTTCTGTAAAGTACCATTTCTTTGTTTAAATCCGGATTATGTTTAATAAATAAGTATGAACAGAAGATGACAGATTTGTGAAATATCAACGCGTTATTGATTGTACAAGAACTGGTTCTGTGAGGATCACATCAACAAATAAAGCACCAAAAATTACATTAACCCCTTCACCGCACTCTGCCGGATATATCCGGCACCGCTGTTTTAATGCTAACGCCATACTGCCGGAATTATCCGGCACATTTGCCTGTGGTTATATGAATGCCTTGCATGTAGTATAACTGACGGTTTGGCGTGGGTATTATTACTACGTTGTATTTCGACAAGTCTGTGGTTGTTTTGGCCGGTCATGTGACGTGATTCGCATGTAACAGCTGTGAATATGGCGAAACGTAAACTGACTTCAAGTGAGGCTTTGCAGGCGATTTTGGACAGTTCTGATCATGATTGTAGCAGTTCTGAAGAAGATTTTAGTGACAGTGATGAGCAGCAACGTGCGCTGCATGATACTGTGAATGAAGACGCATCGGATGACGGCGCTGAGTGGGTGTATCCCCAGCATCTCAGCTGGGCTGCTGCCCGTGGTGAACTACCTTTTCTGCATTCGTTTGAGGGAACGTGTGGCTTTATTGTTGATGTAAACAATTACACTGCTGAGCAGTTTTATGAGCTGTTTGTGTCACCTGATTTGATTAGACATTTTGTTCATCAGACAAATCTGTATGCAGCACAGTTTATTGAGAAAAATCCCAATTTACCTCCACATTCCCGTGTTCGTGCTTGGTTTGACACTGATGAAAACGAAATGAAAAAATTCATTGGGATTTTGATGTTGATGGGAATAATCAGAAAACCAGATATTGAGATGTACTGGTCTACAGATCCTATGTATGCAACACCTATTTTTGCAGCTGTCATGACACGTAACCGATTCTCTTTGCTGCTGAAATTCTTTCATTTGAATGACAACAGAAACGAGCCAGATAAGAAAGATCCAAACCGCGACCACTTGTTCAAGCTACGTCCTTTGATTGATCATTTATTTGAAGCATTTCAGTTGCCCTACATGCCAGGACCGTCAGTTGCAGTTGATGAAAGTTTATTGTCGTGGAAGGGCCGCTTACAGTTTCGACAGTATCTACCATTGAAAAGGGCACGGTTTGGTATCAAGATGTTTTGCTTAGCTGAGAATTCAGGTTACATTTATAGATTTCGTGTATACACTGGCAACTTGCACAACATTTAGTGGTCAATACTGCTTGAATAAATGTAAAAAATGTAAAAAAAATGTAAAAAAGTAAAAAAACAAAAATTGTTCAGATTTCGCCTGGCTTGGGGAATATTTAGGGAGTTGGCGGTTAAAGGGTTAAAGGAGTAGGATTTTTATGAGTACACCCAACCTGCACGATTTTGGAGTGTGGAAGGAAATGGAGGAAGACTCAGGCAGATACGGAGGGAACATTCAGACTCCATGCACAAGTACTTGGGACACGAGTGGCACTGGCATTGCCACTGCACCACCGAGCCGCCCTAAAACGTCAATAAAGAACCGTTATTTTCAGGGGTTTGCGTAGATTATTGTCTAAAAATGTCCCAAGCCCATTGGCATAACTGAAATATTTTTATGAGAGTGCCAAATAATTGATCACAGATGGACTTATGATTCGTGTACTTTCTCACACGATAAGCTACCCCAAATTAATTCCTAGCTATGCCCATGCCCGGAGCATCAGTCACGATAGACCATAAGTGTAATACATGCAGCTTGTTCATAAAATAAAAGGAAATTTTATTATTATTATTATAATTATTATCATTATTATATTGTACTGCGGTGGGTTGGCACCCTGCCCGGGATTGTTTCCTGCCTTGTGCCCTGTGTTGGCTGGGATTGGCTCCAGCAGACCCCCGTGACCCTGTGTTCGGATTCAGCGGGTTGGAAAATGGATGGATGGATGGGTGGATTATATTGTAAGTTGTATTGAATGTTTGCTGTACGTTTTCTTGATCAACTGGGAATAACAATAAGGACCATATAAAAGCCTGGCCAAAGGGGGTCATTTAGCCCAGCAAAGCCCTAACTCCCTTTCATGCCCACCCATATACCACCCCCGAGCTGTTGTGTATGTTACTTGTTGGATTTTGCTTTGTTTTTTTTTTTTTTATCCCATCATGCTCCACCATTCCAGTCGCCCCCTTTAATATTTTGGTCTGATCCCGGGGCTGACCCTATAAACCCATAAAGGCATAAAGGAAAAGTTTGAGAGCAGCACATTAAAGCTTAGACAATCTCTAGTGGCACTGGGTTAGAAGAGACGCCACAGTGACGTGTTTTTTCTGAGTTATGGTAGAAGCAGTTTATTTAAAAAACAAGCACCTACCACTTCAGTGCCAGCATAGCGCCCCCCCCCCCCCCCCCCCCCCCAGCACACACACACATATAAGCACTTATTGTACCACTGCTCACCTCTGCTAACCCTCTGCTTCGCTCCAGACAGGATCCCCGGGGTGTCAATGATGCTGATGCTCTCCAGAACCTTGTTGGGCAGCTGAGCGCACTGAAACCTGTAGGACAGACAGACCACCGGGGTTATGAATTGCACGCAGCTCTCGGCTCACATGCACACACCAACAGCCTAAGATGAGGTGCCAGGTACGCGGAGGGATGCGGTTTTGATAGATTTGATTTAAACAAAAAAAAAGTGTCACGTCTGTAAAGAGCTACCTGACCAGACTTGTGGGCACATAGCAGTGTGTGACATAGTGATTAAAGCTTTTGGACCCCCAGGTTGTGGGTTCAAATCCTGATACTGTGTGGCCATGAGCAAGTCACTCCATCTGTCTGTTCTGCAGCTGAACAAAAACAAAACAAAAGTAACCAGCTGCGTCTCAGATTTATGGATAAAGGCGTTAGCCAAATGATAAGAACTAATAAAAAATGGTATGGGACCTGGCCAGCGAAGGGACATTCGTATCTGATCAGAAAATATGAAGGATCAAGTGTAGCATTCTAGAGGATCAAGTCTGATGAGAGCGATGGGACAGGAACAGCCTAAGCCGCTGGCTCCCTCGCCTCCCACCGCTGTCTGCCCCCCGTGAGAAGGCGAGTCTTAACAAAATGAGCTGCGCTCACAAATAAGGTAAAACGATTCGCGCTGCCCAAACCCCCCCAACCCCCGCCTTCAAACCTCCCTCCGCCCAGAAAAGAACAAGCTGGTATTCATCTGCACTGGAACGGCCAAGCAACACAACCCTGTCTTCAAACAAAAAAAAAAAATGAGGGAGGATGGGAAGAGCGTCGAGGCGCCTTCAGCATCCCAAACAAGCATGGGGAGCGGAAAAGGTTCACTGAAAGTTATCCCACTTGATTTAGGTGGGGTAGGAGAACCCCCAAGTACGGGACACCCTTAAATTGCCACATTATCAATTCTGATCTCTTTCATGTTACAAAAAAAAATACAGGAAAGGTCATCAGCGTCTAAAGATGACCCCCCAAAACCTGCTGAGATTCTAGCTATAGCAGGTGTGTCCAGGTGGTCATTGACTTGTCGGCTGACGGATAATTTTACCATGGGGACAGGAAAATAACTTAACCAATTAGTAAATCAAGCAACACCCCCACCTCGAGCATTTGTTTCCGTACCTGTTTAGAAAGGTGTTTCCAAACGGATTCAGCTTACGAAACGGCTTGTTGGGGTCCACAATTAGAGCATTGCCTGGGATCAGCCCCTCAACTTCTCCGAGCATGACTGCCGTAAACGAATCGGTGGTGGGTTCTGGTCCAATGCGACTGCCAGGAATGTCTTGTTCGAGCAAGTAGCGGATGAAAGTGGTCTTGCCTGTGGAGTACTGACCCACCACCAGAACCATGGGCTTGTTGTCAAAGTCGGCATCTTCCATAGTGGGTGAATGGAAGTCATTGAAGCGGTAGTATTGTTCCAGGGGAAGCAGCTTGGACTTGTACAGAGATTTGAGACCCTCGGTGACCGTGCGGATCACCTCGGGGGTCTTCTTGTTGCGATCAAACTTCCCCATCCCGCTGAGTATGACCTAGAAAACCGCAATGCCGTATCTCCCCGATGCTTTCGGGTGCCCCTTGTCTTCTGTTATCCACTTCTTTTCAAGTTCTAAAATCTTCTTAAATTTCCCCTCTACCTAACACAGTGTATTGGCTGCTTGCATTGCTTTTTATAGCACCTTTCAGAGAACAGAATATGTACAGTGTTTGTGGACGGTCGTGACGAAGACTTCTTCTAAAATCAAACCTGAGCTGCTGCGAGGAATGTAGAAATCCAGCTGTTAAATATGAAAGAAGCGAAGCGTCCTTGGAATAGCCAGAAAGATAAAATAAAAAATAAAATGTGACGTACGATTTTCTATCGGCGTCTTTTAACAGCAGGCGCAACAGACTGGGACAAGGGGTGATCGTTAATGCTTAAAAATGTATGCGGCAGAAAAAAAGTGATTTTTCAGCTTTAACTTAAGACGTCACTCAAAAATAAAAATAGACATTCGAGAAATAAAAAGGGCATACAAATTATGTGATGCCAGATACACTGTCTAATGTTTAAAGTTTATTTCTTCTCTAAGCAAAAAACTTTCTGAGATAATTCTTCAAGGTTGCAAACGTTCAAACAACCAGAAAAAAATTCTTTAGTCTTGGTTGAACCGGTGTCTTTTGTAGGTCCAGTCGGATCAGTCCTTCAAAAAGCAGCGCCCATCCAGCAGCTCTGCACAAGTCCACCCAAAGAATTCCTTCTAGTTTCTTCTCGCTCCCGTCTTGCTGGAGACAGCAGGGCTCACATCTGGGCTGGGCGCGAATGCTTTAGCCTGAATTATTCTGACGAGCTCCAGCCTGCGTCCCTGCGTCCTCAGCTCCACCCCAAATAGGGAGCGGCGCGCCCTCACGCCGTGCTATTACACGGCAGCGCCATCTGCTGGCCACACGAGGTGCGGACCAGGCATCAATCTAATCATTAGAGTAGAGTAGTAGACAGACGAGCTTGAGTAGTGTAGAGACCGAAGCGCTAGCTTGAAATGTCAAAACGAAAATAACTGGAGAGGCAGATGTTGTTGAAGGCGGGTCATTGTGCTTGTGGTATATATAGTACATCTGGCAGTATGTTATACTAAATGCAGGTTCAGTGTTTGTTAAGGCATGCATACAACATACAGTAAATCTGTAGACTGTAACGGGGGTGCAAAGAAGAATTTGCATCATGTTTAACGTGCCTTGCCGAGGACAAATCCCCGCTTCTTGACACAATTTAATAATGGTTTGATACATTTCAATCTACCGACTGAGTGAAGGATGAGTTTGTTGAAACATGGTTTCACGGGGCCAGGCGTGATTCCCCAACGAGAACACACGCCGGGGGACAACGCGTTAAAAAGTTTGTAGTGAATAGCGGCGAAATCCTGCGCTGCAAGGGCTCCGGCCACAGGGCTTCTTCCTAGAACACCCACCCCCAATCCGGGATGATTCAGGGCAACAGTAAAAGAAAGTGAACAAAAGACTTGATGCTGAGCGAAAATAAAAAAGCTAAAATTGCTGTTATCCTTTTGGGAGCTCAGTAACACAAGGTGACTGAAACGTAATGATGAATGTGTACATTTTAATGAGCGCTGTGGCACAAGAGAAAGTTACTTGGCTGCCCGCGTTTGAGTGTGCTGTGATTATCTGTCATTTTGACTACTGCATCATTACATGACATAAAAGCGAACCAAGTGTAGATACGCATCGTGGTCTCTGTGCTACGTGTTAAAACACTGAAGCTCTTCTGGCATGGCATGTTTGCATTTTCAGTTAGACAGTAATGTTAACTTCTTTTAGCCATTTGTTTAGACTTGCGGTCAGAAAGTGGACGCTGTGCCGCCTTGTCATTCTTCTGCTGGTGTCGTTAGGCAGACTGGTTGATCCGGGTGTGTTGAGTACTGAAATCTGCACCTCATGTGGTTCTTCGTTATCAGCTCTCTTAACAGCAATCCTTTTAATGGAGTGTGACACACCATTTATGCCGAATGCATATTTTTTATGAACATACCTGCCCCTTCTTTCATGCTTTCACTCCTACACTATCATCGAAATGCTGAACAAAAGACAGCACACACAGCACACGTACTGTATGTTTAATGGGAGTTTTATTAGAAGACTTTTCTGCTGTAGGAAGTTTATTATAATCAGAAGCTTACAGTCTGTCGGACCAGGTTAACGAGAGTACCTCTGATCGTTGCAGTTCAAAATCCCCGCCCCTACTTTGAACTCCGCCTTCTTGAGGCGTTTGATTGGTTTAGAAATGTGAGACTCAGTGAGCCGTCTAATTGTCCCCACTCAGTTTTCAGCACAGTTCACTCCAGGGGCCTCATGTATAAACGGTGCGTACGCACAGAAATGTTGCGTACGAATGTTTCCACGCTCAAATCGCGATGTATAAAACCTAAACTTGGCGTAAAGCCACGCACATTTCCACGGTAACTCATTCCTTGGCGTACGCAATTTATCCGCCCGGTTTTGCAGACTGGCGGCACCCAGCGTCAAAGCAGTGCTACTGTTCCTGTGTGATCACCCTTTCTTTCTTAAATCCACATTCCTGGCGCGGCTTTATAAATACACTGAAATTAACTGCATATTGTTTATTAGTGTAATGCATCTGATTGTAATTAACCTGTAGCAATATAATGGTCCAGGGAATAGCCATAGTATTCCAAATACCATAACTGCTTTAGCGTTGTAACTCTCACTGCATCTTCTTTCAGCTGATCCTGTTAAGGGTTGCCACAGCAGATCATCTTTTTCCACATTACTCTCACTGCACCACTCGGAGTATTTATATCACTGTATCTGAGTGTGAATCACAGCAGCAGCTGATTGGAAAAAGAATTATCGGTACACAGCATGAAGCAGATGCTGCCTGAGCCACAGTAAACGCTTTAGTCCCTGTACGGACTTCGCGGTTTAGAAAAAGTTTCATCCCAAGAACTATAAACACACTAAATCAGTCCATCAAGTGCTCCTTGTAGAAATGTTTGGACTTATAAGTACAATCACCTCACTGTAAACTTACACTACAGTTATAATATTGCACAACCTGCGCTACTTTATAAAGCGCGTATGATGACAATATCATTTTTAAGATGAAATGCAGCAAAATATGTTGCTTATAGTATACAGATAAAATTTTAACTTCATTTAAATAATCTGTATTGTTAATAATTAAACACGTGAGGACACGGTGCCGCAGCGTATAGCTAGTTCACGGATAGCTCCTGCCTTGCGCTGTATTCTTGCTGGTGCTGACGCGACACTGGAAGGATAGACGAATAGAATAATGAAACATGTACTACGAAGATATTTCAATGTTCCTTAAAAGTTTTGAAGAATCGGCGTTCTAAGCTTACAAATGGCTTAACGTCTATTACAGAGCTGATTGTGTGGCGATTGGAGAAAGAAAAGTAAGGACAGGAATTGGAGGTTAGTACGTTTGAAAGAGACAGTACTTCTGTAATAAATTACATCATTGAAGGTCGCACATGGCGCAGCAAGCCGCTTGCGTGAGATATGAACAATCACTGCGCCACCGTGTTCCCATGTTTAATAACATGCTTTCATTCCTATCATCATGAAAATGATATCACGTATACATCTCAGTATTTTAATTATTCAGAGAGCTGTAATATCTCAAATGTAATGCATTCTGTGTCCTGTCGGAGAAAGAGAAAGAACGGAAGCACGTAGTGATTCACACACACAGAGCACATAGAAGATCAAACACAGAACAAAGCATTTAACATGCTACTTGAGAAACTAGTAAAATAAACGATTTTAAGATGAAGTTTATGATGTTCTACTTTAATGGCAAAATAAACTACGTGATTAAAGTGGAAATTTCGAGATTAAAGTTGACATTTCGTGCTTTTTTCCCACTGTGTGCCTATGTTTTTTGTTTGTACCCTAATACGCTTTCATATGACACTCAGACGGTGGGCTACGACTTGCCTTTTCACGGCGACTTTGATATATGATTTCTTTTTTATTTCGGGCACTGTGCGACTTTGTGAATTTGATCTTTCGAGTTTCTCCGTCACTCTGTCACTCGATCAACTTTCTTTTGTTGATTATACCACTGTTTAAACCAACAAATAGTACGTTTTTCCTTTGCCTCCACTTGGTATTCGCTGAAATTCTTATATTTTCCCCTGTGCTTTTCCCATTGTCTTTTCACAGAAGGCTATTTATATTGATTTGCATATTCAAAGAGGCGTAATTCTGGGAGGAGTTGGGGCGGGACAGAAGGCGCGTGCACGTGCGTTACTTTTCACGCTGATCAGGATTTATGTAGTGGAAGAACGTGAAAGTTTGCGTGCGCACAGATTCCTGCATCTGGATTTTTCTGTGCGTACGCACAATCCCGCTTTTGTGCTTACGCCATGTTATAGTGTGAGTTCTACGCACGGCGTTATACATGAGGCCCCTGGTCATCTCAGCAAGACTTGGTGGACTATTGAGAACCGTAAGATCACCAGAGGGAATCAAAAGGATGAGACAGGCAGTTGAGAGGCAACCTCTGCGTTCAGCACAATGTCTGTTAGGCTTTCAAACTGGTCTGTTCACTGAACTCTCCCATCATGATTCACCCCTATGCGACACAAAGAGTGTAGGCCTACACGTTTTTAGAAATAATTTAGCTTTGCAACTCAACCTTTTGTATTGTTTATTGAATTGTTAATCGAAAACTGAAATATACTGAACAATTTGCAAATATATTGTATTGTCAATTGTTATTGATATTGCGATTGACTCGTTCGACAGCTGCCCCTTCACAAACGCGGGTTAAAAACTAGAAGGAAAAAAGAAGAAAAGGTTAATTGCTATTAGTGAAGGTCGTTTGAAAAACGTTAAAAGAAAATGAGTGTTATTTAAGACAAGGTAATTAATTATTTTTAACTACTTCGGCGGTTCTTAACCTGTGGGGCGCGCGAAGTAACAAAAAAGGGGGTGCGAAGATGTGAAAAAAAGAAAACAAGAATCGAAAATATGAAAAATACATCAATTGAAACCAAACCAAAGACTGAAACTTTCCGTGAAAGCGCGAGAAATAAGAAGAGGTGGGCAGTGTTGCCATATGTGGCGTAATTTCGCTATTCATAGGGAAATTTTAAACTTGTAGCGGTGTATCAGCACAAAAAAATATAGGAATACATTTTATTAGGGTTTCAAAAAAACGTTAGGGGGGCACGATTAAAACTGTTATGAAAACTCGGGTCGTAAATACTTAAAGGTTGAGAAACGCTGGACTACTTTATTCTTTTTCTGGCCTCCATGAGGGAGGTGACTAATTTAAGGGACGATATAAGACCAATTTGTTGTTTAGTAAGGTTATGTTAAATTGATTGAAGTATTTTCTTAGTTGTGTTAAAATGTTTGCCTATACAGTGCATCCGGAAAGTATTCACAGCACATCACTTTTTCCACATTTTGTTATGTTACAGCCTTATTCCAAAATGGATTAAATTCATTTTTTTTCCTCAGAATTCTACACACAACACCCCATAATGACAACGTGAAAAAAGTTTACTTGAGGTTTAGGCAAATTTATTAAAAATAAAAAAATTGAGAAAGCACATGTACATAAGTATTCACAGCCTTTGCCATGAAGCTCAAAATTGAGCTCAGGTGCATCCTGTTTCCCCTGATCATCCTTGAGATGTTTCTGCATCTTAATTGGAGTCCACCTGTGGTAAATTCAGTTGATTGGACCTGATTTGGAAAGGCACACACCTGTCTATATAAGGTCCCACAGTTGACAGTTCATGTCAGAGCACACACCAAGCATGAAGTCAAAGGAATTGTCTGTAGACCTCCGAGACAGGATTGTCTTGAGGCACAAATCTGGGGAAGGTTACAGAAAAATGTCTGCTGCTTTGAAGGTCCAAATGAGCACAGTGGCTTCCATCATCCATAAGTAGAAGAAGTTCGAAACCACCAGGACTCTTCCTAGAGCTTGCCGGCCATCTCAACTGAGCGATCAAGGGCGAAGAGCCTTAGTCAGGGAGGTGACCAAGAATCCGATGGTCACTCTGTCAGAGCTCCAGAGGTCCTCTGTGGAGAGGGGAGAACCTTCCAGAAGGACAACCATCTCTGCAGCAATCCACCAATCAGACCTGTATGGTAGAGTGGCCAGACAGAAGCCACTCCTTAGTAAAAGGCACATGGCAGCCCGCCTGGAGTTTGCCAAAAGGCACATGAAGGACTCTCAGACCATGAGAGAGAAAATTCTCTGGTCTGATGAGACAAAGATTGAACTCTTTGGTGTGAATGCCAGGCATCATGTTTGGAGGAAACCAGGCACCGCTCATCACCAGGCCAATACCATCCCTACAGTGAAGCATGGTGGTGGCAGCATCATACTGTGGGGATGTTTTTCAGCAGCAGGAACTGAGAGACTAGTCAGGATAAAGGGAAAGATGACTGCAGCAATGTACAGAGACATCCTGGATGAAAACCTGCTCCAGAGCGCTCTTGACCTCAGACTGGGGCGACGGTTCATCTTTCAGCAGGACAACGACCCTAAGCACACAGCCAAGATATCAAAGGAGTGGCTTCAGGACAACTCTGTGAATGTCCTTGAGTGGCCCAGCCTTGAATCCGATTGAACATCTCTGGAGAGATCTTAAAATGGCTGTGCACCGACGCTTCCCATCCAACCTGATGGAGCTTGAGAGGTGCTGTAAAGAGAAATGGGTGAAACTGGCCAAGGATAGGTGTGCCAAGCTTGTGGCATCATATTCAACAAGACTTGAGGCTGTAATTGCTGCCAAAGGTGCATCGACAAAGTATTGAGCAAAGGCTGTGAATACTTATGAACATGTGCTTTCTCAATTTTTTTATTTTGAATAAATTTGCAAATACCTCAAGTAAACTTTTTTCACGTGGTCATTATGGGGTGTTGTGTGCAGAATTCAGAGGAAAAAAATGAATTTAATCCATTTTGGAATAAGGCTGTAACATAACAAAATGTGGAAAAAGTGATGATGCGCTGTGAATACTTTCTGGATGCACTGTATATTAATTGTCTATGAGAGATTCTGTTATTTCCCCCACAAGCTAAACTGAAATGGAATATTCAAATTATTTGTTGTCCCTCTGACTATAAATGTATTGAGTAAAATTTATATAAGTTTGCCATAGAGAAATAACACAACCCTTAAGTATGTAAAGTAACTGAAGTTTAGCGAGGAAAAGCTAAGTTTGTAGAAGAAGCGTTCTTTCCTTTTTTTGCTTTTTATCCTGCATGTGTAATAACTTTTTTCTCTACTGTATTTTTGCATGACCTATTTGGCTCTGAATTTCCACTAAACCTTTTTAAATTAACTTTATTGGACTGAGAAATTTCTTTTGCTACTTTTATTCTTTTGTTACGTGTCTGATTCATGCTGATCCTACCTTGCCAACTCAGCAGCTCGATTTTGGGAAACTGGAAAAGATGCAGCTAAAGACTATTTGTAGTAACCTTTCAAAAATCATCATAAACTTGAGCTGCGTCTGTTATAATGAAAATTTTACACTGTTCAGGCACTTTTAAAGTGGTTTGTTAAATTTCAGTCTACCAATAGTGTAAAGGAGGTGTTTGTTGGATCATGAGAACTAGGAAGTACAGAATAATGTCAGTTGCAGTATTAAACATTTCAAACTGGACTGTTCACCAAATTCATCATCAAGATTTATCCAGTCCAGTGGCAGATAAAAATATCGGCAACACGGGCAACTGCCCAGGTTGGCATCTGGAGAGGGACGGCACAGGTCACCCACACCAAAAAAATCAGAATGATGGTTACAGCCTGAGCCACTCAGTCCATTAGGGGTGCAGGTTATCAAAAGTATGGGATGTGCGCTCCTTAAAGTGCATGTCATGTACACAGAGGGGCATGCATTAAGGACCCTAAGGGTCGTTGAAGCCTACTAATAGTCTGTGCTTTGTTTATGAAAGGGACATGCATTCATAAACTGGGTGGTATGTGCACAGAGGGGTGCCATTTATGTAAGGGGTGTGTGCTCTGGACAGCGAAGGGAGGACCACCCTAATGATCATCGAAGTCTAATACTGACTCCCCACTATGGACACCGAAGGGCATCGTCCCTCATCCCCGCCTAAGGCTCCAAATTGGCTTTGACTGGCACAGATCCTATCACCCATATACAATACAAATAATGCATACATTTTTTTAAAATGATTAAGCTGTTTTTTACTCAGTTTATTTAAAAGTATTGTAACTTCTTTGAAAAATGTTATTTAAGTCAAGGTAAATAAACTGCATAGATGAATAATTTTTAACTACTTCATTCCTTATTGAGGGCCATGATTCAAGTGCCAGGCTATTCACATTGATCTTTTAAAAATCATTGCATAGTCCTAGCACACCGCAAATATTTTTCTCTTTCAGGTGTAACGCATGGAGGAATATTTCAGACAAAGTTAAATAACACGCAAATAAATACATGTATTGTGAATATATGCATGGTGAAAAGTGACAATCGATAAATAATGACAAAATTGCATGTGAGAAGAAATTGTTGTGTCTGATTTAATTAATACTAAGGGGCTCTGGGTTTGGTTAACTGGATATGCAATTTAAAGAGATTGTTATTTTCATGGGAATTGTTACATATGTATTATTTTCACTTTTACTTTAGAACTTTAGTAAAAACAATATTTGGAATTAACTTTACTTCAAGATCGCATTGAATTTTGAGTCCGTGTTTGGACTTACATCGTGACACCGCAACGTATAACTGCCTGTGAGTGAATATCGTTTTGATCTCTCTAATAAATAAAACAACTTTTTCGAATGTTTGCCCATGCTCTTTCTTCTTCGCTTTGTCCTTGACGTGTCATCTAGAACGTATAAAATTATTGTCCTGATAAAATTTATAAGAGCTGAGAGTGAGGTAAGTGTGTCTGCCAAAAGCATTCACACAACTGAGGTTAGATGACTGTGGTCTTGTTTGAAAATAGTTGTAAGTGTGACGTGACTTGAAAGAATCTCATGTTAATAGTCTCCGTCTCACGAGACTTCATACCGAAACAACGTTTCTGGAATTTTTTAATTCTCGCTGGCAACACGAATTAGACGATCTACAAGTCTCCAATTTAACGTTTAAATCCGAATAATATATTCAATCTCTTTTCGCTGTTCCGTTATTTCACTGAGTAATGATTTCCGTTTGTTTATGCTAATGCGATCTTTCCTATCCTTTTTTTGAGACTTTCGAATTTTCGTACTTCCATTATCTCTAACCTGCTGTGCATGTGTACCGCACCAACATTTTTGAATTCTTTACGACGTTCTACTTTGTCATCTACTCTTTGTCCTTTATTTCCGGCCCTGGGCGTGGTTAAATCTCTTGGCACAAAGTCTCGTCTCGCAGGACATATAAGTGTCTCTCCGAGAAAATCAGGTCTCGTCTCCTTCCAAGTTTTTTTTTTTTTTACAATAGAGAGACATAAAGAAATTCGTGACACCACATGCAACATGCCAAAAAAAAGAGGGTGGGCTCTCACAAGTACTGTACTTTGATTGGTGAATCATCAGTAGAGGGGGCTTTCATAACTTTGCACATTCCATGAGCCACAGGATTTCCAAGGCAAGCCAAGCGCCTGCTTGAAGGTGAGACAGTGCACGTCCATGGTGGACATGAATGCAAGAAAAAGTTGCACAAAATTGCTGCACAAAGTGCTACTGTAGTTCAAGAAGTCCTCAATTTGTTACCCTCTTCGGAGTTGGCGACTGACGTGTGCTGTTTGCCTGTAAATGTGGTCCTTGATGGCTTAAGATTTCCACTCTACTGTCGATTCACCAATCAAAACGCTGCACTCGCTAGAGCCCACCCTGTTAACTTTGACAATTTCATGGGCTATTCAATGCTATGTGTGCGCTCCCTGAAACAAATAAGTAAGAAAAAACCTATTTCATGACACATTTAATGACTTATGCTAACATATCATTGTGTTTTTATTAATTTGTCACATTTCACAATGAATTTATTAATTTGCACATTTATTTATTTCATTTTGTCTGATATATCCCTCTATATACACTGCTCAAAAAAATTAAAGGAACACTTTTTACTCAGAGTATAGTATCAAGTCAATGAAACTTTCATTGATCTGGTCAGTTAAGTAGCAGAGGGGGCTGTTAATCAGTTTCAGCTGCTTTGGTGTTAATTAAATGAACAACAGGTGCACTAGAGGGGCAACAAAGAGACGACCCCCAAAACAGGAATGAATGGTTTAACAGGTGGAGGGAGGCCACTGACATTTTTCCCTCCATCTTTTCTGACTGTTTTTTCACTAGTTTTGCATTTGGCTACGGTCAGTGACACTACTCGTAGCCTGAGGCCATACCTGGACAGGTAGTCCTTGGAACCCATTGTCAGGCCCTATGCTGGTGCAGTGGGTCCTGGGTTCCTCCTGGTGCAGGATCATGCCCAGCCTCAGGTGGCGAGAGTATGCAGGCAGTTCCTGGAGGACGAAGGAATTGATACCATTGACTGGCCCCCATGCTCACTTGCCTGACCTCAATCCAATAGAACACCTCTGTGACATTATGTTTCGGTCCAGCCAACGCTGCCAGGTTGCACCTCAGACTGTCCAGAAGCTCAGTGATGCCCTGGTCCTGATTTGGGAGGAGATCCTCCAGGACACCATCCGTCGTCTCATTAGGAGCATGCCCAGATGTTGTTAGGCATGCATACAAGCACATGGGGGCCATACAAACTACTGAGTACGATTCTGAGTTGCTGCAATGAAATTTCGGCAAAATGGACTAGCCTGCTTGGCGCATCATTTTTTCACTTTGATTTTCGGGGTGTCTTTGAATTCAGCCCTCTGTAGGTTGATCATTTCCATCAAACGATGTGACATCCTTTCATTCCTAACACATTACCATATCAGTCCATATCAGTAGAGATATCCAGCAGGATTTTTTTCCCCATTGAGATCTGATGTGTTTTCAAAGTGTTCCTTTTATTTTTTTTGACAGTTTACTAAAGTGTAGACTAAGCATTTAGACTGGCAGTGATATGCTTCAGGAAGCAAGTCCATTTTGAATGATAACTACTTTTTGTTAACATTTGCTTTCCACTTTTTTTCTTTTATTAATATTCAAATATTGAATTTGTTAATTGCAGTTTTCTTGCTGTTATCACTGGAATTTACAACTTTCTACAGTGTAATATTGTCCCCGTAGTACTTCAGAGGGTGACACAGCTCTGCTTTAAGGGTTTAGGGTCTGAGGGTTTTTAAGTAATCGACAGAAGTTGGGACACCTGTTCAAATTGTATGCTTCAACTTCCAAGGCCTCATGTACTTTAATTTATTTAGTTGTAACCTATTATTTGTTCCCTGAAGAAGACCCTTTTATAATACTCCACTTTTCTATTTTTTTAGTTTTAGCTAACCTAAACTTTAAATTTAAACCCCCTGGCAGTTTACTGTTTACCTTTTCACCATTTTAGGTTATTCTTTGCATTTCAACTGATTAAATTTGAAGAAAAACTGAGGTGTTCTAAAACCTTTGACCAGTAGTGTATTTTCTAGTAACATTTTGGAGAAACTTGGAAATGACGACACCCTTGATCAAGTATAGAAATGCAAACAGACCAGCTAAATGACAGATCACACATATAATAATTCCTATCACTAAGCCCTTATTAGAATGTGCATTGACGTGACAAACCTATTACACGTCAAAAATGATGAACATAATGCACAGACTGTATTTTAGTTCCCTTTTAAGAGGGCCAATGCTGTATATTTACAGTACATTGAAGAGCTTTTTTGGCTTTTTGTCAGATTATTTCAGATACATGTTGTTACTTCTCAGGAATACAGTATCTCGGTCAGGCTTCACTCCATCATGCCCGCTGTTGTTGAAACCATTAACTGACTGACAGGACACTACTTCCAGTTTTTGTATGGTGTGGACGCACATACATAACTTGTTTTTGCCAACATAAAAGGCAATTTGCAGTAATGTCCAATACACCTAATGTAATCAGATCACTTTACTGCACTCATATGACAATAAGGGCACCTAGTGAGAATGAAGCTTCTGTTGTTAACTGTAAGCAGTTATATTCCATTAATGCCCAATTCTTCCAAGTTGAGGCTGACAAACTTTGTGGCTCGATGGCATGGGCCAACCTGTGATTCGTTTATTTTGAGACTTTGGCAGACATGATGGCTGGCTTGTTGGTAAGGTAACCGGCTGAACCTTCGGTGTTTCATATGGCCTGAGCTATTCATTGTAACAGCAAGCACATCATTACATGTGCTAGGTAGTAGCAACTACCCACGAAGACCCTGGCTCCATACGCCTTTTCTGGACCCCAGAACACAGAGGAGAGTGGTCATAATGTCGCACATGATCTTGTGCTCACAGTTGCAGAGCACAGGCAGAATGAGAGAGCGGGGTTTTCATGCATCATGTGGGAGATGATCTCCCAGCCAGTGAAGCTCTGCAGCATTATTATTGCTCATGTATGAGGTTGATTAGCATGCTCCATTTAAGGTTGTTTCAGGGCGGAGTTCAAGGTGCGTTCCCATATGCATAATTACATGGTGATGGTGATTTATAAAATGTAAATAGTGTAGAATGTGTGTACGCCAGCTTTTATAAATCTGATTTTTTTTTTTTTTGACATATGCATTTTCCTGTTTTTTTTTTTTGGCGTGTGCATACCTTCACGCATGAATCCAAATAAAGTTTTACAAAAGAGGTCACAGTTAGCCTCATCAAGCATAGCCTCCCTTGACTTATACTTCACACACCATGATATATATATAACCTAACATTGTGTTACGGTCCTATCAGCAAACTAGTAACATGGGAGAGCGGTGGGGAAATAATGGCCTGCAAAATCACAGGCAGTTCACTTTATGACAATCAGCTCCATAAAACAAGCCAGCCTGCAAACAATTTGATAACCAGAGGTTAAATCCTACCAGCAAAAGTGAACGTGCCAGGTCCTTGTTTGGAAGTCGGCCCATCTTGGTACACTACGGGGTGCTTTTTTTTTTTTTTTTGTTCTTTATTTCGTCTTATACGATTTCTCGTATTAGAAATTTGTTAATTTTCACATACCCCTTGGGGTCAGAGCGCAGGGTCAGCCATTGTACAGCGCCCCTGGAGCAATTACAGGTTAAGGGTCTTGCTCAAGGGCCCAACAGAGTAGGATCTCTTTTGGCAGTGACGGGGATTCGAACCGGCAACCTTCAGGATACCAGCGCAGATCCTTAGCCTCAGAGCCACCACTCCACTGGACAGGATGCCAGTATATTGCAGGGCCAATTTTATGGGTGGCTATCAACAAAAACCTGCACATCTTTAAGATATGAGCATATCTGGTGAAAGAGAGAGATGAAATAACATAGGCAATTGAACCCTGGACTCTTATTAGGCTCAGTAGCTGGAGACTGGAGCCAGCAGTGCTAACCACTGAACTACCAAGTCAATCCAGTGTTTGGTTTATTCTCCTTAAAGATCTAGCAAGTATCATCATTGTTGGGATTAAATCTAGATACACATTTAATAATTTGAACTGTCACACACATGCGAGTAGGAGTCAACTAGAGGGCCTGAATAATGGCAACTTCACGTCCGACCAGGGGGCAGCGGGGTGCACTGTCTTTCTCGATACTTTACAGACCATTCTTAGGAAATCCCGCAGGGTTCCGTCACCTTTGATGACATCACTCCCGGTCCCACCTCTGATGATGTCACTTCCGCGTCCAGTCCCAGTGTCATCATTTCCTACACTGGCCTTTAAAGCCACCATCTTGATTCAATACCACAGTTCTGTTTTGGACTCTGTCTTGTGAACAACTCACTATCATTAAATACCTTTTTGCAGCCAAGGCACATTATATGGGTGGCTGCCCCAAACCTTTATGATGTCTATTTGTCGTTCTTGTGACAGAACATAACATTCTCTGTCATAACCACTTGGTCCAATTTAGGGTCTTGGGGAGCAGCTGACACCATTCTCTGCTGCACTGTTACAATTTTGCTCTTACTTCCTTTAATGTCTGGTATTAAAGCAGCTGCTGTACGCAGAAATAGAACTGGCTTAGATTCGGCCCACTACTTCTAGGACCTTGGTACCTACTCCAAAGCTGTTTGTCCACCAATGGAATAACACCTGAGATACTGAGAGTCCTGGAATCAATGTGTGGAGAGGTAATGCTGCCATATGGAATAGGCCAGCACAGAATGTCTGGGTTGGAGTAAGCAAGCAGATGCCTGAGGTCTCCCAGACTTTGTGTCCGACTGTGTCTTGTGTAATAAGCCATGCACTCAGTTAGCGCCTTAACGTGGCGGAGTGACTTGCATGACCAATGATCCTCTGAGTGGTGCCATCGGGAGTTGTGTACTCCTGCTAGGGCCACCCATGGCAGCAAGGTCAGAGTTGAGTTCCTCACTAAAACTGACTCCATCAACCAAGCGTCAAATCCAAAGTGGTGCAACTACCTGAGCTAAAATTTCATTTTAAAGTGCATTAAAACACAAAGTTTCTTAATTGTCTCAATATATCAAGAGTAAATAAAATAAATATTGAAAAATTAAAAAAAAGAGCTGAGAGTAGCAACTTACTCCAAGAAACTGAAAAAAGGCAACAGGGAGAGGTCTGGGCAACTTAAGTGGAGCTGGGACAGTCGTAACAGTAAAGGCAGTGCACGGACTGCTAAAACTGAATTGTCATTACCAAAAGTAGCACAAGCAGCAGGGCCTTCGCATAGCTCCACACCATCGACTCCACCAGGGACCTCGAGCGAGCGACTTACACAGGTCACAGCTACAATGAAGGCTGCACATGGAAGGTAGTGTGATCCTATGGAAAATACAGTTTAGGGGTGTTATAATAAATAATTCACTACATTTACTGTATATAGTGCTTTTCATAGTGAGTGGGGAGCCACTTCAACCACCAGTAATGTGTAGCATCATCCTGAATGATGTGACGGCAGCCATTTTGGTGCCAGTATGCTTACCACTCATTAGCTGTTAAGGGGTGAGAGATAGTTAGCCAGTTAGAGACGTGGAATGATTTGGGGGCCAGATTGACCAACACGTGGTGGGCAATTTAGCCAGGACATCAAGATACACCCTACTCTTTATGAATGATGCCCAGGGGTCTTTAATGACCACAGAGTCCAGTCCAGAGTTTTTGAGCTCATCCAAAGGATAGCACCATTTTACAGCACAGTGTTCCCAGTCACTGAACTGGGGCATTGGGATCCACATTCAGACCACAGGGTAAGCGCCCCCTGCTGGCCTCGCCAACACCTCTTCCAGCAGCAAACCCCAGATTTTTCCTAGCTGGTCTCCCATCCTAGTAATTGCCAGACCTGAACATGCTTAGCTTCAGGTGGATGACCTCTTCTGAAGTGCATGTGGTAGGGCTGCTAAAGTGGTAATAACAATGGAATAACACCTGAGATACTGAGAGCCCTGGAATCAATGTGTGGAGAGATAATGCTGCCATATGGAATAGGCCAGCAGAGAATGTCCTCGATGCAGAACCATTAGAACTAACATCAGCATCCGTTTAAAATACGTGTAAAAGTATGCACATCTGTAAATGGGTTGATTACTCTGGACAACATATTTTTTCAAATGTTTTGCATCCTGAAACATTTTTGGTGATTCCCATTTAGGAATTCTGAGAAACTTTCAGTTAACTTTAATTCAATTTACTGTTCTTAATTGTTTAATGATGCCGACACACTGCATTAGTTAAGACAAGTAAGTTTCTGTTCCGTCCGATATTTGGATAGATGACATATCATGGAGGGTGGGTGCATCTGGGGAAATGTCATTTAATTAAATAAGCATATCTGTACTAAAGCGGTTTCGTTTTGTGGAGACGTGATTCTGTTGCCTTTGCTGACACCGACTGCTGGCAGAGTGGAGCACAGCAAGTTTAGTTGACAGGTTGCGGTGTTCGTGTGCCAGCCACTGAGTCGGGGAAGCCGCTGGGTTTGAGTCTGTGACCATTATGTGATGTATATTACTGGCATAGCGGATTAGAGCAAGTGTAGTGAAGAGGTTGTGTTGTTTGGGCGCCACCTACTGACTCTGGGAAGCCGCTGCATTTGACTGTGGGGCGTGCGCCTCGGTGGGAAGCCGCTGTGTGATGAAATATCATGGAGGGTATATGCGGTGGTGTGGGCGGTCGCATCAGGGCGGCTGTACAACCTAGCGTGCATGCTTCATCTCAGGTTTAGTTCACAGGTCGTAGGCATGGTAAAGTTTCCATTTAATTCAATAACCCTATTTGAACTAAAGCGGTTTCTTTGTGTGGGCGCCTTTGTTCATCGTTTGTATCCATACGGGCTCGTGTTTGTATTACTAATCGCTGAGCTCCTTCCATTTGGATATGTGCGTCCTTTGCCTGTGCTGTGTCAAAAGCGCGTTGTGGGTGCGCTCGTTCATTGTCCGGGCGGCTGTACAACCTGGCGTGCACGCTTTACCGCAGGTTTAGTTTACTGGTCGTAGGCATGGTAAAGTTTCCATTTAATTGAATAACCCTATTTGAACTAAACCAGTTTCTTTGTGTGGGCGCCTTCGTTCTGCGTTTGACCCTACAGGTTGTGTTGTTTGGGCGCCATCTACTGACTCTGGGAAGCCACTGCGTTTGACTCTGGGGCGGGCGCCACAGCGCATTACGCATGTGCCTCGGTGCGTCCGCCGTGCATAAATTAACTGTGGCTTAGTAAAATAGATGAGCTAATCTATATATATAATTCACTAAAGCAGCCGACCATGGGCAGGCAGAGAGAGACACACACAGGCACGAGAAAGAGACAGAGACAGACAGACAGACAGACAGACAGACACACACACACACAGGCACGAGAAAGAGAGGGGGCTGGACACATATGGCAGAAAAGGCAGTTAAAGAATGCACCGGGCTTGATTTTGTTTTCACTTCTGTTTACAGTGATTGGTTCGTAGTGTGCATTGTTACTTTTCTTGGCGGTTTATTAAATTATGGATTTTTCAAATGTTCATTTTTTCCCGTGCTTAAAACTCATCAAAAAAAGTGTTTTTACAGAGCGGTTTGTGGCGCTATTGCACTAACTCTTGCAGTGTTAAGTTTTCTCTGTTGTCCATGGTTTTCTCAGTGTTATTCAATGTTTTTACATTTAGTTTACTATTACGCTATGCATTCTATGTTATACTCCATCTATATATATATCAGATTGTGACACAGACTTCGAATGCCGTGAATGTAATTACCCCGATCTACATGCTGTCAAGTAAACGAACCACACGCCGTGGCGCAACGTTAGGGGCATCGCCTCTGACGCTGACGTCCGAGGTTCAATTCCCAAGAGGGAGTGCAGTGGAGTTTGTACACCTGATGAGCCCAGAATGAGGGCGAAACACGTGTCGTGTACTCTTTGCATTTATTTGACAGTAAACTATTTTTCAACCATTCTATGATCTGCTCTTCACAAACTGAGGGCACCGTGGCGGATGTTAGCAGATTGCTGGCCAACCACAAAGCGTTACCTGGTAGGTAACCACCCACACTATCAGATTGTGACACAGACTTCGAATGCCGTGAATATATATATATATATATATATATATATATATATAAATATAAAATTCACTAAGGAGGCCGACCATTGCAGTCAAGATGCAAGACAGAGCCAGTTTTCAGTCATGGACAATTGTATGTTGCTCTCTCCAGAGTTCATCTTTTCATTCACTCACAGTGGTATCCTCAAACCCACCTCATTTGGACAACTGCGTCTTTCAGGAAGTCTTCACACATCAATAAATAATTATTCGGCATATGCTATGCCGCGGGTTGGCTATAATATATATATATATATATATATATATATATATAATCACAGCGCATCACTTTTTCCATATTTTGTTACATTACAGCCTTATTCCAAAACGAATTCATTTTTTTCCTCAGAATTCTACACACAACACCCCATAATGACAACGTGAAAAAAGTTTACTTGAGGTTTTTGCAAATATATTAAAAATAAAAAAATAGAGAAATCACATGTATACAAGTTTTCACAGCCTTTGCTCAATACTTTGTCGATGCACCTTTGGCAGCAATTACAGCCTCAAGTCTTTTTGAATATGATACCACAAGCTTGGCACACATATCCTTGGCCAGTTTCGCCCATTCCTCTTTGCAGCACCTCTCAAGCTCCATCAGGTTGGATGGGAAGCGTCGGTGCACAGCCATTTTAAGATCTCTCCAGAGATGTTCAATCAGATTCAAGTCTGGGCCACTCAAGGACATTCACAGAGTTGTCCTGAAGCCACTCCTTTGATATCTTGGCTGTGTGCTTAGGGTCGTTGTCCTGTTGATGAACCGTCGCCCCAGTCTGAGGTCAAGAGCGCTCTGGAGCAGGTTTTCATCCAGGATGTCTCTGCATATTGCTGCAGTCATCTTTCCCTTTATCCTGACTAGTCTACCAGTTCCTTCTGCTGAAAAACATCACCACAGCATGATGCTGCCACCACCATGCTTCACTGTAGGGATGGTATTGGCCTGGTGATGAGCGGTGCCTGGTTTCCTCCAAACGTGATGCCTGGCATTCACACCAAAGAGTTCAATCTTTGTCTCATCAGACCAGAGAATTTTCTCTCTCATGGTCTGAGAGTCCTTCATGTACCTTTTACTAAGGAGTGGCTTCCGTCTGGCCACTCTACCATACAGGCCTGATTGGTGGATTGCTGCAAAGATGGTTGTCCTTCTGGAAGGTTCTCCCCTCTCCACAGAGGATCTCTGGAGCTCTGACAGAGTGACCATCGGGTTCTTGGACACCTCCCTGACTAAGGCCCTTCTCCCCCAATTGCTCAGTTTAGTTTGCCGGCCAGCTCTAGGAAGAGTCCTGGTGGTTTCGAACTTCTTCCACTTACGGATGATGGAGGCCACTGTGCTCATTGAGACGTTCAAAGCAGCAGAAATTTATCTGTAACCTTCCCCAGATTTGTGCCTCGAGACAATTCCTTTGACTTCATGCTTGGTTTGTGCTCTGACATGAACTGTCAACTGTGGGACCTTATATAGACAGGTGTGTGCCTTTCCAAATCATGTCCAATCAACTGAATTTACTACAGGTGGACTCCAATTAAGCTGCAGAAACATCTCAAGGATGATCGGGGAAGCAGGATGCACCAGAGCTCAGTTTTGAGCTTCATGGCAAAGGCTGTGACTACTTATGTACATGTGCTTTCTCAATTTTTTTATTTTTAATAAATTTGCAAAAATCTCAAGTAAACTTTTTTCACGTTGTCATTATGGGGTGTTGTGTGTAGAATTCTGAGGAAAAAAATGAATTTAATCCATTTTGGAATAAGGCTGTAACATAATGTGGAAAAAGTGATGGGCTGTGAATACTTTCCGGATGCACTGTATTTTTTATATATATATATATATATATATATATATATATATATATATATATATATATATATATATATATACCTATATATATATATGTATATATATATATATATATATATATATATATATACATACAGTGGAACCTCTAGATACGAGTTTAATTCGTTCCAGAACTGAGCTTGTATAGCGAATTTCTCGTATCTAGAACAAACTTCCCCATTGAAAATAATGGAAATCCAGTTAATCCGTTCTGCACCCCAAATATATTAACATAAAAATCAATTTTCCTAACAAATAACACTGATAAATTATATATACTGTAGTCTACCTTTAATAAATAACACTGGTAAATAATATAACTGATTATTAAAAGAATCAAAACAGGTGTCCAAAGTGCAGTAGAGCATTCAATAAATCTTTAAATAAATAATCCTTAAAACAGTTGTGAAGTGGAGGTTTAAAATACACAAGAATAACAATCCTTTAACACGAGGTTAAAACGTCAAAAGGATGCCGTCTTTAAAAAACAGATGACAATCGCCGGTGCTTCTTCTCTGTTAGCGTCTCACCTGCGGGCTCTGCAACAGGCGAGACACTCTTAATGCAGCTGACCTTCTCTACACCGTCCTGCTTCAGCTGTTTGGCTCGCCTGTTCAGCTACACGCGAGCCTGCACTCGCCCGCCCGCCCGCCTGTCTTCTCTCTCTTTTCTTTTACTTTTTCTCCCCCTTAACCGGCTCGCGCTTCTCTATATATGCGGGGAGGACATGGCAGCTGCAGCCCATCAGCCACAGGAACAATCATGGATGTGGGCAGTTTCCCACCTGTGCACTTAAGTGAGAAACGCAGACACCGCAGATCGCGGCTCGCAACTGCTACCATGCCCCCTTGCTAAGCCGCGAGCTATACCCACAGCCTGGCTCGTGGCTCGTTACGCGAGCCAATGCTCGTATTTAGATCTGAATTTTTCGCTCATACTTTCCTCGTATTTTGAATTTCTCGTATACAGAGGTGATCGTATCTCGAGGTTCCACTGTATATATATATATATGGTGTTGCAATTTAATTCATTCAATGGCCATGTAGCATTGCCCATGCTAAAAAGTTCTACTGAAACATTGGAGCTGTTGAAAGATGCATGTGGTGAGAATGCTATCGAAAAGTCAAGAGTCTTTGAGCAGCTTAAGAGGATCAAGTAGGGGTTAAGAAGATGTGAATGGCGGCGCTAAAACAGGACCATACATCTTTACAAAACCTCAAGCCTTGATGCACTCAGTGTTTGTGACTTCCTATAAATAACTTACCAAATTGGATCATCCACAATACTCACCTGACTTAGCCCCTTGTGATTTCTGGTTCTCGTTAAAAATGAAAACTGCCATGAAAGGACAAAAATATTCAGACATTTCTGACATTTGGCATAACATGACAAAGGAAAAGCAATGGAATTCCAGGTACAGTACATTTCCAGCAATGGTGATGTCTTCAAGTGTGTAGCTTTGGAAGAAGATTACTTCAAACGTGAGAGCAGCCAAAGCGCACAGGTCAGCACACATTTCTTCTAGTGGTTCATTTTGGGAATAATTCTCACATATCATATGTATACTAGAGTAGGAGAAGAAATTGCACAGATAGATGACTGCAATGAAACAGTACATGATAGGAGAGTGCAAAGATTATTTCTGAAATCAGCAGAACAGAATCCATAATATAGACCAAGAAGTGTTCAGGAAGCCAAATCTTTTTTGTCCAGTATTATTAATTCATTAACAAATGACACATTTGTAACTGAGGATAAATGATCTGCCCATAAAGTATGTACTATTAGAGATGCTTCCTATTTTAAAATATTATAATTCTATGCATCAGTTTTCAAGTGTCAGTAATGATCTAATATTAGCCATCAGTGTGGCACAGCAGCCAAGTCGCTGAACTGTAAAGAAGATGATAGCCAATTCAACCAAACAGTGCCTCACTGTATAGCTATAAAATTAGGATTACATAGATAACTGGAGTTTGTAAATCACACTGGTTAAATTAAATACAGTTTAGTGCAATACCAATATTTCTACTTGCAGAAGCCCCATGGTGAAAGAAGCCAAAGAAAACGGGGTAAGAACCGTGCTGACGCTGAGAATAGGTTCATTTTGAAACTGTATTTAAATGTCATAAAAGAAAAAAAAATACATACACTTTTTAAAAAGAGGCGGGATTTAATTTACACAGTTTTACTAAATGTACATAGTTCTTTTAAAAAAAAATTAATCATTATACACAATAAATACAGTACAAAATTATTCTGTAGTACTATATTTCAAATTCCTTTTCCTTAAATTTTAAATCGTCCAGGAGATTCATTGTAGAGGTGCCCACTGAAGCTGATAGACAGACAGAGCACTTGTGTGTATTCGGCCGGGGCAGGGGGGTTTGGTTGCTACAGGAGAGATCGGCACTCTTTCATCCATCCAATTCTTGAGCTACAGCCTGGCAAACCTGAAAACATTTCATACACACACACAACATTCCTGTGGCTTCATTTGCAGGTAAGTGTGATGACAAAAATACATGCATGTGCGCACACACACACTCACACACACACACTGTAATGCACAAACATAAAGTAAGCAGAGCAAAAATACGGTTGCCAGTGTGAAAGTTGCTAAATTACACTCACCATTTGGAGAATCTACCACTTGAAATATAAAAAAAATAAAAAAATAAACAAAGGCCAATCAAACTAAGCATTTTTAGTAAAAAAAAAAAAAAAAAAAAAAAAAAACTCCCAAAATGTGATTGCCTTAAAATATTAAATCTCTAAATATGTAATTTAACATAGAAGTGTGCATATGAAAGAGACAAATTCATTTAAACTGGACCATGTGGCCATCAGAATTCAAACATTATATTTTTCCCCACAAATGTTTATTGTGTGTAATGCATTTGCATGGCCCTTTAGTATTTATTTGCTACTCTTTTTGTCAAGTAATTATATGAAATGTTTGTTTCATAAAAATGAGCTTTTCTACATTTCATACATTTACAAATATTAAATTTATTTTGTAGTCAAAACAATGCCCTCTGCTGGTGAATTTAAAAAATAAATGGCGACACGAGAAGATCTAATCAAACTTACATGGCTATGCTGCTCAGTTGTCTAATGTATGGCAATTTTATTACCCTTCAGATGTTTTGTGTACATCTTTCAACACAAGTGGTACATTACCAATGTGTATGTGTGTGTGTGAGGATGGAACTTTGGGGGAATGTTGTTACACTGAAATACATAATGAGATTGTGTTTATTTTAAATTCCACACTTGAGGCACCACAACATTTCACCAGCAGCACTGTGTCTGCTAAGAGTATATGCCATCAGAAATAATCTATGAAAGAGACACTTGCTCAGGAAACTGGCCAACACAGGTTTGTTCAAGAGCTGCAGCTACAAATTGGCATTGGAGTGGGGGCAGTTCAGCCACTGGCACAGAGATCTGGTTTAGTGTTGGAAACTTCTTTACCTACTCATCATACAATGTCATGCAGACCACATTATCCCCTAGACGACTTTCTCTAACCTAAGAAACCCAAACTTTTGGTTCCTGGGAACCGAAAGATGAATAACAGAATAGTAAAGTTTATGAGTTCACCATTCTGAAAGAGAAGAAAATGGGGACAGGAGCTCTCCAGGTGCACAACTGAGAGCACCTTGACTGAAATTTCAGCCTGGTGGAATTAGTCCATGGTGAATGCTTGATTGGCTTTAAAGGAAGAATATCTCAGTCAGCTTGCATGGGTATGGCTGGACCCCATCTTGACACAGAACATAATTGCAAGAACAGATGTGTGAGTGCTGCTGTGATGTGAAGGAAAAGGCTTGGTCATCGCATTGCATCTTTATCACAGGAGAAGGGTGGAGGTAGAAAAAAATCTTTAATGCACTCTGTACCACTTTCCAGCTTACGCCCTTCAAAAGGACAGTCTATGGAATCTGGACAGCACTAAGAGAAGTCCAGAACAGTGTGGCACAGACATGCATTGTGGGAGGTGGCCAATGGAGGGAATTACACCAAAGCCACCCATTCTACACTGGGACCTTCATTTAACCAGTTTTGTTCTCGACTTGCTACCTTCTGCTCCCATACACTGGCTTTGTTTTGTTGTTTGAATGTGATGGGGGGAAAAGGAGTCAACAAGAGCAGAAAGCATGCGGACTCCCTCATTACCCCACCCACAAATGGTACACCCTTCAAAGCCACAGGTTACTTCATCTCATTCCAGATATTCCTCAGACATAAGCTCATCTCCCTTTGTTTCCCACTTCCCTCAATCCAATCTCATAAAATGAAACCCTGGAGTCAGTTCATCACACTGCCTCAGGGAGAGACAGTCTGGCGAGCTTGTCAGACTGCTGGACAGAAGTACAGGCAGAACAGAGCCTGTTATCTGTTATGCGTCCGTGCTCCAAGACCCCCATTCTGATTCTGTGATGAGTAGGGATCTCCTACTTGCCTATGAGGATGGGAAGGACGGTAAGAGGTGGAGGAGGATCGCTGTATTCGTCCCCCACCTCCTGACTCTCCATCAGCAGATGAAGCCCCACCAACAGCTCCAGAGGCTGCAGTGGGGTGGGCAGGGGGTCCCTGCCCCTGCTGTAAGTTCAGGATACTGTCAATGGCGCACTGGAGATGCTCTTTGAGAATATCGTCCGGAGGGCTGTCACTGGAGAAGCTGGCATTGTCCACATCCAGAGACTCAGATTTCCTCCGCTTGGCAGCAGTGGGCAGGGACACTTCCCAGGGAAGATCACCCGGAGAAGACGTCCCAGCTACAGTCATACTGGAGCCAGTGGTAGAGTGGCTGTCCCCTCCACCACTGTAATTATCTGGTGGCTCCTGCTTTATTATCCCACGGTAAAACTCCTCTTGAACCTCTGCAAGCTCCTTCATGAGCCCTGAATCGTCCTGCTGTTGCTGCTTGGGAATAGCCCTATCCCCTTCAAACATTTTGGGTCGCCCCTTTCCAACTGAAAGCGCCTTCTTTTCCAGCTTTACACTGGCAATGACTGTCCTTGAGCTGTCAAAATCTTCATCTTCTTCATCCCTTGTAATCTCTGATGGTGGCAGCGGCCTATGTGGCAATGATGGCCTCTGATGAAGTGAAGAATTGTGTGGACGACTCACAGCTTCAACCCCATCTCCACTTGCACCAATTCCAAATCCACACCCACCCGTTTTGCTGTCAGGCCCAGGTCGTACTGGACTCACATTCTCCCGATAAGTTTTGCGCAAGGGCAGCCGACAAGATGTGGGTGTTGGCTTCCTATCTGCAGGATGTTCAAGTGTTCCATTCATTTGGCTAGACGACGTTGTTGAAGATGTTTGAGTTGTTATTACTGTAGTGGTGCCTGATGCCATTGCAGATGTACAGGAAACAGTCACAGCAACATTGTTGTTAGAAGGAGCACGGATGACTGTGGAAGTGGGTGCAGTCTCAGTGCTACAAACTGCACTTCCTGTGACAGGGGAAAGTGGGCTCTGTTTATGAGGCTGTGCTGGGACTCTTGAAGTATGTTGGGTTGTTGGAGGCACAGGCTGAGGTGTGGGATCTAATGCAGTGTTATGAACCACCTTACTGAGCCCTGCCTCCTGCTTGATTTTTAGTTTTAATGCGATCCGCCTGCGGGCCTCATAGGTTTTGATAGGAGGCTTACTTCGTGATGGTAAGGTGTCCTCATCCACCTCTACTGAAGTGGTCAAGGAAGGTGGAGGTGTAGCCCGCGCCCAGGAAACTGAAGGTGAAGCTCCTCCACTGTGCTTGATGACCAATTTGGTTGGCGTGACCAAGGAAGGGGTTATGCAGGGTGCACAACTGCTACTGTTGCTGCCTCCACTTGAACTGGCAGTAGAGCTGGTGCTTGACCCAAGGCCTTTAGAGCATTCAGATGTGGATGAACTACTGGTGTCTGATAGCAGAGCAGACCGATGAGCAGGGAGGCAACTGGAGGAGGTAGAGAGGTTATGTGGGGGACAGGAATGCAGCACAAACTCATCTGTATAAGAATAAGAAACAAGTTATGAACACAGGATGCTGCACACTGACATTCATCTTTTACTAAGATCATCACTAAAACTAGTATACAGTAGTATACAGTGCATCAGAGTTACTCTGCCAACTTTGAAACAGCTTTAAAGCTCTGATGGAATATAACCAGATTTGGACCATGATGAATCAATTAAAATTACACCTGGATGATCATTACGTTATTATATTGTATGAAAGTTAATCTTTGACATCACTCTTACTTACAAAGATCTGTCCCTTCAACAGGCATTGCGACCTTGTAAATAAGAAAGCGGTCTGAAAATGTTTAGGGTGCTGGTTGAGATTCCATCACTGTTTCATGCATTGACCCTAAACAAGTAACTTAAAATATGTAACAAATGGCCTTTTCATAATTTTCTTGGAATATGTCATGTTAGTTTCACTGTGAGTTGTTGCCATCAATTACAGAGGGTGCAAATTAGAAAGACAGAGCCAACCAGGTATGAACAAGAGAAAGTTCCTTTTCAGATTTATGCCTTGTAACATTTGTTCAAGACAGTAAATTTCACTATCCAGTGTTCCTGAATGAATGTTTTATTTAATGAAATGTTTGGCATTGATATAATGAAAGCTAGATTTTCCCCTTAGACAGCATTTTTATATCTTATGTGGTACTTTATACCTAAAACCTAAAATATAATTTGTGTTGGTCTTTCAGAAAGTACGAATGTACATGGGTATAAAAGGTAAAGTAACTGTACATCAACATATCCAAATATTCTTACCAGTTTTAAACTGCTGACACATTTCTATTTGAGAATATGGTAGATGTTTTGCACTTTGCAAAAGGCACAATGTTCTGACTTATACTCATTCTAAAGTAAGTACCTTCTTTATTAAGTCCTCTCCTTTGATGGCAGCAGATACTTACAGACTGGGATACACCCAAGGTACAAAGTAGTACAAATAAAAATTGAAAAAACTTAAACAGAGTCCTTTACACTGTGAGAGTAGGGCTATGTAAGTCGAGTCAGACATTTCTTTTCTTTTTCCAATTGGAGCACAAGAAGGTGAAATGACTTGCTCAGGGTGACACAGTGTCAGTGGTGGGATTTTAACCCACAATCTCAGGGTTTGAAGTTCAAAGCTTAAAACACTGTGCAACACTGCCTGCCAGACATGAGAGATATAAGCCCCAATTTAAAAAAAAAAAAGCTAAAGAATTTCAATCTGTACTTTTATCTTGCAGCAAACTGTTTATCAATGTCATACATTTAAATGTGCTTAAAATAGTTCCATTCTTCTTTAATCAAAAGCAGTCTTTTCAATACGCATGTCTCTAACCCTCAAACTAAATTAATCTGTTAAATTCTCCAGGTCATTCTCCACTCAAACGTAAGGCTAAAAATCACAAAAGCAAGGAGCCCTCAAATAGGACTAGTGATGTGTTGGTGTAACAACTCTGGTATGGAATGGATGATTATTAAGGTATAAAGTATTCGTTACAAGCATTTCAAACAGTTATTCAGTAAAAGTCAAATGTTTACTGACCTGGTTTTTCTTTTGCTAATACTTTGTCCTGAGAAAGTGCTGTCTTTTCTTCCTGAATGAACATCCGGTCAATCATGACCATTTCGGCTGAGGGCCCAAGCCTCTGAGAGAAGAAAGATTTGAAAAAAAATGAAGAAACAACAATAGAAGTGAAATCTCAAAACACACACTCAAAAATATAACCATGTATAAGTTTCCACTACTTAATGAAAACTAATCCATTCCTGAAAGCCACTTCACAATGCAAGTTTTCATAACAAGAACTTCTAGTTATTTTTTTTACGTTTCCTGGACCCAAAAATAGTGATTATTGTTGTTCAAATAACATCAAAATGCATCAAGTTTTACGGATTTAGCTAAATAATAATATTAGTCACAAAAGCCGACCCTGCGCTCAGATGCCCAAATTGTCATATGAAAAGAATTTCTCCTTGGGAATTGACAAAATGAATGTGTGTGTGTGTGTGTGTATATATATATAATTACATATGTGCACATGGGAAGTCTAAGGGCTTAACTGAGAGTAAGATGCAGAGCCAGGGGTTGATGAACAGTATTAATGCCTTTTTTCCCCTCTTCCACAGAATACCAGAAGGAAAGCCCACCTAAGGCGACTCCTACTTCCACTGCTACAACATGCACTCCTGCAGACCTCATTTCCACCCGAGGATCCACCACTTCCTGTCCTCCACCTATAAAACCCAAGCCTTCCCTCTCCTATTCAGTCTATCGTGACTCAGTCCTTTATGACTACTCTAACACATTATTTGTGGTGCTTATACCGGGTGGACTCCCCAACTCTTCATTTAATTGTTTTCCTCTGTTTTGTTCACTATATATATTATATATACAGTGGGACAAAAAAGTATTTAGTCAGCCACCAATTGTGCAAGTTCTCCCACTTAAAAAGATGAGAGAGGCCTGTAATTTTCATCATAGGTATACCTCAACTATGAGAGACAAAATGAGAAAAAAAAATCCAGAAAATCACATTGTCTGATTTTTGAAGAATTTATTTGCAAATTATGGTGGAGAATAAGTATTTGGTCACCTACAAACAAGCAAGATTTCTGGCTCTCATAGACCTGTAACTTCTTCTGTTAGAGGCTCCTCTGTCCTCCACTCGTTACCTGTATTAATGGCACCTGTTTGAACTCATTATCAATATAAAAGACACCTGTCCACAACCTCAAACAGTCACACTCCAAACTCCACTATGGCCAAGACCAAAGAGCTGTCAAAGGACACCAGAAACAAAATTGTAGACCTGCACCAGGCTGGGAAGACTGAATCTGCAATAGGTAAGCAGCTTGGTGTGAAAAAATCAACTGTGGGAGCAATTATTGGAAAATGGAAGACATACAAGACCACTGATAATCTCCCTCGATCTGGGGCTCCACGCAAGATCTCACCCCGTGGGGTCAAAATGATCACAAGAACGGTGAGCAAAAATCCCAGAACCACACAGGGGGACCTAGTGAATGACCTGCAGAGAGCTGGGACCAAAGTAACAAAGGCTACCATCAGTAACACACTACGCCGCCAGGGACTCAAATCCTGCAGCGCCAGACGTGTCCCCCTGCTTAAGCCAGTACATGTGCAGGCCCGTCTGAAGTTTGCTAGAGAGCATTTGGATGATCCAGAAGAGGATTGGGAGAATGTCATATGGTCAGATGAAACCAAAATAGAATTTTTTGGTAAAAACTCTACTCGTCGTGTTTGGAGGAGAAAGAATGCTGAGTTGCATCCAAAGAACACCATACCTACTGTAAAGCATGGGGGTGGAAACATCATGCTTTGGGGCTGTTTTTCTGCAAAGGGACCAGGATGACTGATCCATGTAAAGGAAAGAATGAATGGGGCCACGTATCGTCAGATTTTGAGTGAAAACCTCCTTCCATCAGCAAGGGCATTGAAGATGAAATGTGGCTGGGTCTTTCAGCATGACAATGATCCCAAACACACCGCCCGGGTAACGAAGGAGTGGCTTTGTAAGAAGCATTTCAAGGTCCTGGAGTGGCCTAGCCAGTCTCCAGATCTCAACCCCATAGAAAATCTTTGGAGGGAGTTCAAAGTCCATGTTGCCCATCGACAGCCCCAAAACATCACTGCTCTAGAGGAGATCTGCATGGAGGAATGGGCCAAAATACCAGCAACAGTGTGTGAAAACCTTGTGAAGACTTACAGAAAACGTTTGACCTCTGCCATTGCCAACAAAGGGTATATAACAAAGTACTGAGATGAACTTTTGTTATTGACCAAATACTTTTTTTCCACCATAATTTGCAAATAAATTCTGCAAAAATCAGACAGTGTGATTTTCTGGATTTTTTTTTCTCATTTTGTCTCTCATAGTTGAGGTATACCTATGATGAAAATTACAGGCCTCGCTCATCTTTTTAAGTGGGAAAACTTGCACAATTGGTGGCTAAATACTTTTTTGCCCCACTATATTATATATACATACACATACACACACACTGCCTGGCCAAAAAAAAAGTCGCCACCAAATAAAAAGGTCACACACTCTAATATTTCGTTAAACCGCCTTTAGCTTTGATTACGGCACGCATTCGCTGTGGCATTGTTTCGATAAGCTTCTGCAATGTCACAAGATTTAGTTCCATCCAGTGTTGCATTCATTTTTCACCAAGATCTTGCATTGATGATGGTACAGTCTGACCGCTGCGCAAAGCCTTCTCCAGCACATCCCAAAGATTCTCAATGGGGTTAAGGTCTGGACTCTGTGGTGGCTAATCCATGTGTGAAAATGATGTCTCATGCTCCCTGAACCACTCTTTCACAATTTGAGCCCGATGAATCCTGGCATTGTCATCTTGGAATATGCCTGTGCCTTACGGCTACACGTCTGTTCAGTCCCAATCCCTTGAGTTCCCTTCGCATTGTGCGTGTAGAAATGCTCTTACTTTCACTATTAAACATAGACCTGAGTTCTACTGTTGTTTTTCTTCGATATGATTTCACCAAACGTTTAAGTGATCGCCAATCACGATCATTCAGGATTTTTTTCCGGCCACATTTCTTCCTCGAAGACGATGGGTCCCCACTATCCTTCCAGTTTTAAATAATGTGTTGGACAGTTCTTAACCCAATTTTAGTAGTTTCTGCAGTCTCCTTAGATGTTTTCTCTGCTTGATGCATGGCAATGATTTGACCCTTCTCAAACAGACTAACATCTTTTCCACGACCACGAGATGCGTCTTTCGACATGGTTGTTTAAGAAATGAGAAGCAACTCATTGCACCAGTTGGGGTTAAATAACTTGTTGCCAGCAGAAAGATAATCGCCCATGCAGTAATTATCCAATAGGAGGCTCGTACCTATTTGCTTAGTTATATCCAGGTGGCGACTTTTTTTTGGCCAGGCAGTGTATATACTGTGTGTATATGTATGTATATATATATATATATATATATATATATATATATATATATATATATATACATACACACACATATACACACACACATATACATACACACACACACACATAGTGCATATACTGTACAATTAAACACTATCTTATAAAGCTGTTTATCACTTCCAAGTTGTATATTCAAAAGAATGGCCTTACCAAAAAAATTTATATTTTTGGAGCCACTATGCCTTAAGATAATGTAAGAAGTCATGCAAACAACACACAACAATTTATCTGAATTACAGCACATGAACACACAGGAGTTGCAGCCTGCTGATATTATTGTAAGTATGTCAAACCACTCTTGAACTTCTTCCTCACAACCTATGATATAAACTTTTACACTGGGTCTTTGGGCCCCAAAGGAAAACTGCTGCCTGGTCCCCCTAAACTTCCACAAGCAATCTCAATAGCATGCCACAAACTCTAAACATACTCATATTAGAGAATTAAGTTCATTAAGTGTCTACCCTAGTTATTCACACCCTTATTTATTTTAAGGCCATTTACATTACAGCTTACTGATGAGTTTATTAGTGGCTGTAGTTTCCGTGATTGAACATGACAAGTGAAAAAGATCTGGGAAGTAGACGAGTGTTTCCAATATTTATAAACAGGTGCTTCACTGTACACTATGAGAAATCATTGATACGAGTTCAGTCCAAAGCACATTTTGCATGTAATCATTATACTTTTTTGGTGGACTTGACGAAGTAGGTTGCTTGAGTATACAAACAATTAAATGACAGTATGTTACTATAAGTTTTTTGTCTGACATTAAGGGAATGTATGGTACTATGCACAGGAGCAATATCTGTATGTAAGTGCTTCTGTGTTAAACTCCGCTGTGCATACTGGGGAAGTGGTGACTCGGGCTAAAGGAACAGTAAGAAAATAATCAACTGGCATTGTATTCAAGAAAGAAGGAATGACGTTCAGAAAATAACACTAGACATGACAGTTATATCATGCTCAAGAGGTCGGGCACCTACGATAAAAGAAGAGCTAGAGTAAAGGGCACAATCAGAAAAAATGTGGGCAGCCTTAATGGGCTATAATAGTGAGAAAGAAAGCAGTGAGGAGACAGTCACAGAAGTAAACGGGAGAAGAGCAAAGTTCTTCACCACGAAATACTATAAAATGTTTGGTCTTAATATAATTTTATCAAGATTTGCCTTATGGTTAAAACTTTGATACCTTGTGCCTAAAACATACAGTATATTTTGTATTTTTTTTTTTTTTTAAAGAAGTATGAATGTGCAAGTATGTACATATCTGTATTTTTTATTCTCCTCCATTGTCAATAGGCCATGGTACACCAATTCATTTTTGGAAAAGATATTGTTGGTTTCCATTTAGTTTTAATCAGTTTCTATATTGTTCTTTGAGTTTTATAAAATCTGTATTTATGTGTGTAATAATCTATACTATCCATACTTGCAGTTTGACTAATAATTGTCCACAGCACACTGTGCCTGTAGTAACTGAAAAGCACTATAGAAAAAATAAGTTCTACTGTATTTAATTGTACTGTATCTATAGTTATACACAGATACAGCTATAGAAAGCAAGCAGTTAATGTGCAGTAATGTTGAATGTGTGTTGAAAATTCAAGTATTAATATCAAAAATGAGTACTTAAAATGGGTTCAATAGGTATTAAACAGCTACAGTACATTCTTTAAGGTCAAAATTATTTTTTTTGTTTTGAATGGCATTTAAAAAGGAACCCAAACAAATCTGCATTCCGGTGGCATGTCTTTGTAGGAGATGTCAGCTAATCCAGCCCCATCAGCTTATGGTCACTGAACATTAGAAAGAGGTAACCAGCCTGTGTTGTTCTAGAGAACTGGAAGATCTTGCCTATGTATCTTTTAGGGAGATAGTATGAACCCCTAAACTGGCACAGGAAGAGACTTTAGTCCAGAAAGATTGGTCTGACTGTGACCCATTGACTCTTAAGAGCAAAGTAAGAGGAGTATACTGTAAAGGGACATCAATCCTTGAGTTAGAGGTGTGCAACTGTTTTTAGGACCTTGAGGAGATGACTCACAGTCATCCCTTTGAAAGGACTAGTGATTTTGGGGAAATCAATTATTAGGTGGTTGGGGAAAGGAGGATGACAGAGTCTTATAACAGTTTGTTACCGTCTTAATGGATAAATGGGAGACATCCTTGGATTGATAAATTGACTGCTGGCCAGTGCAGAAGTGGATGCAGTTATTATTATCCACATTAAAACAAATGACAAAGATAATGTTATATTGCCATATCTATAGGAAAAATTTAAAAAGCTACATGCGTAACTGTGGAGTAGAAGTGACAAGGTAGCCTCCTCAGAAAAGAGGGGGCGCATTGGCATACGTTTTGGAACAGACAGGACATGTAGCATCATGACAGGTTACAACAGAACTAGAGTTCACCAAGGCACTGAGAAGCTGTGAAAAAAACTTTTTCCCCCAATTATGGGATGTTAAAAATGATGACTCTCAGGGATTAATTAGTGCTTGGGCTGCTACAGTTCTGAGTATTTCATACACATTAGTAATGCTTGCAGATTATACTGAAATGTTACACCACCTAGTATCACCTGAATTATACAGATGGACCTGGGTAGAATTCAAAGATATTCTGAAGCAGGTAAAATTTAGTGTAAATAAATGTAAAACATTACACATAGGAATTCAAAGCATTCGATTTTAATACTCAGGGAGAATCAGAAACTTTAAAGTGCACCTTATGAGTGGGATGCAGTAATTATAACGAATATGTCACTAACCATATTCAAACCTTGTACAAAAGCAATTAAAGTGCTTAATAAGATGTTACGTTAGATAACATGGTCTACAGTCTATTATTAATTCAAGAAAGGTAATATTTAAACTATATATTTGTACTTGTAAGGTTTCATTAGTGTGTGCAGTGTTATTCTCCATAATATAAAAGAGACATAGCAGTACTAAAGAAAGTCCAGAGAAGCAAGACTAGGTTGATTCGAGAGTTGTGAGGAAAGACTTAAGGACTTTTTTCAGTTTAAGCAAATGAGGATTATAAGGTGACATGATAGAAGTGCACAAATTTATCAAGAGAATTAGTATGATGGATCTCGGATGTTACTTGACAGTAATACATTGGGGATCTTCAACACACAACCTGATATTGTTTGAGTAATTGTACTAATGTGCTAATGGAGACTTCAAGACATCAGGAAATAAGTTATGAAGGTAGTAAAACAAAAACATGCAAATGTAAACATCTCAAAACTGAAAACAGTTTAAGTGAAATTAAGTTCTAAAAAGAAGTTAATGTATGGAAATTACCCTGGACTCCTCAAATAGCAAAAGTCGGTATTTGTTGAGCATGGCCTGGGTTCTTTTCAGCAGACTGGTTGACACACTTTCAAACTCCTCGTCCACTGAAATATTAAAAAATGAAAGAAGTTTACATTATTGCTTTTAAATATTGGAATAAAGGAAAATAACAAAAACCTAAAATGTACAAATTAGAGTTGAATATTTAACTAGCATTCATTAAGATTTTATTAAGTTTAACAACAAAATAATTTAACAAATCGCAATCATTGTTTCAGAATTTAAAGGAACTCATAATGAAAACTAAAATCTCTAAGTAACCTTGAAACATCAAAGCAATCAATCAAGTTTCACAAGAAAATAAGTTTAATAAAAATAAGGATCTATCGTCCTATAATTCAATATCAACAATTTGTAACTCACAGCTATGGGATATTCTCTTTATTCTGCGAAAGCCATCACAAATGCATCTAGCTTAAAAGCGATCAAAACACAGTTTGAAGGTATGAATAGACAACAAATGGATGCAATTATACTGACATTTCAGCCAGCTTTCAACGAAACGTCAGTTAGGCAGGGATGATGGGAGAAATTAATTAACCTTTATTAGTTTAGTACTTTAATATGTAAATATTAGGATTTTATAAACTATATAAGATTTATTCAATTTATCCAACAATTATGTTTTTTAGACAAGAACTGTAAATACAGACATTTATGAAATGACAAAGAAGGCACCAACCTACAAGACATTACAAAACTGGATTCTTCTGTTTATTGATTCTAATAAAAGTATCAAATGTGATTGCGATTGGTAAATAAATTCACAAGTTAATAAGATACACATACATACACGCATTTAAACTAAGGTGAAGTTGTACTCTAGAATTCCAAAATTACTTAAATGAGAAAAAAAATCCAGAAAAGTTGAAATTTCAATTCCAAACACAATTCTTTTTTCTATACTGTATAGAAAGCAAAGAACTAATTTCTACCTTATCTGCTATGTTGTCAAGTACACAAATATCTGTTGCTTATATGTAATTAATGTAAAAATACTGCTTCTGTTAAAGACATTGTTTGCAATAGGAAAAAATGTTCAAAATGCCTGAAAATCACATTTCTTGTTCTGTGTGATCTGAAATAAGTGTGAAGATCAAAATAATATAAGTATCAGGAAAGGTACGACCAAATGGAAAAGAATTAACTACACAGCATTCCTATAGAGACCCAAGGTGATTTTAGTAGAAGTTACTAAGGTTGAGTATACATAATTTATAGACCGAGTACAGCAAACATATATTAATTGGTATAGGTTAAAGTATGAATTACTGTATATACATCAGTTGCTTCTAATGTAGCCTTCTAATATGTAAGTGAACAGATGTAGCTTTGAACATAACATAACCACATACATTGGTAAGTCAGGCTATTAGACACCTTGGAACAGTGCATTTCTTTATAAAAATGACAGTCATTTTGTTTCTAGGAAAGAGAAGATACACATGGCAAGTTAGAAGAAACAATTATATGTGAAACTTAAGGAGAAACAAAAGTAAAAATAATTATGTGGACCCCACATGCACGAGCAAACAATGGGGTATCTGACTGCTGAAATGCAGGAGGGTCTCCTAATAAAGCAATTAAGGGTTGCACAGAAATCAAAACTAAGAAATACTGTATCACACTGAATTAAATGACCTGGTGTCCACTTGCAGCACTGTTTAAAAAAAAAAAAAAAAAAAAGGTATGATTAACAATCTCTTAAGGAGCTACATCACCAAGAAGTTTGTGGGGGTCCTAATTCAGCATTCTGCATCTGTAAAGGAGAAAAAAGTACAGATTGTGCAGACACTGACTTGATACTACAGTAATCCCTCCTCTATCGCGGGGGTTGCGTTCCAGACCCCCCTGCGAAAGGTGAAAATCCGCGAAGTAGAAACCATATGTTTATATGGTTATTTTTATATTGTCATGCTTGGGTCACAGATTTGCACAGAAACACAGGAGGTTGTAGAGAGACAGGAACGTTATTCAAACACTGCAAACAAACATTTGTCTCTTTTTCAAAGGTTTAAACTGTGCTCCATGACAAGACAGAGATGACAGTTCCGTCTCACAATTAAAAAAGAATGCAAACATATCTTCCTCTTCAAAGGAGTGCGCATCAGGAGCAGAAAATGTCACAGAGAGAGAAAAAAGCAAACAATCAAAAATCAATAGGGCTGTTTGGCTTTTAAGTATGCGAAGCAGCGCCGGACAAAGCAGCTGCAAGGATCTACAATGTAAACGTAGTCTTTCAGCATTTTTTAGAGGAGCGTCCGTATCCTCTAGGCCAGTGTGCAAACAGCCCCTCTGCTCACACCCCCTCCGTCAGGAGCAGAGAATGTCAGAGAGAGTGAGAGAGACAGAGAAAAACAATCAATCAAAAATCAATACGTGCCCTTCGAGCTTTTAAGTATGCGAAGCACCGTGCGGGAAGTATGTCGCTTGACAAAGCAGCTGCACAGAAGGGAGCAACGTGAAGGTAATCTTTCAGCATTTTTAGACGAGTGTCCGTATCGTCTAGGGGTGCGAACAGCCCCCCTGCTCACACCTCCTCCGTCAGGAGCAGAGAGTGTCCGAGCAAGAGAGAAAGAGAGAGAGAAAAAAGCAAACAACCAAAAATCAATACGTGCTGTTTGATCTTTTAAGTATGTGAAGCACAGTGCGGGAAGCATATCGCTTGACAAAGCAGCCATATGTAAGCCCAGCATGGAAGAGAGCAATGTGAAGGTAATCTTTCAGCGTTTTTTGAGGAGCGGTCGTATCCTCCAGTGGTGCGAACAGCCCCCGTGCTCACAATATATTTGAGGAGTATTATTTAATACGTAATACGTGCTCTGGTTGGGTAGCTTCTCAGCCATCTGCCAATAGCGTCCCTTGTATGAAATCAACTGGGCAAACCAACTGAGGAAGCATGTACTAGAAATTAAAAGACCCATTGTCCGCAGAAATCCGCGAACCAGCAAAAAAATCTGTGATATATATTTAAATATGCTTACATATAAAATCCGCGATAGAGTGAAGCCGCGAAAGTTGAAGCGCGATATAGCGAGGGATTACTGTATGACGATTCCATTTTTCTGAATGAGTCCACAGGTGCTGACTGGCTTTTTATTCCAAATGTCATGATATTAACTGTAACCTGCCAATGCCTTTTGCACACATAGAAAATAATAAAACAAAGTCCGCCTTTGACGTGCAAGCTTCTTGCCTGCTTTTATAGTTTTCCTACTGTTCTTACCCTGTCGCCATTATACTCACTGACCTGTACTGGTCCTGATCTAAAACTGCTCTGCCTGTCCCTGTTTGGCAGCAAAACACAATATGTTTGCACTGCAGGACATCAGCACAGTGTCGATGACCTATGTAACAGTCCCATAAGTGCTTCATGATATTAATAATAATGAATGGAAGTGCAGTGCTGGCGCGTGTGCGTGTTGTATGGGTTTCAGCTCCTTTTCTTGGCTAATTTTATGGCTCACTGTCATAAGAAGGACTTTCACACCCAGCCATCAGTACTACACTGGAGGGGGAGGAGAAGGGTTGTTCAGATGCTGGGAATTTTGATTGCTTTTATATTTGAATAGCAGTTGCCCAAGTACTGCTAGGATCCTCCTTCCCCCAAAACCCCCCCACCCCCAACCCCCCATTTGTGTTCATTCCTGCTGTGGCCGCGAGTGTGGTCTTTACCATGATAATAAACCTTAACAAAACACAAGTGTTCAAGTAGATTTGAATATATTCAAATATTTTGTTAATTTGAATATTCAAATCTTATTTTTTCGCTAATTTGACAGCACTAATGTAGAGCTGAGACAGCACAAGAGTATATGGAGTAAACATTGCAGCAGTGATTGTAAGTGAAGAAGAGTATAGCAGGGCACACTTGTTTTCCTTACTCTCATGCCACTGCATGCAACCATGAAGGAATCTTAGCAAAAGTACATGGCATTCTTCTCACACTCGTGTGGATGAAAAAAACAGTGTTCCCCAGTAGATGTTTTCTTCTTTCTTGCACTGCTGCCTCAAAGTACAAGAGGACAAGAGTCACTCATGCTGCAGTAACAGACAGGACGAGCAGTCTTCTCTTGCTCAAAATAAGAAAAACGTCTGTCACCATGTGTAATGCCAAGTTCAACTTTTTGCACTTTTTCCTTCTATTTTTATAGTCTGTTACCATTTTGTGCAAAATTGAATTTACATAACTTAAGGCTATACTGTATTAGATATAGTTTCTTACAGTGGATTCCTTAATTTCAAAATACAGAAAAGTTTGCACAAAGTAAAAGATATTTGAGTTAGAATAAGGACTCTAATCATCACATACACAGTGGATGGTATGCACAGCACACCAGAAGGGCAAAGACTCAAGTCAGGTGGTCATCAGCATATGGCCAAATAAAAAAAAGTGTAAACACTCCAACTAAAAAGCTTTGCTGAGCTTTATTTCATTTTTCTGAATGTCCTGGAACAAGGAAAGGGTGCAGTATATAACAGATGGGAAATCCCACAGTGACATAAGAAGCACCTGCTGTCTCTCATCAGTGACATCTTTGAAAGAGGCTTTTATCAGTTCAGCTACCAGTTGATTGGGATAGTGAAAGTGAAACCAATTAAAGTTTCAGCAAAATAATAAACACAAGGAGTATACCATAAAAGAGATATGACTGGGCAAAGCACAGACACTAAAAAGCACACCGCTAATGCAGCAATAACTGAGCAAGCACCAATAGCGAACTACAGTAATCCCTCCTCCATCGCGGGGGTTGCGTTCCAGAGCCACCCGCGAAATAAGAAAATCCGCGAAGTAGAAACCATATGTTTATATGATTATTTTTATATTGTCATGCTTGGGTCACAGATTTGCGCAGAAACACAGGAGGTTGTAGAGAGACAGGAACGTTATTCAAACACTGCAAACAAACATTTGTCTCTTTTTCAAAAGTTTAAACTGTGCTCCATGACAAGACAGAGATGACAGTTCTGTCTCACAATTAAAAGAATGCAAACATATCTTCCTCTTCAAAGGAAACAGAGGGGAAAGCAAACAAATCAATAGGGTTGTTTGGCTTAAGTATGCGAAGCACCGCCGTTATAAAGCTGTTGAAGGCGGCAGCTCACACCCCCTCCGTCAGGAGCAGACAGAGAGAGAGAGAGAAAAACAAAGTCAAAAATCAATACGTGCCCTTTGAGCTTTTAAGTATGCGAAGCACCGTGCAGCATACTTAAAAGCTGCACACAGAAGGTAGCAACGTGAAGATAACCTTTCAGCATTTTTAGACGAGCGTCCATATCGTCTAGGTGTGCGAACAGCCCCCCTGCTCACACCCCCTATGTCAGGATCACAGATAGTCAGCGCAAGAGAGAGAGAAAGAAAAGTAAGTTGGGTAGCTTCTCAGCCATCTGCCAATAGCGTCCCTTGTATGAAATCAACTGGGCAAACCAACTGAGGAAGCATGTACCAGAAATTAAAAGACCCATTGTCCTCAGAAATCCGCGAACCAGCAAAAAATCCGCGATATATATTTAAATATGCTTACATATAAAATCCGCGATAGAGTGAAGCCGCGAAAGGCGAAGCGCGATATAGCGAGGGATCACTGTATTTGGTTTATGGGCAGGTATTCTGACCAATACATTGTAGCTGGCTGCATGGATACTAATGCTGGCTTCAGTGGTTACAGAAATGGAAGGGACCTGGGAAAACTAATAAACAATGCAACAGGCTATCAAAATGTCTACATCAATACTTTTCATACCTTGGACAACCCTTCCTCCTGCTAGAGCTAGTCATACAGCTGTTTGTTACTTTTCTATTAAACAATTTCTTTGCTAGTTTCTCTCTATCAGGTATATAAATCATCACTTTTAACATATATTTTATGAAGAACACCAAGAGGTTATAGAACTTCACAATTTGCACGTGGAAAGCTTATATTCCACCTCTTCACAACCATCTGGCCTTTAGAATATTTTATATGTTTATAGTTAACTCTCAGTTAATTTTTTTTAATAACTGATATTTTTGAAATTAAGCAGATAATTAAATTTTATTCAGAATCATCTATAGGTATTCATAGTCATACAAATTAAGTTTTTTATTACAGAAGTTATACAATTTAATTGCTAATTTAATAATGATGCTATGATTGATAGTCTGACAGTTTTCATTACAAGACTCAATTGGTGATTAGTAAATTGGCCAATCACACATTTTTTTTCTGTATCTGCTTTTCTAAGCTTTACGGTAATTAGGTGTGGTGCTTCTTCATGCAAGGTGTTATGGAAGCTGAGTAACTTCTTGTAAACAGAGAACAGCAAGGCAGATTTTACCAGAGATGATTGGAATATTAGACTTTATATTAAAGAAAGTGGAGTAATGAGATAAAAGAATTGAATCTGAGGAGTTATCCTGTGCAAGTAGACAAATGACAAGAAAAGCTATTTTAATAAATTCAGAGCTTTTTGTTTTTTTTCTTTAATTAAAGCATACATTGCTCATCTTAATTTGGATGGTATATAAGCTTGTGTTAAGTACAGCAAATTACCATTTCAATTACTAAAAGAAAATAAAAAGAATAAATTGCTGCTTAGCAAACAAAAGGCTTGTTAACATAACAGTATAATTTCTCTATTTTACTTGTAAACTTGTTAAACACGTTAGTCTTGTATCTTCTTTATAAACATCTTATGAATATTTGATAGATTTGCAACTTTTTTAAAGGTTTGTACTGTGTTTATTTTTTGTTTGTATGTGAGATACTATAGAAGTTTTGGTAAGAAACAAGTACTGCATCTTAAAAATGGTAATTCATATGTATAATTACACCTCACAGACAGACAGAGACAGACAGATAGATACTTTATTAATCCCAAGGGGAAATTCACATTGGTCTAGTTGGTACACTACAAAAAAACAAAAACTGTATACATATAGTAAATGTATATTGAGGTGCAATTAATGATTAAAACCTAGTATGTTTACATTTAAGTAGTGTTTAACTACCAATATCAATTAATTGAATCAATGTGTGAGAATATATTTTTTGTCACAAAAATGGTGAAAACTACCCTTTAAAGATTAAGCTTGTTTCAGATAAGTATATTACAGAATAATATGACAGCTTGTAATTATGAGAAGCATTTTGTTTTCTTTAATGCCATATGTATTATTGATAAATGTGTTCGGTACATATTTTATTAGTTAAGAAAAGTATGTTATTTTCAGGGAATTTTATTTATTTTAGTATTTTTATAATCACTGAACAATATGTCTACATTATTTTATTTTGTTAGTAAAAAATGAACAGGCAGCACCTGTAGTCTTTTGTTTAATTATAAAAATACCAAAGTCAACACTTTAATATAGAACAGAAGTCTTGTATGGGCCTGGTTACTTCGTAGCTTAGTGCAAAGAGACTTAAAAGGGGGAGAAAAAGAAAAAAAAAAAAATCAGAATTTGTACTTGAATTGGCCAATTCAGTATCATGAAATCGATCACCATTGGTTCTAAATAAACCCTGACAGGAGCAAAGCAACTAATAATGTATTTGCTATTTTGTTAATATACTGAAAAATATTGCCAAATATATTTACAAATCAATTTCATAAATAATGCAAAAAGTTATTATTCTAATATAAACATTCAACCAAAACAAATACTAATGATCTAGTCATAATGGACTTGTGCAAAAGTTTCAACAGGTTGTAGTACCTTTGTCATAATCATGGCTAGAAGAAGGAGTACCCTGGTAGAGATGGTAGGGCAGTAATCTTTGTAGTGCGTCTTCAAATGAACGGAATGGCGCCTGATAATCCGGGTGCAGCACTGATCCTTGCTGCTTCCGTAATTGCTCCAGTATCCTTGTCAGAAACACACAGAAGTTTAGTGAAAATATTCATTTGATTTTCCCAAAGTTTGTATTTCATCTTCTGACTGAAAAAGATAAACCGGGCTACAATGCAGCGGTTTATCTCAAATTATGAGTATAATATTAAGCCTAAACATACTGTAGCCTATTTTACCTGCAAAAGTTGATGAGGCACTAATTACTTCCTTGGCCAATGTAACAGCAGTGTTACAATTAAAACTGTAGATGAAATGTAGGCCTAGCTACAAATTGCAGACCTACAAACACTATAAAAACGTAAGTCATAGTATTAAAATTTACTGTAGATTTCCACAAAGATGTTGCCCGTTTTGGTCAGCAGTTCCAATAACATGCTAAAATTAATCTCTTTTGCAGTGACCCTACATATATTTGCATATGATGCAGTACTTTCTTTACCATATATATATATTAATTAACTGGGAAAAGTGAATGCTCAACTTGTTCCTTGAAGGAAATGTTGAATTTCTTTACTATCTCATGTGTTACAAAAGAATGAAGTGTTACTGGACAGTACATCTAGGACACATGCAAAATAAAACATAATTAGGACACAAATTTAAAATTTACAATCTTTCTTTTTTAGTGAAAAGTATTCCTTTGTCAGACTGCATTACAAAGCTGTCCATAGAAATGTAGCTAAACAAATATACAAGCAACTCTTTGTAGGCCAGTGCCACTCACTTAGATGCTACAGGTTTAAGCAACATCCTCTCAGTAACATTTAGTGCAATACAGATTAAATCACTGCATTTCACTATTCAAGCTAATATATCCAGGAATTTTTAAGAACAGGGCACGAAAAAAAAAAAAAGTTTTTACATAACACAATGAGATATCCTCACACCTTCATTACTTTAAATATTATAGTAAAATCCTTACCGAGCTTCTTTGCTAGGCTGCACTGAAAAAGGCCTCTTCAAAGTATTTCCTGCCTGTAAATGCAAAGTCAAACTTACATTTGACTAAAATATTAAAAATGAACATTTCAGTTACAATTAACAACTAAATTAAGGGGAAGGCAGATATTCCTAGAGATTTACTATGACTACCAGTTACCATTTAGGCCACCTGACAACCAAAAGCTAAATTATGAATGTAAATGTGGATGGTTAATTTTACTACTTGTTTAGTTTGGTTTTTGTTTTGACCTTACTGATAACTGACTGACTTTTAGAATTACATTTGAGGTAGGACAATATTTTTAAATAAACCTCCTGTAAAGTATAAAATCTGACATTCAGATATTTCTATGTGCATGATACAGTACTCATTAGTACATGTCACTTAAACAACTGTTCATAAGTACATTTGTAGTTTTATAAACAAGTGGAGACCATTCAGAACTTCAAACTCATCAAAACAATAAACACTGACGTTATCCAACTAGCTTATTTAGACACTGTTAAAAAAAACTGTCAATGTTACATCAAGCATGCAGCCGTGTAATATGCTCCAGATTCCAACAATCATTTGCCTGCTTTCCCTTGTGTATGTACCTCCCCTTAATTTTGACTTGTGTCCCAAAATATGTGATTCACTATTTAAGTGTCTAGCACTGGTAAGGTATTTTACTCAAAGGCTCAAACCAGTTGCTTATTTTCTGCTTGCCAGAATCTACAGTGACATGATACTAAGTTGACAATGTATGTGTGTACAATAGTACAGAGACTAAATGTGTTTTGAAAAATTGTAATCTGACTGTTGAATACATTAAAGTGTTCTGTTAACAGTTAAAGAAACCCACATACAAAATAGTAGCCAATATTAAACTAAACTGCAGGCCAGAAAAACAAACAGATTGTTTACAAAAGATATTGATAAGTGATATTCATAACATTAATCTCACCTGAGGCTGTGACTGGACAGTAGTTGTTGGAACTATCTGAGAGATGCCTGCCCCTAAAACCTGTATTTGGAGAGGGCCTTTTCCAAGGCTTAGCCCTGGAAGGGAACTGATAACACCTGTTTTGCTCTGCACAAAAAAAGAAGAGAAATATATATAAAATATGAATAATAAAAACAGGCACACCACAACATGTGTACATTTGTCAATTTCAGTGTCATACCTGAACTCCCTGTGATGATAGAGGAAGAGATATCTGTGTTGTTTGCTTGAGTGGTCCTACTGCAGAAAACACCTTGCCCTCATTTAGTGTAGCACCACTGGAAACCGCTAGGGGTAAAAATAAAAATAAGGGTATTCAGCAGGCAAGAAAAAAAATTACCCATTTTAAGTCTGTGCATGCAAGAGTGAATGAACTATTAAAAATATAAATTCACCAGTAGGGGGAGTCTTCACTACCACTGACGTTTGCTGCAGAAGTGATGCTAGCTGTGGAGGAGCTCCTGCACCTGGCTGAGTGGTAACCTTTGCTGGAGAAGACTCTGGATGTGGCTGTACCTTGGACTGATTGCTTGGTAAGGCTATGGTTTGCTGACTGACCAAAATGGAAGGTTGTGAACTGCTGAACTGATTCGGACTAGACTGGGACTGGCTGGAGGACAATGTCTGCTGTGTTGCTTGCATGATGATGTTCTGTTGTATCTGGAGATAAAGAATATAAATAAATAATACAATTATTATTTAAACTAAAAGGACATGTAACTTCAGAAATACCTTAAATTAAAAAGGAATGCATTTTTCCCCAAAAAAAGGAGAACATTTAACATGCATATTCAGCATGTTATAAATGACTAAAGAAAAAGGATAACCCATTTCTAAAACTTTATTACTAAAGAATAACCTGGTTAAAAGTTAAATTGTATAAATGGTCATGGTGTAAGAAAATAAACATTTTTCTGAATACACATGATTTTAAAAACGAATCAAACAAATAATTATCACTATAGAGGGTAAATAAAACACGCTGCTTTTATGTCATGAATATATATATATATATATATATATATATAAACAAACACATGCACACTCATATGCAAAATACATCTATATGTGTACATACATATGTTAAAAAAAATCTTATGTGAAAGTAAACATTGCTGTGAAAGCTGTTGATTTTTTTCTTTTACTAAACAAAAATAGTCTGTCTACTGATCTACCGCTAGACATGCAAGGCTGTTTGCTACCAAAACAAGGATTGATTTTTTTTTTTAAATATGGTATACCCATTATATACATATAGACAAATAAATGTTGCTTTACAAAATGTGTTAATTTGCTTCTGCCCCAGCCAAGCATTTTCCATCAAGATGGATGTATAGTAAAAAGCATTTGTTAGGGGCTGCGGTGGGTTGGCACCCTGCCCGGGATTGGTTCCTGCCTTGTGCCCTGTGTTGGCTGGGATTGGCTCCAGCAGTCCCCCGTGACCCTGTGTTCGGATTCAGCGGGTTGGAAAATGGATGGATGGATGGATTTGTTAGGGGACAAAATAATTATTAAGTATGTGTACAGTAATATTCAAGTAGTTAAATCAAATACTAAGAAACAAAGTTATCACTTTTGGATAAAATTTTATATTTTTTCCAACAGGAACATTTTAGTTACCCAGGTCGCCCCTTTAAAAAATCAGAAACTTATACTGGGTTCTTATTAAAGCTCCCAAAAATTCATTAGCCATAGTAAATAAGAAATGCTTCGAAAGAGAAGGGTACCATAGCACTGTCCTATGGTCATATATCTTTGCTCTATTTTTTCAGTTTGAGCAACAACTAGTGTGTTACGTAGTTAAATAATGTAAAAATATATATATATGTACCGTGCGTATTTATTGAAAACATTTACTCAAGCTGATGGCATGCTACACTTGCATAGCAGAAGAAAACAAATAGCAGATGAACCATAAATGAAGTTACTAATAACTTTGTTTTCAGTGATCGCTTTTATCAGTTTTAGACATAGTGAAGGACACCCTTCATACTTTCAAACTAATCAGAATATTGTTTGATTGAAACAAAACAATACATACACCATACTGATTAGATTATTAAAGTAGGTGTTTTTGTTGGACAGAGAGGGTTAACCGATTTTCACATAAATCCCTAAACTTCAAAAGCCAGTATATAACTTGCATTCTTAAGAAGAGTTTGTTGAATGCTAAAACAAATGCAGTTGTAATCTGTAGTAGTGCTCTATATTTAATGGAGAGAATATATACTAGTGTTTTATCCATCCTAGTCCTTCTTAGCATTTGGACAAAAATAAATACATTAATCATGAAATGTGGCAGAAATAAAAAGACAATCATATGGGACGAGAAATAAATAATGTTTCAAGAAATGCTATTTTGCTTATTTCCACATGTATTCAATTATTTCTTATCACTTTAGCAATGCTATACATAACACAAAGTATGTGATGAATTGAAAACATTAATACTCATAAAAGTTGAGAGGGTGGGCTTTAGAATTATGCTCTGACTGGTGAGTCATCAGTGAAGTGCATGACCTAAGTGGTGACTGTTCAAGTCTGTGGTGGATATAAGTTCAAGAAAAGGTTGCCTGGAATTACTGCACAAAGTGGCTACTTTACTTTGAAAAGCCTTGAATTAATCAGGAGTATCATCTAAAGTGTCTGTTGTGAATGTGGCACTTGACAAAGATTTTTGTCCACTCTACCAACACTTTACCAATCCCAACACAGTTCTTGCTATAGCCCACATACATAATTTTTATCATTTGAGACAACTATAATTTACAAAGTCATATAAGACACTTCTGAAGTTAGCATACAAGTACTCAGGAATGGAGTAATATCTTACCTGATGCAGCTTCTCTCTATATTGTTTTTGCTGGGCATTTGGCTGCACAATGGTAGACAACGACTGAAGCTGTGCGCTTACCATCTGCAGAGTCTGCTGCTGCTCAGCTGTCATGTGCAGTGTCTGGGAGGCTGTATGCTGTGGTTTTACCCCTATGTTTGTGGTACCCTGAACTGGAATAGCAGGAGGGGGTGGTGGTGGCTGTGGTTGTGGCTGAGGTTGAGTGGTCTGCTGAGGGTGTAGAGAACTATGAGTCTGTTGGACTGGGAACTGAAACTGGAACTGTCCAGCGCTAAGAGCAGGCAAAGTCACAGCAGATGTCTGCTGTGAAGGCAGATGTACTTGAAGGTGCTGTGGTGAGGAAAGGTTCTGCTGTTGCTGTGGAGGGGTATGTTGCTCACTCTGTGAAGTGAGGGGAAGAGGTGGAGCTTGTGGAAGCTGGGGTTGCTGGAAAGGTGATTGCGACTGGTGTGGTGTGCTGGCAGGCTGAGATGGGGGTCGCATAGGGTGAGGGGCTTGCTGTGTTGCTTGAGGTTGAGGGGATCCCCCTATCTGGTTCTGAATGATGAATAATGGTTGCAAAGAGAGTTGAGATGGTGTACATGAGCGGGAGAGTGGTGGCTCTGATGGAGGTCGTGAGAGAGGCTGCTGGGGTTGCGAGGGTGGCCTTGACTGGGGTTGTGAAGGTGGACGAGAGAGGGGCTGGGGCTGAGATGGGGGCCTGGACTGATGGGGAGACTGCATTTGACTAATAAGCAAGGGTTGCTGCTGCTGAAGCTGCTGAGTACTCTCGTTGAGTGATGTTGGGTGAGGTAGAGTGTGAGAGGGAGAAGCACCCACAAGTTTTTGTGGTTGACTAGCTGAAGGAATCTGAAAAAGAAATGAGAACTTCACTTTACTGACATTTGCAAACGTAATAAATTAGCTTTCAATTTAAAACTGTTTACAGACAGTAGCATATTATGAGAGCAACTTTAAATCACAAGCTAATGGTAGTATGCTGATAGACAATTGGCGAGAATTAGGAGAAGCAGCAGCTGCTGGAAAATAAATCAGCACAGATCAGTAAAGAAGTTTTAGGGAGTGACATTTCTGGTATACTGTGTAGAGGTAAGGGCATTTCAATTTTCTGCTGGTTCACATAGTCCTAATATGTTTCCTTCTGGCATAAAGTACAAAAAGATCTTCTGACAGCACAAAGACAAAGAATGAACAAACTGGAAAGGATCACAACAAGGGCAAAAGAATAGGTCAAAAGTTTCGGGAACAAGACAGATCACCAGAAATGTTTTCAAACTTTTAAAAAATCCTTTACTTGCAAGCAGAAGGAATCAGAAAGGGGTGGGGTAGAGTCAACAAAGCACAAAAGCCGACAGGCCCAAAGAAAGTGTGCCGGCAGGTATGGAGGGGAGGTACCTGGTAAACCAGCTCTGCTGTATGTGACCCAAACGAAGAGGCTGTTTTTCCTGGTCTGGCCTCTGCTGACAAGCTCTCCGGGCCAGAAGGGGAGGGTCCAGAGCTGCTGCTGACGATGACAGAAGCAGGGACGCAACTGGAGGATATGGAGATGTGGCTGGCCACACCTCCTGAAGGCGGGGCTTTGTCCAGCTGCTGGAAGAGTGGGGCTTGTGGCTGTTCCGGCTGAAATGGCCAATATACACATTGAATTGGGCATGGGTGGATGTAATATCATTTTCTTTAAATACAGCATTGATAAAGAAAATCCTTGTTCTAATAATGGGAAAACCTGCAATAATGTGAGGAAGTATCACTTGCTCAACAAAAAAGTTATTCATTTAGCAAAATAAATAACTACAAAAGGGCTTAGCATTAGTCCCTTCTCTAACTTTCTGTAGTTAACAGTCTACCAAGTCATTTGCTGTAATGCAGGCATGAGACATATATGAAGACTCTACTTAGATACATTGATTAATTCAAATATGCTGGGAAGTTCACTGAGCTGGTTAAGAAAACAGACAGTTTACCCAAAACAGGGTATGCATGTTTTATATCAACATCTACTGCAACTTTAAAATCACAAACAAGACATATAGGTATCTGTCTGCTCATCACAATCACATGTTCTGCCTCACATCCCTTTTGAAACTGTCTTTTCTCCCAGAATCAGCTTTTTTCTTTTCTTATACACTGTGGTGGATTAGAAAAGCTACCAGCAGCCTCAGGACCAAAAAAAAAACATTAAGTGGAAACAATGAAATCTGGACCAGTTCTAACATTTTTGATACCCTTCATTCTACACTCCCATTATGTCATGGAATGCAGGATTATTGCTGTTTCACCCCATTGATATAGTATTACTGTACCAATATAACATTTCACTTCTAATGTGGTAGTTTATATTGATTATGAACATATTTATACACTCAGTGACCAAATACTAATATTGGGTAGGGCTTCCTTTTTATTCTTAAATTAGCCTCAATGCTTGATAGCATGGACTCCATAAGATGTCCATGTTGATGTGATTGCATCACACAACGTTTGCAGATTTGTCTCCCCAAAGGTGTTCCATTGGATTCAGATCTGGTGACTGAGAAGGTCACTGAAGAACACTGAACTCATTGTCATTTTCTTGTTCAGTTTGAAATGACTTGTGCTTTGCGACATGGTGCATTGTCATGACCACAATCTACTATTAGAAGCATGGTAGACTGTGGTCATGGACGGAATGCACAAAGTTAGCAACAAAAATAAAAAAGGCCATGGCATTCAAGCAATAATTGATTGGTTTTAACAAACCCAATGTGTGCCAAAAGAACATTCTCTACACAATTACACCACCAGCAGCCTGAACTGTTTACACAAAGCTGGTTGGGTGCATGGATTCATTCTGATGGTGCCAAATGTTGAACCAACCACCCGTGTGAATCAGAAATCATGAATCATCGGACAAGGCTATGCTTTTCTCAGCTGTACAGTTTTGGTGAGCCTGTGCCCACAGCTGCCTCAGTTTTCTGTTATTGACAGACAGGTGTGGAACCCAACATGTTTTTTTGTGTTGTTGCAGCCCACTTGCCTCGCAGTTCAATATGTTGTGCATTCTGAGATGCTTTTCTCTTCACCACAGATATACAAAGTGGTTATGTGAATTACCATAGCCGTTCTGTCAGCTCAAACCAATCTGGCTATTTTCCTCTGACCTTTGTCATCAACAAGGCGTTTTTCACACCATTATGAGTAAACTCTTGAGATGTACAGTAATCCCTCGCTATATCGCGCTTCGACTTTTGCGGCTTCACTCTATCGCAGATTTTATATGTAAGCATATCTAAATATATAACGCAGATTTTTCACTGCTTCACGGGTTTCTGCGGACAATGGGTCTTTTTACTTCTGGTACATGCTTCCTCAGTTGGTTTGCCCAGTTGATTTCATACAAGGGACGCTATTGGCGGATGACTGAGAAGCTACCTAATCAGAGCACACAGTTAAAGTTCCTGTGTGCCGATTGGCTCAGCGATGGAGTGCTGCATTAACCAGGAAGTCTCATCTCACTCATTCAGCATTAACGTGCTCCTGCTACTGCTTCAGGGGCCGTGTCCAAGCGACAACAGAAGATGCAAATGATTGCAGAAAAGGTAAAAGTTTTGGATATGTTGAAGGAAGGGAACAGCTACACCGTTGCAGGACACCATTACGGCATCAATGAGTCCACGATTAGCATATAAGATCTACAGCCGCAGTGTCCTTTAACCAGGGCGCAAAACGAGTTGCAAGTGGATGTGATAAGGCAGTAGTCTGGATGGAATCTGCTTTAGGGATTTGGATTGAAGACTGCCGGAAGGAGAATAACGGCGGTGCTACACAGTCGCCTGAAGAGGATCCTTTAGAAGAGCTGTAACACTCTCCTTTGTTGTGCAGTAAAATTAAACTCATCGTTATCGGACAAGTCGTCGTGTCATTATTGGTGAGTAACCATAATTAATTATCTACGTACAGTACTTATTACATGTACATAGTTTAGTGTCACTGTACACACATTTTACTGTATACAATTTTTCTTGCATTGTACGTATTTATTGCTGGTAGCCTGTCTGTCGTAATGGCTGTAACATACGTGATATCGGAGACACTCGATATCTTTAAAATAATATTTAGGTTTTACTGTATATAAACTGTGTTTACATACATAATTTCAACAAATCTTACCTAATATCTAAGAGAATACAAAGGGTTTATGCTGTATAATTGTGCGGGAAATGTTTATAATAGTGTGGGAGAGTTTATAAGGGCTTAAAATATATAAAAAGAACCATATGAACATATGGTTTCTACTTCGCGGATTTTCACCTTTCGCGGTGGGTTCTGGAACGCAACCCCCGCGATGGAGGAGGGATTACTGTACAGTCATATGAAAAAGTTTGGGAACCCTTCTCAGCCTGCATAATAATTTACTTCCAACAAAAAAATGAAGCAGTATTTAGCTGTATGAAATTAAATCAAATGTGAAAAACTGGCTGTGCAAAAATTTGGGTCCCCTTGTAATTTTGCTAATTTGAATGCATGTCACTGCTCAATACTGATTACTTGCAACACCAAATTGGTTGGATGAGTTCGTTAAGCCTTGAACTTCATAGGCAGGTGTGTCCAATCATGAGAAAAGGTATTTAAGGTGGTCAATTGCAAGTTGTGCTTCCCTTTGACTCTCCTCTGAAGAGTGACAGCATGGGATCCTCAAAGCAACTCTCAAAAGATCTGAAAACAAAGATTGTTCAGTCTCATGGTTTAGGGGAAGGCCACAAAAAGCTATCTCAGAGGTTTAAACTGTCAGTTTCAACTGTAAGGAATGTAATTAGGAAATGGAAAGCCACAGGCACAGTTGCTGTTAAGCCAGGTCTGGCAGGCCAAGAAAAATACAGGAGCGGTATATGTGCAGGATTGTGAGAATGGTTACAGACAACCCACAGATCACCTCCAAAGACCTGCAACAACATCTTGCTGCAGACGGTGTATCTGTACATCGTTCTACAATTCAACACAATTTGTACAAAGAACATCTGTATGGCAGGGTGGTGAGAAAGAAGCCCTTTCTGCACTCACGCCACAAACAGAGTCGCTTATTGCATGCAAATGCTCATTTAGACAAGCCAGATTCATTTTGGAACAAAGTGCTTTGGACTGATGAGACAAAAATTTAGTTATTTGGTCATAACAAAAAGCGCTTTGAATGGTGGAAGAACAACACCTGTTACCTAGTGTCAAATTTGGTGGAGGTTCCATCATGCTGTGGATCTGTGTGGCTAGTTCAGGGACTGGGGCCCTTGTTAAAGTCGAGGGTCGGATGAATTCAACCCAATATCAACAAATTCTTCAGGATAATGTTCAAGCATCAGTCACAAAGTTGAAGTTACGCAGTGGTTGGATATTCCAACAAGACAATGACCCAAAATACATTTTGAAATCTACAAAGGCATTCATGCAGAGGGAGAAGTACAATGTTCTGGAATGGCCGTCACAGACCCCCTGACTTGAATATCATCGAAAATCTATAGGATGATCTGAAGCAGGCTGTCCATGCTCGGCAGCCATCAAATTTAAATGAACTGGAGAGATTTTGTATGGAAGGATGGTCAAAAATACCTTCATCCAGAATCCAGACACTCATGAAAGGCTAAAGGAGGCGTCTAGAGGCTGTTAAATATTTACAAAAGGAGGCTCAACTAAGTATTGATGTAATATCTCTGTTGGACTGCCCACATTTATGCGCCTGTCTAATTTTGTTATGATGCATATTGCATATTTTCTGTTAATCCAATAAACAATGTCACTGCTGAAATACTACGGTTTCCATAAGGCATTTCATATATTAAAAGGAAGTTGCTACTTTGAAAGCTCAGCCAATGATAAACAAAAATCCAAAGAATTAAAGAGGGGTTCCCAGACTTTTTCATATAACTGTATGTAGGTGCAAAATCATAGGAGATCAGTAATTACAGAAATACTCAAACCAGCTAGTCTGACACCAAAAATCATGCCATGGTCAAAATTACTAAGATTGCATTCTGGTGTTTGAGGAGAATAATAGATGCAGGTCAGGAGCTTCAGTTATGATTTTAAGTATTGCGCTGCTGTCACATGATTGGCTGATTAGATAACTGAATGAATAAACAGTGTTCCTAATGATTTAGTCAGTGCGAGTATTGTCATATTCATGTACTATATGTATTTTAAGTGAACTATAGGTATTTGTGTTATAACTTCAATTCGAAAAAAGATGGGATGCTGTGTAAAATGTAAATAAAAACAGAATGCAATGATTTGCAAATTACACAAACCCGTATTTTATTCACAATAGAACACAGAAAACATATCAAATGATTAAACTGAGAAAATATACCATTTTAAGAATAAGGTAATTTTGAATTTGATGGCAGCAACACGTCTCAAAAAAGTTGGGCCAGGGCCATGTTTACCAGTGTGTAGCTTCAACTCTTCTTTTAACAACAATTCATAAATATCTGGAAACCTAGGAGACCAGTTGCTGGGCTTTTGAGAGAAGAATGTTGTCCCTTTCTTGTCTGATATAGGATTCTAGCTGTTCAACAGTCCTGGGTCGTCTTTGTCATATTTTTCATTGTATGATACACCTAATGTTTTCAACTGGTAAAAGGTCTGGACTGCAGGCAGACCAGTTCAGCACCCGGACTCTTCTACTATGAGGCCATGCTGTTGTAACAGATGCAGTATGAAGATTAGCATTGTCTTGCTGAAATAATGCTAATGCACCCCCATATAATGAGAGATGTGGGCTTTTGAACTGGGCGTAATAACAAGCCGGATGGTCCCTCTCCTCTTTAGTCCAGAGCATGCGGCGTCCATGTTTTCCAAAAAGAATTTCAAATTTCGATTCATCTGACCACAGAACAGTTTTCCAGTTTGCCTCAATCCATCTTAAATGAGCTTTGGCCCAAAGGAGATGGTGGCGTTTCTGGATCAAGTTAACATATTTAGCCTGCATTTGTGGCTGGCAGGGCAGACTGTGTTCACAATGATTTCTGGAAGTGTTCCTGAGCCCATGCAGTGATTTCCATGACAGAAACATTCCTGTGTTTAATGCGGTACCACCTGTGGGCCTAAAGATAATGGGCATCCAATATTGATTTTCGGCCTTGTACTTTGCGCACAGATATTTCTCCAGACTCTCTGAATTTTTTGATGACATTATGTACTATAAATGATGAGATATTGAAAGTCTTCAAAATTTTATGCTGAAGAACACTGTTCCACAATTTGTAGATGCAGTTTTTACAGAATGGTGGTGAACCTCTGCCCATCTTGACTTCAGAGAGACTCTGTCTCTCTAAGATGGTCCTGTTTATACCCAATCATGTTACTGACCTGTTGCCAATTAACCAAAATAGTGGCAAAATGTTCCACCAGTTGTTTCTTTTTAGTACCACTTACGTTTCCAACTTTTTATTGCCCCTGTCCCAACTTTTTTGAGACGTGTTGCTGCCATTAAACGCAAAATGAGCTAATATTTTTCATGAAATAATAAAATGTCTCACTTTCAACATCTGATGTTTTCTATATTCCATTATGAATAAAATAAGGGTTTTTGAGATTTGAAAATGATTGCATTGTTTTTATTTACATTTCACACAGCATTCCAACTTTATTGGAATTGGCGTAATAAATTCCACAGTTTTTGGCAAATAAGATAAATAGCAATTTACTAGAGATATAAGGTGAGTGAATATAAATTTGGCTTTTTAGAACTGAGTACATTTTACTTAAAAAATGTATAAATGCAAATATATACATTCAACAATAATATGTAGGCTAACTGCATTATGGCAGTTTTAGTTCACAAACAAAGTATGTTTTAAAAAGTAAATGATATGCTTAATTAAAGTTCTTTTCAGTTATAAAAATATAAAACAAAGTGAAAACTGCTTTTTTCTTGCCTTCACTTTGCAAACTTAAAATATCTTAAACTGATAAGGCTGCTGTGAGCTATATAAAACATAACGATATATTATGTGTTTCTCCAACTTCACTGTCTTGCAACCCAGTTTTAACTTTTCAAGTATAATTTAACACCCACAAGTGCCTTTTTCATATTGAAGTCCACAAGTGCTTCCCCCATAGTGAATTGAACATGCAAGTGCAAGAGCACAGGGTGTAGGGTGCCACTTGGTGAAGCGAGTGCAAATGGGAGAGCTTGTGTATACCAGTTCATAAAATATTTGCTGATACAAAAAAGGGATAAAGATTGCGCAGTGCTGAAAACTGCTTAGGCGACCCACCAAGAAACCAATGACAGCAACCTGTGGCCCACCAAAAGCTGCTCACAACCCAGTGGTTAAGAAACACTGTTATATATAACACACTGTTATGTAGTGTGATCGGATTTCTGTGTGATTTTCACAAGTTTTACTAAATTAATTCATGTTAATACTTCCAGTTTCCATCCAGAGTCTTAACCCACTTATCCAAGGCAGTGGTACAGGGAAAGAGCAGCAAGAAAGAACAGTGAAAGATATAAAGTGTGATGCTAACAGAATTGAAAAACGTGTTGAAAATGGAAACCACTGACGGTAATGTTACTTTGTATTAATGTTAATGTTCTTCTGCATTGTAATTTTCTTTTTAAGTTCTGTTATATTATATTTTGTTAATATATTGTGCTGTGGGGGTGCAGAAAGTGTGAAATGAATGCTGTAGGTGATGGGACTGGGTGAAGGGTTTCTGTACTGGAAGGGACAGACATGAGTGACAGGAGAAGTTAGGAGAAAAATCGGGAGTGTGCTCCGCTCGACTTTCTCGTATACTGAGATAGAGGAAAAGGTCATCAGAACCATTTCCAGTTGTAAAATATTTCTCAAATATCGTATGTCTTTGTTTCTCATCATAACTAATTGATAATATCGATACACAATCATTATTTATAATCAAACTTTATATTTAAATGATATTATCGCACTTAGGGAGGTCAACAATGGTGGTGGGATTTTTTCATGATTACATATGCATTACCTAGATTACGTGCAAAGAGTAAAAACATAGAAAAAGTGTTAGTAGTATATAATATTTGTTGCAATGAATTGCTATAGGTAAAACTGTATTTATCTACATTTAAATATGATAATGATGGCGGAAATTAAAAAATTATACATATAAAATTAAATGTATTACCAGGAACACAACAGGGATGTAGCAGCTTATTGTTCCCATTACATCTTTATATTTACATGACATGTTCAATGTTTACACGTTATTGTTAAACTGATGATGTATAAATTATAAGAAAATTAATAAGTTATTGAAAGATATGCATTATATTGAATACAATTTTTAATATCGTATACACATTTATATTTCCATGATACAAAAAATTCGGATGGTTTTTTAAATAAAACACTACTTCCGGTTGAATAATTTTTATCAAATTTCACATCTGTTTGCTTTTTATCGTCAAATATCTATACAAAATTTTAATCATCTATCTGTAATTATAACCATAGTTTACTTAAAATTTTGTGAAAGTATTCAGTTCAAGTACCACTTCTGGTTTCTGGAAGTGTCCCAAAAGTTGATAAGATTCCTTTATTTTGATATAAAGCAGGTGTACAAAATCTCATTGACTGAGGGCAAAGCGTTTGAGTTATCGTGTTTACACAGAGACAGACATCATTTCAAAAATGGTATTTTCAGACTCAGGAAGGTCTAAAACGTTGAGATTCATCAAAATCTCGAGGTCAAATTTTTTCACGATTCCTATGTTTTCTCTATACTATGTATATAAAGTAAAAAGGAAGGTAAGGCTGAAGGAATTTCTGAGTACGGGGCCAGAAGTCAATAAGCAGGGGCATTTGCGGTATACAGAAAGACAGAACGTGAGTGGCAAGAGATAAACTGATTGGTAGGGAAATTTTTCTTTTATTGTTTTGAAGGTATGCTCCATAACCCAGGTAACGGAGTATAAGACGGGGCATCATCTGTTACAGAACGAAGACTTCAGTACCTCAGAGTTATGTTTGCTTATTATACTGGCTGTTACAATATTATATAAATTAATTTTGTTAATACTATATTTTTGTAACATAATTTTGTTTTGTAAATAAATGACTATTCTCTAAATTAATCTATCAACTTTAAAGTAGCTGTTCTTTTATCCTTCACTGCCTCAGTCCCGACCTGTATAATATTAAAGTGTATGTTGACCAGTTCTGAAATTTGGCAGAAATCCAGCCTTTGAGCATTTTTGTTCCATATCTAGAAGCCGAGTACATTATATCCTGGGATTTGGAAAACAACACATAAAAGGGATTGTGCGGGTACCCTGGTTAGTGAAAAGTTGAGTGAGAGCAGCAATCCAGACACAGGAGACAATTTGTAGCTAAAGCAAAGTACTACTTTATAACTGCATTAATGAGCATCACGATCAGATGGCACCTGACCACATTAAAAAACTGAGTGTAAAAGTGCAAGTGATGGATTAAATAGACCACATTCAAAGTTGGTCAGAAGCTGATTACCAACCACATTTAACAAGAGTTGATATGCAAAAGCATTTTCTATCCACATACATCAATCATGTCAGTGGAAAAGACAAAGAAATTGTGTGGGGCTGTGGCACAAGTCAGGTAAGCCACAAAAATGTAGCCAACCTAAAAACCTGTGCATCTTAAAAACGTGAGCACAGTGGCTGAAATTGAGCTACTACCTCCTTGATGAGACTATCACATATTTGGCATTATGGTAGAAAACCAAGTTGTTTATGGCACTGTGCCATGACACCTCCTTTTCAATTAATTCAAACTACAGTTTAGCTGCTGCAGTAAGCTGTGCAGATAAACGTGAACACATTTTAACACCACATATAAATGTAGATTATATACGGACTAGCTGTGCTACCCCATCTAAGACGGGTTGAAATCTAAGTAATCAACACAGACATCAGCATTACTGTTTGAAGTGCACCATCTATTGGAATTAAAGTTTGTAATACTTGTAATAAATAAAATGTTTTACAGTTGTTGTTCCAACAGATATCTCATAACAAAAATTTGTAGTCTGTTATATGCCATTTGGAAAGGGATTCGTGAAACTAGAAGAAATGTTTGTGATGCGCAATCTGTTGAAATAACAGACACAGCAACCACATGGACACACAGATACTTATCCTTTATTTAGATGTAACAAATCTATATATGAAATGCAAATTAATGGGGGCACTTTGAGAAAATTACATATGGCCCACGATGGCCATTAATTTTCTGAATAACGATGAAGCAGACTGTATTAAAAAATGTCCAAGGGCCAGAAAAACCCCACTGGCCTTGAGTTTGATAACTGCATTTTAGATGGCTCTACCTAGTGAGTACAATGAACAACAGTTAAAGAACACTAGATTACAATAACTGCCACACATATTAGAGTCAGAATATCTATAAGCCAAGCAATAGGCTTTGTCACTACTTAAAGCTATGAGAAAGATGAAAAAAAAAGCATAATCTCTCATAGTTTATGATTATGGACAGTCATCACCAATACAAACCAAAGGTTTTGAAATGGCTTTCAGGATCAACAAACTCAGTCAGTAATTTATTCTGTGGGTTGTGAGGTATGCTTTGAGACACAGTTTTACTAGATGATCTACCTGGAGCAAAGTTTGATACTCCTGTCAAAGATGATTAGATTTTTATCTAAAAACTTCTGCCTCTTGTCAGAAGTAATCATAATGTAGATTTTAACAATTGCCTCAAGAGTAATGGAAGCAAAAAAAAAAGTCCAGCTCAATGTGAACAGTAAATATTTCAGTATATTGATCAATATACACAGTTTTTGTTTCACCTCATCGCAGAATATGGTCCATATTCAAAAGCAAACATTGTTTAAAAACGTAATAGTAGATGAGTTTACTTCTTCCTTCATTCTTGCATAACAGTTTCTAAACTTTAACTAATCACTTGTCTAGGAAAATAAAGGTCATCACTAGTGTTTAATGAAGGCAGCCCTTTTTCTCAAAGTCATTAAGGGTTACTGTAGCTGAGCCTCAATTAACACTGCCGATTTATAAATCATGTAAATAGTATGTAAAACATGGGTAGAGGTCTTGGAGCATTGCACATGTAGAAAAGCATGGGGAACATGCAACTTGCCTAGGACTTAAAAATCAGAAGTATACAGTACACAGTTACAGTTGTAATTGCCATAATACTCTAAATAGTATACTCCTACAATGCTGCACTGAAAAGCAAACAGCCCAGGAGTGCACTAAAAGCAGCCCAAATGTGAATGGCAGTGTACAAACAGCAATGGTAGTCTGTAGCCACAAAAACAAATTTCCAGACCAATTTCATTTTATGTCAGTATGTTAGTGTCTTAAAGGTAATGTCTGTATGTATGGGCATGTATGTGAACTGTGTGTAATAAGTGACCCTACCCTTTTAATGTGCAATGTGATGTTCAGTTCAACAAAATTTGTGAGTCGCTGTAAACTGGTGGTGGCGATATGAATGAATGAGAAAGAAGTTGTTCTTTTATCAGTTCAAGAGAGTAATAACTGCTATTAAACCCATTTGAGCAACAGAGTGTTAGCAAGACTTTCAATCTGAAAGATATATACAAAAACATCATTATACCAATATGTACAGAAACCGTCAAATGTTCCAATTATAAACTATATGAATTTTTGACAATATAGCCCTCACCAATTTTTACGCATCACTATTGGACTACAACATCTGAAAGAAGGGTGACAACCATTCAATAATTACTGCTTTTAAAACTGAGTTTTTAGATGCTCCACATTTAGCCACCAAAAAAAATTTCACCATCACCCAACCTAAAACAGACGCTATCCTGCATGGGTACAAAAGACTTAACTGGTATGCTCATACACTAAAGGTTTCTAATGTGCAAAGTGAAAAATCTGGCATCTTATTTCAAACATTCAAATCAGGGTAAGCTAAAACTTATTTCTATAATAAACAGACACAGCTGGGGGAAAAAAAGCCTCTCAACCTGCAGTGACCAGAATGGTACTTTTCGTGGGCGGGCAGGAGTGGAACACTGCCTCTTGTGCTGCAGGCAGAAGTAAATGGGCTCTGTGTGTAGTGGTCATTAGATAAAACAATTCCACGCATGCTTCTAGAGTGAAGCCACTGTTATTATTTAAATAATTAATTAGATGAATGAATTGCATTGCAATGAATTTGACACAAAACAAACAGCTACTACCATACACTTCTGTCATACACCCGATCAAATCAAAATCAGAATCAGCAGCCTTCCCCTTCAGAATTCAGACAACTATGTGAACAAAATATCCATCAGATATTCACTTCTATGGGCTTAGACATCAAAAACCTTGACAGAGGGCTGTTTCCTCTTAATACAACATTAAGAAACTCTTCTAACATTAAAAAAAATCATTTGACCCCACTCCTCACAGAGACATTTTCCATTGTTAAGTAGGATGTAATTTTTTCACCAAGTTATAAAGGGTTTAAATGATACTCTTTTTATTGAATAAGATGACACCACGAGCAAACCAAGTAAAGTGAGATGTCAAAAGTTTTTTTTTTTTTTTTTTTTTTTTACAGATTACTGTTCCATCAGCACTACTTCTAAAACTGCTATGTAAGGATCCAGAGTAACTATAAACCAAAAAAAGCACAGATTATTTCCAAATGTAATTTAAGTAAACAGCACTCTACAAAAAACATACATCAGCCACCATTATGTACAAAAATGTTCACAATGAAAATGCTTCCTTTCACATTTGAGTATGCTTATTTAGAATTTTTTCTGACATAAACACACACAAAACAGTCAAAATTAAGCAGCTGACAAAATGAACAGGCTATATATGGCAAAATGCTCAAAAAACTGTACAAAAGTAAATGTGTCTATTTATTTGGTAATAAACAACAGAAAACTTGACAAGAAATAAAAAACAAAGTAAGGGGAACTATATAAATAAAGCAAACACAGACTGAGAAATGGCTATTAAACATAAAAGTAAGATCAATATCAGACATCTGCTTTTCTTACCTGCTGCAAAAACATATGCACAGACTCCTGATTGATCAGCATGCCGGGAGTTTGTTGACTGATGATGATCTTGCTTGGGCTTGGAACCATGCCAGGACTGGTCTGTGAGGAAGGTGGTTGTGGTGCATGGACAGTGTTGATTTGTTGGGGATGTGATGTAGCCTGAGTGGAAGATGACGTTTGGACAGTCAAAATCGAAGGGGCAGGTGGATGATGAGTTTGTTGATCACTTCCACTAACTCCACTACCAGCTATGAGTCCTGAATCAGCCTGCTGAGGTACTGCAGCTGGCAAAGTGCTGTTGACTGAAGGTTGTTGCAGATTTATAGCTTGCCCAATGCTCTCTGCTTGGTTAAGCATAGCAACTGGATTGGGAAGTGCCATGCCCTGGATGACAGTCTGGCCTGCTGCTGTTGTGTGGGTCTGAGTGTGCAGAGATCCTGCAAGGGAAACAGGCATCTGGAACAAAGTGTGCGGTCCCATTTGTCCTGGCTGTAACTGGATTGGGGTAGAAAGGATATGGGCAGTCCCTGGAGTGCTCTGTGATGTCAACATCTGACCCAAATTCAGCTGTCCAGCAAGGTTCTGATTGGTTAGGATTGGGTTGGCAATAAGCTGACCTCCAGGGTTGGTGATTATGTGGCCCCCTGAATGTTGAGTAAGAATCTGTCCTCCGACCCCAGCCTGCAGGGCAGATATTGGCGGGGGTAGTTGTCCTGGCAAGAGAAATGGATTTTGTCCTTGTAACTGCCCCTGTATCATTGCCTGAGAGGGGATAACGATGCTTCCTGCATTGTTCAACAGGTGTACGCTGAGTGGCTTCCCCAGGGCCTGCTGTGGAGCTTGCTGCTGTTTAAAGATGTTGGCTTGCAGGCTTTGTGGGAAGGGTGTTCCCGTTGTTGACAAGACCACATTTTGTGGAGGTTTGCTTGTCATGAAGGCCACATTCTGCTGCCCTTTCTGTGCAGTCTCATTTTGGAGGGTAAGGGTCGCACTTTGGGGATTACTCTGTCCAGTAGAATTAGGACCAAATGGCTTGGGCGAGATAGGATACAACTTGGATTGGATGACCCCTGCAGATGTTGGTTTGGGCTGAATTGGAGTAGGAGTTCTCTGTATAATCACATTATGAGCCTGCATGATTGGGCTACTTTGAGCCAAGCTCTGGGTTACCTGCACCCCTGCTGCTCCTGCTGGGCCCCCAGTACCATTCCCAAAAGTCCCATTAAGAGTAGCAGGGGTGCCTGGCTTGTTCTGGATTACCAAGCTACCTGCTGCAGTCACCCCCTGAGGAGATGCACCTTCCTGTCCGGTGGACTGAGCCACATGATAGCCTCCCATGGGCTGAACCTGCTTAGCAATAATAGGCTGTCCTGACTGGTTGATCGTCATGACCTGTTGGCCCACCACCTGAATTTGTCCAATTCCCAAGGCTCCACTAGGACTTCCATTGGGCAGGGCTTGAAGGCTGGAGATTGGCTGAAGAGTGACATTGCTCAACCCCATATGTGGCATAAAGGGCTGCACGCTGATTGCCTTGTTTACAACCTGCTGTTGAACAAGTGCAGGCTGGGCGAGCACAGCTGGGGGCTGTAGCCCTATCAGATCTGGGGCTCCTTGGAAGATCTGTGTAGCTGTTGTAGCGCCATCAGTCAATGTCTGAACCACTGGCTGCAAGCTAGGCAAACCAAAAGGACCCAAGTCCAGTTCTGCCTCTTGCAAGCTCTGTTCTGTGATGTTAGCCTCTGCAAGGCTTTGCTGGAGAATGTCACATGGCTGGTCAGAATTAGCCAGGCTGGAGGTCCCACCTTCTCCAGTAGGAGAGCCAAGAATGTCATCTTCTAGGAAGTCAAGGTCCACACTAGTGCTAGGAACTGGTGGAGGCTCACTTGATACCAGATGATTGGCAGACTGAGCTTCCTGGACATGGGCCTGTCAAGAAGAAGTAAAACATGGACATCAATCAATTTTTAGTATCAAAAATGAAAAAAACATAGTAATTGTACATTTTCCAACTCGGTAAAACAAGAATTAGGACAAATGTAAATAAGTACATTTACATAAAAATAAACATATACATTTTTTGAGTCAATCAAGTGTCCTCAGGTAATGCCAAGGATAAAAAGTACCTGATGAACAAAAGTAGCATATAAAGAACCTTGTTCAAAATATCTGGAGTAAGTAATCCCAAGTAATCATTCACAGTTGTAAGCTTAGCCCAACAGGCTAAGTGTTCTTACAGTGCTACTTAAGATACACATCAAAGAAATAGAACTATTGTTGATACAAATAAAGTGACAAAGGTCCATAGAAGAAAATGTCCTCTTGTTCGAGAGAGAGAGAAAAAAAATACTAATATTTTCATCAGAGAATTAAATTTAAGTATGTACTATAACTCATCTATGAATTAAAAAGCATTATGAAATTAAATAACACCTTGTATTACATTTTCACTTACTGTACACTATATGTCATATGTTTAGATGGTTATTATTGCCATAACTACAGAATTCAGTGAAATTCTTAATAGTTGTTGGTGCACGTAAAGATGATAGCCACAAAAATTTTGAACTTACAAAAAAGAAAGAAATCACTTGATCCTAAACCAAAAAGTAGGTCAATTTGTTTGCCTCTGTTCGGTCTAAGGGAATTGACAAGAGTTTTGAGACAGGTTTACTGCAGTTAACATCCACTGGAGCCAGAAGTGGAAGGGAGAGCAGAGATACTCACCCTGGCACCCACGAAGAACGCACCGGCAGGGTCTGCCGAGCCGTCCAGCAGGTCATCATTGTCCAGCTGAAGGGGTGGTGAAGAAATGACAGAGAATGAAAGAAAAGTGAAGTGAAGAGTGCAATGAACGATGTTAGTAGTTAAGTGTGACAGAGAAAACAAAACATTTAGGGTGAAAGGAAGAAGATATACTCAAAAGTGACATGGCAGTAGTAGTTAAAAAGAAAGGCATTTAAAAATAAGTAACAAAGACATCACAAAGGACCAAAACAAAGTGAAAGTAAGAACATATCAAGAGCACACAGGAGGGACAATTTGGTTTTAAAAATCAAAGGGAAAGCGGTATCAAAGGAGTAGAATACAGAATAAATGTTGTCAGTTATCAGGGAGAAAACAAACATGTTGAATGGAGGAAACAAAGTACATGCAAGACAGGAAACCAGAAAAAACAGAAGGAAAAAATTTGAAAAAGATTAAAATTTAACAGAGGCAAAAAAGTGTTTGGGGGTGGTAAATAAGTACAAGACAGAAAAAGAGAATGTGATATTTAAAGAGGAGAAAAACATGAAAGAGAAAGAGAAAGATACAGGTTTAGTAAACACCAGTGTGTTATTGTGAAAACTTTTTAAAAGTTTTATAAACTTTGTAATCTACATACATCCATCAAGCTTTCTTTGAAAACCTGACGATGTTGGGATCCTGTTTTTTTTTTTTTTTTTTAAAGGCTGTGTTACTTTACAAGACTTTGTTCTTGTTCATTTTTTAAACACTAATGTACACTATTTGCTGAAATATATTGGTGTTCCATCCTTTGTTTGCTCATACAAGTCTATGCTTCTGTTCAGACTGTGCTTGAAGGATAAAAAAAATCCTCAACTCAGAAAAGGAACAGCACAGAATGAAATCTGGGGATAGTGGAAGGGCACAGTGACTAACAAATAATGCACAAAAAGGTGTGCTGAGAGCAACTCCATTTAGGCTTCCAATGAAATTTTCAGTGTGTTAATAAATCTGCTATGGATTCCTTGGTGCACTTTCAATGACAGTAAAGACAGTTTAGCTTGCTAGTGTTTCACTGAAACAGTCTGTAAACTGATATCAACATAGAAGTCAAAGGCAAGGACATCATAAGTAAAAGCAAACTATCATCCAAGCATGCTTGTTTTTGAATCGTAATGGACTGTTTATTGTTCACCTCAAATGATAGGTTAACAACGACTCTAGGCCAGTTGATAACAAATTTCCACATAGGGCCTAAGCTTTTTTTTTTTTAATCATGAAGTCTAAATAGGAAAGTAAAATAATTCCCTTCATCACTGGCAGCTTAACTCATACTGTGAATTGGAAAAGCCCTTTCCCTTGTCTGAATCAACTAACTTTGTAATGTGGTCCGAATGGAGAAGGTGAAGCAGTAAAGGAACACTGATGACTTATACCTCCCATTTCATATACCAAGGCAGAGGGTGGGAGAGGGGAAAAAAAAAAAAAAAAAAAAAGATTACAGCTGAATTTGCCGTACCTGTTAACCCTTCCTACAGTATTGGTACCATCAGTCAGAATGCTATTGGCTGTCAGAAAAACGGGCAAGTACAACAGAGCTGGAAAGTCATCAAGCTGTTGCTAAATTTGGCATGTCCAGTAATTTTCAGTTTTGCAAACTGACATGGTCCAGTGACAAGATCAGCAACTGCACACAGCAAGTCTGATATATTCTATGACTAGAAGTTGGGTAATGTGACATCAGCTTAAGTAAGACTTGTCCGATATACCCTGACAAACACAGTGAGGGTTCCTTGTAAAATCCAATGTATACCTATGAAAAATGTACTACAAAAATTTTTTTCAGTTGAATTCAGTATCATTACCTTACAAAACAAACAAACATATTTGTTGCTGGTCTCAATTATTTATTTATTTATTTTAAACATGAATGGTGTAAAGATATAATTGGCTGACTCACTGTTGGAGTCCGTTGTTGAAAAAGTAAGGAAACGTTATGTAATGTCAAACTGTTTTTGTAAAATGTAGCTAGAAAAATTAACACACCTAACCAGGTTAATACCTGGTTTGAAAATAATGTTGCAATTGTGAGGGGCACAATGCATAAATCATTTGCTATACTGAATAATGTATATTTACAGTTAAAGATACAGGCAATGTAAAACTGAGTGGCAGAGTTAAAGAACATGGTTGCACAAATCATTAATCATCATGCACTTCACATGCAGCATTATACACAAAATAAACCTGATAGTCTGACACCACAGTTCTAATAATGAAAGTTTACTGCCAGTTTATAATGGTTTTCACAATATTTTCTTGGAACAGCTGGGAAACTCTCATTCCCTTATGATTTCATATATACCCAAGTACCAATGATTCCATAAGACCATCTCTATGCCATGATCCAGCACTTCCTACAGGCATATGGAAGGGATGCTTGCCTGAATGACAATGTTCTTGTTTTTATTTATGTTTGAAAAATACACATGTACAAAGTACGAATTAATTCAGATATGTAATTTACAGTTCATGCATTTGTTGGTTTACTCTACTTTTGTACACCATTTCTATTTTACATATATTGCTATTATCTCTATTCTTCTACCATAAAATAAAATATGAACTTTGTAACACATTTGTTTAGTATGCAACTCTAATGTTAATAATTTGCCCTTTTTTTGATCTTATGTAATTAACTCAGCGTACTATATTTTCCTGTATTTCTCTACCTACAATCAATCATGTTTTGTCTTGTTATTGTGGTTTGTCTAAATCAAGCCTGCTATCCAAAAGTCATGTGCAGAAACCCAAAGGTTTGATAAGAATGAGTGAAAAGATAAATATTTCCTATGACTATCTTAAACACAAGATGTGAAAGTATGTATGTATTATGGCTATTATCAGAAACAATGCTGTTTCTGAGTTTATAAAGGGGACATGAGTGCATTTATTGGGTGAATGGTGCTATATCTCTAATGCAAAACTCAATAGCACATAAAAGATGTACCGGTACTTTTGGTTCACTGTGGCAAACTGTTCTAGTAAATATCAAAATAAAAACATTATTTGCCGAAAAGGCAAATATTCTATCTTTCTATAATTAAAGGTATGCTCCACTGAAAAATATTTTTTTAATCTGTCACTTGCCCCATGTTGTTTGTAGCTATGGTGAGAAAAATTGTTAATCTCATGATTTTATGGAAAACTAAAGTAAGAAAATTACTGATACAATAGGCGTCAACGGGGACCAATAATGAATAACAGCCAACAATAGAAAAACAGCCATGAAATAAGAAAAAATAAATAAAATTACTCATGAAATCCAGTTGTATGCTTACAAACATATATTTTTGCAAAAATATTGTGAAAATCCTCTTCTGAACAAAAGTGGAATACACTTAAAAGAGAAAGAGCTTTTGAACTGAAGACATAACCTCCTCCCTTCATTCATTGATCAGGAGTCCTGCACAGTGAAAGCTTCACTGGCTACCACATGCACCATGTGAGAGACAATTACAACTAAACATTAAAAATTTAAGAAATTTAATGAAAACATCAGGTGGAAAATATGCATCAACAAATAGAAGATGAACTTAATGTTGCAGTTTTACAAACATCAAATGAAATACCCAAAAATACTGAATTTGTGGCATAATGACCAAAAAATGAGTTGGTGGAGTTTTTCAGTTCAAAAGCTCAGTTTTTTTAATGCATGAATTTTCCACAAGTGGCTTATTTAACAATATTTTAGCCAAAACACAAGTTTTGAACATACAACTAAATATCAGACAGGAGGATTATGTAGTACAAGTAATTTGAGATTTGTTTATGGACGTATTGATATCATTTTCTGTTATTCAGCATTGTACTTATTGACACCCATTGCATCAGTAACTTCATTACCTTAGCTTTCTATAACAACACAAAATTAAAAATTTTCTTGGCTACTAACAGATAAAAAAAAATAAGTTACCACTTTTGGAAAAAGTATTTCTTTAAATGCATGTCAGGTAAATGCATCATTTTGATAAATGCAATTAGCAAATAAAGAAAAAAAGGGTACTTTTCCTTTTTTTGCTTCTACAACTAATATCCTATAAAGGTGACAAATAAAGATGACTGGCTGACATTAAGGTACATTTTTTCTTCTCTCTCCGTAAGAAAATAAAACAAGTAGCAGACAACAAGCTATAAACTGTTTTTCGTGTATTGCAGCTGTTGCTCCTCCAACATTAGTTGATGCTAAAAATATACTCTGTCCAGTTACAGTGTGAAGTTCAAGGTCACATTGTTCTGTTCAAAAAGGCAATGTGGAGATCTAGATCAGATTTCATAAGTATTATCAAGCTGTTTACAAGCAATGGCAAGAATAGAATATTTGTTTAGTTATAATCCCATTATTTAACCAATGCATTTGTAAAAAGGGGGAAAAACTGCACCTTTTCCATTTTTTCAGCACTAAGATTTCAGGTAACAATTTCTATTTCAAACAATATATTCAAAGTAAAAATACATACATACATACATTAAATAAAACCACAATCATACATACCTGAGTTTCTGATCCATGCAAAAAGTCATTCAGGGCCTGAGGATCACTGGAGAAAAAATAACAATGCAATACTAAGTATAGAAGCAATAGGTCTTTTAAAAAAAAACAAAAAAAAAAAACACACAAACACACACAATGTCTGTTGGGAAGAAAGAAAAGTAAAATGTGCCTGAACTGTAAATCCTGGTGTTTATACATTTACAGAATCTGTGCTGCAATGAGTCCAGTAAAACTGACCTTTTTTTAAACCCCCAATCTTTCTGTAGCTGCTAACAGTTTGCCTTCTGAAGTTTCACAGCATTTAACCATGCTGTCTCTTTGAAACAGGATGAGAAATTGCACATCACACAAAAGTATGGGGTTTTGTCCTAATAAAATTGGATGAATATTAAAATCGATTCTAGGTAAAGGCTTGTAGAAGAAAGAAATGCTTACCAAATGACATCTAGAAGGCACCGGCCATCTTCATCATCCATGTCAACTGAAAAACAAAAATAATTAAATAAATAACAACGCCTAATGGCCGCTCAATGGGGCAAGTGTTTAGAAATACTGCAGTATTTTATAATGAAAGTGCACTTACTTTCATTATAATATAGTATCAGATAAATAATGATGTTTTGGGTTGATTTTAAAAGAGGTGGGATACATTAAATTTACACATTGGCTTTGGCTTTCAAGCAGAAACCCCATCTGGGTTCAGTTGTAACACAATTTGAAGCGTTGATTGCAAAAAAATACCTTAAATTAGTTTCAACATTAAAGTGCATTCAAATGTGAACTGAGTCTGTATGAAGGGCACAAATGAGAAAAGGTTTCTGGTTACCACTGCCTAGAACCTCTTGTTCTTGTTTCTTGTCAAGGTACAGACTGATGTCTACCTGTGGCGTGAATTTGTAAACAAAGGTACTACAGACTTCATGACACGTAATTATTAACATTCATATATTATTTTGCTGTTTATGTACTGTCATATTTTACAATATATTTATTTTTGTTCAAAATATTCCTTGATAGCAAAGAGGTCAAAATCACATAAAGTGTTACATGGTGATCAAATACTGCACTGCCAAATCAAAAAGGCTGCACAAAACACAAGAACCATAACAAAACCTAGCTTACCCAACATGGTATTCAACTCAACCCCTGATAAAATGAGAGACAGACACTTGAAATAACATGAGAAAAGTGATGATGGGTTTTCGATAAATGCCACATATATGCAAACCAATTAGCTGGTGCGTTTTTTTTGTTTTTTTTATTGTGGTAAGTTAATAAATAATATAACACTTCCATTTCTTCAATTTGTTTGAGTTATGAAGTTACTTGTATGAAGCGAAGAATCAGTGACCACCTCCAGCCAGAATTCAATGCACACTAAGAAAGAATATTTTCTAGGTCAAAAGCTAACAGTAAAATTTGATTTGGATTTGCGGTGAAGATGAACCTACCATTTCGCATTTATGTATTTTATATTCTGATGGATTGTAATGTATTTATGGTGAGAAATGCAATTGATCATATCCACCATGGCTGATTACTGAATTTTTGCAATTTAATTAAACAAGAGGTTAGAAGCGCATGTTTACTGGTAGATCTGGAAAAGAAAATGATACCCACAAGCAGTGCTACAACTGTAAAAAGAATCATAAGACTCCACAGTTAAACTATCTATTGCTTAGTTAGGGGCCTTTAGAAAAGTTGGAATGTTTTTCCCAGTGAAATTGGAGTGTTGAAATTAATTTAATTTAAATATAATATATTTCATTGAGGATAAGTTTTTTAAAAGGTCCAGGTCATCAAACTTATTAGGACAGAAATATTGTTTTTCCCTCATAGTATTTACAAGTTCGCAAACGTTAGCATAAGCTGTTTGAAAAAAGTGAAGATTGGTATGGTTTAGCAAAATAAAATGGGTAGATTACTCAAACTTACAAATTATGTAATTCTGTTTTTTCTCCTTAAAAATGTCAATGACCATGTAAAAACAAGCTTTGTGAGACTACTGAAATGTATGCAATTTACTATTACAAAAATAGTTTGGTCTCACTTATAGACATGTATAAAGGTAAAACTGTTCCATAAAGATGTGGTATTTGAAGTTTTGAAAATTAAATTCACCAAGAGATTAGAGTTTTTTTTAAATGAGAGATAAAAAATATTCATGTTGCTTTAACATTTTAATATGTCTAAAATATACTTTAATGAAACCATCCATCCATCCATCCATTGTCTCCCGCTTATCCGAGGTCGGGTCGCGGGGGCAGCAGCTTGAGCAGAGATGCCCAGACTTCCCTCTCCCCGGCCACCACTTCTAGCTCTTCCGGGAGAATCCCAAGGCGTTCCCAGGCCAGTCGAGAGACATAGTCCCTCCAACGTGTCCTGGGTCTTCCCTGGGGCCTCCTCCCGGTTGGACGTGCCCGGAACACCTCACCAGGGAGGCGTCCAGGAGGCATCCTGATCAGATGCCCGAGCCACCTCATCTGACTCCTCTCGATGCGGAGGAGCAGCGGCTCTACTCTGAGCCCCTCCCGGATGACTGAGCTTCTCACCCTATCTTTAAGGGAAAGCCCAGACACCCTGCGGAGGAAACTCATTTCAGCCGCTTGTATTCGCGATCTCGTTCTTTCGGTCACTACCCATAGTTCATGACCATAGGTGAGGGTAGGAACATAGATCGACTGGTAAATTGAGAGCTTCGCCTTGCGGCTCAGCTCCTTTTTCACCACGACAGACCGATGCAGCGCCCGCATTACTGCGGATGCCACACCGATCCGCCTGTCGATCTCACGCTCCATTCTTCCCTCCCTCGTGAACAAGATCCCGAGATACTTGAACTCCTCCACTTGAAGCAGGATCTCGCTACCAACCCTGAGAGGGCACTCCACCCTTTTCCGGCTGAGGACCATGGTCTCGGATTTGGAGGTGCTGATTCTCATTCCAGCCGCTTCACACTCGGCTGTGAACCGATCCAGAGAGAGCTGAAGATCACGGCCTGATGAAGCAAACAGGACAACATCATCTGCAAAAAGCAGTGACCCAATCCTGAGCCCACCAAACCGGACCCCCTCAACGCCCTGGCTGCGCCTAGAAATTCTTTAATGAAACCTTAAGGAAAAAAATCTTAATCCAAACAAACTCTTCATCTTCATTTTATTTTGACCATTCTCAAGTGTATAAACCCAAAGGAGATTTGTTTAGCACCGGTCAAAATGCAGTGTTTCCAACTTGCTCTCCACTTTCCAGCAGATGGCAGCATTCTTCCAAAATAAATACAACTGTGTGCACACATGCATCAAAGATAGATATATATATATATATTCTTCCAAAATAAATACAACTGTGTGCACACATGCATCAAAGATAGATATATATATATATATATATATATATATATATATATTATATATATATATATATATATATATTCTTCCAAAATAAATACAACTGTGTGCACGCATGCATCAAAAAAAAAAAATATATATATATATATATATTAGTGTCAACGAAAGGAATGAAGGTGGTCGGATGATAGTGGATTTTAGGAAAAGGATGGACATGGCTGTAGTGACATACAAGAGTAGAGGAAGATGCACAGAGGTACATCCTATGCAGGGGGGTTAATCTGAAGGATGTTGAAGACTGCAAAGTAGTATAAGAGAAAAATGCAGTTAGGCAGCATAGGATGGTGGTCTACAGGATGACGTTGGACATCAAGAAGAGGAGGAGAATGTCAGCAGAGCCAAGGGTCAAATGGTTGAAGTTGAAAAAGAAAGACTGCAAGGTTGAGTTCAGGGAAAAGGTAAGACAGGCACTGGGTGGCAGTGAAGAGTTGTCAGATAGTTGGGCAATTACAGCAGACGTAGTAAGGTTGAAAGCAAGAAGGGTGCTTGGCATGACATCTGGACAGAGGAAGGAGGAAAAGGAAACCCGGTGGTGGAATGGGAAAGTATACAGGAAAAGTGGGATAGTTAAGAGAGATTCAGAAAGTAGACAAGAGTAGCAGGAAATAAGGCATAAGGTGAAGAGAGAGGTGGCGAAGGCAAAAAAAAAAAAAAGGCATATGATGAATTGTATGAGAAGTCTGACACTAAGGAGGGAGAAAAGGACCTGTACTGACTGGCTAGATAGAGGGACTGAGCGGAGATAAATTTGCAGCAGGTTAAGGTGATAAAGAATAACAAGCGAGGAGAGTGTGTTGAGCAGATGGAAAGAGTACTTTATGAGATGCTGATGAATGAAGAGAATATCAGAGAGAGAAGGATGGATGATGTGGCGATAGTGAATCAGGAAGTGCAACGGATTAGCAAGGAGGGAGAAAGGACACCTATGAATAGAATGAAGAATGGAAAGGCCATTGGTCCAGACAACATACCTGTGGAAGCATGGAGGTGTTTAGGAGAGATGGCAGAGGAGCTTATAACCAGATTGTTTAAGGAATCTTGGTAAGTTAGAGGATGACTGAGGAGTGGAAAATAAGTTTACTGATACCGGTTTTTAAGAATAAGGGGAATGTGCAGGTGATGCAGTAACTACAGGGGTATAAAACTGAAGAGCCAAGGCATGACGTTATAGGAAAGAATAGTGGAAGCTGGGTTAAGAAGGGAGGTGATGGTCAGTGAGCAGCAGTGTGGCTTCTTGTCAGGAAAGAGCACCAAACATGTGATGTTTGCTCTGTGGATGTTGATGGAGAAGTACTGAGAAGGCCAAAAGGAGTTGCATTGCGTCTTTGTGGACCTGGACAAAGCATATGACAGGGTGTCTCGAGAGGAGTTGTGGTATTGGATGAGGAAGTTGGGAGTGGCAAGAGAAGTTTGCAAGAGTTGTACCGGATATGTACGAGGGAAGTTTGACAGTGGTCTGCAGTAGGAGGAAGGGATGCATTGAACGTGGAGGTGAGATTACATCAGGGATCAGCTCTGAGCCCTTTCTTACAGTTAAGTCCATAAATATTTGGACAGAGACAACTTTTTTCTAATTTTGATTCTGTACATTACCACAATGAATTTTAAAATGAAACAACTCAGATGCAGTTGAAGTGCAGACTTTCAGCTTTAATTCAGTGGGGTGAACAAAACGATTGCATAAAAATGTGAGGCAACTAAAGCATTTTTTTTTAGATAGATAGATAGTTTAACACAATCCCTTCACTTCAGGGGCTCAAAAGTAATTGGACAACTGACCCAAAGGCTATTTCTTGGGCAGGTGTGGGCAAGTCCGTCGTTATGTCATTATTAATTAAGCAGATAAAAGGCCTGGAGTTGATTTGAGGTGTGGTGCTTGCATGTGGAAGATTGTGCTGTGAACAGACAACATGCGGTCAAAGGAGCTCTCCATGCAGGTGAAAGAAGCCATCCTTAAGCTGCGAAAACAGAAAAAACCCATCTGAGAAACTGCTACAATATTATGAGTGGCAAAATCTACAGTTTGGTACATCTTGAGAAAGAAAGCAAAGCAATGGTGAACTCAGCAACGCAAAAAGACCTGGACGTCCACGGAAGACAACAGTGGGGGATGATCGTAGAATCATTTCCATTGTGAAGAGAAACCCCTTCACAGCAGCAAACCAAGTGAACAACACTCTCCAGGGGGTAGGCGTATCGATATCCAAGTCTACCATAAAGAGAAGACTGCATGAAAGTAAATACAGAGGGTGCACTGCAAGGTGCAAGCCACTCATAAGCCTCAAGAATAGAAAGGCTAGATTGGACTTTGCTAAAGAACATCTTAAAAAGCCAGCACAGTTCTGAAAAACATTCTTTGAACAGATGAAACCAAGATCAATCTCTACCAGAATGATGGCAAGAAAAAAAAGTATGGAGAAGGTGTGGAACAGCTCATTATCCAAAGCATACCACATCATCTGTAAAACACGGTGGAGACAGTGTGATGGCTTGGGCGTGCATGGCTGCCAGTGGCACTGGGACACTAGTGTTTATTGATGATGTGACACAGGACAGAAGCAGCCGAATGAATTCTGAGGTGTTCAGAGACATACAGTCTGCTCAAATCCAGCTAAATGCATTCAAATCGATTGGGCGGCGTTTCACGATACAGATGGACAATGACCCAAAACATACAGCCAAAGCAACCCAGGAGTTTATTAAAGCAAAGAAGTGGAAAATTCTTGAACGGCCAAGTCAGTCACCTGATCTAACCCAATTGAGCATGCATTTCACTTGTTGAAGACTAAACTTCAGACAGAAAGGCCCACAAACAAACAGCAACTGAAAGCCGCTGCAGTAAAGGCCTTGTAGAGCATTAAAAAGGAGGAAACCCAGCATCTGGGGATGTCCATGAGTTCAAGACTTCAGGCTGTCAGGCTGTCATTGCCAGCAAAGGGTTTTCAACCAAGTATTAGAAATGAACATTTTATTTCCAGTTATTTAATTTGTCCAATTACTTTTGAGCCCTTGAAATGAAGGGATTGTGTTAAAAAAATGCTTTAGTTGCCTCACATTTTTATGCAATTGTTTTGTTCACCCCACTGAATTAAGCTGAAAGTCTGCACTTTAACTGCATCTGAGTTGTTTCATTTAAAATTCATTGTGGTAATGTACAGAACCAAAATTAGAAAAAAGTTGTCTCTGTCCAAATATTTATGGACCTAACTGTATTTGCAATGGCGATGGACAAGTTGACAAACGAGATTAGACAGGAGTCCCCATGGACTATGATGTTTGCAGAGGACATTGTGATCAGTAGTGAGAGCACGGTGCAGGTTGAGGAGACAATGGAGAGGTGGAGATATGCTCCAGAGTGGAGAGTAATGAAGGTCAGTAGGAACAAGATGGAATATGTGTGTGTAAATCAGCGGGAAGACAGTGGAATGGTGAGGATGCAGGGAGTAGAGATGGCAAAGGCAGATGAGTTTAAATACTCATCCACAATACAACAGTACAGAGCAACGGGGATTGTGGAAGAGAGGTCAATAAGAGAGTTCAGGCAGGATAGAATGGGTGGAGAATAATGTCAGGAGAAATTTGTGACGGACAGGTATCAGCAAGAGTGAAAGGGAAGGTCTACAGGATGGTAGTGAGACCAGCTATGTTATATGGGTTGGAGATGGAGGCAAAGACCAAAAAACAGGAGACAGAGCTGGAGGTGGCAGAACTAAAGATGTTAACATTTGCATTGGGTGTGACAAGGATGTACAGGATTATAAAGGAGTACATTAGAGGGTCAGTTCAGGTTGGACGGTTTGGAGACAAAGTCAGAGAGGTGTGATTGCGTTGGTTTGGACATGTGCAGAGGAGAGATGCTGGGTATATTGGTAAAAGTATGCTAAGGATAGAGCTACCAAGCAAGAGAAAAAGAGGAAGGCCTAAGAGAAGGTTTATGGATGTGGTGAAAGAAGAAATGCAGGTGACGGGTGTAAAAGAGCAAGACACAGAGGAGAAGAAGATATGGAAAAGATGATCTGCTGTAGCAACCCCTAATGGGAGTAGCCGAAGAAAGAAGAGGAAGAAGTAGTTTATACACATTTGTGTTATATTTTCCATTAGAGTAACTGCATAAATTAAGTCAGATCTCAGTTAAACAAGTTATCACTGAAGAAACTACCTGTTTTCTGCTTACAATAATTACTTTTAGAACATTCAAATTGTAATTGTATTTTTCAGTGTTTGCTTATCAATAATGAAGTGTAAGACATTCACAAGGCAAACGTTCAAGTAATTAATTTTCACACAGTAATTTAAGGTTACTTATAATGGATTCTGAATGTCATGAGCGATAAAAAGTTTATTTTAACCAAAAGTTAAGTGTAATATAAAGGCATTCCTATTCATGAAGTTTCACTGAAAGTAAAACACTACTAAAACAAGTAATTTGATTTAAACACATAATTCAAGATGTAGGAGTTAGAATTTACATAGCATTTACCAAAGGAAGCACCAGACTTCATATGTTAATCCTGTGACTGCTTTAGACTCAGTGGAAGGCATGCTGGTCAGACAGTTCCACGTGAACTGCCTGAAGGCTTTTACATCAGGAATCAGCTCCAAGGAACATCATTTTACATCTAATTTACATGGTTACAATAAAAACTATGGCACAAAAGCACAATTACTAATTAAGCCAATACTTCAATTGCCTGACTTAGTGCCACCTTAAACAGCACATTCAGCATAATGGTTTGTAATTCAAGCGAGTTCACATTACAATATAAAAAATATAAACAAGTGTTTAAAGATTTATTGCTGTCACATGTATAGAGTACAGTGAAACTCTTAGTTGCATGCATTAATCAATATGCAACATATCACTGAATTTATTTACCTTTTGATACCACGGCAAAAACAGAAATCGCATTCAATGGCTCTTTATTAAAGCACCTCAATTTATTGAAGTTAATAATAGTGTGCCTTTTTTCTGAAATACAGTATAAAATATGTAACACATCCTGTACAGTATTACCCAACTATCATTATATTTGATATCCATCAATATCAAAGTACAATAAAAGGCTTGATTTTAATGTGTGTGGGGCACAGATGGGAGTCCCTACAGTGTAGCAACAAATGGGGTTATAATCTTGGGTATGGGGGGGATTTCAGACATTGGGTTTATAAAGAATTACTGTATTATTAGCAACAAATGGGGTTTATAATCTTGGGTATGGGAGGGATTTCAGCATTGGGTTTATAAAGAATTAATGTATTATTCGCTCCATAAGACGCACTTTTTTTCAGCAAAAGTGGATGGAAATGTCTGTGTGTCTTATGGAGTAAATATTGCGTCACAGACCATGATGTGTATTACCTGACCTGTCAGCAGTAGTGACAGCTGTTAGAAAAGGAAGTGGTAGGGCCACGAGAAACCCCTGGGGATGCTTAACACTAGAATTACCAAAGCCTATGAAAAAACTCGTAAATCCATCCCATCTTAAATCCCTTCGCACCTCTCCGTCAGGGTCTTTTGTCTTGTAAATGTGTCGATAAGCAGCAAGCAGCCTGCTATCACATCCCCCCACCGCCGCAGTTTTCTCAGCTTAAGCCCATTTACCTGTGTGTCAGTTGCTTAGAGTTGTATAGAGTGAGAAGTCAAGCAAAATTACACCTTTTATAAATACCATATCATTATTTGGAAAACATGCATTTCATGTGTATTCCATGTCTACAACAATCTATGTAAACACATCAGTAAAATAGAAACGTTTGTCATGTTTTAGTAATAATGGACAAAATGTAGACATGAAGTGTATAATGTGTGAAGCCTGAAGTCCAAATATCAAGTAAACACTTTCACAAAAGGTACAAATATAACAGAACAAGTGCACTTCAATTCAAAAAACTTTTTTTTTTTTTTTAAATTCAGTTTTATTCTCTCAGTCACGTTCATGCTTCCCCCGATCTGACCACTGTTGTTTTCACATAAAGACATCCTATAACAGGGGTGAACTCAGATGATGACGAGGGTTCTACATAGGAGAAAGAATGCACATCGCACTTTTGCCATTGCTGTACTTTGTGTATGTAAACGGGAAACTCTGCAGTCTACTTGTGAGTTTACGCTGTAGGAAGAAAAGTAAATAAATCAAGGTAAATAGGTAAATAACATTCAATCTGGCTCTTACCTAAAAAGTACAGTGACGGCAGCTTCCACCTGCAGCTATAGACTCTTCAGTACGCGAGCGACTGTCCACGCTAGTGTTTAGATCTGAGACGGTGGTATGTGCCCAAAAAAAGAAGTCTGACTGCATTCTCGTACCATTGCTTACGAACAGAAGTGTCAGTGTGCACTTTCTTGGCATTACATGTGTATTTTTTGAGCTTGCCCGTGTCGATCAAACACAGGAAGCTCTGCAGTCTACTTGTGACTTTACGCTGTTGAAAGTAAGTAAATAAATCAAGGTAAGTAACATTTGATCTAGCTTTTATGTAACATATACAGTACTGTGCAAAAGTTTTAGGCAGGTGTGAAAAAATGCTGTAAACAAAAAAATGCTTTCAAAAATGGAAGTGTTAATCATTTATTTTCATCAATCAACAAAATGCAGTGAATGAACAAAAGAGAAATCTAAATCAAATCAGTATTTGGTGTGACCACCCTTTGCCTTCAAAACACCATCAATTCTTCTAGGTACACGTGCACACAGTTTTTGAAGGAACTCGGCTGGTAGGTTGTTCCAAACATTGTTTCTACGTCGGAGGTATGACTTTTTGGCTGCAAGTTTTCCATGAAGACCACTTTTGGCCAGCCGGACAGTAGATGGGTGTACCTGGGTCCCACTGGTTTCTGCCAGTTCTGAGATGATGGCACTGCTGGCCATCTTCGGATTTCGAAGGGTAATAAGCTTGATGTGTCTTTCATCTGCTGCACTAAGTTTCCTTGGCCGACCACTGCGTCTACGATCCTCAACGTTGCCCGTTTCTTTGTGCTTCTTCAAAAGAGCTTGAACAGCACATCTTGAAACCCCAGTCTGCTTTGAAATCTTTGTCTGGGAGAGACCTTGCTGATGCAGTAAAACTACCTTGTGTGTCTTGTTGCTGTGCTCAATCTTGCCATGACATGAAACTGTCTTCCACAACCTCACCTTGGTAGCAGAGTTTGGCTGTTCCTCACCCAGTTTTAAGCCTCCTACAAAGCTGTTTCTGTTTCAGTTAATGACCGTGTTTCAACCTGCGTGTGACATTGATGATCATTAGCACCTGTTTGGTACAATTGGTTGATCATACACCTGGCTATAATCTTACAAAATCCCTGACTTTGTGCAAGTGTACCTATAAGAATTGATGCTAGTTTGAAGGCAAAAGGTAGTAACACCAAATATTGATTTGATTTAGATTTTTCTTTTGTTCGCTCACTTTGCATTTTGTAAATTGATAATAAACAATCATTATTTAGATTTCTGAAAGCATTCTTTGTTTACAGCATTTTTTCACACCTGCCTAAAACTTTTGCACAGTACTGTAAATGTTAATGTTTTGGGCACATGCACTGTCCAGATCTAAACACTAACATGGAGAGTTGCTCGTGAACTGAAGAGTCTATAGCTGCAGGTGGAAGCTGCCATTAGAAATGCATTAGATGGAACTGAAAATAGTATCATATATGAAAATAGCGAAGAAAGTGATATCGATGATTGTGAGCAACTGAGCTTCATAAATTCTGACACTAGCGATGAGGAGTTCTTGGGGTTTCCAGAAAACTAGAGTGCTTGAACCTTAAAATCTCTCCTCATTTGTTAATGACAGTAATGATGGATCTTAATACTTAACTTTACATGGTTGAAATATTATTCTGCTATATTTTATTAAATATATTAGTACACCATTTGGTTCAGAATATTTTTTTTTCTTGTTTTCCTCCTCTAAACCTAGGTGTGTCTTATGGAGCAAAAAATATGGTATATACAGTCGACCCTTGATATACGACCGGCCTGACATGCGAACAACTTGATTTACGACCAAAATTTTTATTTTATTTTACGACCAACATCTTGCGTTACGACCAGAATGCGGTCACGTGTATCCGCCTGCGCCACTGTAAACAAACAGCCGAGAGCGTTCGTAAGTGTCAGTCGGAGCCCAGATACATGTGTTTGTGGACGTAATTTTGGTCAGTGCAGTGATTATATAATTTACTTCGATAATTGCTAAGGAAGGCAGAGAAGGTAACGAAGGTAAAGGAAGTGATCACAATTGAAACGAAGAAGGAAATTGTGCAGAAATATTAGAGTGGTGTTCGTGTGACCGATCTCGCTAATATGTACAGCATGTCGAAATCCACTATCTCGACAATTTTACCAAGAAAATATTTGTATAAGGAGGCTCCTTCCAAACAATAACCACCTTCCATTTCATTCTCCTCCTCCTCCTCCTTTCCTGCAGCCCAAAGATGCCAAATTAAATGGTGAGTACAGTATGAAATTGTTGTTTCTGGTAGGCAAGGCACTTTTTATAACTTTTTGGTTAGTACATTAGAAAAAATTATTGGTGTTTTGGTAAATTATGCACATTATACAACCCTTTTTTATTATGAAAAGGTTAAGTAAGTGATGCTGTGGGAGGTTCGGAAGGCATTATGGGTATTTCCATTATTTCTTATGGGAAAAATAGTCTTGACTTACAACCAACTTGAATTACAACCAGCCCCCGCAAACAAATTGAGTTCGTAAGTCAAAGGGTCCACTGAATCATGAACTACCTGATTTATACAGCATGTGCATTTTCTAAAATATTTTCTCTGGCATTTTCTGTCAGTAACTGAAAACTACATCTTAAAATCGATACTAAATATAAAATTCAAACATTACATATGCGTTGTTGAATAGTAAATTCCAGATATTTCCAGATATTTTTTACTTTAAACCAACTCTTGTAAGCGGTTTTTGTAATAACATGCTTTTATAGTCTGGTCTGTCAGTAATCCAATTGGTTTAGGTTGTAATATTTGTTATTGTAAGATTTATATTTGCATAATTAGCTGGCTAAGGAATTACTAAATAGTAATTTTTAACAGATTAGTCAAAATAATTCAATTTTCAATTGTTAGAAACTCTTTTTTAAATTTTTTAAATCTGTCAACCTTTTTTTGTTTTTTAACATTTGTCCCAACTTTTAATCCTCCTTGTGTAAATTAAACTTGTCAGTTTTACAATAATCCTTTAATTTCAGAACCACTGTTATATACAGCTTTGCTTCATTGTTTTCAAGGATCACGTGTGAGTAATTAACACTTTGTTATTGGTTATGTCTGCGTAGAAATTCAGAATTTGAATTATTACTTGTGCTTCCGTTACTGTACTCAATAAATTTATAATTATGAGACATTATTATCATTCTTCAAGGTACCATTCATTGCCTCTGGCTAACTGCGTGTTTCAGCGATTACATAACACAGTACATATATTAATAAGGGGATGAGCCTTGTCCTCTGAAGCATTAAAACACTAAAAACTAGTATTAGCAGTATTAGCAAATGGAGTAACTCATGTCATTGCCGGTGTAGACAAACCAAATACCACTTCATTTGAATCTGTCATTGGTGATTACTTGATACAACTGTCCATGCCGGCAGTCCTCCCACATCCCACGGTCTCATACGCATTACCGTGGATATGTATTTCACCTTAGCACAACCCTGAACTGAACACACTGGTTAGAAAATGAACAGATGCCTGGACTGACAGACATTTGCAGAAGTGCTTATTAACAAATCAGAGAATGAATCGGCTCTGTAGGACAATATTTAAAAAACAAGTAATCTTATCTTTTCATCTCCTCTTACAAATGTGTGAGAATAAAAATTAAAACGATTACACTGCTTTTGATAGGTAGAGTTATTTTCCTCTCAACACACACACAAATCTGTTTCTGAATTAATTCCACTATTATTGATTATTGGGATAAAAATGGCAATAACTTCAGCCTGTTAGTGTTTTGCTTTTTTTTTCTTTTTGAAACAGCAAGTACAATTCCTGCACTCGCATGTTAAAATTTTCTTGTGCAAATGCAAAAAAGCATTACCAGACACAACTCTCCCGTTTTTCTTTTTGACATGTGTTGATGCAGTGATGTATCAAAAACACTGAACCATTTCAATATGTAATGTTTACTTAGCTATTATTATGCCTTACAGAGTCATTTATCTACTTGCAGTCACGTGCAAGTGCAGTTCTGATTTTCTTTGTACTACAATAACTGTATAAAAGGTAGGAGTGTTATGTTTTTTGGAATTTTAGTACTGAATTAGTACCAAAATATTGGTTCTTGCAGTAACTTTAGTTCCTAGTAAGGATGGCAGAAGTAATAGATTACATAGAATAATACTTATATTCACAACTTCTTCTAAAAAAGAAAGAACACTACACTGTGCCTATGTTAATTGGATAACAGAAGACAATACATGGCAAGCAACCTAATAAATGGTTTAAAGAGATAAGGATAACAAGTTTGAAATTGGATGTCAAAAATATACCAGTTTGAAATTTTAGTAAGGAAAAGCTAGATATACTTTCAACGGAGAATACTAAATAATTCAATGGCAAACTTGTTTCAAACAGAGTGATTCACAATTTCCCACCATAGTTCTTAGGGATAGTGAAAACGCCACCATCTCATATTTCACAGGAGTTCTTAGATGCTCAAGTTCAAGTATTTGTAGAAACTCATCACATGATGGGTGAAAATGACCTTCAAGAAGCAAACTCTTAAGCATTTAGGGGTTTGAATTTGCCTTATTACTCTCATACTTATGACAAAACACAGAGGCAATTACAAAGGTAAATAAAATTGTGGTCACACTAGCACAAGGAGATACAGAAGCCAGGATTTTCCATATGGACAAAATTTCATGTGTAGAATGCAATGATAGTGTGATATGGCTTTGATGACCACTACATATTTAAACGAGACTTGGCCAAAGAGTTTCTAGAAAACAGCTTAGCCAAATTCTAAAAACTTCATTTAAACTTTCTGAGCTCTATGTTTCTCCTTACAATTTGCATATACTTTAAGGATATCAAATTTTTGTATGAGGGCAGGATTGCAGTAAATGTACAATGGCATTTTCTCTCTTTTCTAGCATGTAGACATTATAAAATACTTTCTGTTTAGATGGTAGAGTTACTTAGCATGAAGTATTCTTATTTTGTTGTTTAACCATTTAGCTGAGTTCGACTCTTTGTAACCTGATGGGACTTCAGCACACCAGGCCTTTCTATCTAAAACTGCCTTCTGAGTTCCTCCATAGTCATACGCATAATCTCTGTAATGCTGTCTAACCACCTTAGTCTATGTCAGTGTTTCCCAACCACTGTGCCGTGAGAAATCATTAGGTGTGCTGTGGAAAATTATTCAATTTCACCTGACTGGTACTCTAAAGCTGCCTGTTTGTTCTGCCTGTCACTAGAGGGTAGTACAACTTCTTGCTCCAATTAAGTGGGTTGCCAACCAGCAGTAAAACAGAAGAAGACGAAGAAGAAATACGAAAGTACTTAGTCATGCTGCGAGTTAGACAATGCCGCAGGTAATAGCGACGGATAAACATTTAAAAAGAAAAAGTAGTCAATCTGACCTGGGTCCTGGAGAAAATTCCAACCCAGATGAAGGCCCCAGCATGAGTAGTGGTCAGAAGAAAGCAAAAAAGGTGAGCTCAAGACAATACAATGAAAGTTATCTGGCCTTTGGATTCACGTATACTGGGGAACCAACCGAGCCAATTCCGCTATGAAAAATTGTCAAACAGTGCCATGGTTCCAAGTAAACTTAAACGGCATCTCCAGACAAAACACCTATAACTTCAAAACAAGAACACTGACTATTTTGTTCAACTACGTGAACAGACTGAGAAACAGGCAGCGTTAATGAGGAAAACCACCAAGACAAGTGAGAAAGCACTTAAAGCTAGCTACCAAGTTGCTGAACTCATCGCTAAATCAAAACAGCCACACACCATAGCAGAGATATTAAAACTGCCTGCCTGCAAAATTATCTTAAAAGATATGATCGGCCCTGGTGCTGTTAAAGAAATAGCCCAAGTCCATCTCTCAAATAATACAATTTCCAGACGTATTGAAGACATGTCTGCAGACATTGAAAAGATAGTTTTGGAAAAGTTGCGCATTAGTGGCAAATTTGCATTGTAAATTGATGAATCTACGGATCAGTGGACATGCACAACTTATGGCAAATGCGCGCTTTGTACATGGAGACATCAGAGAAAACTTTGTTTTGCAAGGAATTGCCAGAAAGAACAACAGGAGAGGAAATTTTTCGAGTTGTGTCAGAGTACCTTGAACAAGGAGGACTGAAGTGGCAAAACTGTGTAAGTGTTTGCACCGATAGAGCAGCTGCCATGCTCGGGCACACCAAAGGATTTGTAAACAGAGTGAAAGAGCAACATCTAGATGTCATTGCGATGCATTGTTTTCTGCACCGGGAAACACTCGTTGCCAAGACATTGCCGGCAGACCTAGCTGCTGTACTGGAAGATGTTGTGCGGATGATAAACTTTGTGAAGACGAGACCTGTAAAAAGTCGCATTTTCACATCACTGTGTGAGGAAATGGGAGCGCAACATAAACCGGAGGTCCGGTGTATGAGCTGCAGGAGGAACTTAAAGTCAAAGTTTTTTGACAAATCAGAAGTATGACGACGCTAAGTTGCTCTCAAATGACGAGTGATGTGCAAGACTGGCATATCTGGCAGATATATTTCAACATCTGAATGACCTGAACACATGAATGCAAGGCCGAAATGAAAACCTGCTCACAAGTACAGGTAAAATAAAGGTATTTTTTATTTTCAAAGGTGCAGCTCTGGAAACAAAATGCCGAAAGTGCCAACCTTTACATGTTCCCAAACATCCAGAAATGGCAGGGTGTCAACAGTGCTGCTCTGTGTGAGACAATAGGTAAACATCTGCAAAGTCTTGAGCAGAAGGTTGTCATGTTATTTCCCTTCACTTTCCACTGATTGCCTTGACTGGGTTAGGAACCCATACAGCTCAACTGCAGTTGGAAAGGACATGACTGGAAATAACTGAACTGAGACAAAATTGTGATCTAAAACTGAGCTTTGCTGATCTACCTTTGAACAGTTTTTGGCTGACTGCTGCCAAGGAGTTCCCCATTCTGGCAACCACAACCTATCTATACAAGGTGGGCTTTTCAAGCATGACTGCTATAAAGACGAAAAAAACAGCGACTCAGAGCTGTTGAGGAAGATCTTCGTGTGTGTCTTTCTTCAATTCCTGCAAGAATATCAGCTTTGTGTTGAACTAAACAGGTCATGAGTAAGTAAACTGAGTAAACTGAGACTAGATTTTCATTATATTTCAATAAATAAACTTTTTATGACATTTTTGTTTGGTGGTGTGCCTTGTGATTTTTCTAATGTGAAATATGTGCCGTGGCTCAAAAAGGTTGGGAAACACTGGTCTATGTCATCATCCTCCTCTCGTTTTGCCTTAAATTGCTCCAGCACGTCTTCTCCAGGGAATCTTATTTTATATGTTACTTTTAAATAAAATAATTATATACTGTAATTTAAAAGAGTAACATTCTTTCACAATACAAAGTTTATATTATTTTACAATAAAAATCTTATTTACAATGGAAATCTTTTTTGGTCTTACATCATAGCACATGAGAACAAAATAATTTATCACTTTGTCTGCATTTCTAGGTCTTGTTCCTAAAATTTTTCTGATTTAAAAGTCGATATGCTAAATGTTTTTATTAAACTGAGGACTTCAAAATAAAGCCAGTGAAATGTTAATGTAAATTATCATCTTTAAATGCTATGGAAAAATATGATCAACTTGGATTACATCTTAAAACTGCTTGGGAGGGAGGAACTTGCATTTTGATGGTTTAAAATAAATAAATACTACAATACTACTGCAATGCCAAAAACAATGATTTCCATCCTTATTACATAGATGATTTTTGTCATGCTTGCTAATGTAGAACATGGGTTCAGTTTTAAGCCTTTTTTTAAATACACCAGCAGAGAGATTGGATGACTAATCCTGTCAAGATGTTCTGACCACAAGACTAAACAGCTTTGTAAGTCAGAAACATGACTCATGCTCTTTACTTCCATAGCACAGCAAACACATACAGTATCTCCTTTCTGTGTGTAAATGAGGTACCATTGATGTACTTGTGTATCATTTCTCTTAAAGCTTTAATATTAAGCTTGTTTTCTTCAAACTAAATATTTTATGTAAATGAAGCTGCTTAAATAAATACTATATTATGCATCACATACTTGGAAAGGTTTCCTCTATAGGATTTTTTTCAGCTTTTATTTTGATTTTGGCTACCATCTTAAACATGCAAATATTGCCAAAATTTCATTACCAAACCAATTGAACAATTCAATATTTTATTATGTCCCAAACACAAGGAATTTACTGTTACTAATTTAGGTTAATATTTTTGCATGGCATACACAATTTAGTGTTGAATTTTTTAAAGACTGTTTTATGCTAGACAACTAGTGTCTGTTACTGTATCTTTTTTGTGTAGTTCTTTGTTATTTTTTCAAAATGCAAGAGTTCTAACTGAATGTCAATATATTTTCTGCAAATTACAAGTAAAAAAACTGAATGTTATGTCACTTATTCTATCTTAAACACAAATTCAAAAAAACTTTTTCATACAGTAGTGCCTTTCATAGCAAGACTTTATACAACTAAAACTATTCTGAGATAGTAAAGACAACATACCCAGAGCAATACTACAAACCTAGGAGAAAAGGCTTTTAGTATTATTAAAGATGTCACTAACTACACAGAAACAATTACACACAACGTATGATGGAATTCAAAGGTTATTTTGCACTGAAAATATTTCGATAATTACGAGTGCAAACAAAACACCAAAGTGTGAAATGTTTGTTTGGCAGCAAGAAGTCCCTCTAGAATGTGATAAAAGTTTTTCAAAGAACTAACACGCATTTGCAATTAAACGGCTGCTCGTAAAAGAGACTCTTCAATAACCAGCTTTATTTTGTATTATACTGTATCACTTAAACCTATGCCACAACTGTTTAAACAACAAGTTACTTGAAACAACAAAAAAAAATCTTTTAAAAAAATTCTCAGGGAAATATTCCAAATCTAAATTATATTTCCATCTATGTGTTTAGGTAATTTTTGTCTCTCCCCTCCTGCCTCTCAGTCTCGCCATTTCTCCTCCTTTTATATTATAAACTAGTGAATTGTGATTCATTATACCTAAGTGTTTTAATTAATTGTCCAATTACAAAAATCGAACTATTACAAATTACAAAAGTGTTATAAATAATATTGTTTGGTCTGTCAAAGAGGGGCATATGGAGTGACTCACGGCTTTTCTTTTGTATAACAAACATCTTGTTCTCAGGATGAAATGCAAAGATAAAACAAAGAAGATGACTCTAAAAAGAAAGGCAGTTATGGGAGTGAAAGGTATGAAGGCAAATAAAGGAAATGTCAAGGTGGATGGGTGGATAACAAAAAACAGGTGGTTTGCCCAGAATGTGTGTGTTATGGCTGATATAATCTCTGTTTAGCAAAATGATATAAAGTACTGCTGTCTCACTCATGAAACAAATATCAGAAACAGAGGTAATCTGGAGAAAGTAAAGCAGTGCTTTTAATTAGGGAGCATGTTCAAAGCAGGAGTCGAGACTTAGTGGCAAAATCAGTACGCTATGCAAGGAATAGTTTAAGGTACTTTCCCTTGTTTCTAATAGAGTCTCTCTGTTTTTAAAATGTAAACTGACTTGGGAACAGTATGTTGCACGTAGGCCAGAGATGAAGAGAACACTGGAAAGATTGTTTTCTTTTTGTTTTGTTTTTTTAAAATACCAATGAGGTGGGTATGCAGTGCTAACACTGAAGGAGTGAAAGGTAGGGTGAATGGTTTCACCGGTGTAGAGGCCATAGCTGACAAGACCGAGTGGACAGGTGCCATGTCATGGAAGTGAAAGAGACAATGTTATTTTTAAGCAGTGTGACCAAATGGTTTAATGTGAATGGAATGCTTGTGCAGCAGCCAACACTGCTGTATCACAAATCCAGCACCTAGTCAGTTTGTTAGTGTGGAATCTGCATGTCCTTGCAGTGTCTGTGTTGATTTTCTCCAGATATGCATGATGGGTTAACTCTAGAATCCAAATTTGTTCACCAGGAGTGTAGACATGTGCAATGCAAATGACTGATTTCCTGCCTTATGCCCAGTGGTGGCAGGTGTACCCCTGGTCCATCCGGCCTTAAACTGAATTAAGGGTGTTTTTAGAGTGCTACAATGTTTTAAGATGTATTGCAGAGGCTGGGGTTAATAATGTTGTCAGAAGTTACTATCATGAAAATAAAATCTGTATGATATACAGTGCATCCGGAAAGTATTCACAGCGCATCACTTATTGCACATTTTATGTTACAGCCTTATTCCAAAATGGATTAAATTCATTTTTTTTCCTCAGAATTCTACACACAACACCCCATAATGACAATGTGAAAAAAGTTTTGAGGAGGGATTACTGTATTTACAATAAGAAATCTCAAAGAACAATTAGATTAAATCAAAGATTCAAAATGAAAAAAATACATATACTTAAAAAAATAAAAGTATATATCTTGTAAAATAGCTTGCATGATCTGCTGAGAAACTTAATTAAAAATGAAATCCTAATTTTAAAAAAATTATCTTTGAGTGACCAGACACAATGTACCTTTTCTGTCAATATTTTTCATTTTATCACCACTAATTTTGTGGCTGGGTCATTCTGCCTGAAAGTGAATTAATTTGCCTGCTAATTACCCAACAAGTCCAAGAAAGTATTATGAATGTTATGTTATTTACACGTCTCTTGTACTTAGTTAACTAACAAAATTATGCACAACACAGAACCTTCAAATTATTTTTCATTTGAGTTGGCTATGTCAAGGTTTGCACAACTATGAAAATCTTTCAGTGGATTCTGACTCTATGCATACTGTAATTGGACTAAAATTAAGAACTATGGAACAGAGTCAACTTTATTCTTAACAGCATGGGACATAGTTTTAGAGGTGCAAAGGGTGTGAGAGTGAATTAATTACACTAAATTAATTTGAGTCTTAAATAACCATTTCTCCACCTACCATATAAATATTAATTACTATTTGAAAGCAACAGCTGGCTGGTATTGGCAGTATTTACCAGCACTTCAGCTAATGAGAACATATACAAGATTAAGCTAGTACTGTGATTAAGAAGGTCAGATGGAGACCCTTTCAGAACATGAGTAAGCTCTAGATTGCGAGTGGCCAAAAGCCTACCAGACAACTATTCTTATTAATAAGTTCAAAGAAAGTAATTAATTATCAATACTGTGTTATGGCTCAGGCCTAATGTTAAGCCATTTTAATTTTTCAGTCACAGGATCCCAGTTAGGTTTTAGCAGAAGTATGGTCTCATATACAGGGTACAGTGAAATTCTTACTTGCATGTCTGACCAACATGTGACATAACACATTAAGAAACAAAACATACTAACCTTTATTCTGCTGTTTAGACGTGTTTCATCACTAATTAAAAAACTCAATCTACATAGCACAAAAGTTTAAACAATGTCAAGGTGTCCACTTGTTTGAATGTTTCTACATTGTTCAGCCACAATATTAAAAGCACTGACAGGAGAAGTGAATAACATTGATTATTGTGTTGCAATGGCACCTGTCAACAAGTGTCATACTGTATATTAGGCAGCCTTGAAAGTGATGTGTTGAAAGTAGGAAAAACTGGCAACCCTAAGGATCTCAGCGACTTTGACAAGGGTCAAATTGTAATGGCCGCTAGATGACTAGGACAGAGTACCTCTAAAATGGCAGGTCCTGTGGGATATTCCCAGCATGCAGTGGTCCGTGCCTAACAAAAGTGGTCTAAGGAAGAACAACTGGTGAACCGGCAACAGGGTAATGGACACCAAAGGTTCACAGACATCCAACGTAGGTTCACTGATGTGCATGGGGAGCAAAGGATAGCCCAACGAAGAAAAAGGTGTCAGCATACATAATGCTTCGCAGCTTGCTGTGTAGCTGCAGACTATTCAGAGTGCCTATGCACAGACCACCCCGAAACTTCTTACAACGGGCACGTGAGCATCAGAAATTGAGTAATGGATGAAGGTAACCTGGACTAATTAATCAAGTTTTCTTTTAAATCATGTAGATGGTCGGGAATCCTTAGGCCCTGGGATTTATGTGGATGTTTGTTTGACAAGTACCACCTACCTAAAGATTGTTGCAAACCATATATATTCTTTCATGGGAGAAGTATTCCCTGATGGCAGTGGCCTCTTTCAGCAGGATAATGTACCCCAGGAGACTGCATTAAATTCTTAATGAATGGTAAGGAACGTGACAAAGAGTTTATGGTGCTGACTTGGCTTCCACATTGCCCAGATCTCAATCCAATTGAGCTTCTGTAGAATTTGCATGAAAAACAAGTCTGAGCCATGGAGGCACTACCTTGCAATTTACAGGACTTAAAGGGTCTGCTGTTAACATCTTGGTGCCAGACACCTCAGAGGACACCTTCAGAGGTCTTGTGGAGCCCACGCCTGTCAGTTCAGAGCTGTTTTAACTGCATGAGAAGAACCTATACAATTATTAGGCAGGAGGTTTTAATGTTGTAGCTGAACAGAGTATAGTAAAAATAAAAAAAAAATACACATTAGACACAAAATATGATGTAATATGCTTTGGACAAAGGTTAAATCTGTGTTGCATCAACTGGAGCGCCAAACTTGGGGATGCAGTTAATGCTTACTATGACAGAATAATTAGTGAACTATGGAGTATAAAATGGATTTGTTATTATTATTGCATAACATCGTTAAATCACAAATTAATATTAACCACTCTGGTGCTAAATTCATGAAACACAAATTCAGATTCTCTGGCAGGTTTCATAAAATAGTTACCTTTTGCCAATATTTTTTGAAGACCAACACTGATATTCTTTTGTAAATATTAAAATAAAAAATGTTTAACCTATATAATTTTATTAATCAACAGTAGGGCCTCAACATTCATTCACAGATTAAGAACAGCACCACCTTCCAATAACAGCTATTAACAATGCTTAAAAATATATATTTACTAATTTTACTGAAGTTGTTTGTCAAAACAAAACATCCAGTTACGCCAGTAAAGAACTTCTGAAATGAGTTTTAACTCAAGACTTGCCTAAGTAATTAAAAAAAAAATTAATGCTTGAATTTTCCTACTTATAGCTTCTTTTGATTTTCAAATGTTACTTATTTTGTGGCAGCTCTTTAAGGAATTCAATTTGCACTTATAGGTATATTGCTTATACCTAGACGGCCTTATTATTTCAAATCCAAACACACATATGCACTAGTAGAAAAACCACTTACTCGTCTTACATAGCATGTTTGACTATGTATACTGACAATATTGACAAGATTCACTCTCACAACAGCAGCTTATTTAAAGCAGTTTAACACTAAAAATTGTAAATTGGTTCCACCAATTAAAAAAACAATTCCACATGCAAAAGACAGATGGATCAACTACCTCAAGGTCTAAATTACCAAAAAGTGCACTGTGTTACTAATATGCAAGAAACCTCATATCTATACCATTGAGGGTTGTCCCAATACCAAAATTTCAAACTTTGATACAATACTATATAAATACCAACTCTAATACCCAATACAGTATATGATGTAACCCAATAAAATGTATTTAAATAAATTGCAATGTTCTATGCATTAAAATCCTCACACTGAAAAAAATAGAAATTTTAGTCATGAAATAAAAATACTTCAAGCAGTGCAATCTTTTAAATTCTGTGAACAGTAAAAAGTAAACAAGTTTAAACCTGGTCAAAAGCTGGTTTCTCAATCAGTATGAGGAAACTGCAAAATACAGGGATGTCCAATTTAAAACAAAAAAAAACAAAAAAAAACAAAATCATAATTACTGATGTGCTGACAAGTGCTTTCTGTGATACTACTCAAAGGAAAATGCACTGAGCTGGTGCATTCACACAGACCCCATCAATGAAACAGCCATAACAAACAGCCAAATCCAATCAACTTTCACTTTAGTCACCATACCTTAATTCAATTTCTACTGCAATATACAGAGTATATGAGCATACAGAGGAGTAGTGCTACTGTTTATGCAATTAAGTACTGAAAAGTTATACTGCTTTACATTATATAGTAAATTTGATGAAATATAATTTGAAAATAGCAGGTAAATAAAAGAAAGTAATGCAGAACAGCAGCATACTTCACAGCGAAGGTTTAAAAGCAGAATTGGGTGACTGAGCCCTAGTGCTAAAGAGTGTTGCCCCTGAACGAAAAGTGCAGAATAAAACTGGCCCACAGGTAAAAGTAATTGCAGACTCCTGTCTTAATGTGTTAAATGTTTAACTGACAACAAAAAAATTTGGATGTGAGCATCTGTAGGCTTTGCGCCCTAGGAACCAAGCTATCCCAACTATTCATAACATTTCAATAATTATTTACTGCTCTGATGCTGATCTTTACGTCATTACGATGGCAATTGACAAGAAGAATTCAAAATTAATTGCAGAATTCGGTATTTCAGGATTTTGTTCCAACCAGATTCCTAATCAGTGACAACACCTGATAACACTGATCTCATTTAATTAGCTGGTATTATTTTTCTTTTATTCTACATTCAGAAAAGCACAGCAGCATGATTTTAACATCTATAAGACATTTAGAAATATTTCTGTTCTTGCTATAGATTTAAATGCTCAACTCTCTTTTGTTGATTTCATTATACTTTGCACTCTCTCTGTGCAGTTTTTCCCCTTCATTGTATCTTATTAATGACATTAAAAATGAGCAGAGCATATACCCAGGCAAACAACACTGAATCATGAAAGGCTGCAACTACTTTAGCATCAGACCCACTAATTAGTAAATAATTAATTAATTAAACAAACACCTGGAAAAGTAGAATGAAAATCAAGATGAAAATATTGTTAAAAAGAAAAAAATACATCATTCCCATATAAATGCTTGGTACATTTAACATATACTGTATACATGTATATTTTTTTTTACCAAACTTAGTTTTCTAATTTCTATATTGTTCCCAAATCACAGAAATTGGGAAATAACAGTTCACTTAATTAGCCCAGGAGTCCAATTATAAACAGACTAGCCATGTGCGCCCAACTACATTGCGTGTGTTAAAGTTGTCTGTGAAGGGCTCCCTGTTTAAACGCGGCTGCCAGTCGTGAACTGGGCCCTTCGTCGCACAGCATTATGATTTTTTATAAGGGAAATAAAATTAGAAAACAAAACCCTTGGACATTGATTCGATCGGAACGGCCTACTCGGAATCACTGTCCGAATAGTAATTATGTGGTGGTGGAGGAGCATTTCTGCTTCTCTCCGTTCACAGTCCGTCTCGTTTTCATGACGCTGTCGTTTCCTGTCACGATCGCTTCTCAACCTTTCTCCAATCTCGCAGGTTGCTTTGTGGCAATCCAAAGAGTAAGGAAGAAGCAATGCTTCTTTCTTGAACTCCAAACGCCGACTGATGGAAAATCACAGAAGTGTGTCCGACTTATATATTCTGACTGCCGACTCCAAGAATTGGGTGAACATTCGATTTGGACGAAGTGCTGCCAATGACGGTCGATAGAAACACAAAAAACCACAGTCTCGACAACGAAGCAGGTGTCGACGCCAGATCTAAACACAAAGCATGGTGTCGACGCCAGATCTAAACACAAAGAGTGCTATCAACAGTGTTTGTAAACAAAAATAACAACCAAGGTGTTGTGTATTCATCCAGTACAAACAGCACGTAGTCTCCTTTAGTTCAATCCTCTTTAATCACCACACTCCAACCTCATCCAACGATCCTCCCCCTCACTTCCTCTTCTCCTCCATCACTACTGCCCTCTACTGAACACAGCAGGAACACCACACAAGGCAGTGAATTCGCGGAAAAACAAAGATCAAGACCCAAATGAAGATTATATATAAAGATGCTGGTTGGAAAAAAAACCTGCAGCCACAGATGGTCACCACGACCATGGTTGGGAAACACTGCTCTAGACCAGCTCTAGTGTACCGTGGAAAATTATCCAATTTCACTTAATTGGTCTGAAAATTATTATTTATTTACTACAAATAATTTGTCTTCGTTCGTCTATGCGACAGTAACAGGAAGAACAATTAAATACTCTTCTGCTAGGTGGCAGCAGATGGGTATTAATCTTTGTATCTACCTGTTGCCATTCAAACAGTAGAATTAGTGATGCTTCGGCTGTAACAGCAGTGATAACGATAGATAAATATCTGAAAAGAAAAAGTACACAATCCGAACTGAGTCCTGGAGAAAATTGTGACCCAGATGAAGGCCCTAGTATGAGTAGTGGTCAGAAGAAATCAAAAAAGGTGAGCTCAAGACAATACAATGAAAGTTATCTTTCCTTTGGATTTACTTTTACCGGGGAACCAACCGAGCCGATTCCATTATGCTTGGTATGTGGGAAAATGCTGTCCAACACTGCCATGGTTCCTAGCAAACCTAAACGCCATCTCCAAACAAAACAAGAACACAGACTCTTTTATTCAACTTCGTGAACAGACTAAGAAACAGGCAGCTTTAGTGAGGAAAACCACAATGACGAATGAGAGAGATCTCAAAGCTAGCTACCAAGTTGCTGAACTCATCGCCAAATCAAAACAGGCACACACGGTGGCAGAGACATTAATACTACCTGCCTGAAAAATCATTGTAAATGAGATGCTCGGCCCTGGCGCTCTTAAAGAAATAGCCCAAGTCCCTCTCTCAAATAATACAATTGCCAGACTTATTGATGACATGTCTGCAGACATTGAAAGGATCGTTTTGGAAAAGTTTCACGAAAGTGGAAAATTTGCATTGCAACTCGATGAATCTACGGATATCAGCGGACAAGCACAACTTCTGGCAAATGTGCGCTTTGCAGAAGGAGACACTATCAGAGAAAATTTCCTGTTTTGCAAGGAATTGCCAGAAAGAACAACAGAAGAGGAAATTTTTCGAGTTCTATCAAAGTATCTTGAATAAGGAGGACTTAAGTGGAAAAACTGCATAAGTGTTTGCACTGATGGAGCAGCCGCCATGTTTGGGTGCACCAAAGGATTTGTAAGCAGAGTGAAAGAGCAACATTCAGATGTCATTGTGACACATTGTTTTCTGCACCGTGAGGCACTCATTGCCAAGACATTACCAGCAGACCTAGCTCTTGTATTGGACGATGTTGTGCGCATGATAAACTTTGCAAAGACAAGACCTGTAAAAAGTCACGTTTGCATCATTGTGTGAGGAAATGGGAGCGGAGCATAAAGTGCTATTGCTGCATACGGAGGTCCGGTGGTTGTCCCGTGGCAAAGTTTTAGCCCGCGTATATGAAATGCGGGAGGAACTAAAAGTGTTTTTGATAAATGAGAGATGTGATGACGCTAAGTTGCATTCAAGTGATGAGTGGTGTGCAAGACTAGCATGTCTGGCGGATATATTTCAACCTTTCAATGACCTGAACACACGGATGCAAGGCTCGAAATGAAAACCCGTTCACAAGAGCAGATAAAATAAATAGAATTCCTTCAAAGGTGCAGCTCTGGCAACAACATGTGGAAAGTGCCAACCTTGACATGTTCCCACACATTCAGAAATGGCAAGGTATCAACATTGCTGCACTGTGTTAGACAATAGGCAAGCATTTGAAAACTCTTGAACAGAAGTTATCATTTTATTTCCCTTCAATTTCCACTGATTGCCTTGACTGGGTAAGAAACCCGTATAGCTCAACCGCAGTTGGGAAGGACATGACTTTGCAGGAGCAGGAGGAAATAACTGTACTGAGAGAAAATCGTGGTTTAAAGCTGAGCTTTGCTGATCTACCTTTGGAAAGTTTTTGGCTGACTGCTGCCAAGGAGTTCCCCATTCTGGCAAGCAGAGCTATTTCAGCCCTGCTCCCATTTTCCACAACCTACCTATGCGAGCTTGGCTTTTCAAGCATGACTGCTATAAAAACTAAAACAAGAGAGAGACTCAGAGCTGTTGAAGAAGATCTTCATGTATGTCTTTCTTCAGTTCTTGTGTGTATATCAGCGTTGTGTTCAACTAAACAGGCCCAGGTTTCACACTGAGTAAGTAAATTGTGAGTAAATTGAAACTAGAAGATCATAATATTTCAATACATATACTTTTTGTGACATATTTTTTAGGTGGTGCGCCGTGGGATTTTTCTAATCTATAATAATAAAAGGCAAAGCCCTCACTGACTGACTCACTCACTCACTGACTGACTGACTGACTCATCACTAATTCTCCAACTTCCCGTGTAGGTGGAAGGCTGAAATTTGGCAGGCTCATTCCTTACAGCTTACTTACAAAAGTTAGGCAGGTTTCATTTCGAAATTCAAAGCGTAATGGTCATAACTGGAACATATTTTTTGTCCATACACTGTAATGGAGGAGGCGGAGTCACGTATCGCGTCATCACGCCTCCTACGTAATCACGTGAACTAAAAACAATGAAGAGATTTACAGCACGAGTCACACGCGGGAACGAAGGTAAATGACGTTAATTTTTGACTGTCTTTTAATACTGTGTAAGCATACATAACACATGTGCAATTAAACGTGTGCATTTACGGGGTGATTTCTCAGGCTTAAAAGCTCACCTTTTACTAAAAAGGTAAATGCAAAACTATTTTCAATCAGTTTATTGAAACGCTCCCGTTAAGGATTGCAATAACATATTCGCGAGATAAAAGAACGAAGTAGGGGGAAATGGAGGAACAGCCGCAAACAGCGAAGAGCAAAAAATTAATTAAACAATTGAGAACGGAGCGAGTTAAGCATACAAGCATGTTCATAAGGGAAACAAAGCACGGTGTAAAACGTAAGTTTAAATTAAGTTTATAGAAACGCTCCCGCTGCGGATTGCAATAACATATTCGCGAGATAAAAGTTTAATGAGAAGACACGAGGTATAAACGAACCACACGCCGTGGCGCAACGTTAGGGGCAACAGTTTCAACCATTCTATGATCTGCTTCTCGCAACTGAAAGACGGCACATGGCGGATGTTAGCCGACTTGCTGACCGCAACGTTAGGGGCTTCAACTATGGCGCTGACGCCACATCTCAGTGCCAACACTTTGCAGACTGTACTTAAAAGACACGCCCTCCTCACTGGACAGTTAAAAACACCAATCAAACTAACGATGACATCAAGTATTACCCAATCAAAAGTAGGAAAGGAGGCATCTTCATAAAATGCGTGTGGGATGATTTCCATGAGACGCTGCTTTAAAAAAAAAAATGATAAAAAAAATACGGGATAAATCCCATCCAGTATTGATTCAAAACGGGACGCGCAATTTATGTGAATGTATGTATGTATATATCTATGTCTATATATATATATATATGTAGATATGTAAATTTGTATATGTATATATATGTTTATGTGGATGTGTATATACGTATGTATATGTACATATGTGTATATGTAGATATGTATATATATATATATGTATATATATGTTTATGTGTGTGTGTGTGCATATTATATATATAAAAGACAGCAACACTCATAACATATATATATATATATATATATATATATATATATATATATATATATATATATATATATAAAATATATGTGTATATGTATGTGTATATGTATGTATATATATATATATATATATATATATATATATATATATATATATATATATATGACAGCTACACTCATAACAATGACAATTACATTGACAATCATGTTACGTTATTTTTAAAATGTTTCCTTTACTTTTTCATAACCTCTTTAACACACTACTTCTCCGCTGCGAAGCGCGGGTATTTTGCTAGTGTAAAATACGTGCCATCGCTCAAAAAAGGTTGGGAGACACTGCTCTAGACCATCCTCAAGAAACTGTGACACACACACACACACACACACACACACACACACACACACACACACACACACACAGACACATACCCATCATCAAGATATCAATTTTTTCAGTATCAGGGGACCCTAAAACATCAAGGTTCATCGAGAACTGGAGATCAAAATTTTTGACGAATCTAAAGCTTTTGCTCTCCCCCAATAGACGATAGGTTATGGCAGTGGAGGGCACAAAGCAAAACAATTATTACATTCTTATACTAATAAATGCTCGAGTTATTTAGAAACAGGATACCTAATCAAAATTCCATGTGTTGACGTATATTTGTGTTAGTCCTTCAAGTTTCTGACTAAATTGGTTGTGTTAGCTCCTTTAGTTGGTATTGTGCAGAAGCAAATACTTCAAGACAACTCTCTGGCTTCCCTCTTTGACAGTTATGTGTGCTGGTGAAGACTCCAACACTATTGAAGTTGTCATCTTATTAAAACCTGAGAATGGGTAGAAACGGGGCTTCAACTCTACCCATGCTAATTGGTAGCCTATGAGGCTCAATTGCCAAAAGCCAGCTCAAACCAGAAGTACAATCGCAATGTAGGATATAGAATCGATACCATGAGAAATGAGTATTAAACCAATTCAAAACATGCTGCAAATCGATATTTATCAATATTTCAATACAAGTTTAATACCATTTGTGCTCAAATGCTACAATTTTGTATATGCCGATTTCATTGTCGGCAGCATGGAGTGATACAAGGGAAAATAAGAATCTTAAGGCTTAGTTCTGAAATTCATCTGAATTTAAAATATCAAGCAAAAGAATACATTTTAAAGTATGCAAAAAATTAAACAAAATTAAGACAAAATGCTGAAGCCGCGTTGTAAGCTTTAGAATGCAATAGTAATATAAATTGTAAGTCATATAAAAATTCTTATCAAACAGTAAATACTATGAACTAAATGCTTTTTATTTTTATTAAGTGCCCAACAACCTGTTGTTTTGGTGCCACTCAATCAGAGGTGTGTAGTAACAAGTTACATTTACTCCATTACATTTACTTGAGTTAACTTTTTAAAAAAATTGCACTTCTAAGAGTAGTTTTACTGCACCATACTTTTACTTGAGTACATTTGTGAAGAACGCACGCTACTTTTACTCCGCTACATTGGGCAACACTCAAATCGTTCCTTTTTTTCCATTATATACGCTATATTTTTGCCAGAGAGAAGCTGCCAGTGGATCTGCTGTATGACTGTTTCACCAAACAGTCGTAGCAACAATAATCGCATGGCTCAGTTCCACAAATCAGATGTAGCCATGCAGTCACATGACCACACACAAACGGTGGCGGCATAGCGGCACAAACTCCTCACAGACAGCGGACAGGGAAAGAAAGAATACACGAAAAAATGACAGCCAACTCCTGCTGAAGCTTAACCATCATTTCACTGAGTGAAGAACAAGCACGTTTTAACCAAACATGCACAGACACAGACAGTCAAGGTAAAGTGAGACTTCTTGTATGTGCATAAGCTGCCTTGTTCTAATGTTATTTTCTATCAGCTGTGCTATTTGGAGGGCAAGTGAATATGCAGTATTATACTGTCAGGGTACAGTATATTTTGTCACTGTAAGTAATTTGCACTGTTCTAACATACATGTTACCTACTCTAGGTACTGTATTGGCTTCAAAAGCTTTGTTGTGAAAAGCTGAGATTTGGAACTTTGTGTTATTTGTGCATCTTTATTTTGTAAAGATGTTATTTATTTTTACTCATTTTTTATTTTATAATTTGGAAATAGCAGAATTTGCACATTATTTTACATTTTTGTCTGTCTTATTACAACATTTCTAAAAAAATAAATCATTTATTATGATCAGTTACTCAGTACTTGAGTAGTCTTTTCACCAAATACTTTTTTACTCTTACTTGAGTAATTTTTTGGATGACTACTTTTTACTTCTACTTGAGTAATATTATTTTGAAGTAACGCTACTCTTACTTGAAAACAATTTTTGGCTACTCTACCCACCTCTGCACTCAATACAATCCAGCTTTTACAACATAGCAGTAATTTTCTTTCCACAGAGTTTTAACTGCTGCCAGATTTATCTTTGATCATGAAAAAAATAAAACATACTTGACAATGACACTTACTCAGCCAGAGAGAAGAAAAACAAAATGTATTTAACTATCAACAAGATTTTTTGTTCCCTAAAGAAAAATTCACATTTGGAAATAACTATTTTTTTTAAAACAAATTAGAAGGAATCAAGCTTGTTAACAACAAGATTGATTCAATGTCCAGCAACTCAACAGCGTAAAGTTAACACAACCCCACTATAGTTTTCCAATTAATCTCTAAAACAGGGCAATGGAAATCTTCATTTAACCTAACGCACTTTTTTTGTGCATAGAGGAATGTTAAAGCAACACAGCGTACAGGTTATTTCCAAGACTTCAACAAATCAAAAAATAAAAAAAAAAACAAGTGTTAAAAATCAATTAATTAAAGTTACAAAATTTCCACAGTTCTATTCTAAACACATTCTGAATGGTTACATAATACTAATTAATTATTATTCTTCAAAAATACCCTACTTAAAAAATACAGTTAAAAGAAGCAGATGTTAAAAGTATAAAACTGGCGTACAAAACACAACATCCCAAAAACAGTATAAAAAATATTTTTAAAAAAATACAATTAACAATTTTCAATTTACAAAGCATGTAATGTATACTCAATCACAAAATAACATAAGGAAAAATAAAAAGTTAAACTTACTTTCCCTGTTAAACACCGTCAATGTTTAATCATGCCAGCCGAGAATGCAGGAGCCATGGCACCGAGGTTCAGAGAACCTCTATTTTCTAAGCTGAAACTGGGGATCACGTTGTCTGTAAAATTTTAGGGGGAAGGGGGGTCTTTTCTACACCTGAAATGAAAGCAAAATGTAGAGTTAAATAGTGGTTGGTTAAACAGTAATACATGTCACAGCAGCATTCCCCCTGCTGCTGAAGAGGCAAAGAAGCACAACTTCACTGCAATCGACAATAATGACCCCTGTAAACTTATAAATATGCCACAGCGACATTAATTTTAACACACTTTGGTATAAACTTGATATTATATCAATAATGTCCAAATTTTCATGAATAATGACTTTCAATTTTCTTTTCTCTTTAGCATTCATGATCATTGGCTGGATTACTGCAAGATACATCCATATAATTTTCTTACTAGTATATGTTACAGTATTTAAAAATATTGTTTTCAAATACAAACAAGGAGAACACAAAAATCAGAATAATTAAGATCAATTTTGCTCATTATCTTTCAGAGGTGTTTTGATGTTTTACTTTTCAAATTAAAAATGAATCAACACTTCTTGCTGTATCAAAACAATTTTTAGTTTTAATCTTTATATTCAACAATTGTACATTAATGAAATAACCATTTCAAAGCAAGCAACAATGATCGGAGATAGTAATTCTTATAAAAATAAGGGATATTTTTGCTCAAACCTAATAAATTTACACATAAGTGAGAAACCAGGCACTCAAACATGAATGTATGACCATAGTTGACAAGTTTAAGCTATTCAAATGTAAATGTCCACTTAAAAAGACAGTTTATTGATCCCAAGCGAAATTTAAGAATGGCAAATCTAAACTGGTCTTATTAGAATGAACATGAATGGTGGATAAGTTCACCTTTAATGGACAGAATAGACTATAACTCACCATACCAATGTTTTGGAATAAGCAGATACTATTTAAAAAAAACAACAAGAAAAAACGATGAGTGAACTATAGCACCATACTACATCTATTAAGTGAAACCTTAGAAGAATTCGTGCCCTTTTGTTAACCTTCTCTATAATATGAAATGTCAGTGCCTGATTCTGTAGGCCAGTGCAATTTCCATAAACTAGATATAATGGGTGGAAAGTTCAGTAGCAAGGACAGAAAAATTCCATTGTAACACCAAAGGAAATAGCCAACTCCTTCATACCTTTTCCAATGCTATTCTAAAAACAAGGCTAAAATATATAAATAAGTCAGGAAATAATAAATACATGTAACATAATAAACTATAACATCACAAAAACACAATCCGACTTATCCACTGCAATGTTATACTGAAGCTATGTAAATCTGAACAATATTAACTACAAACTAAATCAAAGGGACGTTAAAAAATTCTGTATTTTTGAAATGAAAGTTAGTTTTTCCTAATCATGGCATAGATACAGCTGTCTCAGAAACTTGCATTAAGTAGAGCTGTATTTATAAAATTACATTTAAAAAGCATCTGCCATAGTATAATTCTATAGTTGTAATCAATGGAGCACCTAAAGATAAAGCCTTAAAACACATTAAATATGTCCACTTCAAAGTTGTAAATGTTCTGGTTTCAAAAAAAAAAAAAAAAAAAAAAAAAAAAACAAGCCTTCTGCATTTGAAATATACAGTATATTTTTAAAAATAAAGTTGTGAATTTGTATCACAGATTCTTGTTACTGTCTTAACTGAGGAAAGAATGCAAGTTCTCTTCTCTGTTCACAGTGATTTGTTAACATGAAAACCTCATCTACACAACAGTCCATGTAAAGGGCCTTACTGAATGTCACAAATCATTCAGAAACATGTCTAGCTGTTCAGCACAACACTTAATTTCTCCCTAAAATAATACGTAAAATTTACATATAATGGATGTAAAAATAAAATTAAAACATGGAAGACTCCTTCAAACCTTTCTTTATGACATCCAAAAAGCTTTGAAAATGTACCCTGTTGTACTAAGACATGCACCATCATACTGATAAGGTCAATACACAAACTTACTGCAATCAAAGTTCACAACTTGTTACTTCAGGTTTTATTAAGGGAAATTAAAAAAAAAAAAAGTCTCCAAAATTCCAGGAGAGTTTGTTTCTGGAAAATTGTACCTATCGGTAACACAAATGGTGGCCTCATATGACTAAGTTCACTAGCAGCAGGAGCAGTAACTCTCATGATCTCTAGTTATTTTACATTTTCCACATATGCCTCACCAATCTCCATTTACCATGAGACCCCCCCATAGAAACAGGTTGTACTTGCTACTCACTGTCTCTCTCCAATTCTTTCTCTCTTTTTATATCTTGTTTCAACTTTTAAATTCCTAATTAAGACTACAATTGCAGAATTCAGAAAGCAATTTACAGGCCACCATGCTCCCTGGAAGTGAAACATTAATGTACACGTAATGAAGTGGAAAGGGAAGACTAACTTCTTTAAATATGGTGGAGCCTCACACACAGCCCTAGGTTTTATTTGCAACAAATAAACATGAATACAGGTACTACCCCTTTTCTTTTCTGCCATGAGGCAAATAAAACAGCCCTGTAATTCAGAGGACATGGTGACTAAGGCAGACTGTGAAGTACAACACTACTGGCTCAGTACCCACTACTGACTCATTTTGTGATACTTAGCAAGATGCCTAAAATGTCTGTGCTCAAACTATACCACTGTGAGTAATAAGCCGCTTTGGATAAATGTTTCAGCTGATAAAACAAATACAAAAACACTTCTCGTTTAACAGGATATGTTTATTAAAGACCAAGCGACAACAGTGGCAGCCATAATAATTAATTAGAGCCATTAACAAAGTTTAAATAAAATTACATGGCGGCTGCTGTAAACACAGAACTTAAAGTGATTCAATAAATTAGATTAGATCACTTAGTATGTAAAAAATAATAATCCATAACCACTTCTTACACTATATCTATATATAACGCATTTAGAAAAATAGGTATGTAGAAGGCTATTTTAAAATCTTTCATTTGTTATGGCATTTGTACAGCTATACTTTAAAGTTAATGCTTATTGTCTACTTTGGGTGTTGGAGCAGTACACATAATATCAAATGAATCTACTCACTACTCAAATATATCTATTATGTACATATAGTAATCTGCACGGTATGATTACATAGCTGTTGACTTGATATCAAGACTTCCTCACAATTCTCCTGAACTGAAAAATTGATCAAACTACTTAGACATTATCATGCAGACCATTAAATTAAGTGATTTGTTCAGCTAAATATCATGAATGACATACCAAAGGACATAGAGCATACCAAAGTCTCCGCACACAACATTCATACCTAGTGAATCTCATATTTTCCAAGCCAGCTTTATCCATTATAGAATCGCAGCTGTGCAGGCAATAATAGGATAATCCAAGGACAGCATATACTTCAGTATACTTTTTTTTTAATAACTTTATATTAACTTGTTGCAGATGTTTAAATGATATGATAGCTTCATCTTCAGATAGCTACACAACCACAATTTGGTCATTATATGTGGCTTCCTTAAAATAACAGTTTAAAACATGGTTTGCAAACCTGCTCCCTTTCAAAGAACAAATGTCTCTTGAATATGCAGCTGCATTTAGCTCTGCTGCCAAGTTTTTGACAATGTTGCTATAATTTTTGCTTATTTGGAGAAGCAATTTTTTAAATGCAAAATTCTTTTGTATTTTTGTGATTTTAATTGTGCTTTATTATTAATATCATTAAAAAAGGTATTTCCTGTATAGCTCAACATCACACAAGGAATGCCTCAATGGGCTTTAATGGGCCCTATTTTTTGACGGTCCCCCCCAGCCTCAAATCTCTAAGACGGCAAGAAAAAACTCCCAAAAACACCTTGTAGCAGAAAAAAATAGAATAAATCCTGAGAAGGGCAATTCAGAGAGAGAGAGACCCCCTTCCAAGGTAGGTTGGGCATGCAATGGATGTCACAAAATGGTTAAACACAACACATGAAACAGTATGCAAGCAATCCTCATCACAGAGCTATATGGCTAATCTATCATTGCCACCTCAGAAATACAATAGAACAAAGTACAATTTGTACAGTTCAATAATGAATATAACCATTAAGCAATTTAAACAAACATTAGCCCACAAAAAATTGTAGATATGAAAATATAATGCAATTGGTTATGTGATATTTTCCAAGGACCCAAAAATAACTTCCCCTAGGATTTATGTGGGAAGCACCAAGAGTTACTGTCTTTTTTCAAAGCTGTGGTCTTACTAGCATGTCTTGGTTTATACTTGTCAGGTTATATTGTACAAAATGTTATTTGCCATTTTAATGACTTCTGCACAGTGCTGGACAATGGGAATGTTCTATCAACATAAGTCATTGATTTTTTTTTCAGAGGATGTTATAAATTAAATATTATAATTAAGTTTCCTTTTGCCAGCGTGTGGCATCTTTGCCTAGTTTTAAAGACTGCTCGATTCACTACAAATTATTTTTTTCTATTCCCTCTGCATTCACCAAATCACTCCTACTTTAGTGTCACTTTTCAATTTTACAGGTGTTTTATGCATACCAGAATGAGTATCATTAGCATAAATTAAGAAAAGCTGCCATCAGAGTTTTAAAGTGGCTAGGTAAGTGGTTTATTTGGTTATCTAATCTGAAGTGCAGATTGTTTGTTTAGCAAACAAAACAAATAATTTTAAATTTAAAAAGTATATTTACAAGTGGATAAAAAAGATCAGATTATAAGAACAAAAGAATTTCCTGCCTTGTGGCCAATAATACTAATACTAATTAGCAATACTAATACTCCTCTTTCCAGCGACCCAGAACCTGGCAGATCGGTTTATTTAATGGATGGAAGTGTTAAATGCCTTTCAGAAGACGGCTGCTATAGCTAGAGATGCTTCTTCAACATAATGGAAAAAAGTTAACACCTGCTCAAACTGCTTTAAATACTAAAGGATATGTTTTACACAATAAAAAGGAAGAAACATTTAGAAAAGGTTAGTTTATAAAGAGAGTCCACAGGATATTAAAATTTGATTAAATATTTTACTTCCTTGTACAACAAAGATAAAGAAAATTACACCAGTAAGAAAAAAAAACTATAAATAAAATTAAACAGTGTTTAATTTCTTGTAAATACTGTTTTGAATTAACATTTCTAACAATCACCCTTAAAAAACTAATATATCTGAATTGCTTTATTTAAATTGCTTTGATTGATTAAAGTGGTATTTTAGTATTGTTTCCTGAGCCACTAACTTATTAACTGATGTGGAGTTTGTGTGTAGAAACACAAAATATATATACTAAACTAATGAAAGTGTTCAATTAGCCCAATACTGATACAGCTATATAATAAATTCAAACTCTTAATTCAGAATATTTCATGGTCTTTACAGCTCATTTGTGAAGTTCAATCACAATTATACTAAAATAACAGATAGATAGATAGATAGATAGATAGATAGATAGATAGATAGATAGATAGATAGATAGATAGATAGATAGATAGATAGATAGATAGATAGATAGATAGACACTATTAATCCCAAGGGGAAAGTTTACAGCAATGTGCCAATCTCTCTTTATTACATAAGTCTTGCCAGTCTTTTTATGCATTAAATATTTCAATAGAAACAAATTTAAAGATTTAAGACAGGGGTGGGCAAATTCATTCCTGGAGGGCCGCAGTGGCTGCGGGTTTTTGTTCCAACCCAGTTGCTTAATTAGAAAACAATCCTTGCCAATAATTACATTTCATGGCTTGTTAGTGCTTTAACTCTGCTAAGTTATTCTCATATCCTAGATTTTTTTTTTCCATTCTAAGGATATCATTCAAATACTTTGAAGTGTAAAATGGATGGGTAATTTTCAATCCTTCACTTTCTTCTCTTCTCTTTCCTTCCAAGTATTTAATTAAACCAAATAGTGCATGATAAACACACACAGGTGTAAAGGGAAACAAGCAAAATGGTTAACTGCTGGTTTCTTTTGTCATTTGTATCTTATTGCTAATAAGGAGCAATTAAAAAACAAGAATGCAGCTGTTTAAGACTTAAATAAGCAATAAGGGTTCATAATCTTAACAAGGGAGATAACTAAAATGAAGCAGAAGTGTTTCTAGAGCAATAAGTGCTTCTTATTAAGCAATTGGGTTAGAACAAAAACCTGCAACCACTGCGGCCCTCCAGGAATGAATTTGCCCACCCCTGATTTAAGATATGATGACTAGTATTTCACGAACTACCCGATCCAACTGAAAATGCAGAACTCCACCAGGAATACATAAAGACAAATTTTGGAAACAAGACCAAGACGACAAATGTGAAAATAGTGATGGTATTTCTGTAACTTTTCCACAACGCAGAATGGGCACATAATAAAAGCAGGAAAATAAAAACATCCATTTTCTTGAACATACTTTTTCCAGTATTGGTACGAGGGGAGTCTGAGTGTTACCCAAAAGCATGGGTATACAACATCATCCATATCACAGGGTATACATCAATACAGGCCAAGATTTCAATGACAACAAAGTTGTTCTATAATGTGTTTGTTTTTGTCATCAAACTTAGAAATTAAACCAAAAATCTACCCAGCTGCTACCTACATGCCACTGTGTGATTAAAAAAAAAGCTTAGATAATTCTGCACAGTTTGAGGCTGTGCACATGCTTTAACTGCACACAATTCAGTATCTTAAGAGGAGCCATTTAAGGTGTTTACAAATTAAAATATCACAATTCAATGTGACAAAATTCAATTATAGCTTAAAAAAAAAAAGGTTTATTATCCCTTGAATGGGCTAGTGAAATTATATAAAACACCCCTTTGTGTTCTGTTCTTAACAGAGCAATTTGCAGCAGATCTTATTTTGTTTTTATGCTGAGAAATATGACGTTTGGTTGTATGTACTTTAAGTATCACTTTCTTTTTTCTTTATTTCGCCTTATACAATTTCTTGCATTAGGAATTTGTTAGTTTTCGCATACCCCTTGGGGTCAGAGCGCAGGGTCAGCCATTGTACAGCGTCCCTGGAGCAATTGAAGGTTAAGGGCCTTGCACAAGGGCCCAGCAGAGTAGGATCTCTTTTGGCAGTGACGGGGATTCGAACTGGCAATCTTCGGGATACCAGCACAGATCCTTTACCTCAGAAACCACCACTTTAAAAGGCACAGCTCCAGCTTAAATTGATGCACAAAATAAACCACCTAAAGTAAGTAAAGTAATAAAAAAATCATACTAAAGACAGTGTGTTAACTGTTTAATGTAAGTTAGTTCACATACAGTCATATGAAAATGTTTGGGAACCCCTCTTAATTCTTTGGATTTTTCTTTATCATTGGCTGAGCTTTCAAAGTAGCAACTTCCTTTTAATATATGACATACCTTATGGAAACAGTAGTATTTCAGCAGTGACATTAAGTTTATTGGATTAACAGAAAATATGCAATATGCATCATTACAAAATTAGACAGGTGCATAAATTTGGGCAACCCAACAGAGATATTACATCAATACTTAGTTGAGTGTCCTTTTGCAAATATAACAGCCTCTAGACGCCTTCTATAGCCTTTGATGAGTGTCTGGATTCTGGATGGAGGTATTTTTGACCATCCTTCCATACAAAATCGCTCCACTTCAGTTAAATTTGATGGCTGCCGAGCATGGACAGCCTGCTTCAAATCATCCCATAGATTTTCGATGATATTCAAGTCAGGGGACTGTGACAGCCATTCCAGAACATTGTACTTCTCTCTCTGCATGAATGCCTTTGTAGATTTCGAACTGTGTTTTGGGTCATTGTCTTGTTGGAATATCCAGCCCTGCATAACTTCAACTTTGTGACTGATGCTTGAACATTATCTTGAAGAACTTGTTGATACTGGGTTGAATTAATCGACCCTCGACTTTAACAAGGGCCCCAGTCCCTGAACTAGCCACACAGCCACAGAGCATGATGGAACCTCCACCAAATTTGACAGTAGGTAGCAGGTGTTTTTCTTGGAATGCTGTGTTCTTCTTCCACCATGCAAAGCGCTTTTTATGACGACCAAATAACTCAATTTTTGCCTCATTAGTCCAAAGCACTTTGTTCCAAAATGAATCTGGCTTGTCTAAATGAGCATTTGCATACAACAAGCGACTCTGTTTGTAGCATGAGTACAGAAAGGGCTTCTTTCTCATCACCCTGCCATACAGATGCTCTTTGTGCAAATTGCGCTGAATTGTAGAACGATGTACAGATACACCATCTGCAGCAAGATGTTCTTGCAGGTCTTTGGAGGTGTCTGTGGGTTGTCTGTAACCATTCTCACAATCCTGCGCATATGCCACTCCTGTATTTTTCTTGGCCTGACAGACCTGCGTTTAACAGCAACTGTGCCTGTGGCCTTCCATTTCCTGATTACATTCCTTACAGTTGAAACTGACAGTTTAAACTTCTGAGATAGCTTTTTGTAGCCTTCCCCTAAACCATGGTACTGAACAATCTTTGTTTTCAGATCTTTTGAGAGTTGCTTTGAGGATCCCATGCTGTCATTCTTCAGAGGAGAGTCAAAGGGAAGCACAACTTGCAATTGACCACCTTAAATAGCTTTTCTGAAGATTGGACACACCTGTCTATGAAGTTCAAGGCTTAACGAGCTAATCCAACCAATTTGGTGTTGCAAGTAATCAGTATTGAGCAGTTACATGCATTCAAATCAGCAAAATTACAAGGGTACCCAAATTTTTGCACAGTTGGTTTTTCACATTTGATTTAATTTCATACAACTAAATACTGCTTCATTAAAAATCTTTGTTCGGAAAACACCCCAGTACTCAGATGTTCCTAGGAAATGAGACATACCACTTATCTTTTTTGATGAAAGTAAATTATTATGCAGGCTGAGAGGGGTTCCCAAACTTTTTCATATGACTGCATATTGATAAGCAGAGCATAAATTGTTATATAAACTAATAGCCATAAACGTCAAAACAGAAATAGACTGAAAAGAACATGAGGCACAGAAGAAATCTCTACATCACTCATACATGTCATTTTTACTTTATAACTTGAACCTAACAATTTCTGCTCCCTGTTGCCATGTGGAGTAGCATTTTACACCATTGCACTTACATGATATCCACTTATGTAATGTTATATATATTTACCATATAATGTTACATTTAAATTAATAAAGTAACAATTGAAATTTGATCTTTCTCAGCACAGTCTGCTAGTTTTAACAATTTACAAGTATTGAAAAATTGGAGTTGTGACCCACAAAACATTATGTAATTTTGTTCAATGCCAGAATTCCACTAAAGTAAACCTGAAGTGTTGAAAGGCTAAGAAAAAGTTAAGATGACTACTCTCATTGCTACTGCCAAATTACATAATACCATTGCGCAATGCAATTTAAAGAATTTTATTTTAGTATACCTATAAAGGACATACTAATTATTTCCCTTTACAAAATGTGCAGACAATGGGAAATAATCATAACACATATCCAGAAAATAGCTTTTTCTTTTCCCCACCTAGTAAGTCTCCCCTATATTATAAGCAAATAATGCAATAAATGCACTTCTCTCAAGACAACAGGATCTAAAAATATTTAATAAGAGTGAGTGAGGGAAGAGCACCCATATAATGCATCTCCTTCTCAGGGGCCTCATTTATGAAGGGACTAGCTTTTCTCCCAGTCTAAAGGGGGATGAAATCTAAGTAATAAACGTAGACTCCAGTGTTAATGTTTGCAGTGCGCCATGCAATGTACATGTCTCTGTCTTTTGCCAGTTGGTTTGGGATTCATTAAAGCAGTGTTAATGCTTGTGATGAGCCATCTATTGGAATGACAAATATAGTGCATTTTATTACTACAAATGTTTGTGCTGTGCCATCTCTTGGAATGGCAGAGACATAACAACTGGATAGCCACGCAGATACAGTCATGGCCGAAATTATTGGCACCCCTGGAATTTTCCTTGAAAATGCACCATTTCTCCCAGAAAATTGTTGCAATAACAAAATGTTTTGGTATACATGTTTATTTCCTTTATTTGCATTGGAACAACACAAAAAAACAGAGAAAAAAGCCAAATCTGACATTTCACACAAAACTCAAAAACCGGGCTGGACAAAATTATTGGCACCCTCTACTTAATATTTGGTTGCATGCCCTTTGGAAAAAATAACAAATCAAGTGCTTCCTATAACCATCAACAAGCTTGTTACACCTCTCAACTGAAATTTCCGACCACTCCTCTTTTGCAAACTGCTCAAGGTTTCTCAGATTTGAAGGGCGCCTTCTCCCAACAGCAATTTTGAGATCTCTCCATAAGTGTTCAATCGGATTTAGATCCAGACTCATTGCTGGCCACTTCAGAACTCTCCAGCGCTTTGTCTTCAACCATTTCTGAGTGCTTTTAGGAGGTATGTTTGGGGTCATTGTCCTGCTGGAACACCCATGACCTCTGAAGCAGACCCAGCTTTCTGACACTGGGCCCTACATTGCGCCCCAATATCTTTTGGTAGTCTTCAGATTTCATGATGCCTTGCACACAGTCAAGGCATCCAGTGCCAGAGGCAGCAAAACATCCTCAAAACATCTTAGAACCTCCACCATGTTTGACTGTAGGTACTGTGTTCTTTTCTTCGTAGGCCTCATTCAGTTTTCTGTAAACAGTAGAATGATAAGCTTTACCAAAAAGCTCTACCTTGGTCTCATCTGCCCACAAGACGTTCGCCCAGAAGGATTTTGGCTTCCTCAAGTACATTTTGGCAAACTCCAGTCTGGCTTTTTTATGTTTCTGTGTCAGCAGTGGGGTCTTCCTGGCTCTCCTGCCACAGCATTTCATTTCGTTCAGATGTCGACGGATAGTTTGAGCTGACACTGTTGCACCCTGAGTCTGCAGAACAGCTTGAATATGTTTTGAAGTTGATTGGGGTTGTTTATCCACCATTCAGACTATCCTTCGTGGCAGTCTTTTATCAATTTTTCTCTTCCGTACACGTCCACGGAGATTAGCTACAGTGCCATGTGTTGTGAACTTCATGATTATGTTGCGCACAGTGGACAAAGGAACATGAAGATCTCCGGAGATGGACCTGTAGCCTTGAGATTGTTGATATTTTTCCACAATTTTTGTTCTCAAGTCCTCAAACAATTCTCTGCTCTTCTTTCTGTTCTCCATGCTTAGTGTGGCACACTCAGACACACAACAGAAAGGTCGAGTCAACTTTTCTACATTTTATCTGGCTTCAGGTGTGATTGCTATATTGCCAGCACCTGTTTCTTGCCACAGGTGAGTTCAAACGAGCATCATATGCTTGAAATAAAACGATTTACCCACAATTTTGGAAGGGTGCCAATAATTTTGTCCGGCCCATTTTTGGAGTTCTGTGTGACATGATGTCAGATTTGGCTTTTTTTCCCTCTGTTTTTTGTGTTGTTCCAATGCACATAAAGGAAATAAACATGTATATACAAAAACATTTGTAATTGCAATAATTTTCTGGGAGAAACGGTGCATTTTCTGGGAAAATTCCAGGGTTGCCGATAATTTCGGCCATGACTGTATATCATTTTATTAATATGGATATGATCTTACACAGAAAAAATGGCTTATAAACAATAAGAAAACTCTCCTACACATACAAGCTGAAAAACATGAATAGGATCTTTTCTTTGTGAATGTGCTTGCTCACATTCCCCTAACAACCCAGACAGAAGGCTAATTCAAGATGGCTGAGATTTAATGGAAAATAATAAATTCTGATGTCAAAAGAATGGATACTTTGGGTATGAGTCAATACTAATGTTCCAATAATGTTTAGTCTTTTTTCAGTGTCAGTAGAGTTGAATGACAGTCAGTACTGGACTTACACATGATTGAAAATAGACAAATTACTCCAGAAGGCAAAGTAATATGTGAGAAAAATATGAGTAAGACTTGCATATACTGTAAAAATGGCTCACGGTAAAGAAAAAGCACAGCCTTTACACGTCTCAGAAAGAAAAACAGAAGACATGTCTAGAAATGCTTTGTCTCCAAGACCGGAGAATTTTGGCATGTGATTGACAGAATTGTGCATTTAAAAAAAAAAAAAAAAAAAAACCCAAAACACACACTCAGGCTTTCGTTATTACCCCTTTTATCCCACTACAGAGTTTGTATGCAATGCATGCTTTGTGAGCGCAATAATGTTACTGATGAGATGTTAGTTTTAATCGTTCAAGTTGTAGTGTCAATGTTGTATGAGGAGACAAAATGACGACCTGATGAATCACTTTTTACTAAAATCTCCTATACTGACCCAAGAAAGGAATGGAAAGGCATTTTACATCAAATACATTCAAATGTGTGCTTTTAAGCATCCATCCATTTTCTAACTGCTTTATACAAAACCATCATGCACTTTTATGCATATAGTACTGTGTGCACTGCAGTGCAAACAGCTTTAGCAAATAAATGTATCATATATATATATATTATATTCTTTTACAAAAAAGGGCACAATATTATTCATTTTAATAGTGGAGATACTTTAATTAAAAAAAACAGTTAAATGGGATTTCTGTTTTTGCTGTGGTACTGAGTATAGTGAAATGTCATTCCCAATAACAAACATACACATAATGAAACCAAGTGTTTCAGATTTGACAGGATTCAGTTTATAATTGCTGAAATATTTCCATCATTGAAATTTAAATTCAAACTGAATGTGACAAAAAAAAATGCATTTACTGTGAAATCAGTTTTTGTATGCACAGCCAGCCAGATTTATTAATTCAAAACCACAACAAAACAGTTTGCTAGTCCAGAACAGCTATACAGTAGGGCTGGGAGATATGGACCAAAAATCCTATCTTGATATTTTTTAGCTGGTGATATACGATATATCTCGATATTTTTTCCATCACATAAAGTAATAACAAGGCAGTTATGAGTCAAAGCCATATGTCTCAAATGTCACACAGGCACTTTTATTAACATACAGCTGTAGATGTACATGAGAAATGGCTCAAAAATAACCTATCGGCATATATTAAATAATTATGCTCCTTGAATAAAATAAAATAATGTTCTTTCCTGCATTACAAAAGACTCACAGCTGTGCAATTAAGAAAATGTAAATAGAAAAGATAGAGAGCAAAAATAACAAAAGACCAGCTTGCTCTTTCAAAAGTGGGTTTCCACTTAAGTAGAGAGTTCTATCTTTACCAAAGTGCTTCCTCCTGTGTGTAGTCCTGTACAAACATCTAGACTCTGCAAATAACAGAACATGTGACAACTTTCTTACACAGAGAAACAGCCCAGGTGATGTGGGCATCATCCATACCATCTCCTGTAACACACAAAATAAAAACTTTTTAAATTACTGTCATTTTTATGTAAAGAGGCAGATCACTCAAAGGCAAATTAACAACCGTGTTTAGTAGGGATGTATAAGATTTAACTATGTGTGTAAACTGTGTTGTGTAATGTGTAACCTACAAAAGGATTTAGTTAAACCATTTTGGTAAAATCACTAGCAAATGCAGATGTATATTTCTTAGACCTTTTCAATCTCAAACACTTCTGAATTTAAAATCCATCATTGTCTCTTCTTAAGCAGAGTTTTGGCTCTGGTGGTAAGGATTTGCTGGCAGTCACTGGTTTGAATCCCACAACCGCCAGAACACTTCTTTGGGTACTTGAGCAAGACCCTTAACTGCAATTGCTTCGTCCTGGGTATGACGTTAACCTGCATCTGGCCCTGCATGCGTCCCTCCAACTAGAAAGGAAAACTTGGGTGTTGGTGGCATAATTGGCACTCCAGCCACCATAAAAACCTTCATGCAGCTCCACACGGAGTTGCGTGGTGTTGAGGCATCACCCACTGCGCATCATGTGTGACAGGTGTGATAACGAGCTGTACACAGCGCACGTTCCCCCTCCCTTTCCTGTCTCTTCTCAGCTAGATCTCTCATTCAGTGTCACAATTCTCAGTGTAACACATGCACGCACATACTCCAATAGGACTGATATTTTATGTATCAATTTCATAAGTGATAGCTGTATAAGCTTAAACATTTCAAATAGATTATCTTGTGGTCAAATAGGCACATTTAGCTCTGTAAGTGGTTCTATAAATCTTTTTACTTAACTCTTTAAGGGCAGGCAGAGGGCGAAAAAAAGCTACAAATGTCAATAAAACCATTGCTTGGAGAACTGTTAGACTCGTTGACTTGACATTGAATCCCTGCGTGTGTGTGAGTAGCACAGAGTAAACAACGTTTAGAATGGCATCGACATCGGGCGAGACAGTGAAGCGAGTGTGCAAAGCAAAATACTCAGTGGATGACACTTTGCGTATATTTTATTATTTTGAATTGGACTCTGACTTGTTGGAATATGATTTGGTGCAAGTGATCTGGAAATTGAGATCTGAAACGAAAGTGGTTTGTTTTCGGGGCAGGAGTCTAGGAAGGCTTCACAATTTGGGCTGCAGCATGCATTTTCACACTCTTTTCATACTGCACTTTATGGTGCTGTTGTAAATGGTGGAAAAGATTAGTAGTGCTCAAAGCTTTCGTCGGGACTCGTTTTCTGCATTCTGTACAGAATACATTGTTCTGCTGCTCATATGACACTTTGAACCTGAACCATATCCAAATAATTGGGCCATTGTTTTTCCTTTTACCAACCAGCTCTTCTACGAAGCTTCCTTCGTGTCTTTATCCATTTACATCCTGTCAGTGCCTGCAGAACTTACAGAGTAAGCGGTGGGGGAGGGATGAGTTATGTTCAGAGAGGGAAAGAGGTGGGGCAGGGTGAAGCTGTGCAAGAGACAAACAGGGAGAAGAGAAAGGCGAACTGGTGGCTGTACGAGAATAATTTTAACACAACATAGACTCGATATAAACGATATTGTCTCAATCTACATCTCGTATGAAAATTTCGATATTTTTTTAAAACTCAATATATATCGCCCAGCCACACTATACACTTGTACAAAAATAAAGTGTGATAAAGTCTTTTATACAACTGTACTATACTGCCAAACGGTTGTGTCATATCAACAGAGCTAGTTAATGTACTACAAATTCTACAACAATTGCATTGACTTAAGTGGATTTAAGATCTGGCATTAAACAAATACACAAAACAGGAATTATATTTATACCAGATTACAAGGGGGGACTGGGAGTCACAAAAATTTACCCATTAATATATTCTTGCTGTTAGATTAATAGGAAGTACTTTGATATAGACAATGTGTACTACAAAAATAACAATAATGAAGTTCAACATTTAATGTTGAAACTCTCTACATTTGTTTAATTTAAACAAAATAAGAAAAGGGCAAATGCAAATTTCAGCAGAAAAAAAAAAACATACGTAAACAATAAATGCATCTTCTAATATAAAAAAAAAAAGATGCAAAATGTCAGTTGTTTCCATAGTGAAAGAACCATGCATATTTCCCAGCATTGATTTTTGACATTATGGTTAAATTTCATCTACAAAAATCATAGCAACACTACAGGAGCTCAATCTGCTCCTTTACTTTATATATCTGAATGAGGCATGTTCTGCGCTTAGTGTACACTTTAAACCAAAAACTGATGTGTTTCCCCCCCACATACTGTAAACTGGAACACCCTAGCCTTCTATCAAATAAAATAAATATTTAAAACATCTGTATTTAACACTGTCTATTAGAGAAGAACACAACATGTTAAACAGAAAAACATTTAAACTTAAAACATATTACTGTTTGCATGAAACAGAAAACATTACCAAGTAACATTCCTGTGTTTGTAAGCACATCATTTGAATCCTGCTAAAATGATTACATAGGGTGAAGATATAATAACATTAAACAGAGCACTGTGTGCACTCCTAACCAAACTTAGTGTGGTGCTCTGGACTGCCAAAAAAGACTGCCCCTGCAGCTTAAATTTCCTACCTCTGGTTTACTTAAACTGAGTCAGCACTGAATTATCAAAATTAAAAATAAACAATATTAAATCAGTGTTAAAAACTGCTTCTCAAATTTATATATATATGTATATATATATAACTGTTTATACATATACACACACACACACATATACACACACACAAGAGTAAATAGCGCTGCCAGAACAGAAAGCCTCCAGGGGCCAGGTAAAGCATTGTAATTATTTGTGTCTTCAAAGTATATACAGTGCATCCGGAAAGTATTCACAGTGCATCACTTTTTCCACATTTTATGATGTTACAGCCTTATTCCAAAATGGATTGAATTAATTTTTTTCCTCAGAATTTTACACACAACACCCCATAATGACAACATGAAAAAAGTTTACTTGAGGTTTTTGCAAATTTATTAAAAATAAAAAAACTGAGAAAGAACATTTACATAAGTATTCACAGCCTTTGCCGTGAAGCTCGAAATTGAGCACAGGTGCATCCTGTTTCCCCTGATCATCCTTGAGATGTTTCTGCAGCTTAATTGAAGTCAACCTGTGGTAAATTCAGTTGACTGGACATGATTTGGAAAGGCACACACCTGTCTATACAGTGGTGTGAAAAACTATTTGCCCCCTTCCTGATTTCTTATTCTTTTGCATGTTTATCACACAAAATGTTTCTGATCATCAAACACATTTAACCATTAGTCAAATATAACACAAGTAAACACAAAATGCAGTTTGTAAATGGTGGTTTTTATTATTTAGGGAGAAAAAAAAAATCCAAACCTACATGGCCCTGTGTGAAAAAGTAATTGCCCCCTGAACCTAATAACTGGTTGGGCCACCCTTAGCAGCAATAACTGCAATCAAGCGTTTGTGATAACTTGCAATGAGTCTTTTACAGCGCTCTGGAGGAATTTTGGCCCACTCATCTTTGCAAAATTGTTGTAATTCAGCTTTATTTGAGGGTTTTCTAGCATGAACCGCCTTTTTAAGGTCATGCCATAGCATCTCAATTGGATTCAGGTCAGGACTTTGACTAGGCCACTCCAAAGTCTTCATTTTGTTTTTCTTCAGCCATTCAGAGGTGGATTTGCTGGTGTGTTTTGGGTCATTGTCCTGTTGCAGCACCCAAGATCACTTCAGCTTGAGTTGACGAACAGATGGCCGGACATTCTCCTTCAGGATTTTTTGGTAGACAGTAGAATTCATGGTTCCATCTATCACAGCAAGCCTTCCAGGTCCTGAAGCAGCAAAACAACCCCAGACCATCACACTACCACCACCATATTTTACTGTTGGTATGATGTTCTTTTTCTGAAATGCTGTGTTCCTTTTACGCCAGATGTAACGGGACATTTGCCTTCCAAAAAGTTCAACTTTTGTCTCATCAGTCCACAAGGTATTTTCCCAAAAGTCTTGGCAATCATTGAGATGTTTCTTAGCAAAATTGAGACGAGCCCTAATGTTCTTTTTGCTTAACAGTGGTTTGCGTCTTGGACATCTGCCATGCAGGCCGTTTTTGCCCAGTCTCTTTCTTATGGTGGAGTCGTGAACACTGACCTTAATTGAGGCAAGTGAGGCCTGCAGTTCTTTAGACGTTGTCCTGGGGTCTTTTGTGACCTCTCGGATGAGTCGTCTCTGCGCTCTTGGGGTAATTTTGGTCGGCCGGCCACTCCTGGGAAGTTTCACCACTGTTCCATGTTTTGCCATTTGTGGATAATGGCTCTCACTGTGGTTCGCTGGAGTCCCAAAGCTTTAGAAATGGCTTTATAACCTTTACCAGACTGATAGATCTCAATTACTTCTGTTCTCATTTGTTCCTGAATTTCTTTGGATCTTGGCATGATGTCTAGCTTTTGAGGTGCTTTTGGTCTACTTCTCTGTGTCAGGCAGCTCCTATTTAAGTGATTTCTTGATTGAAACAGGTGTGGCAGTAATCAGGCCTGGGGGTGGCTACGGAAATTGAACTCAGGTGTGATACACCACAGTTAGGTTATTTTTTAACAAGGGGGCAATTACTTTTTCACACAGGGCCATGTAGGTTTGGATTTTTTTTCTCCCTAAATAATAAAAACCATCATTTAAAAACTGCATTTTGTGTTTACTTGTGTTATATTTGACTAATGGTTAAATGTGTTTGATGATCAGAAACATTTTGTGTGACAAACATGCAAAAGAATAAGAAATCAGGAAGGGGCAAATAGTTTTTCACACCACTGTATAAGGTCCCACAGTTGACAGTTAATGTCAGAGCACAAACCAAGCATGAAGTCAAAGGAATTGTCTGTAGACCTCCGAGACAGGATTGTCTCGAGGCACATATCTGGGGAAGGTTACAAAAAAATTTCTGCTGCTTTGAAGGTCCCAATGAGCACAGTGGCCTCCATCATCCGTAAGTGGAAGAAGTTCGAAGGACACCAGGACTCTTCCTAGAGCTGGCCAACCATCTAAACTGAGCGATCGGGGGAGAAGGGCCTTAGTCAGGGAGGAGACAAAGAACCCGATGATCACTCTGTCAGAGCTCCAGAGGTCCTCTGTGGAGAGAGGAGAACCTTCCAGAAGGACAACCATCTCTGCAGCAATCCACCAATCAGGCCTGTATGGTAGAGTGGCCAGACGGAAGCCACTCCTTAGTAAAAAGCACATGGCAGCCCGCCTGGAGTTTGCCAAAAGGCACCTGAAGGACTCTCAGACCACGAGAAAGAAAATTCTCTGGTCTGATGAGACAAAGATTGAACTCTTTGGTGTGAATGCCAGGCATCACGTTTAGAGGAAACCTGGCACCATCCCTACAGTGAAGCATGGTGGTGGCAGCATCATGCTGTGGGGATGTTTTTCAGTGGCAGGAACTGGGAGACTAGTCAGGATAAAGGGAAAGATGACTGCAGCAATGTACAGAGACATCCTGGATGAAAACCTGCTCCAGAGCTCTCTTGACCGCAGACTGGGGCGACGGTTCATCTTTCAGCAGGACAACGACCCTAAGCACACAGCCAAGATATCAAAGGAGAGGCTTCAGGACAACTCTGTGAATGTCCTTGAGTGGCCCAGCCAGAGCCCAGACTTGAATCCGATTGAACATCTCTGGAGAGATCTTAAAATGGCTGTGCACCGATGCTTCCCATCCAACCTGATGGAGCTTGAGAGGTGCTGCAAAGAGAAATGGGCGAAACTGGCCAAGGATAGGTGTGCCAAGCTTGTGGCATCATATTCAACAAGACTTGAGGCTGTAATTGCTGCCAAATGTGCATCGACAAAGTATTGAGCAAAGGCTGTGAATACTTATGTACATGTGATTTCTCAGTTTTTTTATTTTTAATAAATTTGCAAAAACCTCAAGTAAACTTTTTTCACGTTGTCATTATGGGGTGTTGTGTGCAGAATTCTGAGGAAAAAAATGAATTTAATCCATTTTGGAATAAGGCTGTAACATAACAAAAGGTGGAAAAAGTGATGTGCTGTGAATACTTGTTGGATGCACTGTACAACATGGATTTTTATTAAGTCAATTACTGTATAGCCTAGCACTCATACTCTACAACGTTTAGAATTTTCAAGTGTTCACAATCTATGATAAATATAATACAATAGATTGTTGTAGAGAATATTTCAGGAGGAGGAGTGGTCATTTCTTAGGTTCATATACAATACATAAAACACAGAGAGAGAGAGAGAGAGAGAGAGAGAGAGAGATACTTTATTAATCCCAATGGGAAATTCACATTCTCTAGCAGCAGCATACTGATACAATAAATAATATTAAAGAATGATAATAATGCAGGTGAAAAACAGACAATAACTTTGTATAATGTTAAATGTTAACGTTTACCCCCCCGGGTGGAATTGAAGAGTCGCATAGTTTGGGGGAGGAACGATCTCCTCAATCTGTCAGTGGAGCAAGATAGTCCATGTGCAAAGGTTCGCTGATGACACTGCTATCGTGGGCTGCATCAGGAATGGGCTGGAGGAGGAGTATAGGGACCTAATCAAGGACTTTGTTAAATGGTGCAACTCAAACCACCTACAACTGAACACCAGCAAAACCAAGGAGCTGGTGGTGGATTTTAGGAGGCCCAGACCCCTCATAGACCCCGTGATCATCAAAGGTGACTGTGTGCAGATAGTGCAGACCTATAAATATCTGGGAGTGCAGCTGGATGATAAATTACACTGGACTGCCAATACTGATGCGCTGTGCAAGAAAGGACAGAGCCGGCTATACTTCCTTAGAAGGCTGGCGTCCTTCAACATCTGCAATAAGATGCTGCAGATGTTCTATCAGACAGTTGTGGTGAGCGCCCTCTTCTATGCGGTGGTGTGCTGGGGAGGCAGCATTAAGAGGAAAGACGCCTCACGCCTGGACAAACTGGTGAGGAAGGCAGGCTCTATTGTTGGCATGGAGCTGGACAGTTTAACATCTGTGGATAATGCCCCTAAATATATAGGGTAATGTTGCAATCATGTTCATATTCATATTTCAAAATCCTGTATTTTGTTTACAACACATGACACCATAATATTATGCAACAACTAAAACTCAATGTTGAAAAAGGAAAAAGCAGCAGCATGGATTTCAAATGTAAACTATTGTAAAGTAAGCCTAGTTACAATTGATAATAAAAAGAGTGGCTTATCATGATAAAAAGAAAAAATCAATTTTTGATATTACAAAATCAGAATATTTTGGTTTTAAAAGAAAAAATCAATTTTTGATATTACAAAATCAGAATATTTTGGACTAAAACCATGTTGGCCAGGTCTAGGTTTAAGCTTTTCCACTACATTCACATTTGTACTATTTACACACTTACCAAAATATTCTTACTTTATACTTTTTTTTTTTGGACAAAACCTCTCTGCCACAAATACATCCATGACTGACACCACAAAAATTGAACTTGTTTAGGCTTATTGGATGAAGGTGCTCAAAACATAATATTAGGCATTACAGCACACCGATATATTATGTAGTACATATACAATGGTGTTTTGACATATTCAGTACATTCACAGCAAAGTATATAATCATATCCACTGACAAGTCAGAGACCAGAGACCAAAATCAACAGATGTTAACACTAGATGTTCAACCAGCCAACTGATTTACAACTAGCAGAACTACATTAAAAATATGAGCAAACTTCAATATGCAATGAAATTAAGATTACAAAATTCTAGTACAAAGAGAAAAAGATGCTTTTGGGAAACAGATGACTGATAAACAGGCTGTTCCTTTCCCCAATTTACAGCATTTGAGGTATCAATATACAGTTCTGCTTGAAAGTTTGTGAACCCTTTACAATTTTCTAAATTTCTGCATAAATATGACCTAAAACATCATCCGATTTTCACTCAAGTCCTAAAAGCAGATAAAGAGAAACCAGAGACAAAAATATTATACTTGGCCATTTATTTATTGAGGAAAATGATCGACTATTACATATTTGTGAGTGGCAAAAGCTATGTGAACTTCTAGGATTAGCAGTTAGTTTGAAGGTGAAATTAGAGTCAGGTGTTTTCAATCAATGGGATGACAATCAGGTGTGAATGGGCACCCTGTGTTATTTAAAGAACAGGGATCTATCAAAGTCTGCTCTTAACAACACATGTTTGTGGAAGTGTATTATGGCATGAACAAAGGAGATTTCTGAGGACCTCAGAAAAAGAGTTGTTGATGCTCATCAGGCTGGAAAAGGTTACAAAACCATCTCTAAAGAGTTTGGACTCCACCAATCCACAGTCGGACAGATTGTGTACAAATGGAGGAAATTCAAGACCATTGTTACCCTCCCCAGGAGTGGTTGACCAACAAAGATCACTCCAAGAGCAAGGCATGTAATAGTCGGCAAGGTCACAACGGACCCCAGGGTAACTTCTAAGCAACTGTGAAACATGGTGGTGGTAGTATCATGGTTTGAACCGGTTTTGCTGCATCGGGGTCAGGACGGCTTGCCTTCATTGATGGAACAATGAATTCTGAATAATATCAGAGAATTCTAAAGGAAAATGTCAGGACATCTTATCCATGAACTGAATCTCAAGAGAAGGTGGGTCATGCAGCAAGACAACGACCCAAAGCACACAAGTCATCCTACCAAAGGATGGTTAAAGAAGAATAAAGTTAATATTTTGGAATGGCCAAGTCAAAGTCCTGACCTTAATCCAATCGAAATGTTGTGGAAGGACCTGAAGCGAGCAGTTAATGTGAGGAAACCCACCAACATCCCAGAGTTGAAGCTGTTCTATACGGAGGAATGGGCTAAAATTCCTCCAAGCCGGTATGCAGGACTGATCAACAGTTAACAGAAACGTTTAGTTGCAGTTATTGCTGCAAAGGGGGTCACACTAATCATACCGATCGTTTTCCTTAATAAATAAATGACCAAGTATAATATTTTTGTCTCATTTGTTTAACTGGTTTATCTTTATCTACTTTTAGGACTTGAGTGAAAATCAGATGATGTTTAAGGTCATATTTATGCAGAAATATAGAAAATTCTAAAGGGTTCACAAACTTTCAAGCACAACTATACAAGTAATCCTCATTTTCCTGGAAGCCACTTCCCAGTAGCCACTTAAGGTAATATTTTCAATTTAATAAACAGGAGCATTACAAGCAGCAGCAGTCCCTTAAAACATGTATGTTGTATGCACATGACCAGCAGGTCTAAGAAGTAAGTCGAACAAACTAGGAAGGGAATGTTAGAAAATCACCTCTTCAAGCATCAAGATAAGTGATAGCTATAAAAGTTAGTTGGTGTGTCATACTGCTTAAGAGTACAAGTATGCTAATAAGTTGACAGCGTCCTGCATTTCAAACAAGCTGCTACAGTGAATTCCTATTCAAGTCACAAGTGTACTTCTATGTACATGTTGTCTTTTGACCTTTGGTCACAATGTGTTGAAAGGTTTCCATTGTAAGGGAGTTTGTTATATAATTAGTGTTTAACTTTGCGGCTGTCAAAGAATTCTGTAATTTACTCTGACACAATGGTATGCAATATATCTAACAAGCAACTTTCTTTTTTTGTGACTATTACCTTACATTTATATAGTTGTGTCATCACTTAATGCTTTTACGAATCACATCTAAAATGTATTTAACTTGTAAAAGAAAGAAAGAAAGTACAATAAAGGTGCTTAGGCATCTTAAACACTTATTGACACCTCATGAACAATTTTTATATACCAAAAGTAAAACATTAAAAGACAAATTGAATGAGCTTAAAAGATGCAATGTACTGTATTTTTAAAGAAATAAAACATTAAGGGCTGTTTGTGCCACAGGGACCGGCACTTCTCGTCTAAATTAATTCACTCATTCATTAATTTATTCATTTTTAAACCTACTCGACCAGTTTAGGATCACATACAAACACACGTTTTAACACCAGTCTACCTATGTCACTCACATTTTTTTCTTCTATTATGTGGCTTTCATTGTAAAACAGGTATAGGAAATGTTATTTTTCTCAAATGTCAGATATGGAGCTATGGACTGCTTTTTACAATAGCTGAATATTGTTATCCATAAATAAGAATTTGCATTAGTATTTAAGTATATTTACATGCACTGCTATGTCTACATTAGGTTACAGAAAGGCTACTAACTGGGAAAAATATTCAGCTGGATCATCTAGCAGGTTATTTTGACAGTTACACATAAACACTCTTCAGCCAGAATCTGATTGCTCTTTTGTAATGGAGAGGTGCACGCTTCTGCAGAAAACTTTCGTCAGGCCTGTAGAATGACCATTCAAGCTCTAATTACTGTGGATTACCAAGGGCTATTTTAAAGCTAAAAAGTAAATCAACACAAATGGTCCATCTATAAGACTAAGTTATAAGGCTAAATACAGTTCAGCATAGACAATAGGGAATCCATTCCCGGGAGCCCGGGATTCCCAGACATGAAACTGCTGTAATTCCTGGGAAAACGGGAATGACCAAGCTCGCATATATAGCATGTAAAAGTGTAAAAACTGATCAAGAAATAACAGAGTTATAGTTGAAAATAATTAAGGTGGCGCCATTGCTGCAGCTTGCACTTCATCAGACAACAGCTTTGAACAGCAACTTGAAATTGCAATGCGTCAGTCTGTTGCATCCGCATTATCTGTGCCAAGAAACTTGTCATCACAGAATGATGACAAGAAACTGGATGCATCAGTAAAAGCTGAAATGGCGGTGTTTCAGAGCAACGGCAAGAGCGGGCGTGGTTTAGAACAGGTTTAGAACAAGTGTATCAGTATCTGATGATTGTGCCGCGTACTTCAGTGGAGGCAGAGCATGCTTTCTCAGCGGCTGGCATACTTCTGCATGAAGATGTGGTCTCGTATGGAAAACCGCACGCTGGACACGTTAATAATCTATATTACTAAACGAGTTTAATTTATGCACGGCGGACGCGCATGCGCACTGCGTCCCAGAGTCAAACGCAGCGGCTTCCCAGAGTCAGTAGGTGGCGCCCAAACAACACAACCTGTACACAAAATTTGCTCTAATCCACTGTAACAGCAGTCTATGTGGCGTGTTTGAATCACATAACGGTAATTCAGTAACAGAGAAACAAAAATGAGACCGCATGGATAAAAACAATAAACGGAGGCTTCTACAACGCGCTTCACAAACACCAGAAGCAAAGAAGTCACGGCTCCAGAATGAAGGCGCCTACAACGCGCTTCTGAAACACTACATGCAAGAGAGGCACGGATCCAAAATGAAACTGCAGAAGGGCTACAAAGTCATTTAAAAGGTTTAAGACGTTCAGTATTCCAACACAGAAAAAGCCAAAGACAGGAGCGACGGACAGACGCTGAACAATTCCGCAAGTTAGCTGAGAACACATTCTATAATGAGTCCACTGTTCATGAAAATTCATTGGGATTAATGAGTGTCATTTGCAGTCATTGTCATTCACTTAACCTCCTTGAAGAAAACACTGGCAGTACAACTGATGGGTTTACACGTTGTTGTCAAAATGGTCAAGTTAAGCTGCCTCCTTTGGATGAATATCCTGATTATTTACGGAAGCTTTTGACTAACAATGTACCCGAGAGTAGACGCTTTATGGAATGCATTAGATCCTACAATAGTTCATTTGCTTTTGCATCTACCGGGGTAAATATCAAGCCACTACCTGGGAATGGCCCATACTGCTTTCGCGTGTGTGGACACATATTCCATCGAATTGAAACAGTGCACCCTGAGCCATATCACCACCGCAAATTTGCCCAAATGTACGTGTTAGATCTAGATGACGCACTTTATCAACGAATGAACCTTCCTGAAAACAAGCAATGCACAGAGCTGATAATGAGAAATGTAGCTGCAGTCATAAACAATCACCCATTAGCAAACTCTATAAACATGCTACATGAGGTTGAAAAAGAAGCCAATACAAAAGCAGAAGCGGACGGTGTGGCACCAACTAAAATTGCCTTGGTGCTAATAAAGGACAAAGAACAGGATCCGAGACGATACAATGTTCCCATTGTTAATGAAGTGGCAATTGTGTTTCAAAGTAAAGACGGTGAGCCTCCGTTTCACTGCGATATTGTCATGCATTTACGTTCTGATGGAACGGACCAACTTGCTCTAATTCACTGTGCCAGCAGTCAGTGTGGCATATGTGAATCACATAACGGTAATTCAGTATTAAATGTAAGTTGGATTATGTTTCCTAACAGTAAACGACTTCTACCTAACGACACAGCCACAGAACAACAAAGACAAGACCGCATGGATAAAAACAATACACGGAGGCTCCTACAACGCGCTTCAGACACACCAGAAGCAAAGACGTCACGGCTCCACAATGAAAGAGCTCAACTAACGGAAATACAAGACGAGCCTGTATGGATAAACACAATGAACGAACGCGCCCACAATGCCCTTCTGACACAGCAGAGGCAAAGGAGTCACGGCTCCAAATGGAAGGAGCTCAACGATTAGTAATACAAACACGAGCCCGTATGGCTACGACCTGTAAACGAGCCGTATGGATAAAAACAATGAACGAAGGTGCCCACACAAAGACACCGCTGTAGTACAAATATGTTTATTTAATTAAATGAAAACCTTACCATGGCTACGACCTGTGAACTAAACCTGAGGTAAAGTGTGCACGCCAGGTTGTACAGCCGCCCGAACGCGACTGCCCACACCACCACATACAGTGGAACCTCGGTTCACGAACGTCTCAGTACACGTACAACTCGGTTTACGACCAAAAAGTTCGCCAAACTTTTGCCTCGGTTCACGACCACACACTCGGTATACGAACAAGCCAGGTTCCCTTTCGGTTTGTACATGTTCAGTCTATCCCTGTGCATTTCCTGTTAAGCGAGCAAGAGAGAGAGCGACACGTACACACACACACACAGAGGCTGCGCGAGAGACAGAGGCACACACAAAGGCAGCGCGAGACAGAGAGAGCCGCGCACACACAGGAGCACTTGAGAGAGAGGCGCGCCCACACACACAGGAGCGCTCTAAAGAGACACACACGCAAAAGAGAGACGCACGCACACACACACAGGCGCGGGAGAGAGAGGCGCGCGCACACACGCAGGAGCGCGCTAGAGAGACACACACACAGGCGCTCCAGGCTCGCAAAAGAGAGACGCACGCACACACACACAGGCGCGAGAGCGAGCGAGGGACGCATAAGGTAGAGAAGGTTTGTTTTTGTTTTCAGTTCTATTTACAGTGATCGGTTCGTAGCCTGCATTGTTGCAATGTTACTTTTCTTGGTTTATTAAATTACGGATTTTTCAAATGTTCATTTTTTTCCCCTGTGCTTAAAACTCATTAAAAAAAGTGTTTTTAGCGAGCGGTTCCTAGCACTATAGCGCGAACTATTGCAGTGTTAGTTTTCTCTATTGTTAAAGGTTTTCTCAGTGTTATTCAATGTTTTTACATTTATTTTACAATTACGCTGTGCATTCTATGGTATAATTAACTATATTTGTGCTTAAAAACTAAAATATATATATATATATATATATATATATATATATATATATATATATATACATATATATATACATACATACATACATACATACACATACAGTTCGTACGGTCTGGAACGGATTAATTGTATTTACACACAATCCTATGGGAGAAATTGCTTCGGTTCACGACCAACTCGGTTTACGACCAGAGTTTTGGAACAAATTATGGTCGTGAACCGAGGTTCCACTGTATACCAACTTCGTGTAGTGATGTAGTCCTCCATGCCCGGATCTGCCGCCATGGTCAGTTCAGCACACTAATCCGCTGCCGTCAGCAAACGACTTCTCCCTAACGACACAGCCATAGAAAAACAAAAAAGAGACTGCATGCATAAAAACAATAAACGAAGGCGCCTACAACGTGCTTCTGAAACACCAGAACCAGACGAGTCACAGCTCCAAAATGAAACCGCTTTAGTACAAATATGTTTATTTAATTGAATGACATTTCCCAGGACGCACCCACCCTCCATGATATTTCATCCCTCCAAATATCTGAGGAAACAGAAAGTGATTGCCATTCTTGGATTTGTGGTTCTTTCGAGAATCGTGGGCTTGCTGGTAATAATAATAATTCATTACATTTATATAGCGTTTTTCTCAGTACTCAAAGCGCTATCCACACAGGGAGGAACCGGGAAGCGAACCCACAATCTTCCACAGTCTCCTTACTGCAAAGCAGCAGCACTATCACTGCGCAACCTGTGAGGATGTTGTGCTTTCTATGCTCTTATTACCGCAACTAAAGATACATGTACTTCTTTGACAGCATGAACTGCTTGTAGATAAGGTTAGTCTTTTATTTGTGTCAACATATTGCAGTAGTTGTATTAAAAATAAGTGTCATCGTTCTAAAACCGTTCACATGTGAGATGCCCAGGATTCCTGGAAATGAAATGCGGGATTCCCGAATTCCCAGGAATGGATAAACCCGTCCGGGAATGGATTCCCTAATAGACAACAACCCTACAAATTTGCAAAATGCGCAAATTGAGATTTTTATGGACAGAACCGAATTACTGTAGATCCAAATGAAAATAATTATTCTTAATTAAGAGAAACCAATTTATTTTTGAAAAAGGAAAAGGTGATTTGGAGCATTCTAAAGCTATAAATGGTCACGCATATCCTTTTTCTGCTTTTGAGGAGATACAAGTTTAAACAACCATCTGCTTAAGGACATGTCTATTAAAATAACCATTATTACTAATTGCCAGAAAATCAAAGAACAAAATAGTGAATATAGCTGCAATAGGTCAACGTTTTAGAAGTGGACTGAAAAAAACTGGTTAATGACTATATTACAGCAACTATCTCCACATCACATCAACACAAGGAAGTGTCCATTTGGACTAATAAAATAAATACCATAAAATCCTAAGAATGGGCATTAGGTTTCTGAATCAAAGAAACAGAAAAGGATAATAGAAAAGCATCCTAAAACTATGAATAAATATATAGGAGTGGAGGGGATGAAGGCAATAAGAGATGCACTTGGCACAAAGCAGAAACTAAACCTTGTGCTCACTACATTGCATATACAGGCAAACAATCACACATAAGAGGTGAGAAGAAAACATCCTTGTGCAAACAAAGAATGTGGTAGCTCCACACAAATATTGCCTAGGAGAGGATTGATACCAAGAACTTCAAAACTGTGACACTGCATCACCATCCACAAGCACAGAAACAACAAATACTAACATAAAAATGCAGCAATGGCTTTGTTTACGTCCACTTTAATAACCTGGTTATTCACAAATAAATGGTTTCTAAAATACAACATAAACCCTTATCCCAGTTGGAGAAATCAGGTTTTAAGTCTCTGAGAAACCAGGTTAATGCACGTAGATTTCTCCATGTGCATGCTCATTCCATGTAATCACAGCTTGATTAATATCTTATTATCAGAGAGTGTCAGTGAGTTTACTGAGTTGTCCTCAGTTTTGATCATCATATCCTCAGCAAGTGTTAGGTCAGCATGCTCTTTAAAATTCGATAACTGGGGTGTGGCACTTCAATGTGTTTCATCATGGCAGGGCTCTATCACACACTCTGCTTTGTATAAAGTAGAGTTAAACTGTTGTGTGTGCTCTTCCCCATGATGCTGCTACTAGGTATTAGTGGCCATAGCTTATGGAAAATAATAACACAGAATATAAACTAAGTACCTCTTGGGGAAAAACAATTATGATTTGAGCATGCATCTGTCTGTTGATCCAAGCCATGGCAGAAAATAACTGTTGAAGAAACAGAATTACAGAAGCAAAATCAGGATAATAAGCAGAATATACCTTGGCAAACGGGAGAGGTTGTCATAGCACCACCCATCATACACTGCAGCAAAAAATACATCCATGCATCAAGAAAATAGTACCTTTCCTATTTCAAAGCAGACAGACAGATTCAGTAAGGTTTAAGGCTTATTTTTTCACATTTGGATGCTGGTAACCACTAGCTCCATTATAAAACACAAAAGCAGGTTAATTTTTTTAAGTTAAAAAAATATGCATCATTCTGAAATACAATTTCATGTGTCAAAAAAATATATACTATAACTGTGAATAAATAACTCCAACTTGAAAAATACCAAACACATCATTTAACAGGCTTTAACTTTTTTTTCTTTTAATGACTTCGTCACTATGATGCATTGACAGATTACAGACATCTGTTATTTTACATTGTCTGACTAAACTTTCTAAAGTTTACAAAACTGTGCTTTAAGGGAGCACAGAATTCTACTGATTAATGTACATGATTTTAAGACTTAGTCACGGTGCTAACTGGAGCAGTCATATTTGGAAAAGTCATTCCTTGGCTTATGTTGCACTTGACCAATATAATCTCATACTTGCATTTAAAAAGTGGTATTTTTAAGAATTAAATATTTTGCATAGCTAAACACCTACTTGTGCAAAACAGAACAATAATAAATTCTGGAAATACCTAAAACACCCACTACCATTTAAATACAAACAAAATTAACTTTAAAAATAAATGAGTATAAGAGACCATACGCCTGGTCCAAGTTTACTGAACACAGACAGGTGCTTAATGATTTAAGGCTGACCTGTAAAAAGTAAATGTATTCTTGATGTCAAATGCTGCTTAATTATGGCAAAACAGCAATATACTAATTTGTCCACTAAACTCACTGTTTCTGTTTTAATACCATTAGATTGACTATGGTACTTTTGCATAAAAAGTGCAAACTTTTTGGCTTATTATTCAATGACCAAAACATCGTGTATGCTGTTTGGCATTACAGTTTTGTTTCAAAAGAGTGGCATTCACACTCAGACAATGGAAAGCACACTTCATGAAGTAAATGAACTTAAGCAAAAACTATGCCATATAATCAGTTTCATTCTATTAGCTGATTCACATAAGAGCAATATGAATGTCAGTAGCAGTAGTGCACTAGTGTCAAATGGGAACGTTTTTCATGTTTTAGATAAGACATTTAGGATATGATCTATGTCAGTATCCAAGATACGTAATAAAAATGGGTACCTCTAAAGTTAACAGGAGGTTTGACATAGTTCAACCGCAGCAACTGGCTACCTCACAGTAATTGGCTGCTATAACAATTTCCTCCTGGAATTGCCATTATCTGGTGTTTCCGCCTTCTCATTTATTCAAGTGTGTTTCATTTACACACTCTGGGTAAACTACAAACCTTTAAAATGACCTTTTGAATGTACCCTGCAGAAGACTACAATCTTTTCTGGGCCAGCTTTCTGCTTTGCTTCACCCTTCTACAACCAAGTCCACGTCCAGATTAAGACATTCGCTATATTTAAGAGACGCCTTTACCACAGGTGATTTTTTTCTTTCTTTAAACAGTTTAGCTAGCAGAGCACAAAAGCCACCTTTTTCCCTCTACTATAACAACTGGTCTCCCAAGCTTCCGGCCATCCACTGAAGACAGCCAGCTCATTCTTCCTTCCATTGTAGCCTACCCACCTTTGCAAGATAAGAAGGTAGGATGGACAGCTCGAGCGTTTCTTCCCCTGGCCACAGATAAGGCAAGCTGCGCTTCTAATGTAATCACGTGGCATAACGGAATATATAACAGGGAATGTGCCTTGTACGGTTCATTATGAAGCAGGGCAAAGAATATTCTTGAGCTGTTGGTTAGGGACAGGATTGAACTTTGACCCATGCTTTCTCAAACCAGTGTCATTCTGTGATTTTTGTTTTAAGTGCTGAAATAAATTGGATGTGCTTCCACTTTTAACTGCAATCATCCTTTTGCAAAGTTTGCATTTTACTTTAGAATGTTCAATATCCAGATAACCGACTTAACGTTATAGCCTCTCTTTAATAATAATTATAATAATACATTTTAATTATTTGTAGGTGCCTTTCTAAACCCTCAAGGACACCGAACAATAGATAAACACAGATTATAAACAAAACTAAAATACAAAAATTTAAATCAGACAGAGCAGTTGTAATCAAAGTGATAAAGCAGTCTTAAACAAATGAGTTTTAAGTTTAGATTTGAAAAGTGAAAATGATTCAATATTTCTAAGCTCAGATGGTAGTGAGTTCCTGAGCTGGGAAGTAGAACATTCAGTAGTGGTAAGACGGACGAAGGGGACAGTCAAGTGGATGGAGGAAGAGGATCAAAGGGTGCGGGAGGGAATGGCAACATGGAGGAGGTCAGACAGATATGGAGGGACAAGGTTGTGGATAGACTTAAAGTTAACAGAAGAATTTTGTGTTGAATGCGGAACTTAACTGGAAGCCAATGAAGCTGCTGCAAAACGGGAGTGATATGGTGAATAGAGGGGGTTCTAGTAATGATGCGGGCAGCTGAATTCTGGACCAGTTGAAGCTTATAAAGAGATTTGCGAGAAAGATCAAAGAAAAGGGAATTGCAAAAATCCTGACGAGAAGTGACCAGGCTATGAACAAGGATAGCAGTGGTATGGGGAGTGAGGGAGGGGCAAATACGATTAATGTTACGCAAGTGGAAATATGCAGACCGGGAGATGTTATTGATGTGGGACTGAAAGGATAAAGTACTGTCAAGGATGACACCCAGACTCTTAACCTGTGGGGAAGGGGAGACAGAGGAATTATCAATAACAAATGAAAAATGATCAGTTTTGGATAATGTTGATTTTGTACAAATGAGGAGAACCTCAGTTTTGTCACTATTTAATTTAAGAAAATTTGAAGAAAACCAGGATTTAATTTCTGCTATGCAATCAATAAGTGAGGAGGGTGGAAAGGAAGCAGTAGGTTTGCTAGTGAGATAGAGCTGGGTGTCATCAGTGTAACAGTGGAAGCTAATGTTATATTTACGAAAGATAATACCAAGGGGAAGGAGGTAAATAATGAAAAGGAGGGGCACCAGGACAGAGCCCTGGGGCACACCTGAAGTAACAGCGGTGGGTTGGGATGTGAAAGTTTTAAGCTGAATAAACTGAGTGTGGCGTGAGAGGTAGGATCTGAACCAATCTAGTGGAATCAGTTGACAGGTAGATGGCTTAGACTTACAGAGAAGATCTGAGATTTCTGAGAAAGTAGGAAGCTGAAATGAGGAAAATGAGTGAGTTGGTGGGTGAAATTCAAATGAAGTACTGGAGGAATCTGTACCGAGATACTGATGAATCTTCTGGATTTTTTCATTAAAAAAAGGACAAGGGAATTGCAAAAATCAGTTGAGTAAAGGTGAGAAGGTAAATAATCTGGGGGTTGTGTGATATTATTAAGCAGTGAAAACAATGACTTGGTGTTGCCTTCACTGGAAGAAATAATGTGAGTATAATAGTTAGATTTAGTTTGGGCAATACAGTCCTTGTAATAAAGTATATGTTCACAAAGAGACGTACAAAAACCAAAGAGTCCAGCTTTTTTATACAACTGTTCAAGTTGCCAGCCTTTGGCTTTCAAAAGCCGAAGTTCAGGCGTGAACTAGGGAGCAGAAAAGGAGGAAGAAACTGATCTAGTTTTTAATGGAGCGAGAGAGTTAAGAATATCATTAAGTCCAGTGTTATAGTGTGAGACCAGTTCTTCAGGAGTGGATAAATTATGAACATCCATAAAGGAATCAATACTAGAGGAAAGAGGGTCTAAATTAATATTCTTAATATTACGGAAAGACATGAGACGGGAAAGCTTGGTATTGGAAAGTACAAGTTTAACATTGAATGAAATAAGAAAAATGATCAGTTATGGGGAGTTCACCTGCATTACAATTAAGCGGGGTAACTCCAGAACAGCAAATCAAGTCCAAGACATGTCCTTTGGAATGAGTGGGAACATCAGTATGCTGCTGGAATCCAAAACTCTCAAGGCAGGATGTAAAGTCTCTAGTAACAGGGACATTGATATTATCCATATGTATATTGAAATCCCCCAGAAGTATTATGTTTGATGAAACAGTAGGTAAGTGTGTAAGAAAAACAGCAAAGTCATTTAGAAAGTCATTATTTGGTTTAGGGGGGAGGTAAACAGTTGCAATAATAGTAGGAATAGGTCCAGTTAATTGACACACAAGAGATTCAAAAGAACTGAAGGCAGGAACAGATAATGGCAGGACTTTCCACTTCTCACAATACATTAACGCGAGACCTCCTCCCCGGCCAGAGCCACGGGGTTGAGAGATGTAAACAAACCCCAGGGTAGTGGATTTGTTAAGCTGGGAAAAGTCATGAGGTTGTTGCCATGTCTCGGTTAGACAGAAAAAGTCAAACTTTCGATCAGTAAGGAGATCGTGGATGAGAGGCTCCTTGCTCGTAAGTGAGCGGATGTTCAGCAGACTGAAGTTGACAACGGCGTTATTGCATTTAGCAACGGTGTTAGCCGACCGGGCTAGGCTGGCTAACACACTATGATCAGCGACTCTGCCTAAATTACATGAAGGACGTTGAGAACTGGACTAGATAGAGTTTATTATTTTCGAACTGTTAGCTTGGATACTCCGGCGGGACCCGCAGTGGATGTATCTCCAACACAGAAGGAATACGATGTCTGGGTGGAGAATACGATGTCTGGGTGGAGACACAGTCCAGTCAGCAGTGGCTCGGACAGGTGGAAGCACAGTTGGGGAAGCTCGGCAGCTGAATACTGAAACAGTGCTGTCGCAGATAGGATAGCGAGCGATAGGAGGGACCAAACAAACACGAACCAAATAAATATCCTACCGGTCCACATGTTAAGCGAAGATGCAGACAACTCAGATGTCTGGAGAACAAAGCCAGGTAAGTTTCAAAGCGGGGATAGGCCTAAGAATAGTCCATATACAGCAGTCAAGCTTGAAATCAGTCTGGCTTTAAATGATTGAAAAATAAAACTCAACGAATAAATCTGCCCAAAATGAAAATGAAAACAGTTGCTTAGTCCATTAGATTGTAAGTTAATCGTAAAAAAGTTAAAAAAGATAAGAAGTTACCGGCAAGCAGCGGCGACCAGTCACGCCAGCATTCGCTCAACCAGAAACTCCTTGGAATGAGTGCATTCATAGGAGAAATGCCACTCGTCATATTCTTTGCATTACTATTGTATATACCCCTTCCCGAACACGAGGAACAAAAATCACACTGACTCACTGTGCAGCAATCAAAAAGGTACATTTCTACCAACAAAAACAACCATGGAAGCAATAATCAGTAACTATTTACAACCATCTCTATCAGACACTTTGGTCCTTTATGTTCTTTTTTTTTTTTTAAAGCGGCTTTGACTCCTGCTTCAAAGTCACAGCAGTCCACAGGAGCTGGACCCAGTTTTCATTCCCAACCCCTGCCACTTGCAATCTCAGTTGCTGCTTTGTTTCAAGAGTGGAATGATGTTTTGACTGTATACACGTGACCAGCTGATTAACCTAAGGTGTTTGACGGTTTAACTGCATCATTTGGTTATATATATAAAAAAAAAATAATAAAAAAACTGATTTTCATTTTTGAATGATGTACTAAAAAAAAACAAAAAACATACAGATCTATGTCAAAGTATCACTGTGTGTATGTGCACTTCGGTGGATTAGTGGCCAATCCAAACTTGGCCCATGTCGATTGCCTCTAGCTATCCACAATACAGCAAGTTAAAAACACCAATGCTAGAACAAAAAGCCTATAAAAAAAGATCAAACTTCTGATTAATCTCTTGTTCAGTGGGTCAAATAGGTGAAAAGATTGGAGTTAGGTGTCTTTCATTGTTTTACTACAAGAAAAAAAGGGAAAGAAGGTCAGGAAACTTTCCCACTTGGAAAACTATTCTAAATCCAAATACTGTATAGTGTGTTTTTCCTATTACATAGAGAACTGGGAGCAGTAACAGTTAAAGGGACAGAGAATATAGTTGCCAGCTTTATCAAAGCCAGTTCATGGATACTATAAGTCATGTTTAAAATTAAACACATGGCAAGAAAAAAAATGAATGCAGTATACCAAAAAAAGATGCACTACACTTAATCATAGTTATAAAAAAAAAATTAATGTTCAGTACAACAGTGTTAAAATAGCAGAGGAAGGATAACAAAAGATAATAAAATTAAATGATTTTATCTATAGCAATAAAGTCTAAAATTACAAACACTTAAACAAGAGATTAATGCACTGTGCTGCTGTGATTGTGCCAAGTCCACTCTCTTTAAAACTAATCTTGTTCTGAAAGAAAATATTTTTAAACCATACACCCTAATAAAGTAAAATTGGTCATTTTTTATACTGTGCAACAGTGTCAAACACCTAAATACCAGATGAAGGTATTCCTAACTGGACTCGGAAAGCAGCTAATCAAAACCCTTTATTGCATGATAAATACATGTCAGTACCAGAATGAAATCATCTCCAGCATAACAAAAAGAAACAAGTTCATAGCCTTGTGATGTTCCAAAATTCCAGGTCAATAATAAACCTACATTTACTTAACATTTAATTGCACTTTCCAACATCAGAGATGATTGCTAATCTCTAACTACTCTTTGCTTTTAAAAACAATAACCTTTGAACAATTAGTTCAAAATTAAACATAACACTAACAGTGAATGACTTTATGCTGTGCGCAAAAAAAAAAAAAACTGAAAGCAGAATACAGTAATCCCTCCTCCATCGCGGGGGTTGCGTTCCAGAGCCACCCGCGAAATAAGAAAATCCGCGAAGTAGAAACCATATGTTTATATGGTTATTTTTATATTGTCATGCTTGGGTCACAGATTTGCGCAGAAACACAGGAGGTTGTAGAGAGACAGGAACGTTATTCAAACACTGCAAACAAACATTTGTCTCTTTTTCAAAAGTTTAAACTGTGCTCCATGACAAGACAGAGATGACAGTTCTGTCTCACAATTAAAAGAATGCAAACATATCTTCCTCTTCAAAGGAGTGCGTGTCAGGAGCACAGAATGTCACATAGATAGAGAAAACAATTTCTAGCAAACAAATCAATAGGGCTGTTTGGCTTTTAAGTATGCGAAGCACCGCGGCACAAAGCTGTTGAAGGCGGCAGCTCACACCCCCTCCGTCAGGAGCAGACAGAGAGAGAGAGAGAGAGAGACAGAGTTTGTTTTTCAGTCAAAAATCAATACGTGCCCTTCGAGCTTTTAAGTATGCGAAGCACCGTGCAGCATGTCGTTTCAGGAAGCAGCTGCACAAAAGATAGCAACGTGAAGATAATCTTTCAGCATTTTTAGACGAGCGTCCGTATCGTCTAGGTGTGCGAACAGCCCCCCTGCTCAATCCCCATACGTCAGGATCAGAGAAAGTCAGCGCAAGAGAGAGAGAAAAGTAAGCAATCTAGCTTCTGAGCCATCTGCCAATAGCGTCCCTTGTATGAAATCAACAGGGCAAACCAACTGAGGAAGCATGTACCAGAAATTAAAAGACCCATTGTCCGCAGAAATCCACGAACCAGCAAAAAATCCGCGATATATATTTAAATATGCTTACATACAAAATCCGCGATGGAGTGAAGCCGCGAAAGGCGAAGCGCGATATAGCGAGGGATCACTGTATTCACATTGACCAATGTTAAATGATATGATATGCTTCCAAATTGGTTAAGGATAAACTGTAGTTTAATACTGACAATAGTAGCATTAGTTGAAGTGTCTTTAACAAATATGAACATTGCTCATTTTCACTTACTTGAAAAAAGCATTTACAATCCAGGCTGTTGCAAGAGGCGCTGGGACGCATAAACTTGATGCTTATGAACTGCATGCAGCATAAACAAGGCAAACAAACAGCATGCAAGTGGATCTGCTCTCCTCTGCCTTACATTTAATTTACTGGCATGATTACAATTTCGGAGCAGAACTGACAGAATCACACGTTTCATTTAAAAATTCCCACATAATTTAAAAAAAAAATGGAAAAACTCCAGCTGCTCCTTAAAGATAAAATTAAGGTCAAGCAATGAGATTACCAGGTCCCACCCAATCAGGTAGCTGATTTTCTATTTAATTATTAGACGTTCTTGTCATTATCAAGGTAATGCTGAAAGTCAATTCACAATTTTAAAAATCACAACTTGCTGTTTGTACAGGCATTTGTGATACTGTGCAGGAAAGAATGGATCAATGAACAAACTTTCAAATGTAACCAGATTCAGTAAAGAAATCCCCAATGCCTCTTCTGAGCCTAATCCACAGGATTATGAATTTTCACCACCTGCTAAAATATCACTGGCTCTGAACTGAGCTACAGAAGTGATACAGGAAAATCAGAAGTTTTGATCTCTGTAGGCTGATTATTAAGCCACTCAGCTAAAGCTGATAAAATTTGAAACAATTATAACATGAAATATCCTGCCATTTGTACTCACAGTATTATGTTAAGAGTATCTGGTTTGAACACTACATAGCAGATCCAAAAGTTTTCTGCAAAATATGGAGAGACTTACACAAAACACACACAGGTGAGTCGATTAGTTTAAGACAATCAGCATTCAATGAACACTTCCTTCTGATTTTGGTCTCCTCACCCTGACAATAAGGAATGCATCTGTGTAGCATCTTTATTATAGGAAGTCTAAAATCGGTTTATAAACTAGTCATCATCATGAGCCAAAAAAAATCACCTTGATCTCTGAAAACTTGTTCTTGCATAGCCAGACACACTACTGTATAGCCCAACAAAGGTTTGCCGAATTGTGACGATTTGTGCAGTACTGCACATCATATCGCAGTGCCTCTGCCACTTGCAGTATGCCAAGATGAGTGCACAGATGTCTCAGACTGTATCCAACTGGACATCAACGCAATGGCAACTTAAAGATGTTTGTTGTAAGTCAAATGTAAAGAGACCTGTATATAGTGCACATTGATTTTTACTTAGCAAATTGTTGTTTTTGGTCTCAAGTTGATACTTGCTTTCTCTCTTGGATACTTCTTTTATTTGTGACTCTCACAGAGAAACCAACAAAAAATACCATTGCAGTGTTCAAGTTTAAATTCACGGAATTTTCATTTTCTCTGTCATGGTTTCCTGTAACATGGCCAAATTTACATGATGATTACCAGTGGTGGTTTGTAATGTGGGGCAGTATGGCGCTGCCCCCCACAAATATTTTAAACACTATACCTAAATTATGTAATGTGAAAAAATCATGCAATACATTTTTATTTGCACAATGTGCCTGGTGTAGTGCATGTCAACATCCATTAAAAATTGGTTCTGGCTTGTATTTGTTTAATTTCTGTGTGAATAAAAAAAAATCTGTGTGACAACCTTTATTTCTGGAATGAAGGAAGCTGGCCAAATGAAAGTCCATGTAAGTCCTTGATCTTTTGGCAAGCAGAAGAACTGAGGCTGCCCCTTAATTGGTTGCTTTCATATTTTTCTAGGGACACAGCCCCCAGCACCCCCCGGCAACTCCCACATTTATTGGCAGCGAATTAGTATTGTTTTAGGTTTTTGTTTTTTTTTTTAAATGTAATGTGATTGGACATTCACCAATGCACTATGTCACATTGACATCAATGGTTCAGAGTTCACACCCTCCTTTAACGTTACGTAACTACAGATGAACAAGACATGATTTTGATGGCAACTTCAAGTGGAACTTTAGAAATGAAAGAAAATTTGGTTATTTCTTCAAAATAACACCCCTTTAAAAATCGTTCACTTGAAGAAAAAAAGAAGATAAAGGAGCTTGGACCGAACAGACCTGACTTAATAATTCAAGGATGATCTTACACACACAGACTTCTTCCAGCTCGTGTTATGACAAACGAAATTGGCTAACTGGGTGTTGTGAAGATAATGCCTATTTTTGCTTTCCCTGTTTGGTGTTTAATAGTTTTAGTACCAAAGTGGTACACGATCGGGGTGCGAGATCTAAAAAATACAAGCAGCACTAAAGTAGCTACAGTCACCTAGACAATAGCATGAGGCTAAATTGTTTTTGGCTGGCTTAGTATTGCTGAACAGCTAGCTAACTGAAGACTACAGGATTGACATTAGAATGCACAATGATGAGGAGACTAAAACTCAACACATCCTGTCCAGAGCCATAGATGAGATATATATATATGTGTTTGAGGTTAGTAGAAAAGTAGTGTACCTGGAGATGATTTTGGTTACAAAAAGTGTGGCACTACAGAAAAAAGGTTGGAAAACACGGCTCTAGACAATAGTATACATCTAATTGTTTGTTCGTTTTTTTTTTGGGCAGGCTTAATGAAATGACAATTTAATCAGAAAGTAATTAAGACATTTTCAGGCCTGGAGGAAAGATGGGCAAAATTTATGTTTAATGAAATCCAGGTATCCTGACTATAAAGGCAGAATACGATTTAGGTTGGACTTGTCCTATGATTGTAGTACAAGACATATTGAGCACAATAACAGCAGGTAATAGAAGTATGGACGGCCACAAAACAGAAAAAGAATCCGAGATTAGGAGCAAAATACACATTTTCTAAACCCTTTCATCCAGAGAACGCTCGCAGGAATTTTAGAGCCTTTCCCAGCAGGTTTGGATGCAAGGCAGGAAAATTCCCTTGTATGCAATAGGAATTATAAGGCCGGTGTTAAGAAAAACGAGTATGATATTTCAACAATCTTTTTTGAGAGAGAAAAATTGAAAAAGGAGGACAAATATTTTGAAACGCAATTCTGCTACCACAACCAGTAACGGCGCACTGCACGATAACGTGCAGTGAATACACTTGACTTGAGCATTCATAGTTTTGCTCAGAGGATGATGCACTTGCTGCTTCCTGAACAGCTCTTCTTTTCTCCACCCTAGCGGACCCGCTTCTTCTATTCTTTCGTTGGCATCTTTCACATTAAAACTGATTAAGTCAGTGTTTGTGTTGCAATTACTTGGTACGTTTTCTTTAATTTTTTACTTACGTTGGCACTAAGTTGGCACTTAAGTCTTCAATCTGCCTCAAGAATAGGTAGGGGAAGTGACGAAGAAGGTGGTAGGGATGAGAACGGCGCCCGTACGCATGTGCCACCCTGCTGGCTGCTGCCAAGAGTTGATACTACAATAAAATAAAAAATAAACAGAGGAATAACCTTGGAGGTCAATCATTACCCCAGACACGGACAACTGACATCACTAAGTACATGTGTATAAATTTCAGGTCAATAGGTCAAATGGTTTGCGAGCTACAGGTGATTTAAAATCCTAACTGACAAACAGACAGCCACGGTAGAGTATTGTATAAGAAGATATCCGGTATTTTGAGCTGTGAATGTAAACTAAAATAAAAGAAATTAGTAAATGCAGAATTAATACAAAAAACACATCTGCTGGTTTAGGTTTTCACCAGTTGGCAGACTCCCTTCACCTACCTAAGTGTAGCTCAGTACAGGCATTGCCAATTCAGGAATTTTACAAGGTTTGTATTGCTTTATCGTTAAACAACTTTTTTAAAGCAGCAAAAGTTATTGGTCAGCAACAATATGCTGATCTTGTATGTCGACCTAATCAGTCTCTTGATCGGTGCCATTTTATTTTCAAAAAAGATTTCTCCTGTGCGAAGTGGCAGGAGAATTATTGTCAACAAAATGCAGACACCTGAGAAATATACTGAAACGTTACTCACTCATGATTTTTCTGTCCATACGGTAAAGATTTTGCTGACTAGCACATTCCTACTCCAGGCATTTGGATTACATCTTGATATACAAGAAGTGCAAAGAAATGCAGCAGCTCATCATAACAGACATCAGACTCATGCAGCCTGTAATTTAGTTTAGTGTGTCCTGCAAGATTAGTTGATGTGTACATGCTGTATCTTGGGCTCAGTCAAAATTAACGTTAACATGACATCATTTATGAACAGACAGATTCTGTAAGGGATTATCTGTATCTAATACTTCTCTCGAGCCCTGGAGATCCAGTGAACGGCAGTTTTGAAAGTTACCAAGCACATTCAAAGCAAAATCATTACCTTAGTATGCTTCACTAACACTTGAACCAGAATCTATCATACTGTTACTATCGGCTCCTGAAGAACTGTCACTATTATCACACAGTAAATCTCATTCTATTTCACACTTTACACTCTCGTATTCAGCTTGCTCTGTCACCATAAATGCTGAATAAACACCTTCCCTCCATCACCAGCCACCATTCACTGGATGATTATATGCAGGTGGTTCATGGTGGATGACTTTCTGTTTTAGAGTTAAAAGTTACAAGGGTCAAATGCTAATGCCAAAAATATTTATTCAAAAACTAAATATGAACATCTATAGGAGACGTTATGGGACGGTGGATGTTACATACTGAAGTTTTAGAGCACAGCAGAAATGGGAAAGTTGGCATCAGATTGGGCAGCAAGGTTGAAAGGGTATAATACATTTTAGCCTGGATTTGTGCTATGGGTCTGGTATTGGACAGGTCAAGATGTGCATTGTCACCATGATAAGGACCGCAAGAGCATGTGGAATGACCACATAGAGATAGATATGAAAGGTACAATTAGACAGACAGACAGATAGATGTGAAAGGTCATCTATAATAGATAGGTGCTGCTTCAGTTTGTTCCCCCAAAAGCTGCACCCCTGCCCAAATTTTTTTCACCAGCCTCCACTGATGATTACAGTGCAAATATTCAAAACCACCACTTTTAAAGCCAAACATGATAAATGGAGGGAGGTAATGGGGAGTGGCTAAAATCGCCTGCAAAAACGCAGCATTTTAAGTTGATTTGAAACTTTCACTATGTCCCATGCCAGGTTCCTTTATAAGTACAGTTTTACAAATACAATATTTCTGTGTATGTATGCTGATTTTGCCTTTCCAGCCATCAATCTGGTTCAGGCTTTAGAAGACTGGAGCGGCTGCACCAACTTTTATACAATCTCATGATAATCTCTGCTCTCACTCATGAAAAAGATGCAAATGGCACCTGGGTTCTACCCTTGGGACAGCTGCTCCTTTAGAAAGCATACCAGTCTTATCCAGGAAGGGACTTTGAACACAGGTTTTGAGGTGCTAATTCTCATACCACACTCAGCTGCAACATGTTCTATTGCAAACTGGAGATGAAAGTCTGATGATTCCAAGAGGATATCATCCATAGCAAAGGGTTCTGTCTGTTCTGTTAAGACTCCCAAACTGGATATCCTCCAAAAACTGCCCATACCTTGCTAAGCTGTCTATGAAAATCATGAACAGGGAAGGAGGCAAGACATAATATTGGTATAAGCCAGTGGTCAGCGAACCGGGGTAACTTACCCCAAATGGGGTAAAAACAAAAATCTCAGGGGTAACGGAGACTCATTTAACCTAAATAAAAATTATATACATTATAAAAAATTAAATTAAATGTGAAAACATTATTTTAGTAATTTAAACTTCTACACGACCGCTGAAACTAGCTTAGTACAGTCATCCCTCACTGCGCGGCACAGGCATACACATGATACATTTGCATATTCCGCCGTCCGATTTTGTAACTGCATGAACAGTGTACGGGAGCGTAGCAAGGTGTTCGAGTACGGATATGGTCACACGTGTTGCTGATATACGTATGCCATTCTAACCTAGTCGTTTTGCACACCTATGTAATATTTGTGGTTAAAATGTTGACGAACAAGGTAACAATGTTTAATCAACAAAAGTTAAACTATTAATATCTTTTTGGATGACAACTGCTGCAAAAGCTTTCAATAATCGCACATGAAGAGGTGGTCAAAAGATTTTTGCCTTTCACAACAACTTATCTTTGCGAACAAGGGCTTTCCACATTAATGAATATTAAAACAAAGCAAAGAAATCTGAATTGCGAAAACGATATTCAAATCGCGCTTACCTCCAAAACTCAATTTTTAATCTCATTGTTTCAGAAATGAAACAATATCATTTCTCAAAATGTCTGTGAATTGCATTTTTTTGTTCACTACCTTGTTTTGTTAATTTTGTTACTTATTAAATATTTTGTTTATTTTCACTTTAGCAGAGAGTTCTTTTTTTATATTTATTTATTTATTCTTTAATATTTCATATTGGTGCAATAAAATATTTTAATTTTGAACAGATGTTGTTTTTTTCCCTTTCAAATCCCAGGGGTAATGTTAGAAAAACCAAATAAATTTTGGGGTAACTGCTAAAAAAGTTCACCGACCCCTGGTATAAGCCAATTGAATGTTCCTGATAAATTTTGGGGTAACTGCTAAAAAAGTTCACCGACCCCTGGTATAAGCCAATTGAATGTTCCTGACTTAATACCAAACATACAAACTCTCACTCTGCAAATACAGACATGGAGGAGATAACAGAGAAACACTTTTCCTTTTATGTTCCCTTCATATTATTTTATTTATTACCTAAAATGTATGATTTATTATATTTCCTTTTCCTTTTATACAGTGGGGCAAAAAAGTATTTAGTCAGCCACCAATTGTGCAAGTTTTCCCACTTAAAAAGATGAGCGAGGCCTGTAATTTTCATCATAGGTATACCTCAACTATGAGAGACAAAATGAGAAAAAAAAATATCCAGAAAAATCACATTGTCTGATTTTTGAAGAATTTATTTGCACATTATGGTGGAAAAAAAGTATTTGGTCAATAACAAAAGTTCATCTCAATACTTTGACCTCTGTCATTGCCAACAAAGGGTATATAACAAACGTTTTCTGTACGTCTTCACAAGGTTTTCACACACTGTTGCTGGTATTTTGGCCCATTCCTCCATGCAGATCTCCTCTAGAGCAGTGATGTTTTGGGGCTGTCGATGGGCAACACGGACTTTCAACTCCCTCCAAAGATTTTCTATGGGGTTGAGATCTGGAGATTGGCTAGGCAACTCTAGGACCTTGAAATGCTTCTTACGAAGCCACTCCTTCGTTACCCGGGCGGTGTGTTTGGGATCATCGTCATGCTGAAAGACCCAGCCACATTTCATCTTCAATGACTTTGCTGATGGAAGGAGGTTTTCACTCAAAATCTGACGATACATGGCCCCATTCATTCTTTCCTTTACACGGATCAGTCGTCCTGGTCCCTTTGCAGAAAAACAGCCCCAAAGCATGATGTTTCCACCCCCATGCTTTACAGTAGGTATGGTATTCTTTGGATGCAACTCAGTATTTTTTCTCCTCCAAACACGATGAGTAGAGTTTTTTTCATCTGACCATATGACATTCTCCCAATCCTCTTCTGGATCATCCAAATGCTCTCTAGCAAACTTCAGACGGGCCTGCACATGTACTGGCTTAAGCAGGGGGACATGTCTGGCACTGCAGGATTCGAGTCCCTGGCGGCGTTGTGTGTTACTGATGGTAGCCTTTGTTACTTTGGTCCCAGCTCTCTGCAGGTCATTCACTAGGTCCCCCCCGTGTGATTCTGGGATTTTTGCTCACCGTTCTTGTGATCATTTTGACCCCACGGGGTGAGATCTTGCGTGGAGCCCCAGATCGAGGGAGATTATCAGTGGTCTTGTATGTCTTCCATTTTCCAATAATTGCTCCCACAGTTGATTTCTTCACACCAAGCTGCTTACCTATTGCAGATTCAGTCTTCCCAGCCTGGTGCAGGTCTACAATTTTGTTTCTGGTGTCCTTTGACAGCTCTTTGGTCTTGGCCATAGTGGAGTTTGGAGTGTGACTGTTTGAGGTTGTGGACAGGTGTCTTTTATATTGATAACGAGTTCAAACAGGTGCCATTAATACAGGTAATAAGTGGAGGACAGAGAAGCCTCTTACAGAAGTTACAGGTCTGTGAGAGCCAGAAACCTTGCTTGTTTGTAGGTGACCAAATACTTATTTTCCACCATAATTTGCAAATAAATTCTTTAAAATCAGACAATGTGATTTTCTGGATTTTTTTTCTCATTTTGTCTCTCATAGTTGAGGTATACCTATGATGAAAATTACAGGCCTCTCTCATCTTTTTAAGTGGGAGAACTTGCATAATTGGTGGCTGACTAAATACTTTTTTGCCCCACTGTATTAACTGAAAAATAAGTAAAGGGAGTTTGCACAGCCAGAAAAATATTAAACATGCAAGAAACTGGTTGTAAGACTTCAGTTTGATATGTTCACTCAATAGTATGCTTTTTATTTCAGCAGTTTTACCGGAATTAAAATGATCTTTTCCAATACAGAATCCAAAAACATTATATACAATACACAAGAAACAGACAGGAATGCAACCACTTTAAATATTTTATAGGTAGTGCTGCTTGACAGTTTGCAGCTGTTACAAGGCTCTCTACATTTGACAATATTGACCCTGCTAACCTATGAAAGATGTGAAATCTGTAAATATAGTGCAGTTCATAAACCTGTCAGGTTTTCTCATGGCATTTTAATAGTTCATTTTCACATCTTGCCTCATACCCAATCACCCAATTCCCCCACCCCCCCACCCCAAAGTCATTCTATTTTACTTTAAATTGCTCTTCTGCAGTTCCAAAGGCAATGGCCAAAGGGAGAACTTTTTGTACATGCACGGGCATATAGTGATTGCTCTTGGTAGGAAGTTGATTGCTGATACTACTTGCAGTTCAGAGATAGAACACTGGTAAAATCTAAACTGAATCAGAATCAAAGCATGCAAATGCTCTGGGAATCCATCAGACTTACAATAGGTACCCTGCTTTTCCCATTTTAGGAATAAGAATTAATATAGATGTAGTTAAAACAAAAAAAGCCACAGATTTATAGTGTTATGTTTGTTCATGCTTGACAGAAAAATAATTCAACAATAAGCCCATCATATTTTCAAGTTGAAGTGAAAAACACAAAGAGAAAAACACAATTAAATAATAAATATTCAAGTTTTTTCACTTTCATATTAGTTCACTACAGGACTCAGCTATTCTCACTTTTACTAAAGCAATGGATAGTAGGATATTGTGCAAACTCCATATGGACTACTCTTGCATTCAGATTCTAATTAGGGCTGTTAAAATTAGCCAAAAAATAATGTTTGAATTTTTAAAAATAAAAATATTCAAATGTTTTCAAACTTACATGTATATTTGATGTGCTTTTGTTTTATTTGATGATTGCACTGGTGGCCCTATCAAAACAAACACAAACCGCAAAAAACAATAATCCTAGTGGTACTTAGGAATCTTACTTAAATATAAGAGACAACAAAATTCTGAGAAACTTCACTGCCATTTTTTTCTGGGTAGGATGGCTGGGTACAAAACTCCTCCTTGGGACAGTGAGCCATAAAAGCATCCATGAAAAAGAGCTGAAAATCCATATAAATACCCTGCCACCCTAATTCATTGCTTCAGTATTATTTTTTTTTTCTTTTAATTCATACAGCTGCAAATCTGTAATTATAACACTGTTGCACAGGCCCGCTTGCAACATTCAGCTGGAATCCTGTGGTGCAAACTTGTGATTTGTGATGCTGCCAAACAGGCACAGGCAGATCTGTTTTAGAATAGGAGGAATGACATTTACTTAGGTAGTAAGAAAGCAACACGGTGAGAGCAGTGAGCAAAGTAAAATAGTAAGCAAGAGGAGAGAAGGTCAAAGGTGGTCTTAATTATTTCTGAAGTGTTCAACGGCAGGGTAACATTAATATCATGACATTCATAATAAAAAGCCAGTTGTTAAATGTGGACTCATCCTTAAAATTGGGATTGTCACAGTATTAAGTCAGTGTCTGCACAATCTGCCTCCTTTTTTCTCTTTTACAGATGCTGCAATATTTTAATTAAGTTGTCCTACATATTTTAAATTAAACCTCATTGATTTTAGGCATTATGTGTCAAACCAGCAGCTATGTAAGACGAAGTCTAATTGTGGAAGAAGGTGTGTTGTGTGACAAGGCTCTTTCAAGTGTGTTTTAAAGCAATTTAATAATTTCTGTCATTCCAACTTGCCTTTTATTTGCTATAAAAAGAAGGTCTCGGTATTAAACAATAGGCAGGGATCTCAGATTTAAGAGTGAATGGGACAGAACTAGAGGAAAAATAAAACTTTTAGAGCAAAGAAGAAGTGTTAAGAAAAACTGCTCTGAATACACTGAGTGCAAAACAGTGAGACAGAAAAAAAGCTAAGTTGTCAAGGGGTCTGGCTGTAAGTTTTATTAATGAAGAAAAGTTAACCATTCAAAATTATGAAAAGGCAGATCATGAAAGTGAAAGGCAAAAATGGATTAGTAAAATACTGCAGCTTTGAATAGTGAGTCTGAAATAATGCAATACCAAAATTAGTGCAGGCAAAAAAAAACATTGTTTTACAATCGAATGTGAGCTTTTGCCTTTGAACAAGATTTTTTCTTAAATAAATTCGAATCATATTCGAAAAGAGAAGCTCGATCCATCAGCCCTATTTCTAAACCACAAGTCTGGAACAACATGGCAGCAGCTCTAACCACCATGCTTTTCAATTTCCATAATTTTTACTCTTTACCTGATGTGCATAGTTTTAGTGCGTATATACAAAATATTGTGTGTGTGTGTGTGTGTGTATATTTTATATTATATATATATATATATATATATATATATATATATATATATATATAAAACTCACTTTATTAAGTACACTTATTCAACTGCTTGTTAATGAGTCAATCACATGGCAGCATCCCAATGAAAATGGGCAAGTACACATTGTCAACATAATCTGCTGAAGTTCAAACTGAGCATCAGAATGTGGAAGAAAGGTGATTTAAGTGATTTTGAATGTTTCATGGTTGTTGGTGCCAAACGGGCTGCTCCAAGTATTTCAGAAACTACTAGGATTTTCAAACACAATTATCTCTAGGACTTATAGAGAATGGTCCAAAAAAGGGAAAATATCCAGTGAACGACAGTTGTCTGGGCAAAAATGTCTTGTTGATGCCAGAGGTCAGAGGAGAATGACCATACAGATCTGAGCTGATAGAAAGGCAACAGTAACTCAAATACCCACTTGTTACAAACCGAGGTGTGCAGAGGAGGATCTCTGAAAGCATAACATGTTGAACCTTGAACCAGATGGGCTACAGGAGCAGGAGACCACACTAGGTGCCACTCCTGTAAGCTAAGATGAGACAATTTGCACGGCTCACCAAAATTGGACAATAGAAGACAGGAAAAAAATTTGCCTGGTCTGAGGAGTGTCAATTTTTCTGTTGCAACATTCGGACGGTAGGGTCAGAATTTGGCATCAACAACATGAAAGTAAGGATCCATTATGCCTTGTATCAATGGTTCAAGCCAGTGGTGGTGGTGGTTTAATGATGTGGGGGATATTTTCTTGGCACACTTTGGGCCCCTAAGTACCAACTGAGCATAATTTAAATGCCACAGCCTACCTGAGTATTGTTGCTGACCATGTTCATCCCTTTTAAGATCGCAGTGTACCCACCTTCTAATGGCTACTTCCAGCAGGATAATGTGTCATGTCACAAAGCTCAGATCATCTCTAACTGGTTTCTTGAACAAGACAATGAGTTCACTGTACCCAAATGGCCTTCACAGTCACCAGATCTCAATCCAATAGAGCTTGGGATGTGGTGGAATGGGAGATTTACATCATGGATGTGCAGCCAACAAATCTGCAGCAACTGTGTGATGCTATCATGTCAATACGGACCAAAATCCCTGGGGAATGTTTCCAAGACTTTGTTGAATCTATGCCACAAAGATTTATGGCAGTTGTGAAGTAAATGGAGTTCCAACCCAGTACTGGCAAATAAATAAACACAGGTGATGGTCATAAAATTAGAATATCATGACAAAGTTGATTTCAGTAATTCCATTCAAAAAGTGAAACTTCTTTTTGAAGTTGTCTTATGTATACCGCTGGGCAAGAACTGCATGGAATGCTATAAACTGTGTTTCGTGTTTCTGCTGTTGATTTCTTGTTTTTAACATTAAAGAGGACCGTGCGCAAATTGTTCGTGGGTTTGTGTGCAATTCTGACGCCTGACTTGGCCAGGGTGCATGCTGCACCTTCAGACACCTTGTGGTGATAAGGGAGTGAGTGCCAGGTGTGGTGGGCGTTCTGATTCAAGTCGATGGTTTGCTGAGTTTTTTGGCGTCTTCTGTGTAAGCTCTGATTAATGAATGTTTTTGAGTATCCGTTTGAAGTGAAAAGATGGAAGAGATAGCGTCTCTCATTCATTTTTGTCTCCTTCATATTACAATGGGTGTGGATTCTTCTGAATAGAGTTTTAACACAGCTCCGTTTATGAGATACCGGTGGTTGCTGGCGAAGTGTAATATCTTGTCTATATACAGGTGCTGGTCATAAAATTAGAATATCATGACAAAGTTGATTTATTTCAGTAATTCCATTCAAAAAGTGAAACTTGTATATTAGATTCATTCATTACACACAGACTGATGTATTTCAAATGTTTATTTCTTTTAATGTTGATGATTATAACTGACAACTAATGAAAGTCCCAAATTCAGTATCTCGGAAAATTAGAATATCAATTAAGACCAATGCAAAAAAAGGATTTTTAGAAATGATGGCCAACTGAAAGGTATGAACATGAAAAGTATGAGCACGTACAGCACTCAATATTTAGTTGGGGCTCCTTTGGCCTGGATTACTGCAGCAATGCTGCGTGGCATGGAGTCGATCAGTCTGTGGCACTGCTCAGGTGTTATGAGAGTCCATGTTTCTCTGATAGTGGCCTTCAGCTCTTCTGAATTGTTGGGTCTGGTGTATTGCATCTTCCTCTTCACAATACCCCATAGATTTTCTATGGGGTTAAGGTCAGGCAAGTTTGCTGGCCAATCAAGAACAGGGGTACCATGGTCCTTAAACCAGGTACTGGTAGCTTTGGCACTGTGTGCAGGTGCCAGGTCCTGTTGGAAAATGAAATCTGCATCTCCATAAAGCAGCAGGAAGCATGAAGTGCTCCAAAACTTCCTGGTAGATGGCTGCGTTGACCTTGGACTTCAGAAAACAGAATGAACCAACACCAGCAGATGACATGGCACCCTAAACCATCACTGACTATGGAAACTTTACACTGGACCTCACACATCGTGGATTCTGTGCCTCTCCTCTCTTCCTCCAGACTCTGGGACCTTGATTTCCAAAGGAAATGCAAAATTTACTTTCATCAGAGAACATAACTTTGGACCACTCAGCAGCAGTCCAGTCCTTTTTGTCTTTAGCCCAGGCGAGACGCTTCTGATGCTGTCTCTTGTTCAAGAGTGGCTTGACACAAGGAATGCGACAGCTGAAACCCATGTCTTGCATATGTCTGTGCGTGGTGGTTCCTGAAGCACTGACTCCAGCTGCAGTCCGCTCTTTGTGAATCTCCCCCACATTTTTGAATGGGTTTTGTTTCACAATCCTCTCCAGGTTGCGGTTATCCCTATTGCTTGTACATTTTTTTCTACCACATCTTGTCCTTCCCTTCGCCTCTCTATTAATGTGCTTGGACACAGAGCTCTGTGAACAGCCAGCCTCTTTAGCAATTACCTTTTGTGTCTTGCCCTCCTTGTGCAAGGTGTCAATGGTCGTCTTTTGGACAACTGTCAAGTCAGCAGTCTTCCCCATGATTGTGTAGCCTACAGAACTAGACTGAGAGACCATTTAAAGGCTTTTGCAGGTGTTCTGAGTTAATTAGCTGATTAGAGTGTGGCACCAGGTGTCTTCAATATTGAACCTTTTCACAATATTCTAATTTTCCAAGATACTGAATTTGGGACTTTCATTAGTTGTCAGTTATAATCATCAACATTAAAAGAAATAAACATTTGAAATACATCAGTCTGTGTGTAATGAATGAATCTAATATACAAGTTTCACTTTTTGAATGGAATTACTGAAATAAATCAACTTTGTCATGATATTCTAATTTTATGACCAGCACCTGTATATAGACAAGATATTACACTTCGCCAGCAACCACCGGTATCTCATAAACGGAGCTGTGTTAAAACTCTATTCAGAAGAATCCACACCCATTGTAATACAAAGGAGACAAAAATTAATGAGAGACGCTATCTCTTCCATCTTTTCACTTCAAACGGATACTCAAAAACATTCATTAATCAGAGCTTACACAGAAGACGCCAAAAAACTCAGCAAACCATCGACTTGAATCAGAACGCCCACCACACCTGGCACTCACTCCCTTATCACCACAAGGTGTCTGAAGGTGCAGCACGCACCCTGGCCAAGTCAGGCGTCAGAATTGCACACAAACCCACGAACAATTTGCGCACGGTCCTCTTTAATGTTAAAAACAAGAAATCAACAGCAGAAACACGAAACACAGTTTATAGCATTCCATGCAGTTCTTGCCCAGCGGTATACATAAGACAACTTCAAAAAGAATTGCAACACGTATACAGGAACATCGCAACACCGTCAGAAGAAAGGACTCGCTATCATTGATCTATATGCATACTAAATCAACAGGACATACATTTAACTGGGGCAATGTACAAGTAAAATTTAAGGCCAGTACTAAAAGTGCCAGAGAGCTGGCCAAATCTTGGCTATCAAATGAAAACGCCTCCCACCCCCCACGTAATTTTTTGTTATATATAGCCTTTGATTCTTGTAAGTCTAAGCATTATACTCTGATGAAGACCCCTGGCAGGGGTTGAAAGCTCAGGAATAAAAACTACTTTATGATACGTGATTCATTTTTCTCCCTTTGTGGATCTCCAGCTGCAAATATGCAAAACCGTATCACAGACCTTCTCTTCCATATATTATATATAAATAAATAAAAACACACATATGCATATGCACACAGGTCAAGTCCTGTTATAGCAAATACTTAAGTTAATGAAATTTTCAGAAAAACTAATATTTTTTGTGGGCCCGGAGAAATGTTCATACAACATGTTTAATGGATTTAGTTTTAATGAAATGTAAATTTCAGTATAACAAACACTTTTGACAAAAAATTGACACCAAAAATAATGCGATGCAAAAAATACTTAATACCACACCAAGACTTTTTGCAATGAGTCTCGAGAACCCTGCAACAGGCTGTCTCTTTCTTGTTAGACCAAAAGAAAGTGTTACGAAATTTCTGGTCTCAACAAAAGTGTAGGCGTAACATCACACTAATAGCCAAATTCTAAGTCAGTGCTCCACCGAGTGTCTGTGTGGGTAGTTGTGTCGTGTACAGATACCATACTGTTCTGTATTCATAACTGTATCTCTCTATTATAAAAAAAAAAATCCTGGAGAGAAACAGTAGGGAGTCGAGACGTGATCTTCACGTTAAGATTATGGAAGACAGTGACCCGTGAGGACCTTAAACATGAGACATTGTGCCAAGAGATTGACCCAGGACTGTCTCGCGATGACGTGGAAAATGAGATTCTTGCAAGACACGCCCTACTTACAATCAATATCAAATAAGACAACAGGGCAGCAAAACATTCAGTCTTGTGAAGGATTTGAGCACACACAGATCCAGGGTCTCAGCGCATATAAAGCGTAAAAGGACAATACGTTATAAATGAAATGTCTACGACTAAGCAAAGAACAAAGCAGCGTGGAGAAAAGAGACTCAAAAGCGTTGGAGAGAAAAATGAGCAAAAAAGAAAAAATAATCCAGGTGCAAATTCAGAAAATAAGGAAAGTAATTATCAGCCCGTAACAGGTGGAATTGAAACAAAACACGTCCAATCGGGCTCAGAATTAAAAGACAAAGTAGAACTTCATAAACACGTTCACAAACATTGGCGCTATACACATGCAGAGCAGATTCCGAAAGCAGTGGAATTCGAAAGGCTCAAAAAAAAAAAAAAAAACGTAAGCACGATACAAATGTGGAGAAAGTTAAAGATTATGAAAGTAGGAAAATTAGAAAGTATAAAAAAAAGAAAGTAAAGATCGCAGTAGAGCAAACAAAATGTAAATTATTACATGAAAAAGGGAAAATAATCACCATGGACCAGGTGTCATTGGGGGAAAAAAAAAAAAGCAGGACAATGTGAGGTCAGAAATAAAAGAGTAGAAAACAAAGTAAAACGTCATAAAGAGGTTACAAAACAAAGGAGCCAAACACATGCAGAGCAGGTTAGAGATAATGAAAACTGGAATTCAAAAGACTCAAAAAAAAAAACAAAAAAAAACGTAGACACAAAACCATATACACAGCAAGATACAGAATATAAAAACAGAAAAAAACGACAGTGTCAAATAAAGAAAGTAAACATCGCATTAGCGCAAAAAAAAAGAAATTATTACTCAGAGAAATAACTAAAAGGTGAATAGAGATCGAATATATGGACACAGGTGATATGTCAGAAGTATGTAAATATTGTAAGGCTTTGAAGTTTAAGTCAGAAAATTTCAAAAATGTGTTTTACCTCACATGCATTTATTGGTTACTTTGCAAAAAACACTATTAACTGCTGATGATGTAGATCGCTTTGTCTTTGCTGAAATTCCAAACAGAGAAACCTATCCTGAATTATGGTTTAAAGTCATTAAACACATGTCTCACTGACCGCATTTAAAAGATTTAGCATATTGGGACTTGAAAGATTCCAAATATTGTTTTTACATAAGTTCTGAAATAAAAGTGAAACTAATGAAATTCAAATTCAAACAATTCAAAGAAAAAAAAAAATCTTAAAAGGGTGTATCCGGAAAACCAAACACGGGGGTTGGCGAGTGAAGCCCCCTAGTTTCTATTAAAAAAAAAAAAAAAAAAAAAAAAAAAACAATCTAATGTCTCATTTTCAGATTAAATATTTTTTGTAGTTTAAGAAGCAGTTATTTTCGAAATAGAGTACCTTTATTGTCATTGTACCAGTACAATGAAATTGTAAAAGCTACATCTGTCAACAGTTCTGCAGGTATTGTCAAGCTTGGGTCACAAAAATAGGAGCTGTTACTTCAACACTCAAGATAGGCGCCACAACACGGGCAATCATTCTGCTTTAGCTCCCATCTTCAGATTAGAACAACACCAGTGGCTTGGAATCACCACTGTAGCAGACCAGTAGAGTGCAAAGAAGAACAGGTCAAAGCCTGGTGTTAAATGTTCTAAACTTTGTGAGACAAACATATTACACAGTAAGACTGACCCTGCAGAGGACAAACAATTACTTTGCCCTAGGTTAACTGTTTACCAGGTGCAGCAGAGAAGCTACACAGCAGTCCTTGCACTGCTGCCATTAGAGATGGTGAATCGCCGACAACCCTGGTCACAATAGTATACTGTATGTATTTTCCCTATATTATAACAAAATTCATGTTATAATGACATTTTTATTGTATAAGAAAATTCCCATTATAATGAAATTTTTTTTTGGTCCCATAAATTTCATTACAATGGGATTCCACCAGTGCGTGCATGTGTATAAAGCATCCCCACTCCTCCTCAGCCAGTTTAATGTGCTTCACACATACCATAGGAGAGGTATTTGTAAATGATTTATCAAAATGACCTAAACATCATTACCTGTTCAAATGTCACCTTTACCTTGTGCAAACATCTAATCATAGTCCAATGACATCATGTGGAAGTTTAGGAGATGTATGAATAAAAACATTTAAAAAGCAGTAGAAAAATACTGTACATGTGCAACATGCAGCAAGCGCTTCAACATGAACGAACAAACAGTCTGGTCATTGACAATGGTAGTGGTGTGTGAAACAGGCAAATTTCATTTCACATTGTTTGATGAAACTTTCATTAAAAAACTCACTTTACATTGTGAAACACGAAACCTTCAAAAGTTTCAATGTTTTTCTTAGAAACAGTCCAAATAAAAAGAGGGGATACTGTCTTTTGAAAAAGCAACATTGCAAAAAAAAAAAAAAAAAAATAGTCCATGACAAGATTAAAAAAAAGTCGACCTAGAAAAAAAACTGCAATTCAGAGACAATGCAACTGTAATCCAAAAAGTAGGTGAGATTCATTCTCCTTTTGCCATTTCATATGAAAAGCAGTTACTGATTAAACCTTCCTCGTGTACAGTCAAGTCCAAATACCCTCTCAAAATTAAATGTAGGCATATGCCATTTGATTGATTATAGATTGCACTCTTATTCAAATTGTTGGTACCAGAGGCTTACACTGCCTCTGAAATTGATAAACCTTTTTAGTAATCAGACACAGCTACTTGTAAGCTCAAAATATAGAAATAACCTGCAACTCAATTCCAATATTTTAACTCGTATATGACAAATCCAATATTTGTAGAGAAGAGAGTACAGTAAAAAAAATTACTGTAATCGGAACTTTCAAACAGTATGTAGAATTCAGTAAAGACATATGCAACTTGAATGTGAGCTGTGACTGAACACCTAAACCAAAACTATCTGGGAATCTGCACCATTTTACTTAATTGTTTTCAGCTTTTATCATGAACCTGCACTGAACATCAAGATCCTACAGTATGAAATGCTTAAAAGTCCCACAGAATATTACCTGACACAGCAGAAAACACCAACTTTCATTACATAAGAGTTAAAATCAGCATTGATTTGTTCTCATCTTTATCGTTTCAGTACTGTAAAGTTAAAAAAAAACATTCTTTAAGCATCAAATATTTTATTAGTAATAATTATCACCTTTATTTGAATAAAAGATGCAAGAATCAATATTTTACAAACCCAGTAAAGGAACAAAAAAGAGAAATGCCCCTAAATATTTTCGAATAAAAGACACAAAACAGAAAATGGATAGGCAGAGATGACACGCACAAGCACCATTGAGGTAAATGCCTCCAAGTCCTCTGTCTGCAATTCAATTAAAGATGGCAATAGAGTTTGGAGGAGTTTTACATTCACAGCAGTTGTATAGCATCACAAATGCAAACATACCTATCAGAACCACTGCTGCCTAGAGGTGAACAACACCCTGTATACTAATGAAGAGTACTTTTTCACTCATGCAGTAGCAGCTATAGCATATTTCAAAAAGATTGTTTAGTGCAGGGGTGTCAAACTCTGGTCCTGGAGGGCCACAGCAGCTACAGGTTTTCATTCTATTCCTTTTCCTAATCAGTGACCAGTTTTCACTGCTAATTAACTCCCCCCCCCACATCATTTTTATTAATATCCCCTGTTAGAAGGATTCAGTTCTCACAGGTGGCGCAGTGGTAGTGCTGCTGCTTTGCAGTAAGGAGACTGTGGAAGATTGTGGGTTCGCTTCCCGGTTCCTCCCTGTGTGGATAGCGCTTTGAGTACTGAGAAAAGCGCTATATAAATGTAATGAATTATTATTATTATTATTAACCCTCTGAATTGATTCTTTTCTTCATTAAATGACAGCCAAACAAAAATGAGATGTCAAACGAGTCAATAGATGACCAGCTAAACTGGGGCTTCACAACCAATTTCTTAGTGAGAAGCCAATTCTTGCTGTTAATTAAACCCATTATTTAATTCCATGGCTTGTTGCTGCTCTCATTCTGCAACAGCACACATTTTCAAAACTGTTTTCAAAACTGCTTTCTATTGTTTCTAAGAACATTGTCAAAATGTTTTGGTGACCTGAGAGATCAATCTTACTGAGAACTTCACCTTTCTTTATTTTCAAATAGTGTGTGATGGGCACAAATGAGCTGGGGGGTATTTTTCGTACATGGATTACTCGATTAGCCGAATGTAATTGTTGACGATTTGGAGTGATCCTGGATCTGTCGGTTTTTCGAAACTCTTGCTGGAAGTGTTGTCATAGCAACACCTCTTAATCCTCAAACCTGCTCGGAGCAGGTTTGTTCTGTGTAAACAAGGATTAGTTCACACACTTAATCAGTGTCCGTGCATGGAATTCATTTAGTCATGACTTCGCCGTTCATGAATGAGCGACCAATTGATATCGGTACGCAAATTATAAGAAGAGAATTTCATATAGAGAGGGGTTTGTGCGATCGGCAAGATCCTTTATTGCTCCCGGAGGAAATTCTTTTCGAAAGATACCGCTTTAGCCGAGGGGGAATATTGTACCTCAAAAATGCATTAGGACCTTATATTCGAAGTCAGACTCGGCGAAGTAGGGCTCTCACAACCACACAAACCATATGCATTGCTTTGAGGTTTTTTGCAAGCAGCACTTTTTTTATATACTGTAGGCGATGCGGAAAATCTATCTAAAAGTGCAGTTTGCCAGGCAATTCGTAAAGTCTGTTTGGCTCTGAAATATTTCCTTCAGGTTTTCATAGTGTTCCCTGGACACCTACATGTGCAGACAAAAGAGGTGTTTCATGCCATTGCAGGTAGCTTATACAAAAGTAAAAACACTCACAGTTCCATAAAGAATCTCACAATCAGCCTAACATTCTCATTACCCAGGATTTCCAAATGTGATTGGGGCACATGGGACTGATCACAGTGGAGTTTGATCAAACATTATTTGGAAAATGTACCTCTCCTCCTGATGAATAATCAGACACAGTGTCTTCATCAAATATTTGACCTTTGTCAATATCTCGTTGGTCAGACACAGGTTCTAGGGATATGACATTCCCTGCAACTGACCCCCAAAAAAAAAAAGAGGGCTATATGGAACCTACCTATGGCCCAAATTGAGGACAAATATATGCAATGACTATCCTTTACCTGAAATGAAGTGACCACTGCATCCTGCCACTGGTTCTGAGGAGGAGCATCCCCCTGGAATGCCCTCAGAAACAGGGCGATAGGCATTTTGCTGGACAGCCAACTCTTCTGCAGGGGATATGTCTGGACCGCGGGGACCTCCACCTGTTTTTTGCTTGTCTGCCTTCTTATTAGCTTTAAAATTAATGTTCTTTACATTATATATGATTCTTTATGTCAACAATTCTTTAAATAGTTATATATCAATATTTACCAGTTTGAAGTATATTTTTGAACTTCACTTTAACCTGTTCCCGTGTTCTCCTTGTGCTCACGTTTGATCTGGAATTATGACATATTAAATAATAATTAATCTGACACATAGGAAATGAAACGCTGCTTTCAGTAAGTACAATGCACACGTGTTTAATTTGTCTGCCACTTTTTGCCAGCCATCTTTTCTGGTTTGGGCTGCTTTTGCAGTGTTACCCCTTGTGCATATTAAATTTTGAAATTCTTCATGTCCTTCGAATAAAAGGTCTTGCTCCACTTGTGTGAAAAAAAAAAAAAAAATACGCCTGTTCTTTCGTCATTTTGTTACAGCCTATCAAAGACTTGCTGATCATGTTTTCTAGACTCAGTATATATGGGCTTTTCACTCAGCGTGGGCATTCATCTCGGATGATTAGATCCAGCTAGACTAATCTACTACACGGCTGCGTTTGAAAAACCGACTTATCCCGGATGAGTTTCACTGGCATTAACTCATCCAAGATGAGGCATCTGATCTCAGATGATTTAAGCAACATTCGGAAAATACCCCCCTGGTCATGTGGTGGCTTGTTTTGTGTCTCTTTATTGTTTGGCTGCTAATTAAAGGGAAAAAGAAACAACTAAGGGGCCTGAGTCAAGCTAATTATAAGAAATAATTAGCAGCAAAAACTGGTCACTAATTAAGAAGATGGTAAGAATGAAAACCTGCAGCCACTGCGGCCCTCCAGGACTGGAGTTTGACACCCCTGGTTTAGTGTACCTGAGACTGCCAGGCAATAAACTTTGTCAAAAAGAATCCACCAGTAATGCAAGTTCAACTGACATCATTCAATTTCATTCTGTTGTTAGATTTATTTTACATTAAAATATGCAGAGGGCCATTACATTACATGTATTATATGTAAGGTGCAAATATTATACGTATAATAAATGTATTAAAATATATATCATTGTACTGTGTTAAAAATATTTAAATTACTGAAAATTTGTTGAAAAATAAGGAACCTCTATACTGCTGCTAATACTGTTGTAAACTGCAATTTTATGGTTTCAAGATGGCAGAATGCTGTCAGAAATAGAAAAACTTTTACATTTTGTTGGATTCAGCAATGGCTTTCTGCAGCCTACACTGGTGGTTTAGACCTTATTTATTTTTATCTGCAGGAGTTGTTGAATCCTCTGTATCATTTGTTGTAATTACTGGTATTATGATTTTAATTATTTATTCAGATATTAGCTTTAACTGGTATTAGAGCAGCATCATTTTAATCTGAAAAACATTGACAAAACACTTGTAAGCAACACGAAAAATTTCCTGATTACTAATGTATGAAAAGGCATCAATGGTATGCCTTTGGGGTTGGTTGGGGCACACTTGAGTTTTCAACATTTTTTGATATTGAATTCTGGATAAGGAATTGTGGACATCTATATTACTAAACGACAGTTTAATTTATGCACGGCGGACGCACCGAAGCACATGCGCACTGCGCCCCAGAGTCAAACGCAGCGGCTTCCCAGAGTCAGTAGGTGGCGCCCAAACAACACAACCTGTAAACTAAACTTGCTCTAATTCACTGTGCCAGCAGTCTATGTGGCATGTTTGAATCACATAACGGTAATTCAGTAACAGAGAAACAAAAACGAGACCGCATGGATAAAAACAATAAACGGAGGCTCCTACAACGCGCTTCACAAACACCAGAAGCAAAGAAGTCACGGCTCCAAAACGAAACACCTCAAGTAACAGAAATACAAAAACTAGCCCGTATGGATAAAAACAATGAACGAAGGCGCCTACAACGCGCCTCTGAAACAGCAGACGCAAAGGAGTCACGGCTCCAAAAACAAAGAGCTCAACGATTTCAAATACAAAACCGAGCCCGTATGGATGAAAACAATGACCGAAGGCGCCTACAATGCGCTTCTGAAACACTACATGCAAGAGAGGCACGGATCCAAAAAGAAACTGCAGAAGGGCTACAAAGTCGTTTAAAAGGTTTTAGACGTTCAGTATTCCAACAAAGGAAAAGCCAAAGACAGGAACGACGGACAGACGCTGAACAATTCCGCCAGTTAGCTGAGAACGCATTCTATAATGAGTCCACTGTTCATAAAAATTCATTGGGATTAATGAGTGTCATTTGCAGTCACTGTCATTCACTTAACTTCCTTGAAGAAAAAACTGGCAGTACAACTGATGAGTTTACACGTTGTTGTCAAACAGGTCAAGTTAAGCTGCCTCCCTTGGATAAATATCCTGAATATTTATGGAAGCTTTTGACTAACAATGTACCCGAAAGTAAAAGCTTTATGGAATGCATTAGATCTTACAATAGTTTGCATCTACTGGGGTAAATATCAAGCCACCACCTAGGAATGGCCCATACTGCTTTCGCATGTGTGGACAAATATTGCATCGGATTGGAACAGTGCACCCTGAGCCAAATCACCACCGCAAATTTGCCGAAATGTACGTGTTAGATCTAGATGACGCAGTTTATCAACGAATAAACCTTCCTGAAAACAAGCAATGCACAGAGCTAATAATGAGAAACGTAGCTGAAGTCATAAACAACCACCCATTAGCAAACTCTATAAAAATGCTACATGAGGTTGAAAAAGAAGCCAATACAAAAGCAGAGGCGGACAGTGTGGCACCAACTAAAATTGCCTTAGTGCTAATAAAGGACAAAGAACAGGATCCGAGACGATACAATGTCCCCATCATTAATGAAGTGGCAATTGTGTTTCAAAGTAAAGACGGTGAGCCTCCGTTTCACCGCGATATTGTCATGCATTTACGTCCTGATGGAATCAACCAACCTAAATTCCAACGCATGGGCATTTGTTTTCCTAAACTTGATACTTTGACATACCCCATTTGGTTCCATCTGGCCAGGAAGGATGGAGTGCTGGAATTTGCAGATATAAAAAAAAATCAAGCACAGAAAAGATCACGGGTATCAATGAAAGAATATTTTTCCTACAGACTCTCAGTAAGAGACGAGTTTAATCCATTAATCAATGCAGGAAAGCTAACTCAACAATACATAGTTGATGTTTATGTTCGAGCAGAATCAAATGATCTCCAATGGATTAAAAACAACCAACCTGCACTAAGGGCCGATAACTACAAGTCGCTGATGGAGTACATAAATCGTGATGCGGACGTGGTAGATCACCCTGCTGGAAAAGCGGTTATGTTGAGTGCAGCGTGCACGCCGGATTGTACAGTATATATGCACAGATGCCAGAGGCAACAGGCAAGTCGTTCACACTACCACCGCTGCCAAAAGCGAGACTGCATGGATAAAAACAATACACGAAGGCATCTACAACGCGCTTCTGAAGCACGCCTCATGACTAGCGGAATCGTACGTCAACGTCGCCGCACCCACCCTCCATGATATTACATCCCTACAAATATCGGAGGGAACAGAAAGTGATTGCCATGCTTGGATTAGCGATTCTTTCGAGAATCGCGGGGTTGCTGGTGTACTACCAAAACAGAGTCTTGTATAAAACATGGTAATATTTAATTGGAGTGAGAGAGAAACAGAATTGTGTTTATAAATACAGTGGAACCTCGGTTTGCGAGTAACTTGTTTTACGAGTGTTTTGCAAGATGAGCTAAAATTAATAAATTCTGACTTGATAAACGAGCGAGGTCTTGCAATACGAGTAATATGTATACACTTTGTCTGCTGAGTGTCATGTGATCACAACTGAGCTGACGGTTCAGCCGATGGCTCTCTCTCTCGCTGCGGGATTGTGGGCAATCGTCTCCTATTCTCCATCAGAGTCGGCGTGCCTCACTCATATAGTTAACATCCGTACGAACGTATATTGTTTACTACAGCATTGTGACTGTGTGTATGTGTATATGTATGTGTGCACGCGTGCGCGCTATGACGTGCGTGTCCCCGTCTTGCACTCCAAAACACGAAGCTGAGTCTCAGTACTTTGGCAACACCAGTTTTATTCAGCTTGAAACAGCAACAGCGCGGTTATTTATTGTAGCGGGATCTGCCACTCTCCTATGCACAGACACAGCAGTCAGGCAGGGTCGTGGCCATGTAGTACTGTGCCCTGCGCATTTATAATGTTCCTTGTATTACCCATCGACAGCAGTCGTTTATAGCATGTCCGCGATCTTTTCGGATCCGCTTTTACAGCGAGCTGCTACAGCGCTGGGAGACTGTGATTGCTTTGGGATACTCTTCTGTGTGTCGTCCTGTTGGGTGGAGTTTTGGGTTGTGGAACGAATCATCTGAGTTTCCATTATTTCTTATGGGGAAATTCACTTTGATAAACGAGTGCTTTGGACTGAGGTTCCACTGTAATTATGTAAACACATTCTTACTATATAACCTGCATTAACAATTTGCCTGTTAACAATGGCAATCATGTTGATGCAACTTGAAAAACATTTCTTGGTGCAACAACTTTAGTGATTCACTGCTTTTGGCGTATAACTTGTCAATCACTAATCAGTTTTATGATGAAAATAAAATGTACACTGTGGATATACATACTGTACTTCCTGGCTTTCTTTTATGTTAAGTCTTCTTTAGCTCAGTTGTAACTTTGTTTCTGATCCAATACAAGACAGGAAACTAAGGAATTTCTATATTGTTAATTATGCAGTTGTGACCTGGGGCCTCATTTATAAAGCTCACAAACAGGCTCAGAATTTGCGTACACAACTTTCCACACAAACACAGATTTATAAAAGAAAAATTGAAAGGGAAACATACATATATTTACAGAAACTCTAATTCATGTGTACACAACATTTTGGAGAAACTAGAAAATGAGAACACCCTTGATCAAGCAAGGAAATGCTGCAAAGCCATCTCTAAATGACAACTCTCATGCATAATAAGACATATTACCAGAGCCAATATTATAAACGTGAAAAACATGACACACCTCGAAAGTGACGAATATGATGTACAGATTGTATTTAAGTTTCCATTAAAGAGTACCACGTCTGTGTTTTTACGAAGAAGAACTTTTTTGGTCATCAGTTTATATATATGAGCTACTTGTTGTTTCTCCTCAGGGAACTGGCTGATGGGTCAGGAATATGTCAGCCAAGATTTACTCTGTCAGGTCCGCTGTGCTGGAAGTCATTAACTGAACAGCACAACACTACATACAGTTTTCGTATGGTGTGGGTGCACATTCATAAAATATCATCTTGGCAAAATATGCTGTAAGACAATTTGCAGCAACTTCTGGTTTTCCTAATGTTATCAGAGTAATTTTCTGCATACGTATTGAAGGGCACCTAGCAAGAATTAAGCTATTTTTCTTAATCGTGAGCAGTGACATTCAATTAATCATATGTGATGCCAAAATGAGACTGACAAATGTTATGTCTCAGTGGCCTAGGTCTGCCCGTGATTCATTTATTCTGAGAAAAAGTAACTGACAAACGTGATAGTGCTGTATGTGGCTGGTTTATTTGTAAGGTAACTTACTGAAACCTCAATTTTTCATATGGCCTGTAGTACTCATTGTAACAACAACAACTTCATTACATTACTAGTTAAGAGCACTTACCGACTCAGACACTGGCACCTTATGCTTTTCCCTGAGCACCAGAAAACAAAAAAGAGGCATTATAGTGCCGCACATATATCTGGTGCTCTCAGTTGAGGAGCACAGCCAGATACTCTTGAACGCAGGTAGTAGTATCTTGATGCATCAGGTGGGAGACTGCTCTACCAGCCAATGAAGTCCTGCAATACCGCATGCACCATTTAAATATATTTCACGGTAACATTAAAGGGACGGTCATGTAATAACATTTACACAGTAAACAGGATTTACAAAGGGTAAATTGTGTTGAAATGTGTGTGTGCCACATTTTATAAATATGATTTTTTTTGGTATATGCCTTTTCCTGTTTTTTTTCACATGCACATATGTTCATGTTCAAATCAACACTAAGTAAATAAATAAATAAATGAGGCCCATGGAGTTGTATACTTTCAAGATGGTAAAATGGCATCAGAACTAGGCAACTGCTTTCATTTTGTTGAATTCAGAGATTCTGGTAGTGTAGGGGCTTGTTCAAGCAGTTTATTTTTATTTACTGATGCACAAGTCTCCATTACAGATATCAGACTTAGTTTTCTTTTCCCTTTCTTGACTCAATTTTCTAAAAACCAGATTAAAAACAAGCAAATAAAAAAACAAAGAAAAAGGTCAGATACTTTACATATCTGTTTTTACATTTTTACAATATAAAAAAGGTAAAGGAAAAGCTATGGAGGGGAATACCCTGAACAGGATAATTACTTTCTATCCTTTGATGATGCTATGAAATGTAAAACCTAAAACTTAAATGAGAGGCTTTTCTTAGTTCATAGTTTAAAAATTTTAATTTGAATTGTGCTTCAATGTAAAAAATAAAAGTCCCACTGCATACCAAATGGTTCCCCTTTAACATGTGAATGAGAATACTTACTGAAAAGAATAGACAGTCCACTCCTGTGTTGGGGGCAGGGCAACAGAGGCAATTATGATAGCCAACGGAATAATTGTGGATTTGGGGGAAAACTGCAGTAATCTGAGCTCTCTCACGGATATCTGAAATTCTATCAATTTTCAGGTTTCGATTCAATTGTTTCTGCAAATGTAAAAGGTGTAATAAATGCAGAAGCCAAACCAAAAACAAGACTGTGCCTTCAGCCCTATACTGTTTCACCATAAAACGACAAGAAATTTGTTGGTATGTAGTAATGTTACATACCACAGCAACAAACTTTCTGATGCTACTGTTGTTCTCCATACAATTAGGCTGAGTGACTGAGCACTTTAGTGTGTAATAATTATTGACACAGCTGTACTTTAAAAACTGCACTAAAATATACAGTGTCTAGAAGGGAAAAGTCTGCTAGATTGCCTATAATACTGCTCACCAGTGGTTTCTTTTCTAAGTCTTTTAAGTAAGACTTTTTGTTTTCCTTTTCTTCACTGTCAACCTGTCATATAACAACTGCAATATTCACATAATGTGACATATTTAACCAATAAGATTTTTTTGTTTTCCTTGGTACATAATATTGTTTTTTTATCAGTATGCTGCTGCTGGAGTATGTGAATTTCCCCTTGGGATTAAGAGAAAAGCCAAGCAAAATGACACCTTTTATTGGCTAACTAGAAAGATTACAATATGCAAGCTTTCGAGGCAACTCAGGCCCCTTCTTCAGGCAAGATCTTGCCTGAAGAAGGGGCCTGAGTTGCCTCGAAAGCTTGCATATTGTAATCTTTCTAGTTAGCCAATAAAAGGTGTCATTTTGCTTGGCTTTTCTCTACATTCATAATGGCTAACACGGTACAGCACCCTAGTACCCTTGCGATTAATAAAGTATCTATCTATCTATCTATCTATCTATAATCAAATATACAGTGGGGCAAAAAAGTATTTAGTCAGCAACCAATTGTGCAAGTTCTCCCACTTAAAAAGATGAGAGAGGCCTGTAATTTTCATCATAGGTATACCTCAACTAAGAGACAAAATGAGAAAAAAAATCCAGAAAATCACATTGTCTGATTTTAAAGAATTTATTTGCAAATTATGGTGGAAAATAAGTATTTGGTCACCTACACACAAGCAAGATTTCTGGCTCTCAAAGACCTGTAACTTCTTCTGTAAGAGGCTCCTCTGTCCTCCACTCGTTACCTGTATTAATGGCACTGTTTGAACTCGTTATCAATATAAAAGACACCTGTCCACAACCTCAAACAGTCACTCTCCAAACTCCACTATGGCCAAGACCAAAGAGCTGTCAAAGGACACCAGAAACAAAATTGTAGACCTGCACCAGCCTGGGAAGACTGAATCTGCAATAGGTAAGCAGCTTGGTGTGAAGAAATCAACTGTGGGAGCAATTATTAGAAAATGGAAGACAAACAAGACCACTGATAATCTCCCTCGATCTGGGGCTCCACGCAAGATCTCACCCCGTGGGGTCAAAATGATCACAAGAACGGTGAGCAAAAATCCCAGAACCACACGGGGGAACCTAGTGAATGACCTGCAGAGAGCTGGGATCAAAGTAACAAAGGCTACCATCAGTAATACACTACACCTCCAGGGACTCAAATCCTGCAGTGCCAGACGTGTCCCCCTGCTTAAGCCAGAACATGTGCAGGCCCGTCTGAAGTTTGCTAGAGAGCATTTGGATGATCCAGACGAGGACTGGGAGAATGTCATATGGTCAGATGAAACCAAAATAGAACTGTTTGGTAAAAACTCTACTCGTCGTGTTTGGAGGAGAAAGAATGCTGAGTTGCATCCAAAGAACACCATACCTACTGTAAAGCATGGGGGTGGAAACATCATGCTTTGGGGCTGTTTTTCTGCAAAGGGACCAGGACGACTGATCCGTGTAAAGGAAAGAATGAATGGGGCCATGTATCGTCAGATTTTGAGTGAAAACCTCCTTCTATCAGCAAGGGCATTGAAGATGAAACGTGGCTGGGTCTTTCAGCATGACAATGATCCCAAACACACCGCCCAGGTAACGAAGGAGTGGCTTCGTAAGAAGCATTTCAAGGTCCTGGAGTGGCCTAGCCAATCTCCAGATCTCAACCCCATAGAAAATCTTTGGAGGGAGTTGAAAGTCCGTGTTTCCCAGCGACAGCCCCAAAACATCACTGCTCTAGAGGAGATCTACATGGAGGAATGGGCCAAAATACCAGCAACAGTGTGTGAAAACCTTGTGAAGACGTACGGAAAACATTTGACCTCTGTCATTGCCAACAAAGGGTATATAACAAACTATCGATGAACTTTTGTTATTGACCAAATACTTTTTTTCCACCATAATGTGCAAATAAATTCTTCAAAAATCAGACAATGTGATTTTTCTCTGATATTTTTTTTTCTCATTTTGTCTCTCATAGTTGAGGTATACCTATGATGAAAATTACAGGCCTCTCTCATCTTTTTAAGTGGGAAAACTTGCACAATTGGTGGCTGACTAAATACTTTTTTGCCCCACTGTACATAAATAAGATTTGTACTTTGTCCTTGTCGTTTTATAACTGTAGCTTGGTGTGGGGCAGTACACAAGCATAAACTAAATTGAACATAATGCATTGTCTGTAAAACCTGCATATTCTCCTGTTATTAGCCACATTGTAGTATAACGCACACACTTGGAAAACCTGCACATATCCAGTTTTTCAAAAAACAAGCTGCATCCTTGTATAATCGCTAAGAATCTGCTTTTTCATTTAGAGAGGAAAAAAAGCTACACAACCAGGAAGTCTGCATAAACTTACCCACAACCCACCATAGACTGCATGTACAAATTTCTTATAATAAAATAAACAGAATTCTCTAAAACATTAATGTTGGTCTCTGTTGAGGAATTTTGCTCGGTGGTATTTGCAGCTCAGCACAAAACACCAGAAACTAGTTACAAAATGGTAACCTTAAGATTACTAGGCACCCTCCTCAACAATGGAAAAATGGGTCTTAATTTTTGCAAGTTCAAGATAATGGATGCAAAATAAAGCTACTTTTCTCCCACCTCTCAGCTCCCAAATGCTAATATGCACCTGTAAATTCGTTGAAGTTGAGTTTACATAATGTAAAACGCAAATCCTAAAGTTTCCCCATTCAATTGGAGTAGGACATACATTAAATGCCAGAGAAGTTTTTATGTAGAGTAGGAATTAAAACCATATCTTTCACACTTTACTCACAAGTGCTTTTACTTCCCTAAAATTGTGGCCTTAGTGATACAAACATTACAGTTTAGTAATCTATGAATGTCTGCAATTTTGAATGTCGCTCACTATATCATCTACTAGGGGGCTCTGCCCCCTGCTCGCTTCGCTCGCCAACCCCTGGTGTCGGGAATGACAAAGAGCGTGATGTATGAATGAGATATAGAATAGTGTGACGGTGTAGATGATGCAAATAGAAAGCAAACAATAAAGTGTGTGGCACAGTGTAAAGGTTTATTTGAAAATTTCTTTGTACACGCCGTTTCAGTGTAAAAGGTAATTCCAGCTCAGAACTTGTAAGGTCATTTAAGATGGTTATTGTTGTGATCAGAGTCAAGTTTGTCAGAGCTTAGAAAGAGTTGTGTCTCTCCAGGAAATAATGGAATGACTTGGGTATTTATGTTTTCCACATTAATATTTTTTGGACACTGTATTGGTGAGTGTACCATCTCTCAGTTGTAATAAGCAATTGTTATGATCTGGTTCTGGACATCGTATCTTTTTTACTAACTGTATCTTTTGAAAGCAATGCCAATTGTCTGCGTATTTTAAGGTGCACTGAACAATAGCTGAGTGCATGGCATCTGGAAGAATAGCTAAGTACTGTCTAAAATCTCCTCCTAATAAAAGTACCTTTCCTCCAAATCGAATATTATTATTCATAAACGTTTGTAGAAGTTTATGAATGGTGTTGAGTAAGTGACTTAATGCCATTGAACATTCATCAATAAACAACATTTTTTCAAGACGGATGTCACGTGCAGTGCCACCGTTAATGTTCATAGTGGATACCGATTTGTAGGATCTAATGTAGTTGATAAAGATTTCACTTTCAGGTACATCGTCAGTTATAAGCTTCTGTAGATATTCAGTATATGAATGTAAAGAAGGCAGTCTAATTTGACCCTTTTGACAACAACGTGTAAATGTATAACTTGTATTGCCAGTTATTTCTTCAGGGAAGTGAACTGAATGACAATGATTGCAAATGACATTCATTAATCCGAATGAATTTTCCTGGTGTATGTTTTGCTTGTGCCGTTTGAGAGGCGCGTTGTTGCATGTGTAGTATTTGGGACGTGTTGTTTTGGAGCTGTAATCGATTTGCCTGTGCTGTGTGAGAAGCCCGTTGTAGCCTTCGCTGCCATTAACGTATGTCTGAGACGGGAGGTGTTTCGTTTTGAATCCGTGCCTGTTGCGATGCAGCACTTCGATTGATAGTTTGCGTCATGTGGATCTAGGATGTAGATTTGTGCATATTTGCGTTGTTGATTAGTTTCAGGGTGCACTGTTCCAATGCGATGCAGTATTTGTGCACATATGCGAAAGCAGTATGGGCCATTGCCTTTTGGTGGCCTGATATTTACTCCGGTAGATGCAAAAGCAAATGAACTATTGTAGGATCTAATGCAGTTCATAAAGTTTTTACTTTTAGGTACATCGTTAGTTAGAAGCTTTAGTTGAGCTTTGCGTTTTTGGAGTCGAGACATTTTTTCTTTTAGAAATATGGATAAGTAATAAGGAGTATTGCACTCACTGTTAATATGGAGCCTTTTCTGCGGTTGAACGGTTAATAGTGCCTTATTGTAATGAGATCCACCTATGCTGCATAGCCGTCTATTTTGTTGTTTCTTTCGTGTTCGTGTGTTTGTTCCTGTTATCCTTTCCTTTTCGTTTTGTACCCGTGACCGTGTATTCATGACTTGTTTCTTTCTCAGCATGCGAAATACGGATAAGTAATAAGGAGGATCGCAGTCACTGTTAATATGTTTCCTTTTCTGCAGTTGAACGGTTAATAGTGCTTTATTGTAAGGAGATCCACCTATGCTGACACCTATGCTGTCTAGTGTGAAGGTGTTGATGTTCACTTTAGAATATGTGGCTTTGGGTGTCACTTCTTATGGATGTGTGTGTGTGTGTGTGGGGGGTGGGGTTGAGGATTGTTGTCGCGCGAGCGTCTTCTTTCTTTTTGTGTTCCTGTGTCTTGTTGAATCCCCCCCTCTTTGTGTGTGTCCCGTCCCTTGCTTGTAGGGTCTGTGGGGTGGTTTTGTGTTCTTTTTTTTGTGTTCCATGGGCTTGTTGAATCCCCCTCTTGGTGTGTGTCCCGTCCGGTGCCTGTAGGGGGGGGGGGGGGGTGCCTTGCTGTTGTGCGCGAGCCTCTTTTTTTTTTTTTTTTTTTTTTTTGGGTCTAGTTTCATGTGCAATGTGTTTCGTGCTTTGCCTGCGTTTGACTACTTTTTTATGTGCCTCTTCCTTTTTTCGGTGCTCGTTGCGCCTCATTTCTCCATTTTTCCTGTGCTCACTCCTTTTTTCTGTGGTCTTGTCCGCCTCTCGCGGCCCCTCATCCGCCTCTCTCGCCCTCTTTTGTCCGCCTTTCTCGGCTCCTCAGCCGACTCTCGCGGACTCTTATTGCGCCTGCGCAGTACGTCTTTTTGCAGCTACGGCCCATTGCCGGATGTGCCTGCGTCCATCATCCGGTTTAGCATTCTCGGTTAGTAATATGGATATTTTCTTAACCTGTTTATCCAGGGCATGGTTGTGGGGAAGCTGAAGCTTACCCCAGTAAGCATTGGGCATAAGGCAGGACAGTGCACCAGTCCATCACAGTGAACACACACACACACACAGGCCAACTTACTAATGCCAGTTCAACAAACCAGCATGCCTTTGAAATCTGGGAGGAAACCACAGCACCACACACACTATATTATAAATTTGTAGAATAAGCTGGGGAAAGACAAACTGTGTCCCATAATTTTAATCAGAAAGCTTAACTGCAATAAGAAAATAGTAAATTGAGTTTTGTAGATGTGTATGGCAAACGCCATAATAAAGGGACCCTTGTGTTTTTTTACAGCTTTATCCTAGGATCTTCAAAATCACTGATCAGTAAGTGTCATGCAACACCAGAGTTATAAACAATAGTTTCGAATGTCACTCACTATATTATAACATTCTAAAATAATCGGGGTAAACAAATTGTCTTTCATAATGTCATTTCTGTTTTGAAAAAGTAGTTGCAATAAGGTTTTGCCAACATGAATAGTAAATGTTATAATAAAAATGTCATTTCACAAGTTCAACTTGTGAAAAGCATCTATTGTTGTCATCATGTCGGTCGGAACAAAACAACTTTGGCTCACAGTGGACTGATTTTGTGAGCAGCACTCTGCTTGTTCTTAGCCAATGAAAAGAAGCATCAAAAACAGCAGGGACACTTCAGTCTTTTGCAGCTTTTTTTAAGGATCCACAAAAACACTAAGACAGAATATCCACATTTCATGATCACTCTGCAGTGGACCGGAGCATTAAAACTTCAACAGAGCTGGAACTTTAGGCGACACCGCACGATTTTCAAGCAACTGAATAACCTTCTCGATAGGAAAAGAAGCTCTAATCAGCAATAGCAAAGAAGTTGCAGAATAACATTAAATGCAAGTGAAAAAATAATTACTGTAGTGCAATAATTTGTTAAAACTACTACTGTAAGTAGGACTTAAAAACAAATTGTCAGGAATCCGCCATCACACAGCAAAATTGACAGGGTAAAATGAATGTTTTATCATATTTAAGGGAACTTTTTTCATATCTAAATTTTAGGTTTTGAATTAACACCAGAGTTTTTTCTATGCACAGATACAACTCGTGTTAATTCAACACTTAAAAGTGTAGATTCATGGAAAATACAAAGTGCACTTCACCCTGTGTGATGCATGCACAGTTGGTCCTCTTTGTATATGTAAATTCACTTCACAGCAGTGGTTACCCCAATCGCATCCTAAAAATACTAGGCCATATGTCAAAATATGCGTTTGGGGAACCAACACAACCTCGCGGCAGCTAATATTCATATGTGCACTTTGACTGCCTTAACATTTTATTTCATAAAACACATTTTCCATTCAGCTATATGATATTTCAGAATTAAGGCTATTATAATTCTGACTATAATTATTTGATAGGATATTAAAAGCTATTCAACAAGTTTTAGACAACAGTCTGTCTTTCATTTCTTAAATTCTGATAGTACAGGTAATTTGGAAAATTTTCCTGATCATTGTTATGTGTAAAAGGCATCAACGGTAAGCCCATTGGATATTAGGGGCTGGATTGGGGAACAGTAGGTTTTGTCAATGAAATTTCCAAGGCAAAGACAGCTAACACAGCGAGTTTACAGAAATAAAGTTAAGTTTGGGAAAAATGTGGTAATTTTCCCAATTTACAATAAAATTTTGAAATAAAACAGGTGTAAAATATGGTTACAAATATTTCAGTTGTGCTGGTCTAAGAATAGAAATGATGAATGTTTTATGGCAAAAATATTTTATTTTTGAATGTTCTTTTCCATTTTTTTTCAGCAACAAAACAAACTAATTCATTTTGTAGATTCATAAAAACATAGCAATCCACAAATATTTTTGAACATTAGATGTTTAATAAAACTACCTGTATAGGTTTTGTAATGAAAAGGCTAATTAAAATATGTATGTCCAAAAGTAAGCTTGGTATAACTTTTGAACAAATAATTTCTGAACGGATAAAGAGGTTACTTGAAAATACTCTAAACAGAAAAATGAAGACCAGACAAACTGTAGAGTTGAATCAAATGCAAAAAAAACCTAGGCCTTTTTACAAACATGAAGGAGTATGTATTAAATTGGAGAATGGCTATTAAATTTGGCCTATTAAAAATCCTCAAAGTAAAACAACTTTAATCACATACTGTAATCCTGAAAAACACAGTTAATATCTATGAGACAACTATACTTTTTACTTTTCTAATCTACAAACAAGCAGAAGCAACTTATCTAGCATTATCTTCCCATGCCACTCATTAAACCACTGCCTTCTGTTCTGATTTTCAGCTACAAAGGATTTAGTAATACACATTCACAGGATGAGTGGCCATGATTTACCCATCAGAGCACCAGGATCTTTTTTTTTTTTTTTTGGTATAATGTTGATGGCTGTATTAAACATCACCAAAAAAGATCTCAGTACTTTGAAGGGTATGACTCTAAAGACACAAAAATACTTTTAGGTGGTTAGTATTATTTCAATATAATTAGTGTGAGATGTTGTTTAAGTACATTTTATATAGCAGACTGTTAAGTCTCTCATCTCAGCCCTAGGTGCATGTTTTCTTTCAAACCTATTACTGTTTACAATCAGACATTTTTAATTAAGACAAGTTTAGTTACCAAGTTCTAACTTTGTTACTATTGAAATTTCACCCTTTTCCCCCCACTTTTTACAGAGCAATAAACATTTTTTGGTTTTATACAAGGTTCAAGTTTTCCTCAACAAGCTTCTTTCAAAACTAGGGGGCTCCGTCCCCTGCTCGCTTCGCTCGCCAACCCCTGGTGTTGGGAATGACAAAGAGCGTGATGTATGAATGAGATATAGAATAGTGTGACGGTGTAGATGATGCAAATAGAAAGCAAACAATAAAGTGTGTGGCACAGTGTAAAGGTTTATTGGAAAATTTCTTTGTACACGCCGTTTAAGTGTAAAAGGTAATTCCAGGTCAGAACTTGTAAGGTCAATGAAGATGGTCATTATCGTGATCAGAGTCAACTTTGTCAGAGCTTAGAAAGAGTTGTCTCTCTCCAGGAAGTAATGGAATGACTTGGGTATTTATGTTTTCCACATTAATATTTTTTGGACATAATATAGTGCGTTGTGTTAAAAGGGGCATTTGGTCTAATGAGATTGCTGTTCCAAATCTCTCTGTAACTAAGTCGTCGCAGATAAAGGCTTGAGGAATTGTAATAATATGTGGCTGAAGTCCATCTGTATTGGTGAGTGTACCATCTCTCAGTTGTAATAAGCAATTGTTATGATCTGGTTCTGGACATCGTATCTGTTTTACTAACTGTATCTTTTGAAAGCAATGCCATTGTCTGCGTATTTTAAGGTGCACTGAACAATAGCTGAGTGCATGGCATCTGGAAGAATAGCTAATCACTGTTTAAAATCTCCTCCTAATAAAAGTACCTTTCCTCCAAATCGAATATTATTCATAAACGTTTGTAGAAGTTTATGAATGGTGTTGAGTAAGTGACTTCATGCCATTGTACATTCATCAATAAACAACATTTTTTGAAGACGGATGTCACGTGCAGTGCCACCGTTAATGTTCATAGTGGATACCGATTTGTAGGATCTAATGCAGTTGATAAAGATTTCACTTTCAGGTACATCGTCAGTTAGAATCTTCTGTAGATATTCAGTATATGAATGTAAAGAAGGCAGTCTAATTTGACCCTTTTGACAACAACGTCTAAATGTATTACTTGTATTGCCAGTTGTTTCTTCAGGGAAGTGAACTGAATGACAATGATTGCAAATGACATTCATTAATCCGAATGAATTTTCCCGGTGTATGTTTTGCTTGTGCCGTTTGAGAGGCGCGTTGTTGCATATGTAGTATTTGGGACGTGTTGTTTTGGAGCTGTAATCGATTTGCCTGTGCTGTGTGAGACGCCCGTTGTAGCCTTCCTTGCCGTTAACGTATGTCTGAGACGGGAGGTGTTTCGTTTTGAATCCGTGCCTGTTGCGATGCAGCACTTTGATTGATAGTTTGCGTCATGTGGATCCAGGATGTAGATTTGTGCATATTTGCGTTGTTGATTTGTTTCAGGGTGTACTGTTCCAATGCGATGCAGTATTTGTGCACATATGGGAAAGCAGTATGGGCCATTGCCTTTTGGTGGCCTGATATTTACTAAAAGCAAATGAACTATTGTAGGATCTAACGCAGTTCATAAAGTTTTTACTTTTAGGTACATCGTTAGTTAGAAGCTTTAGTTGAGCTTTGCGTTTTTGGAGTCGAGACATTTTTTCTTTTAGAAATATGGATAAGTAATAAGGAGTATTGCACTCACTGTTAATATGGAGACTGTTCTGCAGTTGAACGGTTAATAGTGCCTTATTGTAATGAGATCCACCTATGCTGCATAGCCGTCTATTTTGTTGTTTCTTTCATGTTCGTGTGTTTGTTCCTGTTATCCTTTCCTTTTCGTTTTGTATCCGTGACCGTGTATTCATGACTTGTTTCTTTCTCAGCATCCGAAATATGGATAAGTAATAAGGAGGGTCGCAGTCACTGTTAATATGTTTCCTTTTCTGCAGTTGAACGGTTAATAGTGCTTTATTGTAAGGAGATCCACCAATGCTGACACCTATGCTGTCTAGTGTGAAGGTGCTGACGTTCACTTTAGAATATGTGGCTTTGGGTGTGACTTCTTATGGATGTGTGTGTGGGGGGGGGGGGGGGGATTGTTGAGGATTGTTGTTGCGCGAGCGTCTTCTTTCTTTTTGTGTTCCTGTGTCTTGTTGAATCCCCCTCTTTGTGTGTGTCCCGTCCCTCGCTTGTAGGGTCTGTGGGGTGGTTTTGTGTTCTTTTTATTGTGTTCCATGGGCTTGTTGAATCCCCCTCTTGGTGTGTGTCCCGTCCGGTGCCTGTAGGGGGGGGGGGGTGCCTTGCTGTTGTGCGCGAGCCTCTTTTTTTTTTTTTTTTTTTTTTTCGGGTCTAGTTTCGTGTGCAATGTGTTTCGTGCTTTTCCTGCGTTTGACTTTGCGCCTCATTTCTCCTTTTTGTATGTGCTCACTCCTTTTTTCTGTGGTCTTGTCCGCCACTCGCGGCCCCTCATCCGCCTTTGTCGCCCTCTTTTCTCCGCCTTTCTCCGACTCTCGTGGACTCTTTTTGCGCCTGCGACTCTCGCGGACTCTTTTTGCGCCTGCGCCTCTCGCGGCCCCTCATCCGCCTCTCTCGCCCTCTTTTGTCCGCCTTTCTCGGCTCCTCAGCCGACTCTCACGGACTCTTTTTGCGCCTGCGCAGTACGTCTTTTTGCAGCTACGGCCCATGGCCGGATGTGCCTGCGTCCATCATCCGGTTTAGCATTCTCGGTTAGTAATATGGATAAAACTAAGCAGATTTGTAATTTTCTAGCTATTTAAAATGTCAAGTTAAGTAACTGTTCCTTTTCTGTAGTGATTCTCACTTACGCATCTGTTTTTGATTTTGATTGATTAATAAAGTATCTATTTATCTGTTTTGTGAAATATAATTGAGACAAAAATTTAAATTACATAAAAATATATTTATGGTATTACCTTGCTGTAAGAAAAGTGACAGCAAAAAGTCAGCTACTTAAACAAGGAACAGTAATAAATATCCAAAAAGCAGCAATTAACAAAGAAGCAAATGACAACATAAACAATATGTTGCTTCTGGAACTCTGTTGTGAGTGATGTAAGAGAGAATACGTCACTTTACACACAATGTGTTTCAGCACTCGGAGGCACCACACTAGGAGTTTGCGTGGTCTACTACTTCACAGCTGAACTGTTGTAACTTAATGTTTCCATGTCAAATACTAGCACTTACAGTTCACTAGCTCATATCTAGAAAAGTACAAATGTCACATACTGACTTGTGGCTAAAGTAGCATTCTAAAACAGTGTTATGCCTGAAGTCACTGAACTTATGACCCACTTTATTATTAGTTTGTCAATGAAGATTGCATGGCTTGTGCTTGATTTTATGCACCTGTTAACAATGGAAATGGATGCTGCTGAAACCCCCAAACTCAAAGTTTCTACATAGTGTATATTCAAAATAAAGACAAACAAGACAATATGGTAATAAGCGCCAAGTAAACTAATTGAAAATTGAAGATAATTGTCCTTTTCTGGAACGTGCAAAAACACACAGCATCTCTATCAAGACAGATTCACTCACTGTTCACCAATGGAATGACCTCAAATGAGAATTTGCCTGATATTCCATGCAGCACTGCAGACAGCTAATTCAGAATAAGAATTTCTCAGTAGCCAGTTTGGAGATATATTGTTATTAAAAAATAACAATGATTTTTTCCATTTCCATAGAAAAATGGCTAGAGGACAGATATTTGATGTCACTTTATTTTACACTCATTCAAAATGAAAAAGACTGCATTAAGGAAAACAATTTTCTTTACTGTATGGTTAAAGTAACATATTATTCAATTTACTTTTAAATCCACTATAACAATAAATCTTATGAGAAAACAACTGATATCAGCCTTTGTAAATGTGTGTGGAAGTGCCAAAACAAATAATGCAACTTTAATTCAAGCATTCACTTTATAATAAACGTAGTGCAATTTAGAGTTGTAGGAGGCCAAGGTCCTAACATACAATATCAGGTGCCAATACATCGTAGGGTACCACAAGGGGAAAATTAAAGCCACCATTTAACCTAGCACACTTGCCTTTAGAATGTGGACAGAAACGGAATGTGCATGTTAATGCCATGCAATCTGAGGGCACCTACCCAATTCAAGAAGTGACAGCCAAAGCTGACCTGATGTGATCGAGAGATCAAATTGACTGCTCAACAGCTTCAGTATACAACCATAATCAATCATGCCCCAAATTCTAAAGTGTGGTTCAAGTTTTCCTTTCATTTTTTTCTAAAACTCTAATAGATGTTCAATCAAACATATGGCCCTAATGCAGGGAATAGTCTAAGGCAGGGTTGTCACTTCTAGATTTTTAGCTCTACTGGTTTACTTTAGCCTCTATCCCCAACCTTTGTTTCTTATAAGTGTGAATTAATTTTTCCATTGCTCCTCGTCCACTTAACCTTTCCCCACCTTAAAAAATAGGCTCTACTTCTCTACATGCGAACCTCTAATTCTTATGTTCTCAAAATGTGGCACTCCATTTAGTGTTGGGCGGTATGACCAAAATTATACCAGTGTCACGGTATTCAACAGTATTTTTTCCCCACACATGAGTGGATGTTAACCACATTTTCCACTGCAATTACTGCAGTAGACTGGCTAAGAATAACCGATTCCACTGTCATGAGAAATGAACATTGTACAAAAAAACATTTTAATGTGCACACAAGTATTAATAAAGGTTTGCATGGCCCCATAAAGTGATAGTTTTCAAGGGGGTGGCACTAATGAAGAGAAGGAATCACACTGCATGACAGTTGCAGTCAAAATATAGAATCTTTTTACTGAACAAATTTTGCAAACAACTTAAAACTATAATTTTGACAACATATTTTCAACCATCCAAAGAGGCATTTAGACTTAATAAAATATCCTGAGGTGCTTGTCAAAAGTTGTATTGCACTGAACCTATCTTAGAAAAGGAATAAAAAGTCAATATATTTTGTAAACCAATTGCACCTTCTGTTAATGTGAACAATCTCTGTCCACTGACACGTTAAAGTGACTTTTTAAACAAGTTTACCATCATTAAACTGTGTAATATTTAAACTAATAAATAATAACAATAAAATAAATAACAGTGCAACTTCCAGTAATAATACTTTTACTTCAAGACCAGGTACATTACACAGTATTCACCAAAAAAAAAATAAATAAAACAAGTGCAACTTGGTGATGACATCTTTACCAACTGATCCATCATATTGCAAATTGCATTAATATGGACCTTGTTTCAAGCTAAGCTATATACATAAATAGTAAAACTGCAAGTTGCATTTATAATGCTATTTGTGGTATAGCGGGTCTGCGGCTTCAAAAAAAATATGGCCAGTTTTTAAATCCAGTTGGCCGTGTCCGTCTCCGTGGGCACGATTGCACGACCACGTGGAGTTGAAGAAGTAATTGGGGCAAGTCGCACCTGCACATGCGGGTGCAATCGTTCTCAATTGCTTCATCGGTTTCCTAAGGCATGTGATTAAGGCGCTGCGTCCACGGAGACATATTTATGGGCCGGAAGGATAGGGGGAAGGAAAAAAGAAAAGATAGAAAAGAAGGGGGTTAAAGAAGGGAAAAGGCAATCATAGGAGACAAACCAGACACCAGGAAGGATAAGGCAGTATGAGCTGGGGCTCCGTGAGGGAGTGCAGGCTGAGGCTCTCTAGGGGCTGGTTCGCCCCACTAAGTGTATAGAGTGTGGCAAGCGAGATGTAAGGCAATAACAATAATTCATTTTATTTATAAGGCACTTTACATTAGTAGTAACTCTCAAAGTGCTACATAAAAATATTTAACAAAGACAAAACAAGATAAAAGCAGAGACAAAACAACAATAAATAGTGGCATTCTTGTTAATATGCTTTCCTAAATAAAAAAAGTCTTTAGCTGTTTTTTGAAACAGCACACAATCTGCTGTGTTCTCAAGTTCTCTGGTAGGGCATTCCAGAGCCGTGAAGCAGTGACTGCAAAGGCCTCCCAATGGATCAGAGGAGCGACTGAGTGAGCGCGAAGGAAGACAGGAGGTGTGCCAACCTCGGATGGTCTGGCTGCACAGTGTGGTAGCAGCTAAGCCAGGGGTTGGCAGAAAGGAGTTTGTGCTGCAGAGGCTCTGCCAGAAACACCAGTGATGGGTGAGCCGGGGAGACGGAAGGTGGTGGGCTGCGATCGGGTGAAGAGAGAGACTGCATTTTAACAGATTTATTTATTATGGATTTTATCCCCACATTTCACTGGTTTTATGGATTTGCTATTTATTTGGCTACTGGATTTTTTTTTTAACACTGCACAATGGACACTTGGTTTTACTTTTGACTTTTTAATAAAAGCACTTGAGCACTTTCCACCATCCCCTGGCTTCAAAGAGACTTGTTAGGTCATCTCGGTCATAACTATAGACGGTGTTGGTTCAACAGATTCCCATGTGGGAAGAGGGAGTCTGTAGGGTGACCGGCATCGTCACACTGTTACACAGTACCCGGTACACTGCACGGTATTCAAGTATTGGAGGAAAAAAAAAAAGTGCTACTTGGCTTGCAGTATTATTCAGTACTATAGAAACAGCAGTCACACATTTTAAAATAATAATGGTCCACATCCAGCCTTTTTAAAAACAAAGTATCTCCAGACAACAGACATGGCTCCCTTTTCGGCAAAAGTTCTTCTGTGTCATCGTGTTTAACTTTATCGTCTGCTACAGCTTCAGTTTCAGAATGTTCTCTGTTCATTTTCACCACACAATACCTTCATTAACACATGTACTCCGTTGCATGCATGTTTAGCAGTGTAGCAGTGAAAAAGGTCCCCGCTTAAACATTTTCCCACTGCACCACGTTCTGAACGTTGTTTAAGCTATTTAAACCGGTGTTGCATTATAAGAAAAATCCATATCATAACAAAAATAAACGGTTTTCGCTATGAACCAGTATACCTCCCAGCACTTACTCCATTGAGAGATATTTCGGTCCCTGCCCAGCCTTGTACTTTTACACTGCACTTTTTTTCTTTTTTGAGCTACTACCATTCAAGGCATTTTAATCAAACACCTCTTTTACTTTTTTCCTCCCTGCTACATCTCTTTTTCATGCTTTCAGCTCTGCTCAGAGTGCTGTTGTCCCTTAAGCCCCTACATTATTCGATCCTTAACTCCTGCCAATAAAAAAAGTTCCCAAACTTAGTTTACAACCAACCCCTACCTTTCCTCCAATGTAAGGAAAATTGCTGAAGTCAAGACAACATCTGTAAAACCAAGAAGAATTTCTGATGAATCTGCTCAGAGACTGGTCAGGCATGCAATGTGAACCATCCATACCACTACAAAGAATCTGCAGGAAGAGAATAGCGGTGCACTAATGCACTCTACACCTTTGCTTTCACAAACATGATTTGAATGGGAAAGTCATCCAAAATAAATCTTAAATGTAACCTTCTCACAAAATTCAGTCTTTTAAGTATGAAACACAGCACTTAACTAAGCCAGAGTTTTTTGCCAAAAAAGTGATTTGGGGCCTCAAAAATTAAAAACTTTACTTTTTTTTGCTGCAATAACCAAAGGTATTTTTGAAGAAAATAAAGAATACTGTGCCAACTGTTAAGAGTGAAGGCAAATGTGTTATCTGCTGGAGATGTGTGGTATCCAGCAGCACTGGAAATACCATGCAAGTAAAGAGAAGAATGGATTCTTCCAAGTATCAACAAATCCTAGAAACTAATGTTGTACCATATATGAAGAAACTGAAGCCGAGAAGAGTTTCATTCAAAACATACCTCAAAATAAATAAACTAACCACTAACATACCTCTTGGTCTTTTCAACACCTCCAGGCTTTCCATTTCCTTATCTTTCCCTTTGTGGCGTATACAATGGTATTTTATAGCCCTTTAACCACCAAAACCAAATACACATTTGAGAACTTCTTTAACGTACAGTGGAACCTCAGTTTGTGAGCATAATTCATTCCAGAAACGTGCTTGCAATCCAAAGCACTCGTATATCAAAATGAATTTCCCCATTAGAAATAATGGAAACTCAGATGATTCGTTCCACAAACCAAAACTATTCCTATAAAAATGATTAAATACAAAATATAAAGTAAAAATACATAATACAAATTAGCCTGCACTTTACCTTTGAAAAGAATCATGGCTGGTGTGAGTGAATTTCTAAACTCTTGTGGGATTCTACCCAATGGGACGGCACATGGAAGAGCGTTCCAAAGCAACCGCAGGCTTCCAGCGCTGTAGCAGTTTGCCGTAAAAGCGAATCCAAAAAGATCATGGACATGCTATAAGCGCCTGCCATTGATGGGTGATACAAGGTACATTATAAATGTGCAGGGCCCAAGCTGAATAAAGCTGGTGCCGCTAAAGTACTGAGACTCAGCTTTGTGTTTTGGGGTGCAAGACAGAGACTCACACATTACAACACACACACATGGTTACAATGCTATACTAAACAGTATACACTCGTACAGATGTTGACTATATGAGTGAGGCACGTTGACAGAGCCCGAGAATGGGAGACGATTTTGCGTCAATCCCGCAGCGAGAGAGAGAACCACCATCAGCTCAGTTGTGATCACGTGACGCTCGGCAGACAAAACGAATTATGTACTACTCGTATTGCAAGACCTTGCTCGTTTATCAAGTCAAAATTTATTAAAAATTTTAGCTCATCTTGCAAAACACTCGCAAACCAAAGTTACTCACAATCCAAGGTTCCACTGTATAGCCAGAAGTTCACATAATCCAATACAAGAGGCAGTAGTAGAGATCTATACTGTACATTATAAAATTGATGAAGTGAATAGGAGTATAGGAGGTAGCTCATAAAAAAGCATTCCACTACATAGCACACTGTAGGGATGTCATAATACCAACATTTCAAACTTTGATACGATACTATGTATGTAAATAAGATATCATTAAAAGAAAGTCAATAGCATTTTCAATACTCAATACAGTACATAATGCATGTCAATAAAAAAGTAAATTTCAGTTTCATTTGCATTTGCATTAAAATGTTTACATTGAAAAGAAAAATTGAAATTATAGTCATTAAATGCAAATAAGTAGTGCAATATTTTGTCAAAGGTAACAGTAAAGTTCTGTAATAAATACCAACGCAAACAAGTTCAAATCCGGTATTAAAGTTTTTTATATTCATCAAGTCACAATCATTGCTATGTTCAGCAGTGCTTTACGTGATAAAGATCCATTCATGCAAACCCCATCCATAAAGTGGGCATCACAGCTGGCTAAATCAACTTAATCTTTAGTCACCCATAATTCAGTTTCTAGTTTAATAAACCTGGGATATAAGCTAACAGAGGAGTCGCACAAGTGTTTGGAATTCAGCATCAAAAATGATAGGTTTACATTATATAGTAAAAGTAATGAAATAGAATTTTAAAATCGCACATAACAAAATAATAGAAAGTAACATGCTATGGCAGCTCACTTTGCGGCATAAGTATACAAATTGAGGAAGCAACAGAGTCCAAACACTAAAGAAAGTTGAACCAGAATGAACAGCACAAAATAAAACTGTCCCACTAGTAGAAATAACTACATATTCCACCTTAATGCGCTGAACATTTCATTTAAAACAAAACATGGTTTAACACATCACCATTTATCAGGTTGTATGGTTGCCAATATTCATATGTACTTTGCTTATTATTACTTTATGAATATTTTCAATACAGTAAACCCTCGTTTATTACGGTTAATCCATTCCAGACTATACCACAATGAATGAATTTCCGCGAAGTAGGATTCTTTATTTATAAATCGAATATTTTCGCAGTTAGAGCATAGAAAATCTGTTTACAGCCTTCTAAATACGTTTTTTTTAACATTATTAGAGCCCTCTAGACATGAAATAACACCATTTAGTCAAAAGGTTAAACTGTGCTCCATGATAAGACAGAGATGACAGTTCCGTCTCACAATTAAAAGAATGCAAACATATCTTCCTCTTCAAAGGAGCGCACGTAAGGGGCAGAGAATGTCAGAGAAAGAGAGAGAGACAGAGAGAGAGAAAAGCAAACAATCAAAAATCAATAGGGCTGTTCGGGCTTTTAAGTATGCGAAGCACCGCCGGACAAAGCAGCTGCAAGGAAGGGAGCAATATGAAGGTTGTCTTTCGCATTTTTTAGAGGAGCGTCCATATCCTCTAGACCAGTGTGTGAACAGCCCTTCTGCTCACACCTCCTCCGTCAGGAGCAGAGAATGTCAGAGAGAGTGAGAGAGAGAGAGAGAGAGAGAGAGAGAGAGAGAAAAGCAAACAATCAAAAATCAATACGTGCTGTTCGGGCTTTCAAGTATGCAAAGCACCGCATGGGAAGCATATCGTATATCATTGAGGAGTTTTATTTAATACATAATACATGCTCTGGTTGGGTAGCTTCTCAGCCATCTGCCAATAGCGTCCCTTGTATGAAATCAACTGGGCAAACCAACTGAGGAAGCATGTAACAAATTAAAAGACCCATTGTCCACAGAAATCCGCGAACCAGCAAAAAATCCGTGATATACATTTAGATATGCTTACATTTAAAATCCGCGATGGAGTGAAGCTGCGAAAGTCGAAGCACGATATAGCGATGGATCACTGTAATACATTATTTAAAGTTGTAACTTAACTCCTGCTTGTCTTTTACTTTATGTAACTGCCCGAGGTAATAGACGTAGAAGGGAAGGTGGGGAGAAGTTATAAAGTACAATACCTTATATAAACAATGATAAGTCTATGGGATTTGTGGCATCCTGATAAAGTCTACACAATAAAGAATAAAAAAGGAGAAAGTAGAGTAATATAGAACTCTATCAAGAAAACACACCCATGAAGAAAAAAGTTCTATCCATACTTCAAAAACAGTTTACATGCTTATACGGAGTAGCAACGCATGCCCAAGGTACCACCATATTTCAAAGTTGTTAATCAAAAGCAATAATTGTGTTTATATATGCCTAAGGGTGTCTTATGTTAAATAAATCATAAGCTTCCATGTTGCCTGCCCTCCTTCATTAGTAAAATATGCAATTTGTAAACCTATATCCTATATGCCAAGACAAAAAGGATGTCACAGTTGACTGAATCTACCTTTATCAAAGATCCCACCTACATCGAGCCACATACAGTGAAAGGCAGCATTAAACAGCTGAGGTTCAGACCATTCTGATGATGTATAGTTGCCAATGATTGGTCATTCATATTACATATCACATGTGTAAAAGCTAAAAAATAAACTGTTTCCATCAGAGTGCATAGGGATTGTTTGGTTAATATGCAGTAAGACTTAAAAGTTTGTACTACAGAAATGTTGTCTTCTTCTTCAAAAAAAAAAAAAATACCAATGTGGAAGTCCTAGAAAACTTACAGAATGCAACTGAGAGTGAATCTGAAGACCCTGAGTCAAAATCTGATCATAGTTTTGATTCTGCTGAGAACGAGATATTTGCTGAAGATTTTAATGATACACTTCATTTAGCACTTATAGAGCTCTAGCATCATGGGTTCAATTACCATTCCTGAAGGGTGTCCACTGCATGTTCTGCCTGTGTTAGTTTTCTAAGCAGTGCTCTTTCAATTTCAACTTAGTGTACCGGCAACATTACTTAGCATACAGGAGAGTTCCGTACCTGCACCTCACCGCATCATTCAGTGGTTAAGAGTCCAGTCTTCAATTCAAAATGCCCCTTGTCGCAGGTGGCTGGGTAGGGGGGGGTCAGGGGGCGACCCGGCCAGGACACCCCGGAGGATCGGAAGAGGGCTTACGCCTTCCCCAGACCACGTGGGGGCGACCACCCTGGCGGCTATGGGGACCATGGGTACAGAGCTTGGAAGCTCAACCCTGTAGAGGCTCGTGGTCACCACCAGGGGGCACCCCAATGCCTTGGGAGCCCTGTATCTCAGCACTTCCACCACACCCAGAAGTGCTGGGGGGAAGAGGATCAGGGACACCTGGAGTGCTTCCGGGTGCGCAGCCGGCACTTCCGCCATACTGGGGATTGCCGGTGGAAGATTGTCGGGAGGCACCTGGAGCACATCCGGGTGACTATAAAAGGGGCCGCCTCCCTCCATTCAGGGGCTGGAGTCGAGAGTGAAGGAAGACAAGGTCTTGGAGGAGGCAAGGAGGCAGCCTGAAGAGAGTGAGGCATTTGGTTTTGCCCTGAGTTTGGGGGTTGTGGTGCACTTATAATTGTAAATAAAGTATAATAAACGTGTTGTGGGTGACTTGAATGTGTCCGGGTCATATTCCACACCCTATACACCATCTTTGAGCTTAATGTTGACATACTGGGTGATAACTCAGGAAGTAACTATTTAACAATATTTTGGTAATACATTCATTTTGCACATTTCAAGCTAGCAACTGTATAAAAGACATGGATTATGTGACACGAGTAACGAAAGATTCTCTTTTTTACATGGACATTTTTCTGAACATTTGCCACTGGCCTGCATTGGTCACCAACCAATCCTGTTTATGAGAATCTCTCTTTTGTCCAACAAAACATGAAGTTAAATATTTTTCTCAGCCACCGTTACAAAGTACCTGGGGTAAGAAACATTAAAAAAAATCTTGAATATCCCTTTAACTTTTCCGCAATTTAGAAATAACATAGTTATCTCTCGAAATTCTTTGTATTGACTCATGTGTCAGTCCTTCAAGTGTAGGGACCTATGGAATCAGTTTTTTTCCTTGATTCTGAAATTTATTTATTTTTTTTAACCTGTAAGTAGCAACAGCTACAACAAACAAACAATAATGAAACGGCACTTTAAATTCCTTTTGGTGAAACAGCGCACTAGCACAACTGAACCTTATTTTGCATATCCAATTATCCAGAGGAGCCCAGATCCTCCATGATCCTATATGCTGAGACTCCAGTAGGACAGTGAGTGCCCTCCAGAATTGTAAGCCCTGTTATCAGTTTGATGCATCCCTCTGAGATGAAGGTTAACTTCACTTTTTGGGTCTAGGATATTTGTTACAGCCTGAGCTGATGTGTTCTCAGACAAAAAGAACTTTTTGTAAAGGTGAAAATGTTCAGTGAGGTGCCCTACTGATTTAAACCAGCTATTCCACATGGTGTTTCCTGGCTCGGGGGTTCCTGGCAGGCTTCCTGAAGAAGGCAGACTATACCCACATCACTAGTGATGCAGCCTCACTAAAGTATTTATAGTGCTGCCAGGGCTCTCCCTCCAAACTGATGACATGACACAAGCAAGTTGAAAGTACACTGTTAGGCATAACCTCTTTAAAAACGTGCTGGTATACTTTCAGACAGTATGATGCATTGTCTGTAACCACTGCAAAAATATCATTAACATTGACCTGGCTGCTGTGAAGGAACTGAACTGCTGCCTATGAAAAGGTGGAGAAGGTGCAGCTCTCCATAAAGTCAGCATCTGCCAAAAAGTACTGGTCAAGTATTTCTAATGATTCTTAAACCTTAGAAAATGTGCCTCATTACATATGTAGCTTCATCTACTGCATATCTAAAAATAATTACAAAGCAAAAGCGAGCTAATCTGCAAGACACTAAATCCAGGAATTAAACAGAAAAAAAAGAAAGCGACCCGCTTTTAAGGGCTCATTGAATCTGAGGAGAAGCCTGTTCTGTCCATGTTTGTAGGTGCCGAGTTTATAAAGGCAGAATAAAATTTGGACCTTGCATGCCTCGTCACCGCAAGGCAAAACATTTATTAAATCCAGAAACATTGCTGTTAATTTTTAAATGGGTACTACGGTATGCTGGCAAAACTTGGAGAAAAGTTGTTGTTCAGATTCGTAAACGTTTTTTGACATAGTTAGGGTATCTGAAATTGCTTGCTTCGACATTTCTGTCTTTTGCAGCTGGCTAATTCGTGTGCCTTTCATGAGAAAACATGCAGGAAACATGCGCACAAATAGATAGAGGCATGACTGAATTTCTACAAGAATTGTGTTCGCTTGAAAAGCAACAAACTAGAAAACAGTATCTGAATGATAGAACTACAGATTTTTCAATCATTTAATTTATTGGGAAGTTTTGCAACAGTCAGCCCTTCTGTCTCTAAATTCCGCACATTTCCGTTTTTAAATGTATAATCCATTTTTATGCACTACTTCCATGATTCCATCTGTGTTTTCCGTATCGCGGAAATCATAAGGCCCTACAAGTGCTAAACTGGTTCTATTAGCCCATTTAATTGGTAATGTGTGGTAGCAAATCTTGTATGTATCTTGTGGATTTCTGTCCCCATTTGGCACAAACTCAAAGTATTTCCAGATGCCACTCCAACTGTCCCTCTTTGCCAATTAAGTGTGCTGGTGAAGGCTCCAACGCTGCTCAAGTTGCCATCTTATTAACACCTGTGAGTGGGAAGATATGTGGCTGCAACTATGTCATTCCCATTAGTATCCTACAAAGCTCAGTTATCAAAAGCCACGGTGAACTGGAAAAGTATTAGTAAATTGAGATCAGCACAAAATGCAGAGTTCACTTTGCCCCAATTTCAGTGAAATCTTGTACAGTGCATCCGGAAAGTATTGACAGCGCATCACTTTTTCCACATTTTGTTTGCTATGTTACAGCCTTATTCCAAAATGGATTAAATTCATTTTTTTTCCTCAGAATTCTACACACAGTTTATCAACAAAATTTTGGCGTCTGTATGGAAAAAATTAAGCAAGACTTGCATAGATGGTCAACCCTTCATCTCACTCTAGCCAGAAGAATTAACATTGTTAAGATGAATATCCTTCCTAAACTTCTCTTATTATTTCAAAACATTCCAATATATATCAATAAATCGTTTTTTAAACAGTTAGATTCAATAATAACCTCATTCATTTGGAACTCAAAACACCCACGTATCCGAAGAGCAACCCTACAAAGACCTCAGGCAGAAGGTGGCATGGCTTTACCTAATTTTCAGTTTTATTACTGGGCAGCAAACATACAAGCCATAAAAACCTGGACACAAATAAATGAACATACACAGGCTTGGTCCGCAATAGAAGTAAAATCCTGTAGTACTTCTTTATATTCCCTGCTCTGCTCTCCAATAAATGAAAGTTATCGCAAATATACTAATAACCCAATTGTGCTTTACTCACTCAGAATATGGAACCAAATTAGAAAGCATTATATTGTGCAACGGTCTTTTAAGTGTCCCTGAGGGCTAGGGAAGAATCTGCTAATACTGGACCAATAATTGAGGCCAAAACTGAGACCTGAGCTATGCAACAACAGTGCTAACCATGCCTAAAGCAACAAGAGATGCAGAAGGAACAGGCTCCACAGACAAAACACAACAAATAGCCTCCAACTTTTCAAGAAGTAAGAAGATATACACGTCATTGTTCACAGGTGTTCCAATCATCAAGACACTGATCGACCATGCCATACAGCATTTTTTTTGATGTTGCACTTTAGCCAGCATGCAGTCTCCATGAGCAATCGCATCATTTTTGCTTGCAATATGTCTGTGCAGATGCTTTGACTTAATTATTCTATCAAGAATACAGAAAAACCTTTAAATTATATTTAAAAAAAAAAGTTCTATTATATTATCCTCTTTAATAAAACCCCTGTGTGCGTCCAGTGTCTGTGTGTGTGTGTCTTCTGGTGAAGTGCGCATGCGCGGGGCACGGCGCGATGCTTCAAAGGCCGTCTGATGTGTCACACAAGACAGAGAGGGCGGGACCTATAAAATATCGCGCAGCCGATCCAATCGGATTTCGGTAAATGAGGTAAGCCCTAAAACATAAGGCACGAAAAATCCAATCGGGTACTGAGACACGGAGACCAGCTTCCCCAAAGAGGTGGGATTAGTGTTTGTTGTTGTGCAAGTGTTCACTCTGAGGATGTCAGATTTGCGATTAAAAAGCTGGGCCTGATAAAGTGTAAAGTGTCAGTCGTTGAAGGGGTTTTCCTAAATATACGAATTTTCATGATATTACAATAGGATGACTTTTAAAAATAGATTTATTTTCGCGCACATAAAATCCGTTGCTGGGGAAACGCCACACATAAAATAATCAGCTGCACACCAGCACAGATTAAAATACTTTCTGGGGAACTGCACAGTACTTGCTGGAGAGATGCAACAAGCACGATTATCAGCTGGACGCCACACATTACATCAGTTGCTGGGGAGACTCTGCTGATTGCCCACTGTTGTGACAGATAATTAAACGCACATTACGGACATCAAAGCCAGTATTACTATCAGAAAATTACAGGCATTTTACGGAAATACAAACCAGTATTACTGCGAGACTGTTCCTACTAATGTTTATGCACTACTGTTCTAGCACCCGTTATTGTAACGGGCTTAATGTCTAGTAATGAATATTTTTCCATAGGGTCTCATGTGTTTGACTCGGGGAGGGGTACCCCTCTAAGATTTGTTCTAATTGCCACCATGGCTATTCTTATGAATTTCGCTAACTCCCACTTTCCTTATATGGACTTGGCACACAGCCAGCAAAACTACAGGTGCTCTGGCCACCAGCACTCAAAGATCGGTTTGTGCTACTCCATACCAGCACTTTGAGCTTCTGAGTACTGACAGAGCCAGTGATAGAGGGGATCAGCGTTACATAGTCATGAGAAACACAACATGCTTAATCCAGCAGTAAAGACGCAACATACAATGAATCTGGGCAGAATAATGAAGCATTTTCAGAACATCCTCGTTATGATCAGCAAGCATACCCTTTTTAAAAAAAAAAAAAAAAAAGACAGGCAGAGTGCAAATCTGGCTTGAGTACCAATAGGATATTCGGATACTCACTGAATTTCCAGGAGAATATTTGGCAAACAAGATCACCAGCAAACACAGCATTTTTGCTGTGAAAAACACTGACAATTTTCACCAAACGAACATCAGGAATAATGTAGATGGAAGAATCACTATCATGAGACTTGAATATTGAAACAATTCTGAAAATGTTATAATCTATACTTACACATTTTGATAACCCTTCCACAGTGACTTTAAATTTTTGCATTGCTTTCCTTCTTTGTCTATCTACTAATTCAAAATTACATTCTGGTTACATTGCACATCATACAAATGAGAAGTCAATTACTTTCAGTACATAGAGGGAAGACATGCGGTACACTGCAAACTATGTACATTGGATCAACTCTCCCTTGCACTAGCACATAGAGTTCTTCCCCAGTAACACACTGTCATGCCACATTTTGAAATCACAGTGTCAGTTACGTACCTTCAGTTTTAATAGCGTTTCATAGCTTTTCACTTTTGTTATAATTAATTTACTATACATTGTAATGGCCGATAAACATATACATGTGGTGTTGGAATTGTCACAAAAAACTGAAATTATGAAACATGTATGAAATGGCGAAAGTGCTTCAAGTAGGTCTTCCTACTCCGTAAATGAAGCAAAACAGTGACTGATATAAAGTGTGATGCCGGCAAAATTGAAAAACGTGTTGATTAATGCTAATGTTCTTCTGTATTGTAATTTTCTTTTTAAATTCTGCTTGTGTTGCACTCTGTTGGAGCAGAAAGGGTGGAATGAATGCTATAAGTGAAGGGAGTGGCTGAAGGGCTTCTGCTCTGTAAAGGGGAGGACACACCTCTTAGGAGATGTGTGAAAGGAGAAGTTAGGAGGAAAGCTTTCATTTATTGTTTTGGAGGTGTCCTCTGTAACCCAGATAAGACAGGGCACCATTTGTTACAGAATGAAGATTCCAAGTAAAACGTAGAAAACTCTAGTACCTATGAGTTGTATTTGTTTATTAGGCTGGTCGTTACAATATTATATGAATTAATTAATTTGGTCAAAACTATATTTTGTTAATATAGTTTTGTTTGTAAATAAATACGATTATTCACTAATCTACTCTATATTATTTTTAAAGTAGCTGTTCCGTTATCCTGATAGCCTCAGTCTTGACCCCTGACGGATAATCAAGGTTTTACTGTATAACAAATATTGCATACCTCACGCAACCTGCAGTGGGCAACACTGCCCAATACAGTTCAAAATAAAGCCACTGAATTCAATCAAACCACTGTGCCATTAATTTAATAGATTATATCAGGCAGTATTAACATATAAAGGGGGTCCTCGGGTTACAACGTCGCGACATACAACTTTTCGAGTTTACAACACTCACTCTCATAAAAACTTAAAAAAAAATTGAGACATGAGTGTTTCAGCTTATGCTGTTAGTGTCATACTTACGGACTATGCGGGCGAACTAGTTTGGTTGTGCATGGCGGAAGTATGTGGCGTTTGAATGAGGGGGTTGGCGAACTAGTTTGGTTGCGCGCAGCACAAGTGTTCCATTTGTGTTGCTTTGTTTAGCGACATTTTGGCCCTTAACATGGCTCCTAAATGAAAGTCAGTCTTTAGATGGTAGTGTTTCAAAGAAGAGGAAAGCCATCACGATGGAAGTGAAATTAGACATTGTAAAGAGATCAGAAAGAATAAAGGTAAGGAATTTTTTTTTTTTTTTACACATTTTTGTCATTTTTTTCTGTTACTACAGTACAGTATATTTCTGTCTTTTCCTTTTTCTGTGGCTGAGTTGTGTTATGTTCTAGATTATGATTTTGCAAATGTGTTAGGATAGGTAAGTGACTTAGGCAAGAGTGCGTTTCGACTTACACCAAAATTCGGGTTACATCACTTTTGTAGGAACGGAACTGTGTCGTAACCCGAGGATCCCCTGTATCCATTTAAATCCATGGCTCAAATGATAGATTTTTTTAATGGTCAAGTTTAATTCTTTAATTTTACAAGAGCAATATTCTATTGTAACTTGTATTTACTTTAATTTACTGCCAAAAATGTTTTTCTTGGAATATGATTTGCTCATAAAAATACAAGAAGCTGCCAGCTGTCAATTTTTGGACACTATGAGGAAACTGGATATTTACATCTATTACATTTATTTATGAAGTTTTATCCAAATTAACTGAATAATCAAAATGGTACAGCACAGTCCTTTCTAAATTATAGGTTTAAACCCATTTTGTTCAACTGCAACCAATTCACTACTTGAAGACTGTCCGAACAGTTTTAGCTGAATTGAAAAGAAAATGTAAAACTAATGGAGAAATTAAGTCTTGTGAAATTAGTGTGGTTTACTAAAAAATTACACCTTTAAAAAATTAATCCTTGCTCTTCAGTTTGGAACTAAATAAATTCAACTCTAGTAATGGATTAAATCGTAAGTAACCTGGTTGCATGTCAAACAGTATGGTCGTTCACCTTAATATGTATAATATACATTTCCTTATTATTATTATTTTTTTTCTATTTATGTGCTTAGATTTTCAGGTGAGGGAAACATAAGATGAGGTATGGTTGTTTTACTCGCTAATCATGGTACATGTGACAGTAGTGACCCTATAAACCTATAAGAAATGGCAAGTAAATTGACTCCTTACCCATTAGTCCACTCTCCATTCTAAGCAACCTCTCATGTAACAGCAAGACAATCTGATAACTGATTTATGAACACAGGATGAGTCAAAACAGAGGAAGACGCACAATCATTCTGCGAAAAAGAAAAAACACACACTGCAACTGTAACAAAAAAGGCTGGCCTAATAGCAGAGTAAAGTCTATTCACACAGATAGTATTCTTGACTTTACATACCTACACAGGAACAAAACACAATATAGCCTACCATAACAATTAAAGATTGGACACAGGAAATACCTCTGAGGTTGCCCTGAATTTCACATGACAATGAAAACCATAGATGTCAACCTGAGTCTAAACGAAGAATTTATGAAAGAGATTTAATCCAGCAACAAAAATTGTGAAAGTTAGTTTTAGGCTTAAAATAAACACATGCTTACATATTTTGGGAAGAGTGAATTTAGCAACACTGTGCTTTTAAAAGAAGAAAGTAAGTATGAATTCCACACTGGTATGTAATGGCTAGAAACAATCTGGACACCAAGTGTTCATTTGGATTGTACTGAAACCCTTTCTACATACATTTTTCTTTTCAGTTACAATATGTGACTGACCCTTCTAACAAAACTCACACTCATTCCATCCTTCCACCTTCATCACAATGCATCTTTTCATCCAGTCTTCACCATGAGTCTACTTCATCTAACCCTGTGTCTCTCCACACCTCTATGTCAATCTCCTCTCTAAACACTGCACTCACCATCCCCTCCCCTCAAAGTAGAGCAATTACACCTAATTTTTCCCCCATTTCAATTCCACTAAAATCTGGATCACTTTCAGTTTTCACTGGTTAGAAAGGCAGACAGTAAATGAAATACTTGTAACGCAATTGTTTTGTTAGTACTATTACTCCTAAAGGAATGCTGATCACTCTCAGCAAACTAGAAACAATCTCCTCACTCTCAGGCTCATGTATGAAAAGCACAGAAATATATGACAAGTGGCAAGCTTAATATTAGATCAGGGTAAATGGAGCAGTGTCAGGTAAAGTGACTCACTCAGGGTAAGACAATGAGTCATTGATGGGGGCTGAGCAAGCAACCATATGGATGACAGTACAGACTTAGCCATTAGGTAGTTATACTGTATGTCAAGCACAATACTGAAACTAATTTGGAAATAATTACAAACACAACACAGTGTCTATCATTGGTCCCCCATAAATTCAGAACCCCCCTACTGATCACTAATTATATGGGATGCATGTGTCCATAGTCTTTCTGATGGGTACTGCAGAGTGTCACCCAGATAGGTGTGTGTTACATTAACTGGTGACTCTAAATGTCCCCACTATGAAAAAAATATGGATGTGCCAGTGTTGTCTGCAACAGACTGGCTCTCCATACAGGCATCAATGTGTCCAACGCTGCTAGAATATGACACCAAATGGATTAAGTGGGAATGATGATGGAACAGTGACAATAAAAAGATAAACCTAAAGTATACATTTAAAAAACAAGTGATGTATGTAAGAAAAAAGGCAGTAGCTAAAATTAAAACAGTGACACCGACATTATCACAAAGACACAATCCAATTATATTCTGAAAAAGATGGAGTAATAAAAAAAAGAGAAGTTCATTAATCCATCCATCCATTTTCAAACCTGTTTATCCTGAACTGGGTCACAATTAATGCAGACATTATTGCTATTGCTTTTATGTCCTAAACAGGAACAAATCTGACTAACAGCACAGTCAATACAGAATGTACCAAAGTATAACTGAACAGGACCCAGCCTCTTGCACAAGGCTTCACTGAAAGTGGATGTATGTTTATCACACACAACATACACAGTATGTCTACACATCTCTGCTCACTACTAATACTTAGACTACCAAAGAAAAACAATTCACTCTAAAATTATAAGCTACTTATAGTCACTGAGCTAACCTTCCATTTTTCTATCCTGCTTATACAGAGTGGGGTCAGAGGAAAGCTGGCGTCTACCCCAGTAACCATGGGGTGCAAGGTAGAAACAATCCCTGTACGAGGTGTCAACTAATCACAGGCTGAACTCAAGTTTATTTTTAAACAACAACAACAACAGTGGCAACACTTAAAAAAGAACAAATAAAAAAAAGAACAAATAAAAAAATATCAAAGTGAAAAATGCAATGAAACATTTTAATGTTTAATATGAGTATTAAAAACTTTACGTAACTCAATTGCACCTCTGAATCATTTAGGTAGATGTGCCTTTTGCATCAGGAGTAACAAACTTATCAGAAAAGGAACAAAACACATTAGATTTGAAAATCACATGACCACCAACAGCAATCTAGAAACCATCTCCTCAGTATAACAGCAGTAATATTTTACTTCTTTTAACATTTTGATTTACCATTTATTCATAGGCCTTTAGCCATTTAAAAACCCATGCACAAAATAAAAATTAGCTGTAATATAGTAAACAAGTCAGATAAACTTCTGACCTATTAAAACATTGCAGCGCAATGGTTTGGGATTCTACCTAATGGAGTCCTGGGTCTGAATCTCAACTCAGCTCAGCCTTTGCATGCACATGTAAATTTTTAGTCATATAACCCAAATAAGCATGTTACATTACACAAGACAGTGTGAACATGTGAGAAAATGTTGTACAATGTTGTGTAATTGACTAGCACCACATACAGGGCTGAGTATGCTCTTGTACCAATTGCTGCCAAGATGGATTTCTAAAAAGCTGCACAGGAATTTGCAGTGCAACATGCGCAGGTGGTTAGACAAAGATAACCCATACCTTCAGAGTACAAACAAAGATCCTCAAAAAAACATGTACTGTATAACAAACTTATTTTCCTTATTGTGTAAAAATAAAAAAACACAACAGCAAAGAAAGACAAAGGGGATGATGCACAAATTTTAATTCTGACTTTCTGACAAACAAAATCAAAACTGTAGTAATATGTTCTTTTGGGATGGGTTAAACCACAGTTCATATCAAATCACGGGCTAAACAGCTTTCCAACAGTAGAACGAATGGCGTTATCTTGAAATCACTGGTGACCACCAGAAATAATCTGGAAAATTTGTCAATCTCAGACCGGTCACTTCCTTGTTATCTACCAAATGAAAAGCGTGGGGTAAGAAGTGTGTAGCATAAAAACATGTAAATATACTCCGGACAGCAAGCCCATCTCATACCTCCATGCCCAACTGGCATCAGGTGGAGCAACTGGACCAAGAATCCCCCCTTAAACTGCGCATCACAATCCAACCCCAAAACTGTAAAGCACTACTCAGTCAACTCAACATGAAACAACCTCAAAGAGTTGCACAACCATTTTTCCACAACCAAAAGGTTGCACAACCATTTCTCCCACTCGACTTAAACCCAGAAAGCTAAAAAGTGTAATTACTCAACACAGTGCATATACAGGCTGAATGGAACTTTGTAAACAATAAGTAAGTGCGTACACACAATAAGCGCGTACGGTTCTCTCGGCCCCGCACAGACTCCCTTTACTAAGCGCATGCAAGTCATATAGCAACATAAATACAGCCAACACTGACAAATGCAACAGTAATAAACGTGGATGAAAACAATAAGCGAGCCATGCATTCCAAGACCCTGTCCTGCTCCAGGCCCAGACACCGAGACATCGCACTCCCCCAGCACAGAGCCCCGACGCGGCAGCACAGTCTCCCGAGCAGCGGCTGTAAACACGGCCTCAGCAGGCTGCTTCGGCTACTCTCGCAGCAGGCTCGGGGAGCTATGTAAAATGCATTTGCTGCCCGCGTCGTAGGCATCGGTGCCAAGTAGCTATAGTGGGTGCCAAAAGCTAGGTGTCGGGGCTGCTTGCGCCCCAAATCGTAGCTGCGTACTCCCGGCCAGTAGCGCCTAAGCGGCGCCGGGGAGGAGGTAGAGACGAAGGCGGGGGGGTGGGGGTGTCCCGGGGCCCGAGCCGGTGCGGGAGGAGGGGGAATCCCATCCTGTGTCCCCCCGCAAAGGAGGGGGTACGACACTGCTCAGGGCCCGAGTCCCCAGCACCAAGCAGCGGCTGAAATCGAGTTTTCTCCGATTAATCGAGAAATTGGTTCGGGGGGCGAAAGACTCACCGAGACGGCGGCGGAGACGGCAGCGCGGGGTCTCCAGCTCAGGCCTGCACGGGCTGGCTGCAGGACCCGACGAGAGGGAGGGCGGGGCGTGGCGGGGTGGAGGAGGCGGGCCGGAGATGTGCCTGAGTAAAACGACAAGGAAATATAGGAATAGATTCCACTCGCAAAAGCAAATGTCAAGTTAAAAGTGTAACGAGAGGTTCGTGCGTAAAAATGCAATTTAAAAGAATGATTGCTCGTTTGGTGGTTCAGAGCAGAAAAAACAGACATATAAGCATCACGCATGTGCAAAAGAGATTCGGACCTGAAAATACAAATGCATTTTTCACTAGACGCTACTGACAGTCACAATTAGAATCACATTTATTGGCCAAGTACCCTCGTAAGCAAAGAATTTGACTCTTGTTTCAAAGACTGTCCAAGTATTGCTACATAGTTTACCTTGCTTTGGTCCAGTAGGCAATATTCAAGAACACATTGCTATATATAAGGCATGCTATAAAATCAAATTAGTAACAAATGTATATACATAAAAACTGAATTCTTAAATAATTATTTGTTTCAACAAAATTGAATTTGGCCTATTTAAAAGTTTTGCTACTGTTGGCATACAACTATTTCTGCTTCTATTTATTTTAACAATTGGTAGTAAATATCACCTCCCAGAAGGTAAAATTTGGAAACAATTATTTAAGCAATGTATCTGGTCCTTTACAGTCTTACCCACTTTTCTTTTTGCTCTTTTGTTACAGAATTCTTGAAGTCCTAATTTCGTTTCTCCACAGAAAACTGGCCCCAATTGGGCTATGTTCCGAAGTTTATTTCTATAACATCTACATTTATTACTTTAATTCAATGTGACTTAGAGAAGACATCAATATAATCAAGTAAGTATCAGTGTGGGAGACTGTTTAAGAACAAGTGTTACAGGAAGAGGTTACAAAATTGATCTTCACAAGTGAAATCAGAAATAAGAAGTGAGTTACAATTCCTAGATTGTAAGATCCCAAGTCAGTTAAGCAGAACTTCACTAACCAGGAAAGTATTCAAATTCTTGTTAAACTCATAGGAGGAGTCAGAATTCCAAATGAAAGTAGGCAACTCATTGCACCAGCTAGGAGCTATACATAGAGAGTCTGGATTTGGATTAAATACCATACAGAAGTGGCATCAACAAACACCATTCATCAGCAGTCCTGAGTGATGGAGAAGGAACACAGGACCTAACAAGTATACTTACAGTAGGTGCTGATCCTTTGACTGCTCTTTGGGCAAGCATCAAGGATTTGAACTTAATACATTCCACTACAGCAGCATTTCTCAACCGTTAAGTATTTGCAACCCGAGTTTTCATAGCAGTTTTAAGCGCGCCCCCTAACTAACGTTTTTTTTGAAACCCTAATAAAATTTATTCCTATATTTTTTGCTGCCGATACACCGCTACAAGTTTAAAATTTCCCTACGAATAGTGAAATTACGCCACATATGGCAACATTCGCGCCCCTTTTTTGTTAGGGGGGTTCGCCCCATAGTTTGAGAACTGCTGCACTACAGGAGGCCAGTGTAGTGGTCATGACATGGGCCCGCCTCAGCTGGATGAACACCAGACGTGCCACTTTATTTTGAATCATCTGCAGTGGCTTGATGGCACATGCCAATACTCCTGCCAGCAGAGAGTTGCAGTAGTCCAGACTTGGCAACAACTAAGTCGGGACCAGGAGTTGTCCTGCATACTCTGTTAGATATGGTCTGATCTTGTGGATACTGTATAGTGTGAATCTGCAAGACAGAAAGATTGTACTAAACATTATCCCTGAAGGACAGCTGGTCATTGATCACCGTCCCCCGAACCAGGCCAAAATTAAAATGTCAGTACATTCTCACATACAATTTATAATAATTCTTTAAAATGCTAGTGAAAATGTTCATTCTCCCCTGCCTTCTAAATATACAGCCATGTTCTTGGCATTTTTTGTAAATAAACTGCGTATTTTCATTATAATTCAAGCTATTACCCAATATGGGTTCCAGGTACTTAAAGCTACTAACTCTCTCAACTTGTTCTCCATTCAGGACCAGTGGTGTACTGGTTCAGCATTCTTCATAAAATCAATGAGCATTTCATTTGTCTTCCTGAAATTTAACTGGAGTTTCTTCTCCTGCCACCACCTCTGCATCGTCTTGGCCTCTTCATCAAAATATGCTAAATTGTAGAGGTGTCCATCCATGCTGTATCATCTGCCAACTTCACAGCTAAACACTTGCTGCCAGCTCTTCTCAAGCTGTTAGTATAGACAAAGAAGAATATAGGGGCGATCACTGTGCCTTCTGGTGCTTCTATCGATGTGTAATGGACTGTACAAATATAATTATCAATCTTAACAAAGACACATTGTTTAGCACACACCCAAGATAAATACAAGACAAATCATGTAAACATATGCATACAAACTGCAAGGCAGTGCAAGAACTATTGAAATAAATACTGAATAAAGCATTAGCTATATGTAAGAATATTGCAAGATAAATGGGGTCCAGACTGAGCAACAATAGTCAAAATAACCATTTGTGAGTTTGTTGGTTTGGCGAAAGAAACTGTTCTTATATCTGCTTGTTTTAACATAGTTTGTCCAATAGCATCTTGCAGATTAGAGAAGTTCAAAGAGGTTGTGGCTTGGATGCGAGGGGCCAGTAATGGTTTTCATTACTAGCTTTGTGACTCTCGAATAGTACAGCTCCTCCAAGGTGGGAAGATTGGTACCAGTGATCTTCTCAGCAGACCTGACTATTTGTTGTAGCCTGTTCTTGTAATGGTTTAGTTGCTAATCAAAACCACACTGTAATGAATGTGCTTAGCACAGAGATTATATTTGCTGTTTAGTACTGAATCAGCAGCTCCTGTGGTAGACTAAACTCCCTCAGCCATCACAGGAAGTGCAGTGCCTTTTTTATAATGGAATCTTTGTTGGTCTTCCATGTCAAGTACCAGATGATTATAGAAACCAGAAACATGAAGGTTTCCACAAGTGATGCAATATTATGATATGGAGAGGAGACGTAATATTACAAAGCCCATCCTGAAGTCTCTGGTCATCTCCACAGTTTTGAGAGTCTTTAGCTTCAGACTGTTCAGACCACACCAAAGGGTGAGCTATTCAACCTCTCTTCTGTATGCAGACCATTTCTGTTGAGTCCTATGATGGTTGTGTTTTCCACATATTTGATGAGTTTGACAGAGGGGTCCTTACAGGTGCAGTTATTAGTACAGAGGGAGAAGAGCAGTAGGGAAAACACATGTCCCTTTGCGGGGTTGGGAGGCACTAGTGCTGATTGTACTGGTGCTAGATATGAGTTTCCCTCAGTTTTACCCACTGTTTTCCATTTTTAGGATATTGGCAATCCACTGACAGGTGGAGACAGGAACAGAAAGCTTAGAGAAAGCAGAGAGTTTAGAGTAGAGGAGTTTAGGGAGGTCCCTGGGTTGTCAAGATGTTGCAGGACATAGTGCAGACCCATAGTGGCTGCATCATCCACTGCCCTCTTTAATCAGTAGCCAAATGAAAGGAGGTCCAACAGGGGAATTGTAATGTCCTTCAGGTGAACTAACACCAGTCTCTCACATGTTTTTCATGACCAAAGATATTAAATTATTAATTTATTATCTTTGGAATTCCACTTCTCTATATCAGAGCTGTAGTATATCTCAACAACAACAGGTGCAAGTCAGGAACCAGCTCTGGACAGGACTCTTATCCATTAGAAGACCCAAACAAACAACCTCTTTTTTCAGATATTCTTTATTATATAAATATAAAAATACATGTACAATAATAAAAATGAAAAACAATTATTGAAAAACAATGAAACTTAGACTGGGGATACATAGACATTATCTATTCAATAAAATACACTATAAACATTTTAAATAACTAGGGGGCTTCGCCCCCTGCTCGCTTTGCTCGCCAACCCCTGTGTTTGGTTAATCGGATATACAATTTAATTTTTTTTTCTTTGGAATTGTTTCAATTTCATTATTTGCACTTATTAAGCTTCATTAAAAACAATATTTTTTGGAGACACATTGTGACAAAACAACGTATAACTGCCCGTGAGTGAATATTGTTTCTGTTTCTCTAATAAATAATCCGACTTCTTCTAATGTTTGTCCCTGTGATTTATTGATTGCTATAGCAAAAGCTATTCTCACGGTAAACTGTAAACATTTTAATACGAATGGCATATCACGATCTCCTTTGGTGTGTAATGTTATTCGCAGAATATATACATTACCTTTCTTTTTGCCTGTTAAAATTTGCATCGCTTCTCCATGATCATCAATATACACCTGATCGAATTGTGTATTCTTTGAAGTTCAACTTGTCGTTGCTTTAACTGTTCCGGGACCACAGATTCTCATAGCTTATGGTCCATTATTGTGTAAATCCACGTTTTGTGCATTGAATGATGCGAATGCGAAAAGACTTTGTTGTCTACTCTTTGCCTTTTTTTCTGACCTCGATTTGTCCTGCTGTTTTTTCAATTACACCTGGTTCTGATGATTAATCACCTTTTGTTTGCGGTAATGCAATCTTTTCTATCTTTTCTCTGATACTGTAGCGACTGACATGATTAAGTGTCACAAAAGTTATACTTAAACAATCGCCGACTTCCTAACCCCAAACACAACTTTCTAGCACCCTCTCCAACCCCTCCTCCCCCGGGTCTCGCCCCCCCTTACCGCATCAATCAATACCCAGCTATCAGTCTTCCGTGCTGTAGTCCGCCCTCACTCAATTGGACCGAACAGTCACTTAAAAACCAAAAAGGTCTCAACCTGGCTGGGACGCTACAATACTTTCGAATTTTACTGCTTTCATATTCTGTACCTTTCTCTGCATGTGTATCACGCCATCGTTTGTTTGAGCCTTTCGAATTCCACTGCTTTTATAATCTCTTATCTGCCTCTTTTTTCTCTCCAATGCCTTTGGGTCTCTATTCTCCATATTGTCCTTATACGCTTTATATGTGCCGAGAGCACAGGATATGTTGTGTACTACGTGCTTTTACACTACTGAGCGTTTTTTGATGGGTGTGCTCTTATCTTATCTTTTGTAAGTAGGGCATGTCTTGCAAGAATCTCATGTTCCACGTCCCCATGAGATGGCCCTGGGACAATCTCTTGGCACCAAGTCTCATGTTTACGGTCCCCGCGAGACGCTCCGTGGCAAGTCTCTTTTGTCTTGCGGGTCTTTTAAATGCTTTCCAAGAACTTCTGAGAAGATCACGTATCGTCTATTTGCTTTTGCTTTCCAGGATTTTTTTTTATAATAGAGAGATTAATTTATCATCAATGATTTTAAGTAAGGAATGCATTTAAGCTGCTTTGCTCTTTATTGGCCATGACTTTCTTTTTATTGACATAAAGAAAGATTCTCGATTGGAGAGAACAGTCTAAACTTAAGTTTTGAGTTTATAGCTTTGGCTTTGTGAATATGATTTTCCCAAGAGACAAAAACAATTTAAAGTTTTATCAAAATTAATATCACTTCTTTAAACAGCCACAATAAAAAAATCACACATTTACAAATCTGTAAAAAATGTATAAAAATATGTAAACAGCAGAGAAGTATATTGATAACATTGATTAAAAACTAGTGCGGGCTTAAAAAACACTCAATCTTTGTCACCTTGTAGTCATGTTTTAAAGAAACAATTGATCCAGCTGCCGAAACTACAAAATCATCAAAAGTGTACAGATGTTCTTGCTCATTAAGGTCAGAAACAAAGAATATTCTGGTCAGCCCACGCTTAATGATTTCTTGCCAGTCAATATGCATTCCTTGATTCAAATTTGGAAAAAATATGATTAAATGTAATTCCATTTCCCCACCAGGGAAGTAAACAATCTCATGGCAGCAAATATGGTGCCCCTAATTAACCGCGAGGGCTTAAAAAGGCGGGGTATCAAACTCTGCGAGCTTTACTTTGTAATCATACTTATGAATTACTAAAGATATTAATTACCTTTAAATACGTACAGGTCTGTGGCAGCAGAATCAACAAATAAAATGCAATGCATTTCTTACTGGAAACGCCTCTAGTCATGGAAAACGCTTTCACTGGTATAGTCGATAACAAGTCATGGCAACACGAAGCGCAGTACAGGCGATAAGAGAGAAAGGCTCGAGTCATATAGCACGCAAATATTGGATAATAACTAGCAAATGATATTTACCTCTCATTTGTTTCCAGTCAATCAACAACGGTAACACGACGTTTTGTTCGGTTAAAGCCTGTTTTGAAATGTATGTATACTCACCACTCATTCCGCCCCGCAGCGCCCAACTCTGCGATTTGGTTGCTCAGATTAGAACGTCGCTTACGTTGATTAGCGATTCTAAATTGGCCACTTATAAAAGTGACTGAGCGTAAACGTGCGGTACAACAAACTGGCATTCCGTTGAGGGTTGGTTCAGTTGCTGTTGGGACAGATTCAGCTCACAACGATCCTCTGCTTGATAAAGTTGATAGGAAAAACTGATCATCAGAACGTAATCGGCCATTTAAGAATTTTGATTTGTTTATATAATTGGGTTGACCAAGTAAAAACAAAACAATATATATATATATATATATACTGTATATATATGGATGCGGAGAGTGACCGTTTTCAGTCTGGTTACCTAATCAGCCCATCTTTCTAGGAATTTCCTTAACTTTAGGGGTGGAGATTGCTGTTATCATTTTCTAATGTACAACTCCACACATTTTGACTAATTATATTTAGAGCATACTGCTCCATCTCGTTGTTAGTGTGTTTTTCACAATCTCCTCGTGGCTGTGAGAGGTTTTCTCAAATTCCTAAAAGGGCTGCCTTCTTAGTTAATTTCTATCCAAATAGGTCGCTTGAGTGTGAGTGTGGATGTTTGCCGGCGAGGAACCTGAGATGCCTTTTCCACGGCACCCCCATATCCTGATTTGGATTAATTCAACTCAATGCAGTTTATTAGCGCGCTACACCGAGTGTCTGGCACAGCGTGCTGTGACAAGTTCTTATGTAAAATGCAGGTATGGATTTTAATTAGTGCACATAAAGACCAAGATTTGTTGAAACATACCGAAACGAACTAGAAACCGATTAGCATAAACAGAAACCAACAACATCTGCCCATTGATTATTTGTTGCACTATGGCCAGTTGATACTCCTGAAAACTCCAGTCAGCAGCATTCCTGGAGAAAATAAACCTCTGTCGGGTTCCACGGTCATTTATAACAAACAAAGTCAGGCACAGTCATGGAAACCTCGGTCAACTGCCCACCCACTCCTGAGCCTTCTGTAGTACGTCGTCCAATCTGATGACAAAACCTTTCCATCCGATGATTCCAAGTCTCCCAGTATCTCAGGTGACTTTTCATTGGGCAGGAGAACAACTTGGTAGTAGAGCAGTGGCACTAAGTGCCATCTCAGGATACCGAAAAGAGAAGAGGACTAGTAGCGGTTTATAAATACGGTGTAAAGTGTACAAATGTCCAACAAACTGCAGATTGAGTGTGCTCAGCCAATTAATGGCAGTGGTTCTCAAGTTCAGTCCTGGAGCTCCTTAAGATTTTCATTCCAACCAATTTCTTTTTTAATTGGATTCCGTTAATTAAGCAAGATGTTCCATTCCAATTTCTGTTTTGTTTTTTTTGTATCAATTCAGAAATTATAAAGTGGTCATTTCTTTTCCTGAATGAAGCTAGTATTTACACGCAGACACAATTCTTTTACATTTCTAGTGTTTTCTTCTGTTTTAATTTTCAGGTTATTTATGACATGACATTATTTACTAATAAGTATACAAATTAACACTGAAATAGCTGCCTTTTATCATTGAGCATCGCTTGGCGCGGTGACCTCTATGCTTATGATTAATCAGCAGTATTTAGTTTTAATTAATAGAGCAAACGTCAAAGAAAAGGTAACTTTAAAAAGAAATAACAGAGTTAATCATCGAAAGATATAAATATTTAATTTCGTATAAATGTAAATCGAACATTAGTACAATTTTCTGAATGCAAAACAAGATAAATAAAAGGAAAGCTAATTAAACAAAGATATCACTCAAAGGTAAAAACAAAAATGGTTGGAACAAAAACGTGCAACCATAGAAGGCGCTTATGAATGAACTTGAGAACCTCTGGATTCAAGGAGTCCGGTGATACTTACATTACATTTACTTATTTGGCAGATGCCTTTATCCAAGGCGACTTACAACATTTGTGATATAATTTGTTACATTTCTTTTGGTTTTCCATTTGGAGCACAACAGGTTAGTGATATGCTCATGGTCACTTCGTTTTGTTATGCAAACTGGAAAATAATGAGGATACAAATAAATTATTCTATTTTTTCTCATATGTTATGATAGCAATATTTCACATTATACTAAAACTAAAAGCATCTAAACTGACGCTCCTTGGAGAGAGAGAGAGAGGATTTGACAGTAAACCTAACAGTAAATGGATAATGCACTGGTGTCCAGTTTAAGGTTAGTGCTTCATGACATACTGAGAACTAATTAAAAGTTGTATAAAAACAGATTGACGAAAAGTACATCACTTTACCAGGTAATTCATCATTTGATTTATCATCTTGATCAGCTCCTGCGACCCTGAACTTGACAGTTACCTTGAACACAACTGGACGGGAGGAATCTTGATCACTATATCTCTGTGCCTTTATCCCACTTTTTACACAGAAGAGTCGGGTAGAGCAAGACTTTATTAAAATAGTAGACATAGTTTTATAAAAAAAAAAATTATTGATTTAAATAACGGTGTGAAACTCAGCGAAGCGACTTTAAATTGCCGCGCATTATCACTATGCAAAAGAAGATTGCTTAACACTAATAAAATGCTAGACGTGAATAGTTTTTGCTTATCTTTAACTCGTCTGCCATTCAAAATGTAACGGTGGAGGGAGGTGGCATAATAATATTAAAGATTTTTCTTCAGGAGCATCAACGGGCAGCCCCAGGCAGGGTCTTTGACTTTCCCAAAAAGAAACTGGTTTATCTGGAAGCAAAATAGCTCGGTTTCATTCGCTAGGAATGAGCAACGTCACAAAGGAATAGGCGGGGCCAGATGGGCCCAAGTTTTTTTCCGATTGGATGTGCAGTGGACGATGGCAACCGCGACGAGTGGCAAGTGATTGGATTGATGGGCGGGCATTGCAAACTGCTAGCTTTCGATTGGTTGGATTTGAATTCGTAGGGACTTGTTTACAGGGGGCAGGGCCACTTCGGGTTTATTCTGGGACAGAGTAAATAGTGACGAGTTTTTAGTGCAGGCTTGCCAGCGAAGATTATGGTTGTGGTTTTGTAGCTCCATCGTGTTGACGTTTTGAAAGAAGAGGTCGGAGTGTCGAGTCACGGACTTGTCGGTGGTCTTAAAGCTAAGTTAATGCAATGAAACAAATGCGCAGCTGCATTTGGGTAGACAGGCTGACGGATAAAACCAAGTGTGAGATCTTTTGGCTTTAATGTAAAGCGCAAATTTAAAGGTAAATTGCGTAACGGAAGCGTCTTTTGTCTTTCTTTTGCATTTCCAACAGAGGTCGTTGTTTTCGCGACTATAGCCCAGGCTTTGCTTACAACACTGCTAAATAACGGGACGCTAGTTTGCATGGAATGTGAGGGGCGCTGCTTAAAATACCCAGGGAAATCAATTTCTTTGAGCGAATTAAGGTTATGCTGAAGAATCCTGTTCTATGTCAACTACGAGAAAGACAATCGGTTTCAATTAATGTTCTCCTTACTTTAGGCACTGTCTTATAGTCTGAAAGAGATTCATTGTACTGTGTACCCCTGACAATGGACTTTAGATCGAAATTGTCATCCGTACATTCTTACCTTCTTATCTTGTTCAAAGTCAAAGAGAGTCAATGTCTATCCTAGTGTCCTTGGAAACAGCAAGAGACCATTTAGTCCACCATGCTAATTTCTTTAGCTAATAGCTAAGCTGTTCCAATATCTCATACAGATACTTCTTGAAGGTTGTCATGACACGCCTTGGTAGTTTATTCCAGATTCCCACAGCTCTTTGAGTAAAGAAGTGCTTCCTGGCTCCACTCCTAAATACACTTCACCTTAATTTCCACTTGTTTCCTCAAGTATGTGATTTACCATTCACCATTGCATTAAGTTGAAAGAATTCTGCTTAATCTATTTTATCAATGCCTTTGAGAATTTAGAAGACCTAGATAAGATCCCTGCTCACTGCCCTCTGCTTAAGACTGAACAGGTTTAATTCTCTTTAGCTTTGTCACAGTAGGACATGTCCTTAAGTCTTGGGATGCACCTGGTTACACTTCTTTGCACAGTTCATGTGCTGTTATATCTTTCTTGTAGCCTAAATGTTAAAACAGAAAACATTTGAGTGCTCTGTCAGTACAATTCCTCATGTCACAGCTAACACAATGAACATTGGGAGAGGCTCACACCGATGACATAACACAGACAAAGAAAGGATTTGTGAAGATGTTAAAGGTTTGGCACCCATATGAGCAACATTAATAACGAAACAAAATAAAATGAAAAAATAATTTACGCAAAAAAAGCACAATGTGCTAAGAATGATGATTAAGGATATAAAACAAACATTACAAGTTAAAGGACTTATGCCCTGATTGACTTATGACCAGTCCATCAGAACTGAACATGGTTGTAAGTTGATGACTACCTATATAATAAAGTCTGTTTTTATTTTTTATTGCTGCACATTACAGGTCATTCTAGAGAAAATGGAGTGGTAAGTGTATATTTTTATTCTGATTAGCTAAAATATATTTCAGTGGCGGCTAGCCAGAGTATGTCATATCAGCGTTAGGCAAGTGGCAGTCAGCCCAGGCACCAGGATCAATTGTATACACACCTTAACTCATGCTGGCTTGCATATAGAAAAACATAACTTTTGTTAAAAATCAGAATAGCTCACCTTTGTTAAATTATATCGATATACATTAGGTAAAGTTAAATACTAGCTGCATTTCTCAGTGTTGCTTGGCCTCTGGCTTCTGCTTGTCTATCCCTTGGTCATGATGTTGTCCAGTCTGGATGCCCGTCTGTCCTCCTGATGTCAGAACATACAAACAAGCTTGTTTCCTGGATTTGTCAGGGGTATTACTTAAAAAAAAAAAAGCCTTAAATTTAAAGTAGGAAAGCTTACTGCATTTAGTTTACATATGACTGGCAATCATAGTCCATTATAATATTTCATTTAGCCGTGGGGTTACGAACGATTCAATATTTAGCTAAGTATGGCTACAAAACTTGTTGTAAAACAAATAAAAGTCCATCCATCCATCTTCCTAACCCACTCATCCAGGGCAGGGGGGTGGGGGAGGTGGAGCCTATCACATCAATCAGAGGGACAGAGAGCCAGGCAGTTGCAGATTAATAATATTCAAAGCTTAAATTTCCTCTTTAAGTAATTTTGCTGAAGAATTATTCTTTGTTTCATAAGGTCGTCATTTAAACAAATCTACCTTTTAGCATGCAGTGTGACCCTAACTAGTAGGACACCATGGTGCCATTTGTTGTACAACATATATGCCTAGCAGCAGACAGTGGAAAATGTTGGTGAAAGTGACGTGTTATAACAGTTCTCACATTTCTGGGAAGGCTGTTTACAAGATTTTGGAGTGTGCCTGTGGGAATTTGTGCCCATTCAGTCCAAGGAGCTTTTGTGAGGTTTAGGTACTGATGTTGAATGAGAAGACCTGTCTCATAATTAGCTTTCCAGTTAATCCCCAAGTTCTTCATTAGGGTTGAGGTTATGACCCTGTGCAGGCCACTCAAGTTCCTCCACACCAGGCTCATCAAACAATGTCTTAGTTACTTTGTGCATAGGGGCACAGTCATGCTGGTACAGAAAAGGACTTTCCCCAAACTTTTGCCACAAAGTTAGAGTTGCACAATTGTTTCAAATGTCTTTGTATGCTGCATCATTAACAGTAACCTTCACTGGAACCAAAGAGCCTAGCCTAAACCCCTGAAAAACAGTCCTAGACCATTAGCCCTCTTCCACCAAACTTTACAGTAGGCACTAAGCAGTCCAGAAGGGAGTGTTCTGCTGGCATCCACCAAACCCAGAATTGTCCATCAGACTGCCAGATAGTAAAGAGAGAGTCACCACTCCAGAGAACACATTTTTGCTGCTCCAAAGGTGATGTGCTTTACACCATTCCAGTCGATGCTTAGCATTGCACATAGTGATCTTAGGCTTGTGTGCAGCTGCTCAGCCATGGAAATAAATTTTATGAAGCTTCCAATGGACAGTGGTTGTGCTGATGTTTCTTCCAGAGACAGTTTGGAACACTATTGTAAGTGACGCAATAGAGGATAGGCGATTTTTACGCAGTATGTGCTTCAGCAATTGGCAGCCCAACTCTCTTGAGTTTTCATGGTCTACCACTTTGTGACTGAGCTGTTCTTGCTTCTTGAAGTTTTCACCTCACAATAATAACACTTGCCTTTTTCCAGGGCAGCACCAACACAGCAGAAATTTCATGTTCTGGATTGTGGCAAAGGTGGCATCCTATGAGAGTGCCATATCATAGTTTACTGAGTTCTTCAATATGATGCATTCTACTGCCACTGTTTGTCAACAGAGACTGCATGGCTATGTGTTAAATTTGATGCACTTTTTAAAAATGAGTGTGGTTGAATTTCATATACTGTACCTTTGGACATATGATACATTTTTTAAAAGCTGTCAAGGTTTACACTACAATTACATGTGGTAGTTTGTTTCACATACTGAACTTCATGCTTACCAATGTCCTTGTGCATATGAATTTTGATGGATCCGTTTTATCAATACCTTTGAAAACCATGGTGGGGTGTCTATGCAGCCTTACCTGGCCAAAACTAAAGAGGTTTAATTTTCTGGTCCCCTAGAGTAGGTCATATCCTAGGATGCACTTGGTTGGTTCTACTGCCATGATGTGTTGCAGTAAAGTGTGGAAGGAAGCTTTAAACAGTACTTAAAGTGCATAACAGAGTCTCACCATAATGTTCCTTAATTTGCTTTCATTGCTGTTTACTATACATCCTAACATTTTATTTACCTTTTTTCTATAGATTGCCCACACAATTAGAATGAAGTGTCAACCTAAACTCCCAAACCGTATATGGTGGTTGCTCCATGCAGGTGAAAGTCGCCCTTCTTCTACAGTATTTATAATCAGATAGATAGATACTTTATTAATCCCAATGGGATTAATAAGTTTCCTAAGTTTCCTTTTCTCAAGCATGTTGCACTGCACACTTTTCCACATTAGACTGTAATTGCCAAGTGTTTGCTTAGTTCTGAAGATTGTATGGGTCTTTTTGAATTGTTTTGCTGCCTCCTGAGTGTTTGTGATCTCTCTAATTTTAGTATAATCAAATTTAATTAGTTTACAATTTCAGAATCCATGCTATTAATGTAAAAACAAATAACATATTTCTCTTGATTGCAATGATCTCAGATCTCTTAAAGGTTTGTAACTCCCAGGGAATGTTTAAAGGTAAGAAATTATTTTTAATGTAAGTAGTAGCCATTCCTCCAAATGTGTCAATTTTCTGTGTAAGGCCTTCATAATTAAGTAGTTATCCTGTGTGGAAAACAATGGTAGACAGAATGCTGTGGTATTACAGCCCAGCGAGATCACGTCTAAAGAGTGGTCTACCCCTTCCATAGACTGTAAGTGATTGGCTAAAACAGAGAAGTTCCATTTGGGCCATAGAGGGTAAAATAACTCCACCTAGATGTAGCCAAGGCATTACAAGAAGCCTGCTAAGAGTGTCTCTACAAGAAAACTGGTGATTTTAAAGCCTTGCAAAGAACCAAGATCATATTTAAAGAGACTATCAAAACCAGCATGTGCAATGACTGTGATTTCACATGGTTTTATAGCTTTTGATTATTCTACAAATGTCTCACAATAAACACATCACATTATGTAGGAATAGAAACTCTAATGAAGGAGTTCATATTCTTGTTGTCTGAACACTTCCTTACAATCACATTAGTTTAGAATCTGTGTTTAGGCACAAAAAAATTTAAAAAAAGAGGACAGCAGTAGAAGATGAGAAGAGCAGAGCAACATCGAGCATCATGGGTCTAAAACCATGAATTTGAACAGAGAAGAGTGTATGAGATCCTAATCGAGGCCATCAAAATTCTCAATGGTATTGATAAAGCTGATCCAGCAGAATTCTTTTGATTAAATTGTGATTCACATACTTGGAGACACTAATGGATATTGAAAGGAACAGCATTTGAGCCTGATGCCACTAAGCACGTCTTCACACTGAATTGTGGGAACTAGGGACAAAGTACTGAGTCATGTAGTTGAAGGTGAAAGCTTGAACAAATTTCAGTCACTATCCGGAACATCTTGGCAACTGGCTAACAAAATGAGCTCGACTAACTCAATAGTCACATCATATGTCTTGAACATTTTATGTTCTGTTGTCACTTTTTCCACTAAACATAGGTTATATGTTGAGTCATTGGAATTAACAGCTTTATACCCTCCACTTTGGACTTTTTCACATTTAAGTTCAAGGCTACTGACATGTTTCCAGAATATAATAATAATAATAATAAGTTTTATTTATGTAGCGCCTTTCATACACTCAAGGACACTATACCCTCCACTTTGGACTTTTTCACATTTAAGTTCAAGGCTACTGACATGTTTTCAGAATATAATAATAATAATAAGTTTTATTTATGTAGCGCCTTTCATACACTCAAGGACACTTTACAATTCAATAAACACATTAACAAAACAATAGAAATCACATACAAGAAAATGAATAATACTCATTGAAAAGATGTGTTTTTAACAGGAGTTTGAAATGAATAATAGATTTTTCCTCGCGAAGGCTGAGAGGGAGAGCATTCCTAATGTTAGGGGCCACCACACTGAAAGCTCTGCCCCCCATAGTTTCTAACCTGTATTTAGGTACAGTGAGTAAGTTAGCATCCGATGATCTTAATGCACGGGTAGGAGTGTATGGAAGCAGCAGCTCAGACAGATAATGAGGGGCTAAACCATGAAGGGCTTTAAAGGTGAGAAGAATAATTTTATATTTGATTCTTGAAGAAACTGGTAACCAATGCAAATCATAGAGGACAGGAGTGATGTGAGCAGATTTTTTAGTGTGTGTAAGTAAACGAGCAGCAGAATTCTGAACATATTGTAATCTATTGATATACTTAGTCGGGAGGCCGTAAAACAAAGCATTGCAATAGTCCAGACGGGTAGTGATGAAAGCATGAATGAGTGAATCAGTATCTTTCACACTGAGGAAAGAATGCAGATGAGCAATGTTGCGGAGATGAAAAAAAGCTGTCTGTACTATTGAACTAATGTGTGGTTGAAAAGTAAGAAGCTGATCAAAAATGACACCCAAATTACGGGTTGATGCTGAGAATTCAACCAGGATCCCATCAATGTCAATTTTGAGCCCATGAAAGGTAGAGAGGATAGATTTGGTACCAACTAATAAGATTTCTGTTTTATTAGGATTGAGTTGTAAAAAATTATCTGTCATCCAAATATTGATTTCCTGAATGTAGTCAGTCAGTGCAACAGGTGAAGATGTTGCAGTTGCATCAACACATAAAGTTGTGTGTCATCGGCATAACAGTGGACGCTTAGACCAGAATAATCTCACCTAATGGGAGCATATAGATGTTAAAGAGGATTGGACCGAGAACTGACCCTTGAGGAATACCATTTGTGAGTGAAGTAGTGGCAGATTTGTATTCCCTAATGAAGACGTAATACTGAGGATTACTGAGGTATGATGTGAACCAAGAAAGAGCAGCACCAGAGATACCAGCAGCTGAATGTCGGGACAGTAAAATGTTATGGTTAACTGTATCAAATGCTGCACTTAAGTCAAGGAGAACTAGAATAGTGGCCATCCCAGAATCTGCAGTTGTAAGTTAGTCATTGGCTACCTTAAGTAAAGTAGTTTCAGTGCTATGTAGGGCTCTTAACCCAGATTGAAAAGGCTCAAGCAGGTTATGCAAGTTTAAATAATCATTGAGTTGAGCAGCAACAACCTTTTCTAAGGTCTTAGCTATAAATGGAAGATTAGAAATTGGGTGGTAAAATTTTAGCTGTAACGGATCTAAGCCAGGTTTTTTAAAACAGGGGTTACATCACCAGTTTTTAAATCACTTGGAACAACACAGGTGCGGAAACTACAGTTGATAAGTGAGAAATGGGAGCAGAAAGTTTGTCAGTGCAAGCCTTAATCAGTAAAGTAGGGGCAGGATCTAGTCTGTTAACTGTATTAAAAAGAGATCTAGGGCGACAAGTACCAAATATAGTATTGTATAGGTTATGTAATCTTAGTATATTTAATTGGATTGTATAGCACTGGCCACCACAAAAAACGACTTTATCTCATCAAATTAAATACAAAATTTTACAAATCTTTGTAAATAAATGATAAATAAAAAACAGAAAAGTGTGTTTTCTTTACTCCCATTTTCATGACACTTGTTGTTATGTACAGTAGAGAGTCTATGTTTACTCATATCAGCATTTCACACTATAGTACATTTTGAAAACAAAAAGCATTTGATGGAAAAAACAAGGGGGGCACAACAGACATTGGTTAGCAGACCTGTCTCACAAATCAAGTGTTTCATTTTTGAGTTCCATGATTGGTTGTTGGGTTCATGAAATTTCTATATTCATTCTGTGTAGGTTTAACTCCACAGTTTTCTCCATCTTTTTGTGATTGCATCCTCAAAGACATTGAGGCCTTGTCACATTACCCAACACTTGCAGTGATTTTTCAGTCTGTAAACTCACACTCAATTTTGTGACCTTTACTTTTCGAGATGTGTATTCTATTTCAAATCAACAATTAGTTGTTTCATCTCTATACATGCATGAAATTTTCTTTGTCACGTGAAAAAATAATTTTACCCCATGGACTGTTTTCTTTATTAACATACGAGGACATATTTAAATAATATTTATAGATACTGGTGATATAATATAACTAACATAATACCACATTTACATTTTGTAGTCCATTCAATCCTCTAAATCAGTGCTTCCCAACCCGTGTGCCGCGGCACCCTGGTGTGCCATGAGCACGGACTAAGGTTGCCGTTGCCAGGTGTCAGAACATAAAAAAATTTGATTTGAACTGATAATAATAATACCAGTTACACCTCAAGACTAAAGTCATGCTACCTGAGTGCTTTAATACAGTCCAGCGTGCATCCTATTTCAACTGCAGTCTGACGAATTAATAAATATTAGCTCTAATTTACTTACTTGCCACAGGGTAAGTGACGTTGCTTCCTGTTGTCTGTTTGTTTTGTTTTTTGCGCCGAAAATGGCAGACTGTAGTGAAAGTCGTAAACATAAAAACAACAGCAGCATCAACGACCTCAATGAAAATGATAATGCGGGGAGCAGTAAAGTTGCAAAAACGAAAACTATCAGGACAGTTACTTGAATTATGGGTTTACATTTGTTGACAAAAAAGGTATTCAGCACCCGTTTTGTTGTGTGGTGATATCCTTGCAAATGAAGCCATGGTTCCAAGCAAATTGCAACGTCACTTTCAAACCAAGCATCAGAATGCAAATAACAAGAACTCTGCATATTTTAGGCGTTTAATGGACAGCCAGCAGAAGCAAGCACAGCTGTTTATGAAAACTGTGTCGGTGTCAGACAAAGCCCAGTTGGCTAGTTTTGAAGTCTCAGAACTGGTTGCCATGGCAATGAAACCACACACCATAGTCGAATCTTTGATTATGCCAGCATGCAAGATAATGGTGAAAACGATGCTTGGTGCCGATGCAGAAAAAGTGATATCCAAAATGCCATCGTCAAACAACACCGTTTCTAGGAGGATAGAAGCCATGTCATTTGACGTCAACAACAACGTTTGCGTTTTACTTCAGACATGTAAATGATTTGCTCTGCAGATTGATGAGTCTACAGATGTTAGTGGAAAATCCCAGTTGCTGGCCTTTGTAAGGTTTTTGAATGGCACAGAAATGTTGGAACAGTTTCTGTTTTGCAAGGAACTTATTGAAACAAAGGGAGAAGATGTATTTAAACATGTTTGCACGTTTTTCAGTGAGAATGATTTGTTGTGGGAATGGTGTGTTGCTATTTGCACAGATGGTGCTCCTTCTATGACCAGTAAAATGCGTGGTTTCACGGCATTTGCTAAGTGTGAAAATCCGAACATAATCACCACCCATTATTTCATAAATAGAGAAGCACTTGTGAGCAAGACGCTGGGAACTGAACTACAGTCAGTTTTAGATCAGGTCGTTAAAATTGTTAACTTCATCAAAGTCCGTCCAGTCAAGTGCAGACTGTTTGAGAAACTGTGCAAAAACATGGGATCAGAACATTACACTCTGCTAATGCATACAGAAGTCAGATGGCTGTCAAGAAATAAAGTTCTGTCATGGGTGTATGAACTGAGAGATGAACTCTGCCAGTTCTTTCTTAATGAACAAGCAAACAATGAGTTCGTAACACTGTTGGCAGATCCAACATGGTGCATTAAACTTGCATATCTCGTTGACATTTTTGAAGTATTGAATGCATTGAATTCGGGCATGCAGGGCAATGATTCGAACATACTGTCTGTTACTGACAAGCTGCAAGCTTTCCGTCGTAAACATCTGATGTGGAAAAGTGAAATAGAAACAACCCATTTAATTTGCATGTTTCCTCGTGCAGTACAGGCTGATCCTGGCGCCGTCGTGTTGCATGATGTCATTGTTAAGCATTTGTCACAGTTGGGAGACAATTTGCAACATTACTTTCCAAGTTTAGACATCCCTGGCAATGACTGGATAAGGAACCCAGTTGGACTTGTCTAACTTACAGATGACAGAGAAAGAACAGCTACTTGACATTGCAAGTGACCGAACATTACAGCTGAAGTTTAAGGACATGAATTTAACAGAGTTTTGGATTATGATTGAACAGGAACGTCCTGTGTTAGGTGCTAAGGCTGTCGGCATACTTATTCCATTCTGCACCACTTATCTGTGTGAAAAGGCATTCTCGGCATTGACACTACTGAAGACAAAACACAGAGGACGTTTATTATCAGTTGAAAATGACTTACGAGTGTGTTTGTCAACTGCAGTTCAAGCTCGTATTGACAAACTTTCAAATTCTCTTCGAAGCCAGTCTTCTCATTAATTATGACATTATAGTCTGCTTTGTGCCTTGTGACTTAATTGCACTTTTCATGTTTGTGTTGTGTTCAAGTTTTTCATTTGAGACTGGTTTACTGGCAATTTATTTTTGTTACCTTTGTAATTGCAAAAATGTGTAGTTGGTACGCCTTATAAAAGATAGGAATCTCATTCTACTCAACTGATGAGTTAAGATTAAATTGTTAATTTGAGTAGTTACCTATCAGAGTGAAGGGGTGCCGTTAGCTGAAAAGATTTCACTAAAGGTGCCGTGGTTTGGGAGAGGTTGGGAAGCACTGCTCTAAATAAACATAAATGCAAATTTCACATGTGGAAAAAGTAAGTCCTCCTATATGTTTATCACTACACAGGGTTGTCTTAACAGCATCATAGGTCCCCGGGCAAAGTAGTGTTCTGCAGACTCTGTTTTAATAGCAAAACAAAAAACATATGGGACCCCTGTCCAGTACCCATTGTGGTCATACGTTAAGACGGACACTTCAGATGCATAGTGTTAGAATCAGTTACAAATATTAGAGTCTCATTAGGGAAGATCATGTTTGAACCTGTCTTATTTAAATGCCAGGCATTTTGTTTGATTTGTTCTTTGTTGCTGAAATGTGTGTTATCACCGTGCCCAGATCAAAAAAAGCTATCTGAAGCCTTCAGAAAGAAGTTTATGGATGCCTAATAATCTGGGAAGGGATTTAAAAAAGATGTCCAAACATTGTGAAATCAACCATTGCACGATCTGGAAGATCCCCTTCAAGTGATGAAGATTTCAAACAACTGCAAAGTTGTCCAGTCCAGACCACCCCAGCAAGTTCAGGGCGAGAGCAGAATGCAAGATTCTAATAAAGGTCTCCAAGAACCCCAGAATTTCATCAAGAGACCTTACAGGTAGCTCTTGCCACTGTTGATATCAAAGTCTACCATTAGATAGAGGCTGCACAAATTAGATCCTGTTGAAGCTGCAAGCATCCCGTCACATGTTAAAAGTTGTAGCAGTAGATGTCTTTGTCCACCTCTTGAACCCTCAGGTACCACTCCAAATACCGGATAAAAGTGTAATTATTATTTATTAAATAATAATACTGTGCACCAAGCACTCTACACACCACACTACTCATATAATACTTCTCACAAATACTCAATACTCTCCTCCTCGCCCAGACACTTCGCCCTCCTACCTTCCAGCTCAGCTCAACGTCTGGGCTTTCCCCGGAGTCCTTTATACCCCCTGACCCGGAAGTGGTTCCTGTTCAAACCCCACAAGTCCTTATTCCTTCCAGGTCAGGATAATCAGTCCTTTTTTTCACCCCGGGAGCACGTTGTTTCTTCCCATCATGTGACCATGATGTACTCCCGGGTTATAGGGCACAAACGAGCCTCCGAGTCCCCCTACAGCGACTCCTGGTGGCCCCCAAGGTATCCACCAGGGCTGCGTATAAAAACTACATAGTCCATGAGGCCCTGCTGGAACTCGGGGCACGTCCACGCTGTTAGGAGAGCTCCTCCTGGCGGCCTAGGGGTGAGGGCCGGAATATGTAGCCGGCCATTCATCACAAAGTGAACAACGATGCTGACGTCAAATACCAAAACACACATACCACCCATATCTTTGCTGGTATTGCAACTTACACATGCATTGCATTCATTTCTGAGGGTGTGCTTAGAGGATGCATCAAAAGAATGCTGGGAACACTTGGCAGTCATGGTTTGTGTACGTATGTGTTCTGAGCGTGAAGTATAAACAGGTCCTAAGAATTGAAGGGTTTAAAATTATGAAGGGAATTAATACAGTGGATTGAGACTGTTACTTTAAAATGAGTTCATCAAGAACATGAGGACACAGCTGGAAACATGTTAAGGGTAAATTTCACACAAACATTAGGAAGTCTTCCTTAACACAGAGAACCACAGACACATGGAATAAGCTACCAAGTAGTGTGTGCTAGACAGTAGGACTTGATGTTATTTTACAAGAATTAAGTAGATAGGAATGATGAGCTTTGTTGGGCTGAATAGCTTGTCCTTGTTCAGGTTGATCTAATATTCAAAACTAGGCTATATATAAATATTTCTAAATGTCTTATTAATGTAGAAAATCATCTCTCTATTATAAAAGAAAATCTTGAGACGAGATAAGACTTTTGCCAAGAGATTTTTTCATGTTCCGTCCTCCTCTAAACTATTAACGGTTAATGGCCCACGCCCATGGTCCTCTCACCTCTCATTCGTGTGAATGCTTTTGTCAGACACAGTTCCTGCTCTCTCAGCTCTTATAAATGTTTACGCTTTCCTCACTTTAAGTTCCCAATAAAAGAAGACTTATTATGTCCAAATCTTATTGAAGACTTTCATCCCCAAGGGTTATCAACAGAAGAAATGAGTACACGTGCAATCTTAGCACCGAGAAACGATGAAGTCAAATGAATTAACATGAAAATTGTTGATTGGTTACACGGCAAATTGGTTAAATGTGTATCAATAGACTATGCTGAAACAGTTGGTGATGATTGTGCAGAAGATGAAAACATCAACTTACAATATACCGTAGAATATCTACAAACCTTAACACTGTTTGGTCTTCCTCCGGCCAAATTACTGTTGAAAGAAAGATGTATCGTAATGTTATTGTGTAATTTATGTATGAGTGATGGGCTATTCAATAGGACAAGATTAGTTGTATTCAAAATTGGAAACAATTCTGACTTGTAAAATTTTAACAGGTGACAAGAAAGGTAATGTAGTACATCTTCCGTGGATAACATTAAACAACAAAGGAGATCTTGATATGCCATTCGTATTAAAATGTTTACAGTTTCCTGTTAGAATAGCTTTTGCTATGACAATTAACAAATCACAGGGACAAACATTCAAAAAAGTCAGTTTATTTATTAGAGAGAAAGAAACAAAATTCACTCACGGGCAGTTATACGTTGCGTTGTCACGATGTAAGTCCAAACACGGAATCAAAATTCAATGCGATATTGACGAAAAGTTAATACCAAATATTGTTTTTACTGAAGTTTTACAGTAAAAGTGTAAATTTAAAAAGGTATTTGCGTTTTAATTTCAAAGCCAAACAGAATGAAAATGTACAGTAATCCCTCCTCCATCGCGGGGGTTGCGTTCCAGAGCCACCCGCGAAGTAGGAAAATCCGCGAAGTAGAAACCATATGTTTATATGGTTATTTTTAGAATGTCATGCTTGGGTCACAGATTTGCGCAGAAACACAGGAGGTTGTAGAGAGACAGGAACGTTATTCAAACACTGCAAACAAACATTTGTCTCTTTTTCAAAAGTTTAAACTGTGCTCCATGACAAGACAGAGATGACAGTTCTGTCTCACAATTAAAAGAATGCAAACATATCTTCCTTTTCAAAGGAGTGCAAAGCAAGCAGTCAAAAAAAAATCAATACGGCTTTTAAGTATGCGAAGCACCGCCGGTACAAAGCTGTTGAAGGCGGCAGCTCACACCCCCTCTGTCAGGAGCAGGAAGAGAGAGAGAGAGAGAGAGAGAGATAGCGAGAGACAGATAAAAAAAATCAATACGTGCCCTTTGAGCTTTTAAGTATGCGAAGCTCCGTGCAGCCTGTCCTTCAGGAAGCAGCTGCACACAGCCCCCCTGCTCACACCCCCCTACGTCAGCGCAAGAGAGAGAGAGAGAGAGAGAGAGAGAAAGTTAGCTGGATAGCCTTTCAGCCATCTGCCAATAGCGTCCCTTGTATGAAATCAACTGGGCAAACCAACTGAGGAAGCATGTACCAGAAATTAAAAGACCCATTGTCCGCAGAAACCCGCGAAGCAGCGAAAAATCCGCGATATATATTTAAATATGCTTACATATAAAATCCGCGATGGAGTGAAGCCGCGAAAGGCGAAGCGCGATATAGCGAGGGATCACTGTATAACACAATGAATACCTCTAATGCAACGTGAAACATAATTTTTTTTTCAATTTATTACGTTTTACTGTTTTTTACTATGGTTACTCACTGTGATGTAAAATAGTTAGGTCTGTATATGGAAGTGGCTAGCGCGTAGTGTCCGCCTTGGGGGTTGGTGAGCAGGGGGCAGATCCCCCTAGTACTGCTTTGCTTTTCTGAATGTAAAATACGGGAAGAAAAAAAAGACCAGATTATTAAGTCAGATCATTTATTATCAATTATTATCATTGAATCTTGTCGGAACAAAAACTTGCAGTCACAATGGGTCCCCAGGACCAAATTTAGGAACAACTGGTCTAATCCATAGATGGAAAAGACTCCTACAAAGCCCTTCTTACCCCACACCTTGGACACTCTGACCACTTTTCATTATTTTTGATGCCTGCATACAGACCTCTTATCTGAAGAAGCAAACCTGTCACAAAGACATTGAAAATATGACCTAAGAAAGCCATACCACCACTCCAGGACTGCTTTGAATGCACACAGTGTCAGCAGTATGGGCCACAGAGATAGACCTGGAGGAATACACATCCACTCTCTTTTTCTACATTCGTGATTGTGTGGTGTGAGGAACACAGACAGGTAGACATCGTTGGTTCAAACCCACACACATTTATTTACAAGTGAAAACACAGCACACAACCCAATACTCCCCCAAAGTCCAGGCCACACCACGATGCCTTTCTTCAGTTCCGCCTCCACTCCTCTCTTCTCCTCTCACCCCAAGCTCCATCTCTCTTCCTTCCGACTCCAGCCATTGAATGGAGGGAGGCGGCCCCTTTTATAATCACCCGGACGTGCTCCAGGTTCCTCCTAAATTAGCACTGTCTCCCTGGTGTGGCGGAAGTACCGGCTGCGCACCCAGAAGCACTCCGGGTGTCCCTGGTAATCGGGGCGCCCCCTGGCAGTGACCACGGGCCCCTATAGGGTTCAGCTTCTAAGCTCTGTTCCCATGGTCCCCAAAGCCACCAGGGTGGTCGCCCCCTCGTGGTCTGGAGGAGGCGTAAGCCCTCCTCCGGTCCTTCAGGGCGTCCTGGCTGGGTAACACCCCCAGCCACTCGCCACAGTGGATAATATCACTATGGAGAAGAAGATTAAATGTTTTCCAAATACAAAACGAAGTGAAACACCTTTAAAAAGTATGTAACCAGGCATTTAAATCTGGGGATCCCATAGCCTACAGCGTTGTCAGGTCAAACCTGAAAAAGGTTTAAAAAAGGACAAAGACGTCTCCAGGAAACATGAAAGATAATGTTTACAGCATGGATATCAGGGTGTCACACACGTGCACATGGGAGGCAGCTAAATGGCTCAGAAGAAGGTAATTCCCAATCAGACCAGTGGGTGGCAGAGTGCATTAATCCTTTCTCTTGTCTCCCCACAGACCAAATGTGGGAAATTCTACCTGACTCCCATGAAGGTATCACTTCCAGTTCCAGCCAAGAAGACGTCACTTCTGGTTCCACCCCACAAGATGTCACATCCGGTTCCACCTCCCAAAAAGTCGCAGCCCATTGACCTAATTTCCAGTTCCAGTCCCAAGATCCCTCCTTTTCCTGCCATCCAACTATATATCTGCCATGTTTACTGCCCTGTGTAGTTCTGTTTTGGACTCTTGTCTGTAAAGACCCTTTTTCTTAACCTTTTTTTTCACATTTTGCATCCAATTCTCAAGTAAATGGGAGGCTGCCCTAAACCTCTATGTGTGTCATGGCTTCATTATTTACCTAAAGGGCATGTGGAAAAGCATTAGAGCTACTGACCATAAAGGCAGCCCTGTCTTTCCCTACAGTGATATCACATTGGCCAATGATCTCAACACATTTTTCGCTCACTTTCAGTCTAGAAACCCCCCCACCACCACCTGGAAAGATTATAGCTACATATAATGCCAAGTGTCCCACCTCCAGACTGAGTATGTATGATGTTCGGCACACGCTGCAGAGGGTCAATTCCCATTTCAGGATGGGTTTTAGAAACTGTGCTGAGCAGATTGCTGATATATTTACAAATGTCTTTATTATTTCCTTGACATTGGAAATGGTCTTTGCATGCCTTAAGTCAGCCATTATTGCACCAGTGCCAAAGAAAGCCAACCTCAGTAATATGAATGACTACCGTCCAATCACTCTGACATTGATAATAATGAAGTGCTTTGAAAGACTGGTTCTCTCTTACATTAAAACCAACATGCCTGCCTCCCTGGACTCGTATTATTTTGCTTACAGAGCAAATAGATCTACAGAGGATGCCATCTGTCTAGCTCTGCACACAGCCCTGACTCATCTAGAGGGACAGGCCACATACGTGAGGATGCTATCTGTAGACTATAGCTCTTCATTCATTACTGTTGTCTCCTCCCAGCTCATCCATAAACTGCACCAGTTGGGCCTCATCTCTGGAGTTTTGTTTGTTTCTTCTGTCCTTCCTGGCCATCGGACCTTACTTTTATTCTATGTTAATTAGTGTTCCCTAATTTAAATTCTTGTTTATTTTGTCTTTTTTCTCTTTCTTCATCATGTAAAGCACTTTGAGCTACATTGTTTGTATGAAAATGTGCTATATAAATAAATGTTGTTGTTGTGTAATTGGATCATCAGCTTCCTGTTGGAGTGCCATCAAGTGCTATGGCTGGTCCCCCATTTCTCCTCCAGCATTACCCTGAACACGGGCATACTGCAAGGCTGTGTACTAAGCCTCGTCCTCTACTCCCTCTTCACTAAAGAAAGTGTACCTGCATATGCCAGCAATACCAACATAAAATCTGCAGATGACACAACAGTGATTGGGCTACTAATGACGAATCAGCCTACAGAATAGAGGTGAAAAGTCTGGTGAGATGGTGCTCAGTGAACAACCTATCCATCAACACATGGAGGACCTAGGAGCTCATCATCGATTTCAGAAGATCACATGAGGAGGATTATACTCCAGTTTTCATCAATGGGGATGGTGGAGTGTGTGTGATGCTCCTGGTGATGATTCCTGGGGATATATATCACCAGAGACCTTTCATGGACAACTAACGGCACTGCTGAAGAAGACATAGCAATGGCTGGTTTTTCTTAAGAATGTTAATGTTGAACCACAGAGAATATTTTAACCCATTTAATTAATGTGTGGTTTCTTAGATGCACAGCTGCTGATTGGAAAGCAAGTTGTGTCGAGACCTCAGAGGATTGTCAGTGCAGCTTCCAGCCCTGGAGGACATCTATAGCACATGTTGCCTTGGGAAAGCCACCAGCATCTGCATGGATTCCACTCACCCATGCCACAGTCTGTTTGAACTTCTCACTTCTCCCATCCAGCAAACGCTACAGTGCCTTTCATACACGGACCTCGACGCTCAGAGACAGTTTCATCCCAAGAGCTATAAATGCACTCAATCAATCCATTAAGTGCTCCCAGTAGAGCACATTGCACTATATGTACAATATATGTACATTAAACCTATGTTTTCCTATTGAACATTTTTTTATTTTATTGTGCTATTTTTGTCATTTTATGGAAAGATTATTGTTTTATTTTATTGCTTTGTGGAGGAGTTTCACATTGTGGCTGCTGGTTTTTATTCCAACCAGATTCCTAATCAGTGACAACACCTGATAACACTGATCTCATTTAATTAGCTGGTATTTTTTTTCTTTTATTCGACATTCAGAAAAGCACAGCAGCATGATTTTTGACATTTATAACACATCTAGAAACATTTCTGCTTTTGCTATAGATTTAAATGCTTAACTCTCTTTTGTTGATTTCATTATTTTTTGCCCTTTCTCTGTGCAGTTTTCCCCCTTTGTTGTATCTTATTAATGACAATTAAAAACGAGCAGATCAGACACCCAGGAAAACAGCATTAAATAACCAAAGGCTGTAATTACTTTAGCGTCAGACCCACTACTTAGTAAATGATGGATTAATTAAGCAATTAGAACACCTAGAAAAGCAGAATGAAAATCAAGATGAAAATATTGTTAAAAAGAAAAAAATACATTATTCCCATATAACTTCTTGGTACATTTTATTTTTACCAAACTCAATTTTCTAATTTCTATATTGTTCCCAAAATACAGAATCTGTGAAATAACACATCACTTAATTAGCCCAGGAGTCCAATTAAAAACAGAAGCTGGTTGGAGCAAAAACCCACAGCCACAGGGGGTCCCCAGGACTGAGTTTGAGAAGCACTGGTGTATACAGTGTTGTGCATGAACGAGTTCAAAAGAGCGCGTTCATTGATCAAGATCATTCTCCTTAGACAGTGGGGGCGAACTCCAGGCCTGGAGGGCCACAGTGGCTGCAGGTTTTCATTCTAACCCTTTTCCTAATCAGTGACCAGTTTTCACTGCTAATTAACTTTTTCCCCATCACTTTAATAGCCCTGTTACAAGAGTTCGGCCCTCTGAATTGATTCTTTTCTTCATTAAATGACAGCCAAGCAGAAATGAGATGTGAAATGAGCTAACAGATCACCAGCTAAACTGGGGCTTCAAACGCCAACCAATTTCACTCCAATCACTTTCTTAATGAGAAGCCCATTCTTGCTTTTAATTAAACCCGTTATTTAATTCCATGGCTTGTTGCTGCTCTCATTCTGCCACAGCAGAAATTTTGAAAACTGTTGTTTTTATGTTCTTTCTAAGAGCACCGTCAAAATGTTTTGGTGACCTTTTAATTTCAGATATTGTGTAATGGGAACATGGGAGCTGGTCATGTGGTGGCTTGTTTTGTGTCTCATTATTGTTTGGCTGCCAATTAAAGAAAAAGAAACAACTATGGGGCCTGAGTCAAGTTAATTAAAAGAAGTAATCAGCAGCAAAAACTGGTCACTAATTAAGAAGATGGTAAGAATGAAAACCTGAAGCCACTGCGGCACTCTGGGCCTGGAGTTCGCCACCCCTGTCCTAAGAACAGTGAACTTAACGTAACGTATTTGCAAGTGAAGAACTTGAATGTGAGCAAGTTCAGTTTTATGTGACATTCTGGATCTGGTTTAGGTCCAGATTAAACGTTTTGTCTTAGTGGAGCCGAATCCGAATACAGTATTCGGATAAGCACAAATAGTGTATTTTTTGCAAATATTTATTTCGTACGAATTTTTTGCCATTTGTATTCGGAAAAAATAACGTAAAATCAAATAGGCACTGTCTGTGTCTGCCTGCTTGTGCTTAAGCTGCACCCTCGATGACACCAGAACACGGAGAAGCTCCATTTCTCTTTTAGGAAAACGTTGTACTTCGCGAGGCCACTTTATATTTTTCCCCGTTGGACGTGCAAATTGTGACACGAATTTTGACCGGCGGCGTAATGACTTAATTCACCTACACGCTGGTTGTCCAGTCACCATTTGTGTCACACGGTTGGAAATAGAGCGGTAATTTATATGTATAAAAAGTCTTCATAATTATTGTATTTTATTCAAAAACACTTTAATAGCCAAATATAATGCATGCAAAATTGAAAAAAGTCAACTCATGGGACATTTATTCTCACTCCTTAAAAAATACAAAATGAACTGAACATGAACTAGTTCAAAACTGAAAAGGTGAACTACCGGTATGAATGTGAATTTATTCATTTTAATCTGTGTGAACTGAACTTTCAGCTAGTTCTTGTGATAATAAAGGAGTTCAATTCAAAAGGTTCAATCATCGAAATCATTGTCAGGAAGCTGAAACCAAATATTAATTTGTGACGACATAATATATTTTATGTGCCCCATTCAGGAAGCAGTAAGATACATGTGCCGTAAATTAAATTCAGCCTACTGCTGCTGAAATAAACTAAGAAGGAATGGGGGGTGCGTCTGTAATAGCATAAATCCAAGAACACTAGAGGGCCCCCTTGCACCAAATTTGGTTAGGTCGTTCCTCTTTGGCAGGTCGTGTTTGGTCCTATGATTTTCAAAGTGGATATTACATTGAAAATAAAACATTTTCTGAAAATAAAACGATGAATTTATATTGATTCATCAATACTGACCCCTCTTGTCCATTTCACATAACACTGTGCAGCTCATACTATGATAACAGCAATAAATGTTGCAAAGTAGCATCTTCCCCTGAGTAGGATGCTTGTCTGTTATTGTAGTCAATTTATATTCAGTAACGTGTTCCATAAAAGTAATGTCTTTAATTCCTTTTAAATAAGGTTTAAAAATTATTGCCATTCTAGCTACAATGGGCAATTTGTAATGTTCTCAAAATGCTGCATTGAAGCTGATATCATTGTTTCCCTTCAGAGCTCAAATTAGAGAAATATGAATCTATGGCATTATCTTGAAATAACTGCTGAAGACAATTTAAAAAAGAATAATGGATTACTACAATTTGTTTATTTTTTTTTTCATTTGCTCAAATTAAAGGATGGCAATGACAATAAATGACCCAAAGTGAAAAGAGAGCACCGCTAAGTTACTCTTTAGGTAAAAAATGCTTCTAGAAGTGACAACTGCAGAGGTCACCTACTATGGAGGTTGTGAGTAACTGGGATAAAAACAACGTTATTCCCTAAAGAAGACTGCTTGAGGACTGGTATAGTCCTGCTGATAATAAATGAGGGTAGGCAGTTAAAAGGTACCCTGGTCAAAAGACCCTTTTCCATGTCAGAGAGGTCAGAGGTCTGGTTGCTCTGATTGTCACTGAATGGCATTGTGTTGACCTTTGTGACCCTCCTTTATAATCTTTTATAAACTCCTATACAATAATAATGGAGGGCCACAGTAGCTGCAGGTTTTCATTTCAGACTCTTTCTTAATTAATAATTGATAACTGCTACTAATAAACAGACGTCTTTTGCATTGACTTTAATAAACTTGATTTTCAAGATTCAGAACACTTAATTGTTTCTTTTCTTCTTAAAAAGCAGCCAAATAATGAGATGCAAAGCAGCCTGACAGATGTTCAGCTAACTCAAGGGTCTCAAGTGTTCCTGGTGGGCCACCATTTTCTCTAAAACCAATTTATGAATTAGATAACTGTTAATGAAACTTGTTTAATTGTAGGATTTCTAAGTGCTCTCATTTTTTATAAGAGCAACATCAAGACATTATGTGGATCAAAGCAGATTAATATTTTTCAGACGTTCACTTTTTCTTTTCACTCATTTTATTGGAGTAGATATTAAATGATGGACACATTTATACAAATGTGTTGGTCACCTGGTGGCTCACTTTGCATTGTTTGGCTGCTGGTTCAGAAAAAAAGCAAACAAGGGCTTTGAAATGGATACGACCGAAGCCTTGCTGACCGTCTTCTTAAATCAGTTGTTATTTTCTAAACTAAGGCATAAAGATATCTCAGCCTGCGTCCGCCATTGATTGAACAAAAATGTGACACACTGATCGATACAGTTCTGCTCTTCTGCCATTTCAAACAGGACATGGCTTCAATAAGCTAAACATTAAACGTTAGATACAATTATTTCATTATTTCGAGAAAACAAGATCTTTTATCGAGATCTTGATCAAATTATTCCGTTATCTCGAGGAAACAAATAAAAAAAAGACCGATATTATTGCACGTCCTTCTCAGCTTTCGTACTTAGCTCACGCTAAGACAGAAAAAAAAACGTTAACATTTAACATTATACAAAGTTATTGTCTGTTTTTCACCTGCATTATTATTATTATCAATCTTTAATATTATTTATTGTATCAGTATGCTGCTGCTGGATAATGTGAATTTCCCATTGGGATTAATAAAGTATCTATCTATCTATCTATCTATCTATCTATCTATCTATCTATCTATCTATCTATCTATCTATCTATCTATCTATCTATCTATCTATCTAAATATTTTTAAAACAAACTTTTGGACTGAGAGATTTCTTTCTGCACGCTTGTAACCCGTGCTTGATCTCGCCTTATACTTAGGCGGCTACAGACATAAAGAAGCAGGAAAAATGTTGTGAACTTGGAGTCCCAAGAACAAAAGAGTTCCAAAGCATGTAGTTCCAAACACTTCCAACAGTGCCCACCATCAAACCCCGAGTAATATAAGGGCAAGCACCAAATTTCTCTGGAACAAACTTACCTTGACATGTTGTTGAAGCAGAAACCTCTGCGACCTTTAAAAAGAATCTGTCATGTTTCAGCCAGCATTTCTCCCCTAGCTGGGGTTCAAAATTGTGGGTTTTGTCTAATTTTATAACATTTATTTGTATTAATGTTTCTTTTGTTTATTATGTATTATATAATTCCTTGTGTTTATTTGATTATGTCCCACATGTTTTGAGGGTGGTTCCCCAAGTTTTGGGCCACCTGCTAATCACTCCCAGGAACTGCCCTCTACCCTGTTTTTTGGATGGCCTTCCATAGTTTCTGGTTGTTCATTCTGAACATGCTAGGGCAGTGGTCTCCAAGTCCGATCCTGGAGGGAAACAGTGGCTGCAGGTTTTCATTCTAACCCTTTTCTTAATTAGTGACCAGAGTTTGCTGCTAATTAACTCTTTGCCTTAATTTTGCACAACTTAAGACTCAGGCCCCTTAATTATTTATTTTTTCCTTAATTAGCAACCAAACAATATTAAGACACAAAATGAACCAACACATTAACAACAATCTGCGTCCACCACACAATAACTGAAAGTAAAGAAAGGTGAAGGCCTCAGTAATGTTCTGCTCAGGTCCAAAAAACATTCTGACAGCGCTCTTAAAAAAGAAAATCAACAGTTTTGGAGATGTCTGCCATGGAAGAATGAGCACTATGGAATTAAATCACGGGTTTAATTAACAGCGAGAAATGGCTTCAAATTAAGAAACTGAATGAAGTGAAGTTGTTTGGAGTTTGAGGCCCCAACTTAGTTGGTCATCTGTTGGCTCACTTCACATAAAATTTATGTTTAGGTGCTGTTTAAGGGGGTGGCACGGTGGCGCAGTGGGTAGCGCTGCTGCCTCGCAGTTGGGAGACCTGGGGACCTGGGTTCGCTTCCCGGGTCCTCCCTGCGTGGAGTTTGCATGTTTTCCCCGTGTCTGTGTGGATTTCCTCCCCCAGTCCAAAGACATGCTGGTTAGGTGGATTGGCGATTCTAAATTGGCCCTAGTGTGTGCTTGATATGTGGGTGTGTTTGTGGGTGTCCTGTGGTGGGTTGGCACCCTACCTGGGATTGGTTCCTGCCTTGTGCCCTGTGTTGGCTTGGATTGGCTCCAGCAGACCCCCCGTGACCCTGTGTTCAGATTCAGCAGGTTGGAAAATGGATGGATGGATGGATGCTGTTTAAGGAAAAAAAGAATCAATTCAGTGGTTAGAGTCTCAAGAAAAGTCAATTAAAATAAAGGGAAATAGTAAATTAGCAGCAAAAACTGTTCACTAATTAAGAAAAGAGAATGAAAACTTGCAGCCACTGTTGCCCTCCAGGACTGGAGTTGGAGACCCCTGCGCTAGGGAGTAGAGTTTTTCTTGTGTCTGCTGTGCGTTGTGCTATTGCTTTTGGAGATTTTCTGGATTTTTGAACCTGTGCTCTGTTTTTGAATTCATCTTTGGATTCTGTATTAGGGCAGTGTTTGCGGCGGATTGCCTTGCCTTCTCAGGCAATTCCTTTGTGCTCGCAGGAGCTTTGTGCATTGCAGAGCCTTTTGTTACTATAAACCTTTTATTAAATAAAGATTCTTCATGGCCCTTTTTTGTATCTAGTCATGGTTTTGATTGCATTCACCCCATGTGAGGGCAACTTTTGAAAGTGCTTTTTGGACTCCCGAGTTTAGCTATGGGCTTAACAAACAAGCCCGGCGAACTGAATGGTTTCCTCTTGTTTGTCAAATTTCTTAAATTCTTATGAATCTTTATCAAATAAAATATTTATTCCTCACAGAAAAGTATTCCAATCATAATGAAATTCTGTGCAGCACAAAGGCAAAATGGAATTGCCTGTAACAGGCAATCCAAGTTAAACAAAGTCTCATTACAGTCCAAAAACCGAGCAAAGGTCAAAAATCAAAAGAACTGTAAATTCTATAAAATTCACAAAAGCACAAGAACTCATCACTCCTCAGTGCATTCAAAATGAACTGCCTGGGACTGTGGGAGGACCTCCAGTTTTTTTTAGGGCAGAGGGGCAGTTCCTGACAGTGATTGGCAGGTGGCCCCGCCTCCTTAAGGAACAGCAACAAAACACATGGAGCGTAACACAGGCAGCCTATATCCATAGTCAAAATCCAAAACAAAGAATAGTGCACACCATCTACAAAAGTAACATTAACATAAATAAAAGAATGAAGAATTAATAAAATTGACATAACACAAGAATCTGAACCCCAGCGGAGACATGACATATAGATTGCAACTGGGAAATCACAAGGAAGCATCAAAGTCATTAACGAGAGGCACAAATCAAAGTCAAAGGGACAGGCAAAAGTTCTTAACCAGAAGACCAAAAAAAAAACAATACATCAACAGATATTTCAATAAGCACTCAAATGTAATGTCTGTGCAGATAGACAAGTGAAAAGAAAAGGGTCAAAAATAGGAGCATAGCAGTCAAAACAAGAGATAAAGGCCATGGTCAAAAATTCAAGAACAAAACTCAAAAACCAGACTGAGTTAGGAAAGTGGTTTCTCTTTGAAAGATTAGTTTGAAAAGGAGGTTTTAAATACGCAACTTGGATAAGGAAGTGAAATCCTGGATGACCTTTGAGCCCATTGTGTCGCTACCCAAAGATTGCAGCTGTCATGTTTCAGCCAGTATTTTCCCCTTGGCTGTTGTTCAAAGTTGTGTTTCTTGTTTGTTGTGTTTAAGTTTGTATCATTTATTTGTATTAATATTTCTTTCGTTAATAATGTACATTTTTCTATGTGTGTATTGGGAAAGGGGTGTGGCCTAGCTTATGACCCTTGTGTTTTTGTGGGTTTGCCCCCCAAGGGGCGGGGGCCACCTGCCATTCATTACCAGGAACGGCCCTCCACACTATTTAAGGGAGGACCCTCCCATAGTACATGATGGTTCATTACAAAAGCACTAGGGAGTGGAGAGTATTCTGAGTATTTGGGCCTTTGCTTCTGCCTTTGATTTCCTGGATTATCATCCCTGTGCTTTCAAATTACGTCTTTGGTTTTCATATTGGGTCTGTGTTTATTGAATTTTTTGAAACCTCTGCTCTGTTTTAAGACCACAATTTTTGGATACTGTATTAGGACTTCGTTCACTGTGGATCGCAATTCATTGTGCTCTATGGAGCTTTCTGTAGTTGTGGAACCTTTTTTGAAAATAAGCCTTTTCTCTCTATATATAAAAGAAAATCCTGGAATGGAAAGCAAATGCAAGGCTACGATACGTGGTAATCTCGTAAGACATTTTTAAAGACCCGCGAGACCAAAGACACGCCCTACTTACACTCTATCAAATAGGACAATAGGTAGCAAAACATTCAGTCTTGTGAAGGATTTGAGCACACACAGATCCAGGGCTCTCAGCGCATATAAAGCGTATAAGGACAGTACGTTATAAATTAAATGTCGACATCTAAATGAAAAAGAGAGCAGCGCGGAGAAAAGAGACTCAAATGTGTTGGACTGAAAAAAGAGCAAAAAAGAATAATCGAGGTGCAAATTCAGAAAATAAGGAAAGTAATTATCAGCCCGGAACAAGTGGTATTGAAAAAAAAGCACATCCAATCCGGCTCAGAATTTAAAGACAATGAGTAAAAGACAAAGTAGAACTTCATAAAGACGTTTACAAATGTTGGCGCTAAACACATGCAGAGCAGGTTAGAGACTATGAAACCAGTGAAATTAGAAAGGCTCAAAAAAAACAAAAAAAAATGGCGCTATACACATGTGGAGAAAGTTAAAGGACATGAAAGTAGGAAAATTAGAAAATATAAAAAAGTAAAGATCACAGTAGCGCAAACAAACAAACTGCCTCATTTAACTATGCACCAGTCTAACTTTGGTTTTGCACAATAATTACTACACTATTTCACCTTAACCCTTAATTCTACTTTATCACATAATTTTACTTATTTATTATGTTCTACTATACTGTTATCTTTCGATCTATGTCTTTTTGTTAATCTAACTGATATTCTTCTAACTTTTGCACAGTTTTTGATAAGTGGATCAGGATGCATTTCACTGTATGTTGTCCTGTATAACTATGCATGTGACAAATAAAGAATCTTGAGAATTTCAAAAAGGAGTTTACCGCACATGCATTCATTGGTTACTTTGTTAATGTATATATATTTATCTGTCTGCTTATTTAAAAACCTAAATTTACCCCAGGAGGTCAAAAACGTTCTGTCTAGCCCTTGTACAAAAACCTAGAAAAAAGCTGGGGTATCACCTTGGTAACCCCATGTACTTTTGAACTGTGAGAGGAAAATAGCACGACTTTACAGACAGGAGTCCAATACAGAACTCTACTTACTTTTTTACTTTTAAAAAAAAAATTATTAAATGCTTGTGATGTAGATCGTTTTGTCTGTGCTGAAATTCCAAACAGAGAAACCTATCCTGACCTCATTAAAAAGATTCAGCATATTGGGACTCGCAAGATTTACAAATATTGTTTTTACAGAAGTTCTGAAATAAAAGTGAAACTAATGAAATAGCAACAATTTAAAGAAAAAAAAATCTTAAGAAGTGTGTATCCGGAAAACCAAACACAGGGGTTGGCGAGCGAAGCCCCCTCGTATTTCTATAAAGATTTCTTCTCTGCCCTTTGGTTTTCTTGATGGGGTTTTTGATAGTGTTTTCCCCCTTCTAGTGGGCAACATTTGAAAGTGTTTGTGTACCTGTGCTTTCGGGACTCCTCAGTTTCGTAACAGCAACCAGCAAGGGCATGCACTTAACAACATATTAAGTGGTGCTAATGATGGAAGCCCAAAAACGATGGCAGTCATGAAAAAAAAATGTACAGTATAACCCTTAAAGCGACTGGAATTTCCAGACGTAAACATCAGATTCATATTGAGAGACCTCAAAAACTCCTAAAATGAATGTTAGATCTCAGAAACACTTAGAAATAGAAACAGAAACCAAAGAGAGAATGGTTTTGTATCTGCAGACTTGGATAAGGTCTTATATCTTGTCACCCCAAGAACATCACACAGTACAAAGTTCTGTATCATTACCGTGGTAATGAATAAACAATTGGCAGTGTCCATGAAAACAATGCAACAGTATAGATAATATATAAACCTCTTCAATAACTGTCAGAACAAAAAGCAAATCAAAAAACATAATCTGAAAGGTCCGTAACCCCAATGGATGATGGAACATCAAAAAATATTCATTCCAAACGGTAGCAAAAATTACTTTGTAACATTCATAAACCAAATGTACCATTTGTAAATGGAGTAAACCAAAACTAAATCGAAATGTTTGAAGGACAAGATAAAAAACAAAACTGACTTCTTTGTCTTTTAAAATGTTAGAAGCTAGTGTAAGGTTGCCAAACCTTGGAAAATATGGGCTGGGGCTGCTGGCAAACATAAATAAAAAGAAATACTCAAATGTTTCAAGGAACAGTCCTTGTTGGCTGATTAAGAAGTTAGAAAAGGACAATGCCAACTGTATAGAGGAGGACCCCAAAGGGAAATATCAGGACAAACTGCTTGATCACCTGACAATTTTAAGTCAGCGATTTCCCCCTTCGTACTCCTATGTTGGACACACTTTGAGAGGCGTTACATTTATAAGGATTGAAAATGCCATTTGATTGTGGACGAAATGAAAAAATGAATAACAAAGTGTTCTTTTTAAAATGCACTGTGTTAGTGTGGACTATGTCTTTAAAACAAAATGAATGCAAAAGAAATAAGTTATGTTAGCCGCAGTAAGTGATCGCTAATTAAGAAAGCGTCTCTAATGAATACCTTGTGGGCCTCCATGGTTCTGAGTCTTACACCCCTGTTTTATAAGATGGCCCTGGACTGGAAGGTACTGTGAGATGAGGCTTGAAGAGTCACTCTCTGTCAGGGCACAAGAGAGCCTGAAGTTAAATGGTAAATTTAGGGCAAAGGCTCTCATGTAGGAAGATAAAGAGGCCAGACCTATAGTCATATTAATAGGGAAAGAGAGGAAGACGGGGAAGTAGAAGGTATGGTGGTGGATTAGTATTCAGACCCCTGCTCTTTCTGTATAGTTTATTGTATGCTGTAGAATTAATTTTAAATAAATAAATTTAATTTTGACATCTATGTGTAAACATTCAAGGGACAGGTTTGCACATTTACTAAAAATCAAAAACTGAAATCTCTCATCTATAGAAGTATTCAGACACTTTGTTGTGGTCCGGTGCATCCTGTTTGCTTTAATTCTCCTTGAGTTGTGTCAAGATCTGTTGGAGTCCACCTGTTGAAAACTGAATTGGCTGAACATTGTTAAGAAAAGCATGCACATGTCTATATCAGGTACACAATTCACACTGCATGCCAGGGCAAAAACCAAGCCATGAAATCCAAGGAACTCTCTATGGACCATTTGCAATCAAATTGTGGGGGATAAAACAATTTTTGAAGTATTGAGTGTTCCCAGGAGCACAGTGGCCTCAATAATTGTGAACTGGAAGAAGTTTGAAACCACCAGGACTCCTCCTAGAGTTGGTCATCTGGCCAAGCTGAGTAACCAAGCAAGCAGGGCCTTGGCCAGGGAGGTGACCAAGAACCCAGTGGACACTCTAATATAATTTCTGAAGTCCTCTGCTAAGATGGGAGAACCTGTTGGAATAATAAACAAAAATAAATAATAAATAATAATAATACATTTTGTTGATATTTCGCCTTTCCCATGCTTAAGATGGATAACCATCTCAGCAGCACTCCACCAAAAAGGTGTTTATTGTAAAATGACTATATGGAAGCCACTCTTGAGTAAAAGTATATGACAGTTTAAAATCAGAAGCCATGCCACATACACTTTGCAACAATGAATCCACTAAACGTTAAGCATGTTCAGGCCTGGCCAGAATATCAATGGGTGACCATCTAAGAAAAAGCTTCACTTGCTTCTAGAAGAGGTGGTGGAGAGGCCAGCAATGGGTGATAACCCCATGATCTTTGTGTTGATCCCAATAAAGTGCATTGAGGGGGTCACCGTGATGTAAAAACTGGTGCAATCCTTTGGATAAGATGTAAAACCGAGGTCCTGACTGTCTAAGATCATAAAAGATCCCTGGGCACCTTTCATAAAGAGCAGGGTGTATCCCAATGTCCAGGCTGAATTGCCCACTAGGACCTAGTCATTCTGGCTCCCTAAATTATCCTCTGTCTCTAACTGGCCAACTCTCTCTCTCTCATCCCTTCACTACCTAATAGCTAATATATGGTGAATGTACTGGCATGGAATGGCTGCCATCATATCATCCAGGTGGATGCTACACATGGGTGTTGGTTAAGTGCCTCCTCAATATGTAAAGAGTTTTGAGTAGTTAGAAATGTAATCTCTTCTTCTTCTTCTTAAAGGGCTCTATGAGCTTCAAGGAACAGATTCTCTGGTCTGATGAGATGAAAATTCCACTCTCTGGGTAGAACTCTAAGCACTATGTCTGATGAAGACCAGGCACTGCTGATCATCTGCCTAATGCCATCCCTACAGTCAAGCATGATGATAGTGACATCATGCTATGGGGCTGCTTCTCAGCGGTAGGAAGACGGAGACTGATTAGGATTCATAGAATAATAATAATAATTACTAATAATTATTAACATTTAAATAGTGCTTTTCTCAGAATTCAAAGCACTTTACATAGTAGAAAGTATGAATGCAGCTAAATACCATGAAGTCCTTAAAGAAAACCTGTTCTAGAGTGCATATGACCTCAGACTGGGGTGACAGTTTACCTTTCAGCATGACACTGACCTGAGCCATTCAGCCAAGACAACGCTGGAGTGACTTCGAGTCAAGCCTCTGAATGGCCCAGCCATAGCCCAGACGTAAACCACATATGACATCTGTGGAGAGATCTGAAGATGGCAGTTTACAGACGCTTCCCATCCAATCTAATGGAGTTTGAGAGTCAGCCATGACTGCTTCCATCGACGTGTCTGCCGTGACACCTCAAGCCGCCTTTCTCATCTTCCTCATTCTCAAACACTGGCACCTTCTGGATCCCTAGGGAGACTTCTCTTCATCCCCACTCCCCCTCAGCTATTCAGTGGGGAAGCGATCCACCCTTTGAACGTCGATGGCTCATTCCATCACTAGGCCCTGACCCCTTGCCTCCACTCCTGCGTACTGGCTGACCGGACACTACCTTCACCTTCTCTTTTTTTTTTCAGCCTCTTCTTCTTTTCCACTGCCCCTTATATACCCCTGTGGGTGCAATGTCTCAGTCACGAGCTGCAGGAGGCTAATGAAGCAAATAAGACAGACCACACCCTCACATGCTAGTGCGCCCTGTCTCGATCACTCCAACAACTTCCTGCAGCTGCACAAGTACGCACGCCTGCAGAGATCGAGCTGACTATTTGTTTATTTATTTTAAAACTGACTACAAAATGCTAAAATTACTGCTGAAATGCCGACCCTATTATCTTCCGAGGGAATTCACTGTTGTGTTTTTGGTTGCTGTTTACATCCTGCACGGCAGCACTCAGCAAACTCCATGACGTCATCAGCGACTTGGAGACGTCTCATCACGATGCTGTTTTTAATGCAGCTGGCGACTTTAATCAGTGCAATTTACGGACTGTACTCCCTAAATACCACCAACACGTGAAATTCCCACCCGTGAGAAGAACACACTGAATCATGTTTACAGTAACATACGCAGTGCATACAGGGCTGCACCCGCCCCCACTCTGGACAATCGGACCACATCTCTCTCTACCTGTACCCAGCCTACAGACAACAAACCCTATCATTAAGCAAGTTAAACTTTGGACCCCAGAGACTGAGAGCACCCTGCAGGACTGTTTTGCTCAGACAGACTGGCATGTGTTTAGGGTTGCAGCCACTCTAGAGGACTCTTCTATCAACATACAGGACTATGCTGAGTATGTGACTGGGTACATTAGCACCTGTATTGACAACATCGTGCCCACAATACCATTCAGGAAGTTCCCCAACCAGAAGCCCTGGATAAACAGTAAGGTACGTCACATGCTGTGTGCCCGCTCTCTTGCATTTAGATCAGGCACTGAGACGGAGTACAAAGTTGCGAAGTACGGACTAAGAAAAGCCATCACAGCAGCCAAGAGGCAGTACAGAGAGAAGCTGGAGGGCTTCTATTCTACTGCTGACTCTGGAAGCATGTGGCAGGGCCTGCAGCACATCACAGACTACAGGACCACCACCAGCACAATCGGCTCCACAGACAGTCTGCTGGATGATCTCAACACTTTCTACACCCGCTTTGAGACATCCAGCAACAGCACAGAGTGGAGACACACACACACCTGGACCACCCAACCCCCCCCCCCCCCCCCCCAACAGTCTCTTCAGGTCAGGTACACAAAGCACTAAGGAAGATCAACCCCCGTAAGGCAGCTGGACCAGACAACATCCCTGGGTGGGCTCTCAAAGCATGTGCCAACGAGCTGGCTGATGTTCTCTGCTCCATCTTCAACCGTTCCCTCAGTCAGAGCATCATTCCATCCTGCTTTAAGACTGCAATCACCGTCCCCCTTGCTAAAAAAAGCCCACCCATCTGCCTGAATGACTACAGGCTGGTAGCACTCACTCCAATCATCATTAAGTGTTTTGAGAGAGTGGTGCTGGCCCACATTCAGAGCAGCATACCGGACACTCTGGACCCCCTGCAGTATTGCCTACCGGCCCAACAAGTCCACCTCAGATTCCCTCTCCCATCTGGAGAACAAAGACTCATACATCAGGATGCTCTTTGTTGACTACAGCTCCGCCTTTAACACGGTTATCCCCCATAAACTCACCCATAAACTGACTGCACTTGGCTTGAACCCCACCCTCTGTGACTGGATCCTGAACTTTCTGACTGGCAGGCCCCAGTCTGTCAGGATTGGTAATAGGATTTCAGCCACCATTATCACAAACACAGGCACCCCACAGGGATGCGTCCTCAGCCCCATTCTCTAGACCCTGTTCACCCACGACTGTGTCGTCTTCCACAAACATAACATCATCCTAAAGTTCGCATATGACACTGCAGTAATAGGACACATCACTGGTGGGGATGAGGCGGCCTACAGGATGGAGGCGGACAGTCCGGCATCATGGTGTGAGGACAACAACCTCACCCTCAACACAGACAAGACAAAGGAGATGATAGTGGGCATGAGGAAGGAGAGGAGACCTCACCGGCCACTGTTCATCTGAGGGCTTGAAGTGGAGAGGGTGAGCAGCATTAAATACCTGGGCATCTACATCAGTGAGGACCTCACTTGGACAATTAACACCACACAGCTGGTCAAGAAGGCTCAACAGTGGCTGTACTTTCTGAGGAAGCTGAGGAAGTTTGGTATGTCGACTAAGATCCTCGGCAACTTTTACAGCTGCATTGTTGAGAGCATCTTGACCAGCTGCATCACCGTGTAGTACGGCAACGCTACTGCTATGGACCGCAAACGACTGCAGAAAGTGGTAAAGACTGCTGAGAAGATCACCAGGTTCCCACTGCCCTCTCTGCAGAGCATCTACAACTGCAGAGTCTGCAGGAGAACTGCCTCGATCCTCAGGGACCCCACCCACCCCCAACACGAACTGTTCACACTTCTACCCTCAGGCAGGAGGTATAGAAGTATGAAATGCAGGACTTCCAGGCTAAAGAACTCTTTCTTTCCCAAGGCCATTAGACTCCTAAATAACTGACTGGAGTTTATAACCATGGTTCACCTCATTCTATCTACCTCACGCAACTGTATTTGACCTGTCCATCACACACACCTACCTGCACATTACACTTTATACTTCTATTCTGTTTTTATACTTTATGCTGCCTCTGTTACTTATTATCTATCTGCTACTTATTATTTATGTTTCTCTTTATATGTTGCTTTTGTCATTTGGTGTGGACAGCAAAGAAAGAATTTCATTGTACAGGGAAATGTGTTTCCTTACTGTGCATATGACAATAAACTTTGAACTGGAACTTGAGATGCTAAGCTATGGACTCTTTCTATCAATGGTCTACCAGGAAGAATGGGATAAACCACCCAAATCCAGGTGTGAAAAGGTTCCCAAACTCGGTCCTGGGGACCCACTGTGGCTGCAGGTTTTTGTTCCAACCATCTTTCGTTTTTCATTGGACTCTTTGCCTAATTAAGTGAGTCGTTGTTTTGTAGTTTCAGTGTTTTGGAGTCAATGTAGAAATGAAAACAGATCTTATCCATTTTCCCCAGGATCCGAAGGAGGATGCAAACCACTGATCCCAGGGATTTGTAATGCCAGAATTAGTGGAAAGTTCTTTAGAGAGAGCAGTGAGGCCTGCCAATGCACAAGTTATTGATCCATCTGGCGCGGTATTATTTGGAATATATGTACAACAAGCATCACCAAACATAGCACAGACACCTCCCTTTTCCGCAAGTAACATGTCCAAGGCTAGACGATTTTGCCAAGTCATCAGAGAAGTACGATCAAGCTGTTCATGTATGCCTTCAATAGCGTCTTTGGTGAAGTTAAGGAAACGTTGTTGGTTATAATAAAGGTAATTAATCCAGTCTACATTCTTATTAATAGTAATTTGGGGTATGATAGATTCAAAACCGGCAGCGACTTGATCCCTAGCTTTAAATCTGTCTGGGACACCCCTAGGGACTCCAATAGCATCTATGTATACTCCAGGGCCATGTAAGAAAAGGGAGCGGGTATGTCGGAAATAAAAAGGAGGTGTGGAAAAATATGGGGAGTGAGAGGGAGGTAAGGATAGAAGTCTAAAAGGCATAATCAATTGGATTGGAGCACAGGTACCAGACCAGTTAGGGGGAAGGGTGGCAAATAATTTGGACCCACCAAATATCTGATCTAGGAGTGGTTTGGGAGAGAAGAAAGGAAGACAGAACGGTGTTCAGAGAAAAGTTAACCTGAAAAGTTTGAGAACAGAAAGAAAATGGTAATTCTCCTACCCATGTCGTTCCATAAGATTTGAAACATGTATAATTTCCTTCGTGAGTTTGAAACATAGGGGTATCCATGTGACGGGTGGGGGGAAAAAGAATAGATAGATTAGAACACTTTGAACCAGAGAGGGGTTTCTTGGAAGTAGTGAATAAGTACAGAAGGCAGGGCAACCCCACGGGGTCAGAAATGTTAGATAATGGGAAAGGGACTGTAGCTAAATGGGGACGGGCTGCAGCGCACGCATAACAATGAGAACGATTAACTTGCTTAGCTGAATAGAGAACCCACTGCAACCATCTATTCTGATCCCCATAACCAGTTTCTACTGAAAAAGTGGATGAAAGGGTGGAAATATTCATAATCTTAACAGGAGAAAAATCTGAACCAAAAGTTGGGGAGATGGGTGTGTGTGCCAGAGAATGAGGGGTGTTAGTAACAGGATTGTCAATCTTAATTAGAAATCTCCCTAAAGGGTCTGTTCCAGATACATATGCCCCTAATACATATATACCTGAGTCATGTAAAGAGGGGTTCTTCAAAGTAATGATCAAGGGGTTACAATGGTTGTCAGCACATTCATGAGAGGCATGTCCTTTTATGATAGAAAACCGATTTTTTCAAACCGTATTTTTGGGCCTCAAAAGGTTGATAACCCCAGTCCTCAGTTCCAGTGTTAGCAAAAACCCATTGCCAGTTGTCGCAGTCACTTCCCCTCATACACACGTATTTGTCAGATCCGGTCCACTGGGCTTGTCGACCAGTCCCACAGTTGATAATAGAGCAGAAATCAAACTGCACTGATGTGGTAATTCCTAACGGGAAAGTCAAGGTGACCAGGGCAGTAGACAAGGGAAAAGAAAAGCATAGTAGCACAGCAATCAAGGGTGCCATCTCTTGCAATGTGAGGCGTGAATCCAGGCAGGCAGTCCTTCAACTTTCACGGCGTGTGGTGTGGATAGAAGAATTTGGAATGGTCCTCTCCACCTAGGCTGATGCCAGTGTTTCCTCCGAGTATCTCAAACCAGGATCCAGGTGCCCAAAGGAATTGGTAAATCCTTGGAAAGGGGGCTGGTTCTCCAGGCTTGATTAACCTGCTGGTGGATTTCCTTCAACGAGGTTCGCAAACCTGCAAGACTAGAGAGAAGATCATTGTCCACAGTATGCAAATTCACATTTCCTACAATCATGCCAATGGGCATGGGACGTCCGGTCAGAATCTCAAACGGCGATAGTCCCAGTTGTCGGTGTGTCCGTACCCTTAGTCCCATTAAAGCTAAGGGTAGTGCATCCGGCCATGATAAATTAGTTTGTTCACAAATTTTTGCGAGTTTAGCTTTTAAAGTGCCATTGCATCGTTCTACGATGCCTCCGCTTTGGGGATGGTATTTACAATAATGGTGCACATTAATTTGGAGCCAGGTGGTTAATTCATTTATAACGGAGTTCACAAAATGAGTGCCATTATCTGTTTGTAACTTTTGAGGGATACCCCATCTTGGAATAATCTCTTTAATTAGTGCTTTAGCTATTGTTTTGGCATCGTTGTGTTTCGAAGGGAAAGCCTCTACCCATCGGGAGAACACATCGACAATCACAAGACAATATCGGTACCCTTTAGACGGGGTTAGTTCAATGAAATCCATTTGGAGGTGTTCAAACGGACCCATTGGATTAGGGGGTAACGGCGGGACTTACCTGGGTACCTTTTCCCACATTAAACTTTTGACATATTGCACAGCATCTGCAAAATTGCTCTGCATATGTAGAGAAACCTACAGCTTCCCAATGTTTTTCAACATCTCGAACCATGGCATCTCTTCCTGCGTGATCGAGGCCATGGGCGATTTTTGCCATTCCTGGGAAAGAGGCTTTTGGGAGAAAAGGTTTGTTAGTGTGTTTATGAGTCCAGACTCCATCAGAGAGGGACCCTTCTTTGGACCATTTTCTCCTTTCGATATCCGTGGCTGCACTCTGTAAAGAAATAATTTGATTATCAGGGTCCTGGTCATTTCTCTGTTGGAATAAAGAAATTGGTGTGTTATTATATGCAGCCTCTTTAGCAAAGTGGTCAGCTAATTCATTTCCTTTGCTAACAGGATCCTGTGTGAGCTATCATTTAACAATCGCTAGCTTCGATGGTTTGGTTATAGCTTCTAAAAGGGATTCGATCAATTTCTGATGTTGGATGGGTTTGCCAGTACTGGTCTTAAATCCCCTTAGTTTCCATAGTGCTCCATGATCATGGCAGACTCCAAAAGCATACCTGGAATCTGTATAAATTGTTACGATCTTCCCTTCGGACAGCTGACATGCTCGAGTGAGTGCTACGAGTTCAGCTGTTTGTGCACTTAGCTTGATGAAATTCCATTTGCTTCCAGCAGGCGGTCCCCTTGGACCACTGCGTAACTAGTTGAGATGTGAAGTTTTGGCTTGTACTAGGATAGAATGTACAGCGTAAGGCACTTTAACTGTTAGGGGGCTCATGAGAACTACATCCGTGCTTGCTAATACAGCTTCTGTTGTTGCAGCCACAGCACGAAGACACGGAGGAAGTGCTGCGGCCACTGGATCCAGTTTTTTAGAAAAATAAGTCACCGGTCTTTGTTTATCTCCATGTTGTTGCGTCAGTCAGTACTGCATTCATACTGCATGTCACAACCAAAGAAATAAAAACAGATCTTATCCATTTTCCCCAAGATCCGAAGGAGGATGCAAACCACTGATCCCAGGGATTTGTAATGCCAGAATTAGTGGAAAGTTCTTTAGAGAGAACAGTGAGGCCTGCCAATGCACGAGTTATTGATCCATCTGGCGCGGTATTATTTGGAATATATGTACAACAAGCATCACCAAACATAGCACAGACACCTCCCTTTTCCGCAAGTAACATGTCCAAGGCTAGACGATTTTGCCAAGTCATCAGAGAAGTACGATCAAGCTGTTCATGTATGCCTTCAATAGCGTCTTTGGTGAAGTTAAGGAAACGTTGTTGGTTCCCACAGTTGATAATAGAGCAGAAATCAAACTGCACTGATGTGGTAATTCCTAACGGGAAAGTCAAGGTGACCAGGGCAGTAGACAAGGGAAAAGAAAAGCATAGTAGCACAGCAATCAAGGGTGCCATCTCTTGCAATGTGAGGCGTGAATCCAGGCAGGCAGTCCTTCAACTTTCACGGCGTGTGGTGTGGATAGAAGAATTTGGAATGGTCCTCTCCACCTAGGCTGATGCCAGTGTTTCCTCCGAGTATCTTGAACCAGGATCCAGGTGCCCAAGGGAATTGGTAAATCCTTGGAAAGGGGGGCTGGTCCTCCAGGCTTGATTAACCTGCTGGTGGATTTCCTTCAACGAGGTTCGCAAACCTGCAAGACTAGAGAGAAGATCATTGTCCACAGTATGCAAATTCACATTTCCTACAACCATGCCAATGGGCATGGGACGTCCGGTCAGAATCTCAAACGGCGATAGTCCCAGTTGTCGGTGTGTCCGTACCCTTAGTCCCATTAAAGCTAAGGGTAGTGCATCCGGCCATGATAAATTAGTTTGTTCACAAATTTTTGCGAGTTTAGCTTTTAAAGTGCCATTGCATCGTTCTACGATGCCTCCGCTTTGGGGATGGTATTTACAATAATGGTGCACATTAATTTGGAGCCAGGTGGTTAATTCATTTATAACGGAGTTCACAAAATGAGTGCCATTATCTGTTTGTAACTTTTGAGGGATACCCCATCTTGGAATAATCTCTTTAATTAGTGCTTTAGCTACTGTTTTGGCATCGTTGTGTTTCGAAGGGAAAGCCTCTACCCATCGGGAGAACACATCGACAATCACAAGACAATATCGGTACCCTTTAGACGGGGTTAGTTCAATGAAATCCATTTGGAGGTGTTCAAACAGACCCATTGGATTAGGGGTAACGGCGGGACTTACCTGGGTACCTTTTCCCACATTAAACTTTTGACATATTGCACAGCATCTGCAAAATTGCTCTGCATATGTAGAGAAACCTACAGCTTCCCAATGTTTTTCAACATCTCGAACCATGGCATCTCTTCCTGCGTGATCGAGGCCATGGGCGATTTTTGCCATTCCTGGGAAAGAGGCTTTTGGGAGAAAAGGTTTGTTAGTGTGTTTATGAGTCCAGACTCCATCAGAGAGTGACCCTTCTTTGGACCATTTTCTCCTTTCGATATCCGTGGCTGCACTCTGTAAAGAAATAATTTGATCATCAGGGTCCTGGTCATTTCTCTGTTGGAATAAAGAAATTGGTGTGTTATTATATGCAGCCTTTTTAGCAAAGTGGTCAGCTAATTCATTTCCTTTGCTAACAGGATCCTGTGTGAGCTATCATTTAACAATCGCTAGCTTCGATGGTTTGGTTATGGCTTCTAAAAGGGATTCGATCAATTTCTGATGTTGGATGGGTTTGCCAGTACTAGTCTTAAATCCCCTTAGTTTCCATAGTGCTCCATGATCATGGCAGACTCCAAAAGCATACCTGGAATCTGTATAAATTGTTACGATCTTCCCTTCGGACAGCTGACATGCTTGAGTGAGTGCTACGAGTTCAGCTGTTTGTGCACTTAAGCTTGATGAAATTCGATTTGCTTCCAGCAGGCGGTCCCCTTGGACCACTGCGTAACTGGTTGAGATGTGAAGTTTTGGCTTGTACTAGGATAGAATGTACAGCGTAAGGCACTTTAACTGTTAGGGGGCTCATGAGAACTACATCCGTGCTTGCTAATACAGCTTCTGTTGTTGCAGCCACAGCACGAAGACACGGAGGAAGTGCTGCGGCCACTGGATCCAGTTTTTTAGAAAAATAAGTCACCGGTCTTTGTTTATCTCCATGTTGTTGCGTCAGTCAGTACTGCATTCATACTGCATTCATAAATCCCTGCTTTTCGTCCACGAACAAAGTGAATGGACGAGAATGATCAGGCAAACCTAGCGCGGGCGCAGATAGAAGAGTAGTTTTGAGGTTACAGAGAGCCTTCTCAGCCAGTTGTTGCAACGGCTGTGCTCTTTCAGTAAAATTTAGAACCCACTGTCTGCAGTAGCCCAGAATACCTAAAACAGACATAACCTGTTGTTTTGTGACCGGTCTAGAGAGAGCTCTTGTTCCATACATAATGTCATGACCTAGAGTTGTTTTGATTAGCTGCAGCTTAACTTTAGAAACTTTATGGCCATTTTTCCTCAGAAACAGCAACAATTTCTGAGTATCTATTGTACAATTTTCTTCCATAGCGCTACATATCATTTCCATCTACATACTGTATCAATGTATTAATTCCGGCCAAACGCCGTCTAAATTTACTACTTCCGGCCAAACGCCGTCTAAATTTTGGGCAAGAGCTTGTCCATAAACACAAGAGGCTTCTCTGTATCCCTGAGGCATGACGGTCTATGTCTAACGGCGGTACCGCGTTTGACGAGATCGGGATGTACGGCGGAGATGCCAGCCTCTGCTTCGGGAGACAAAGGATATTGGGCACGGTGCGGGCGGAAGGAGGATTTCGGGTGGATCACCAGAGGCTCACAATGGGCTATCCTTTGAAACACTACTTTAGTTATTAAATGGTCAGGAGTATCAAAAATACCTGGAGTAACTTGTAACCAGTCTGTTCTTTCAAGGCATTTTTCCACCCATGGTCCTATTTTCCCCATTTAACAGTGCGTGAATTAGCTAAGGAAATATGAGGCACTATGCTGCCAAGATAATATATGTGCTGTGAGCATGTAAGATGAACAACAGAAGCAGCTGCCTTTGTGGGTTTCGGGGCAAATACTAGAAGTAAGGAAAGATTCTAGCCAGGTGGTGTCTACTTCTATAGGGAAGTATTGGGCAGTACAGTGTAAAATGTCAGGGGCCTGTAAATTGGGAAAAAGACAAGAGGAAAAAGAGTGTAGGGCTTTGAGGAGAATGGTGTGTAGGGAAATACCTCAAGTCCAAGCTGCAAAAGAGGGTTTGGGGTAAGGGGTAATTTGACACAACAACTTGGGGGTAGAACAGAAAAAACCTTTTTCAGTCATAGAAATAGAAAGAGAAAGTTTTGTCATGAGATCTCTTCCTAAAAGGTTAACTGGACAAAGCTGATTCAAAAGAAAACGATGCAGTAAGGTATGTCCGCCAGGACGTGACTGGACTTGAAGAGGTTTTGATACTTGAAGAAGGTGAGGTTGTCCAGAAGCAGTAAGCACAGTAACAGTTTCGTTCGAGGCAGGGACCTTTGCCAGCGAGAGGGTAGATCGAGTGGCACCAGTGTCGATTAAGAAAACAGTCTCAGTGCCATCAACGAACAATGTCAGTAAAGGATCAGTCTCTGAATTATGGGTGAGCAAAGGTAGTTGAAAAGAGTGGCTGGAGGTCCCTGCGTTTTCCTATGGCCAGTATTGTTGGTCAGGGGTGTCAGAGAAAACAGGTGGAATAAGGGGAGGTGGGGGCTGTTGCTGTCTGTGAGGGCACTCCCGACGAAAATGTCCAGTTTCACCACAGGCGTAGCAAGAGAAGGAATTAGCATTGGAATTTAAGGGAGAGGGAATAAAAGGATTCTTAGTGTGGTCAACAGGAGGAGCTCTAAAACCACCTCGTCCTCTTCCTCGTCCTCGTCCCCTTCCTCTAAAGCCATATCCTCGACCTTGGTCAGGAGCATTCCTGGTATAATAGTTCATCTGTGCTGCCAATAATTTGGCATGAGAGTCCGATTCCTTCTGCTTAGTTTGTTTTTCAGCATGTTCAGCATGTCGTTTGACTTCATCAAACGTGGCACTTTCCCACTCAATACAGGAAGTGCGGACCTTGTTTTGTATATCAAAGCGCAAACCGGAAACAAAAGGTGGAACTGCAGCTCGGGTGCGGTCATCAGCATTTCCCAAGCCCGAGTGATTAGCCATAAGGTCTTGAATCCTATGTGCCCATTCATCAACCGTTTCGTCTCTCTTTTGTTTTGCAGCAGAAATAAGGGACCAACCCGTTCCTTTTTTATATTTTTCTGCAATATTTTGTCTCAACGCCTCCCATTGTGGGTTAAATTCGCCTTCTCCACCTATCCCCTGTCCTCGAGTTAAAGCTGGGTTTCATACCCATGGAACGTCATTGCGGACACCCCTGCTAACAGTGGCCCATGTGGTCCCAAGCTTTCGACGAAGTACCTGGGTCCATTCAGCAGCATTAGGCTTATACATGCTATCTAACTGATCAAGTTGTTCAACAAATTTTAGTCCTCCTACTTCCTTTGGATCTGGAAGTGCATTCACGACATCTTTTAGTTCTTGGATGTCCCAATTCCGATTTATCATAACTGTTGTGGGATTTTGGGGTCCAGCTGGATGGGCAGGGTTATAATGGGGATTGGGAACTTCTATTAAAGGGCAAGTAAGTGAAGGTGAAGGATCAGAAGAGAAAAAAGTTGGAGCTGGTTTGTGAGTGGAGGTTTGACTTCGAGTGCATTTGGAGACGGGGGTTTGTCTAGTACAGGGTGGGTCATCACGATGGGTTGAGGGGTCATAGTGATCTGTGTCTGGGGAATCATCAGGGGAAACTTCTGCTAGTTGTAGTGCAGGGGGGGCAGTCGGAATGGGGGATAGAGGAGGGGATAATAGAGGTGCCTGAGGTTGGTTCTGAGGAGGGGAAAAAAATAATAGGATAAATCTAAACCTGTCTTCTTTTCTATAAATTTTCTAGGAGACCCATTTTTACGGGGCGTCTGTTGATCCTCCGAAAATAATCCTTCCAGCACTAATGATTTTGATCCCCCTGTGCGGCGATTAACAGGCTTACTGTTATAAGTTCCCATTATGTTCCCTTGCCCTCCCGGGTCCTGTATTTAATTTTCCAACTATATACTGATTCGCCTAATCCCTTGTGTACGTATGAATCAGCGAGGTATTAAGTGTGCCACTCACTATTCCCTTACTGTTCCCTTCTTTAGTTCCAAGGGGAGACACCTAACTATCGGTCCTGTTCCAGTTCCCAGGAGAACACGGTATTGTTGCTTATTCCGTATGTAGATTTATTTATTTTTCCATAGCGCTACATATCTTCCATAGCGCTACGTATCATTCCGTTCCTAACAGCAATCCTGCAATCTGTGCTCTTTTCGGTTTATATTTCCATACCACCCCCGTTACTCGTCCCGTTAGCCTGTCCGCTCACATCCCCGGATTCCAGCTCAGGTGACTTCGTGTCCGATTCGGTTCAGCAGAATACTACATCAATACGTCCAGCCGAGTCTAGGATATGGGTGAGGCCAGTATCCTTTCGTCAGACCTTTCGTATGCGTCAAACTGCTTGGGTCAAGTCTCCATCACCTTAAGCAACCCGTTGAGATATGAGTATGACTAGACGGTCAACAGGAAACTCGCCCTCCCGTTATTTAGAAAATAAAAAATGTTCGGAAATCCCCCGGTGCTTACCCCAGCCTGGAAGTGTGCAAGCTCTGTCTGGAAATCCGTTCAGTCACCGTGGATGTAGCAAAGAGGAGACCAGGGACTCCTCACGCAAGAACTGTTTCAGGACAGGGCAGTCCTAACTTTTGCCGGAGCTGCATGCTCTGCTGCCGGAGCGCTCAAGTTGACGGCAGTCCGCTGGTAAGACGGATCACTGAAATGGTCTCGCTGGAGGAGTCGACCGGCCGTCTCTTGCCCCACGTCCGGGCGCCAAAAACTGTGGACACTTTTTGTGACTGAAGACAGAGAAGAAAATTAAAATTAGTCAAAACCTTTTATTGATACATACCAGGCAAAGGTAAAATGTCAGAGAAACACAGTCCTAGGACACCGCACTTCATCTGCCTCGAGCGCAGATGTCCTTGTTCTTTTATACCTTTCTAATCTCCTGATCGTTGACCACGTAAGCAAAAATAGCGTCCTGACTCATTGTACTTTTCCAGTTTTGTAAAGTCATTACCCTAAAGGTATATTTTCTTGTCACACACATCATCAAAAGAAAACTTCCAGAAAGTATACATGCTTTTTGTCACGTACGCAAAACACAAACAAGTTTCATCATTCTTGTCCTATTTTCTGTACACACATACATTTTGTTCAATTACATCATTTTATGTTTTTACAGGAGTCAATGTAGAAATTACAAACTAAGTTTGGTAGATTTTTATTAAAATGCAATAAGCAGTTATATGGGGAATATGTAGGTTTATTTTTAAGTCGTTAACAGTATTTTCAACCAAATTTTCATTATGCTTTTCCAGGTGTTCTGGTTATGTAATTGATTATTTATTAAGTAGCGGGTCTGACACTGAAGTCGTTGCAGCTTTCATCATACTGGGTGTCTGCTATGGTGGTTGTTAATTGTCACTTTTAGGGTTAAATGAAGGGAGCAAACTACACAGGAAAAGGGGAAACAACAAAAGAGAGCTGAGCATTTATATCTTTAGAAAAAAAAATAGAAATATAAAAACTATACTGTTGTGTTTTTTTCTGAATGCAGAATAAGAGAAGAGTAAAAAAGACCAGATAATTAAATGAGATCAGTTGTTATCGATTATTATCACCGATTGTGAATCTGGTTGGAGCAAAAACCTGCAGCCACAATGGGTCCCCAGGACCGAGTTTGGGAACCACTATTAGAGACTTACCCAAGAAGGCTCAAAGCTGGACTTTTTGCCAAAGGGGCTTCTTCAAAGTGATGAATTATGTGTCTGAATACTTCTTTCTTGTTTTATTTAAAAAAAAAATACAAACCTTTCTGAAACCATGTTTTCACTTTGTCATTATGAGTTATTGAGCATAGATTGATGGGTGAAACTGTAAACTGTATCCATTTAAAGTTAAATTTACAACACAATAAAGTGTGCAGAAAATGATGGTGTCTGAATACTTTCTGAGTCCACTGTATTTTTGTAACATATTTGATGGTGTCAGGAAGTAGGAAAACGGCAAAGCCACCCTTCGTGATAATTTGGGCAGAACCTACTGTATCATATCTATATATATAATTCACTAAGCCGCCGCCAGAGCAAGCAAGACACCCATGAAAGCACGCAGGACGGATCCACGCCCACCAACTCTAAGACCATTGGATACGACGAAAACTCGCAGAGCCACCCCCACCAACTCACCCACCAACTCACGGCCACCGAGGAGTACCCAATAAGTGCGGGTCATACGCTCGCTCTGATTACGTCCCTCCCTTGTGTACGCACCTCCATCCCCCAAACGCTACTACCTTGGTCGGGTGACTTAGTGGAAAAGCAGCCGCAAAGTACAATGAAAGGACAATGTGGCTCATAGGTGCACAGACGACAACGACTCAGGTGAGGAGTTGGGGGCGGGCACATGAGAAGGCAGTGCGTACTGAACGATGATTGTATGTTGGTTCGTAGCATGCATTGTTGCAATGTTACTTTTCTTGGTGGTTTATTAAATTACGGATTTTGCAAATGTTCGATTTTGTCCCTCTGCTTAGAAAACATTAAAAAAGCGGCGTGATTATGCGCCGTATGCTACGCCGCGGGTTGGTATGCAGCGTGTAAAACAGTTTGTTTGTCGCGGGTAATTTGCCTTTTACTTTTACACGAAGACAGTTTCCTGTTAGATTGGCCTTTGCGATGACAATTAATAAGGCACAGGGCCAGACTTTCAAAACGATATGCATGTATCTGCCAAAACAAGTTTTCAGTCACGGACAATAATTGTATGTTGCTCTCTCCAGAGTTCCATCTTTTCATTCACTTACTGTTGTATCCTCAAACCCACTCCTTTTAGACAACTATGTCTTTACGGAAGTGTTCAGCCATCAATAAATAATTATGCGGTGTATGCCTGCAGGAACACGTGCAGCAAGCGAGTGAGCCAGAGAGAGAGAGAGAGTGCGACAGACACACATACAGGCACGCGCGGGAGAGAGAGAGAGAGGGCTGGACGCATAAGAATAATAATACTTCATTACATTGATATAGTGGTGTTCTCGGTATTCAAAGTGCTATCCACACAGGGAGGAACTGGGAACCGAACCCAAAATCTTCCACAGTCTCCTTACTGCAAAACAGTAGCACTACCATTGCGCTACAAGGCAGTTAAAGAATGCACCAGGCTCGATTTTGTTTTCAGTTCTGTTTACAGAGATCGGGTCGTAGATAGCATTGTTGCAATGTTACTTTTCTTGGTGGCTTATTACATTACGGATGTTTCACATGTTCATTTTTTCCCTGTGCTTAAAAGACATTAAAAAAGTATTTCTCAACTGTGACTCCGGAACAACTCAGTACGCAAGCTATATTAAGTGTCAACAACGAAGACTCGCTACACCTTAATCTACAAGTACTGACACTTATCCCTACCGACGAAGTAACTTTCACCAGTGTGGCCTTCTTCATCACAGACGATCCCACTTTCAGTTACGGACAATTGTATGTTGCTCTCTCCAGAGGTCTATCTTTTCATTCACTCACAGTCAAACTCAAACCAACGCCATTTGGACAACTGTATCGTTCAGAAAGTGTTCACCCATCAATACATAATCATACAGCGTATGCTACACCGCGGGTTGGCTAGTAAATAATAATAAAAACAACACATTTACTCATATGACACCTCCTTTGGAGTGATGTATTGTTTTTTCCTCTTCATTTCTTCCTTGTTACTTTTGATAAAGGTTTTACTTTTAATATATTGAACTCTTCTGGGTATTTTTCCTCTGGAGCAGAGCAGCACTTTGAAGGCATGGTTGTTGATTGACTCCATTCTTACCAAACACAATAAAGCATTTTCTAAATCTTGACAAAGATTCGATGGCATTAGATAATCTTAACAGCACACTTGGGGTTGAGCTGTCCAAACAGACCAATGTTACAATTTTCTAAATAGTTGACCACCTGAACTAGGTACTTGTTATTGTCTTTATATGTTAATGGAAATCAGCACTTTTTTAAAACTCTATTAAGAATTTCAAAAACAAATTACATCACTTTTCTACATAGTCACCTTCCTTTGCAATGCAATTCTCCCAGCGTCGTACCAACTTTTTAATGCCATCAGCAAAAAATGTTTTTTGTTTGAGCGCGTAGCTACTGATGCACTGCCACTTTCACATCAGGGTTCTTTCTTCATTCCTCGTAGTCGTGGCTGTAGCTGGACGTCCGGAGTGCACTGCATCCAGCACACTAGTACGGCCATTTTTAACATTTCAATCCACTCATAGACAACTCTACGAGAGAGAATTTTATCCCCATACTGAGCACACATGCGGAGATGAATTTTTGCTCCCAGCACACCTTCTGCCCACAAAAAGCGTATGACAGAACTTTGGTGCAATTTATAAGTTTCGTAGCCATCTTTACCCCAGGGTGACAACTTGTATACTAAAGTGCAAGGGCAGCTGGCTTGCCAGACAGAACTAGTCACATGACACTCTCAGACTCGACCAATTACTGCTCCTCCCGCCTTCACTGTTTCCAACTAAAATATAAAAGTGCAGAAACTTTTTGAAAGACCCTCGTATAAAAAGATTGAAATGCTTCCACAATCTGATTTGGTGTAATTCTGTATCACTCGTAAAAAACGTTTAATTGTGTGTTTTTCTACATAAAAAGGACATACTTTCAATCAGTAAAGTTGCATTCTGTCATATGTTAATTATAATTATAGTCAGTGCACAGTACAGTTACAGGCATATGAAGAAGGTGCTGTTTCTTTCATGGACATACATTGACATTCATTTATTAAAGCACTCAGTTAACATTTTTTTCTTTTTTCTTTTTTTTGACACATGCCCCCTTGTTAATATAAGCAGATAGCTGTGAACACTCAAACACGACTCAAAGAAAAACAAAATATTTTGAAATGTAAAAAAGAAACTTCTTTGATTAACCACTCTGGTCCAAATTGAAAAGCATCATCTGTGAAGCCATTATTCTAAAATGTTTTAAACGTTTAATCAGATGCCCCCTGGCTTGAAGAATAAATGTTGGGATTTGGGATGAATGTGGTCTAAAATTAATAAAAACTCACAGCAGGCCAGGGTAACTTTCATTGCTTCTCACATAGCCTCATCATTTCTTTGAAATCCACATGCCACCCTGACCTTGTTTTACTGCTGTTTACAATTTGATAAAAGATACTCAACAGCAGAGAAGCAGAAACATTTGAGTGTAGACTTGTAATCCACTTTGAGGTGCTCAACTGTGTGAAAGCTGGAAACCACAGTGGCTGCAGCTTTGTTTCAACCCAATTTAATATTTAGATTATAAGTTACACTTATGAACAAACATTTTCCTTTGTGAGATTTTGGTTGCTGTTTCACTTTTAACATTTCAGAGTCAGGGCCCTTCCTATAAAGTGGTGGGTATATGATATCTAAGAAACAATTCCTCCACCATATTTTAAGAATTGTACTTCATCATGTTTCAGCTGTTGTCAAATTGAACGATATGGACTTGTATTTAGATTTGAGTGACATGGGACAGGAGGTAGTCAGACCCAGCATGTATGATACACTGTCAGGTAAGGACCAAGCCTGAAGTAGTCAACAGAAATCAAGCTGAAGTTACAGAGAACAAGGTGTTGGAACTCAGAACATTCTAAACGCAGAGGGAAATGCTAAGAAGTGAATCATATAAGATACAGCACACTCTCTTAGCTGTTGACTCTGAATAGTCACTGACAGTCACATTTGTAATACAGTAGGCAGCAGGGCCGAAGAGTCAGAGCATGACCATGAACTTCTCATGAGCACACAAAGTACTTCCTATCACTTGTTTTCTTATTTCAGAAAATACAGTAGTCGATCCGACTACAGCTGAGCCAGATAAGTCCAGCCATATGTGCTTAAAAGACAAGACACATTTTCTGATACTTTGCAGAAAGTCATGTTCTATTGGAGAGTACAATTTGCTGAGAGGTTTCACTACAGACTCAGAGTACAGTAGCTGCTAACTATTACAACTAGCTGTGATAAAAGCACATAATCAATCAGAGTGCTCCACCAGGAATGTTTGCTCACCTCTGCATAGCCACAAGCTTATGGATGATATTCTGCTCTCATTAAGCGTCGGGAATTGTCTGAATAACTAGAAGCCATTTTCCCCATGCATTACTTTGTGTGTCTGAGTTGCTATTTTGACACTGACGTTCAATGTAGCAGAGCTTACATATTTAATACCCACCTGCTATAGATGATAATCATCTCACCATCAGGGATGTACCCCAGAGGGACAAAACCTTACAAAACCATCCATAGCTCCTTAAGCAAATCTCTGTCAAAATTGGGGTAACTTTCTATTATTATGACCCATAATCTAATGACTTGCACTACCTTATGACAGCAGCATTTTCCACACATCTCTGTCGACATTTGTCCTTTTTATGTTGATATCTCATTCCAAATTAGCAAAGTGTGCAGGCATTTGTGGAGTCTCTAGTGTACACGGCAAACATTATCAGCCTTGAATTTTATTGCAGAAAAACCGGGAATTATTATTATTATTATTTTTTACATTCCTTAAGGAGAGAGCTGTGACCCAAAGAGTATCAATGCCCCATTTTTGGAGATGCCTGCCTTGGATTCACATCATTATGAGCACACTGATGAAGGCACAAGCATCAAGATTTATTATGTTATAAATACAATGAGATTAGACAGACAGACAGACAGACAACCAAGCAGATAGATAGATAGATAGATAGATAGATAGATAGATAGATAGATAGATAGATAGATAGATAGATAGATAGAGAGGAAAGGCACTATATAAAGGATGGATAGATAGATAGATAGATAGATAGATAGATAGATAGATAGATAGATAGATAGATAGATAGATAGATAGATAGATAGAGAGGAAAGGCACTATATAAAGGATAGATAGATAGATAGATAGATAGATAGATAGATAGATAGATAGATAGATAGATAGATAGATAGATAGATAGATATTTTTCATACATTTATTATGCTTTATCCTAAATGAATTCTAGCTAATTAAAATCTGTTCTGCGGTTTTGAAATTTAGTGATTCTGATTCGGATGTCAGATGTCAGGTTTAGTTTATGAGGAACTTATTATCTGGAGACAACCATTTAGTTTTTCCTTGAGTGCTGCCATTTTGTGAATTCTGTCATCGTGATGTGGATCTTGGTTGCTAGGGGTGTGACCTCTAGGGTCACAACTTTGAGCGGACAATTGGTGTGAGGTTAAAAGGTTGTTTTAACTGCAATTTTGTATCTGAGTTTGTGGATAACAAGCCTATCATCTTTTGTGACTTTCATGATCTTTATTTTTGATTTCTCGGTTCTCGGATCTTTTGCTCTTGTTCCTGAGCTTTGATTTTTGTTCTTGTTTTGGCTTCGTCGATAGATTTGGTGACCCTTGGTTTTGACCTCGACTAATTTTTGACTTTGAGCATCTCCCAGCCCTTTATATATAAAATATACTGTTTGTCTTTGAAGTTGCTATGGTCGAGGCCAACCAATGTCATTGGTGAATGCCTGCTACCCAATGCGATGATCGGTATGGAAGGAACTAAGTCTAAGTAAATCTCTCTGTGAGTCAGTAAAGATAAATAAACAGCACTTTATATGTAAGATTCTGACCAGTACTTACTCACCCATTGATGGATCAACCATCATTCTATATACTAAATCTATCTGATTAAATGTTAGCGTCTTAGGGAAGCAGAGCACATCTGAACAACATCAGGTGTAAGGCAAGCACCATCCCTGGACAGGAAGTTAGTCCATCATGGGGCACACTGATATAGACCCTCACATCTCATTGTGGGAGGAAAAGCAGGGAGACTACTGAGATGCAAGTAGTGCTACACATGTATGACTTTGGGATTTGGGAGGAATTACCCAGAGAGAAGCCCAGGAGGAGAGTGGCACATGTGAAAATTATGACTCTTGGGTATTTTATTACTATTGCCTGTGATTTTAAACTATCTTCTATGTTGTATACTTTCTGTATTCCATATTTTCTGCATTGCAAATATTGTGTTGCCTTTATTTATAAATTACTTCACAGTTGTTGTATTTAGTAAAATAAAGAAAAAACTAGAACGGTAGTGTGGGGGTGGACAATCTCGTTTCTGCACTGGGGTACTTGCAATTAGTAAATGCGATGTAAACAGTGTGTTATGTCTTTGAGATTTGGGGGGCGGGGGGAGTACCCATGGGAAATCTCATGCAGACAGTGAGACCTGTGAAGATGATGTCTCTTGGGTATCTTTACTTTTGCTCATTGCTTTATGCTGTCTTCTGTGTTGTATACTTTCTGCATTCCATGTTTTTTGCATTGCAAATATGGTGGTGCCCTTATTTCTAATGGCTTTAATACCTATTGAATGCAATAAAACAAAGCAGAAACTGAAATTGAGGGAAGTAGTATGGAGGTGGGCAATTTGGTTTCAGCATTGGGGTACTTGCCGTTACTAAAAGAGATTTTAACAGAATGCATGTCTTTGGGAGAAAGTAACAAGGGAAAAGCCCATGAAACATGAAAAAATTGCAACTGTTGGACATCATTACTTTTTCTCATTACTTTACACTTTTTTTCTGTGTTGTATCCTTTAGTAAAATACAGTAAAAATAAATATTCATAGGGATCACTACAAAAACAACTTAGAGATGCATTGATCACTTTGTTGGCTTTAATTTCGGAGGTCCTTCAGTACTTTTTATGTTCAAATGTTTTCATTAGATTTTATCTTCAATGGTGCTCAATTCTAAGCGCTGACTAGTACTGCCTTAAATTTGTTTCTCAAAAGTTTAACTGCAGCCCTGTGTACTACAACTACCATTTATGATAATCCCAAACCTAAAACACATCACAAACGTCACCAGCAAGACTTTCCGAATGTCACAGCACACTGAAACACAAATGAAAGCAGCGAAGGCTGAGGCACAAACACAGCCCATCGACCTTCCAAATCAATGCCCAAGCAAATCACATTTGAAATCAAACTGCAGGTTCTATTTCAGGATTTTGTGTCCTTTTACCCGACCTTCTCTGAACCTCCAGCCACTTACTCGGTCCAAATAGAATCTCATCACAATAAACAGGTAAGAAAGTGCAGCCATCTGCTGTTTTACTTCTGAAAACTGGAAGACAATAAGATATTGGCTGGCCAGAAACACCTCTGTCATATCTTCAACGTTTAGCAGAAATAATTTAAAAAGAAATCGTCCAGTCACTGGCACTTTTTAGTTGTGAAACTTAAACCTGTCAGGTGAACTTGTGTGCACGTGTGTTTTGTGGATGTTGTTACCTATTTGGCTCTTTAGGTTTATCCTGAACTCCACAGAATATGCACCCATGTAAAAGAACTATACATGTGAATTGGAGCGAAAAAACATAAAAGCAAATGTATATTTAGTAAAGAAAACTCTGCAATTAAAAAGAACAATCAAAAATGTATATACTGTATAAAATGGTTGCTTCTTTGAAACATGTAACTGCATCAGAGTGGTACATCTTCTCTATTAACTGTGTCTCTAGTCCCACCTCTGAGAGCGACTGGTTAAATGGTGGTGGATTTTTCAGTCACTGATTCTGTTATTGTGTGTTTAGATGTCTTAGACACGATGATCACACTTTCATCCTCATCATCCATGATTATCCGCTCCTCCGATGTGTGCTCGTCTTGACGGGACTTAAATCCCACCCTTGGCATCTGGATTTTAAAACCAGAAGATGATTCTTCCCCTTCCTTTTGTTGTGAGGAACGTTGGCTTGCCTTTGGGGAACTCTCAGGGGTTATCACCAGGACCCCTTTTGATTTGGGGCTGAGGGAGAATTTCGGGAGCTTAAACTTGGGGGACTTGTCTCCTCTACCTTCCAGATGATGTTTGCCACTTTCTTCTTGGGCCTCCTGACCATTGGTTCTTTGTTCCACAGTGTATTCTCCTCTGGATTTGCTGGAAAACAAACCTATGGAAACTTTGGGCTTGGGAGACTGTGAGATGGGTTTATCCCCAGATTCTAGACAGGCCATTTCAGTCCTGGCACTGGAAGACACTGGCTTTTCAATCTCTTCTTTGCCAGTTTTCTTTTTAAAGCCTGAAAATGTGATTTTTGGAGATTTAAATTTTAAGCCCTTACTGTCTCCATTTGACATTGATGCTTCCTCTTCCTTGACCAGCTTCATGTTCATTTCAGCCTCCCCTTCATCTACTGCCCCCTTGGAATAGGGTGAGGAAAATTCAATTTTGGGAATCTTCATCTTCCCAAATTTACTCTTGTCTTGCTGAGATGCATTCGTTGAAGCAGGGTCACTTTGTCCATTCACATGATATCCCGCCCCATCACTTGTCTTCGCAGAGACTGCAAGTGTGACTTTTGGAATCTTCATTTTTCCAGTTTTATGTTTTTCGTCTTCCTCTCCATCTATTTCTTCTGCATCCCCATTCACTTCTGCCCCTTTTGTTTTGGAACGCAACTTTCCAAAGGTGGGTTTCATTTTGATTTTGGGAACTCTGGTTTTAGTTTCTCCAGCCCCCAGATTCACTTCTCCTTGAGAATGACTCAATGACGCATCTGCCCCATTAAACCTTGGAAAAGCAAAAACAGCTTTTTTTACTTTTGGCATCTTTGGCCCTTCAGCATCCCCATCAGACTGTGGTGATTTGGAAATCGCTTCAGCATTTTTAACTTTGATTTGTGGTCCTTTGACTTTTAACTTTACGTCTGATGTTTCAGTTTCTAACCGTGTGACAGAAGGAAGTGCAATTCCAAACTCTGGTAGTTTAACTTTGGACTTATGTTCCTCATCCATCTCCAATGATTCCTCTTCTGGGGCCTTTACATTGACGGCCGGGGCTTTAATTTCGACCTTTGGAATATTAATGTCAATTTTTGGAACCTTAATGTCAATTTTTGGAATTTTGATGTCTGCATCAGAATCTGGGGTGATCAGTTCTGTTGAATAGTGCTGGTCTTTTGAATCTGAAAAACCGACAGAGGGTACTGTGATTTTGGGCATTTTTAACTTTAGTCCATCTGTTTGCCCTTCAAGGTCCATATCTCTCCCAGAAGTTTTGACATCTACTTCTGCATACCCTTTAGGTTTAGAGCTTGAAATTTCTACATTGGGAAATTTGAAATGATGCTTCTTTGCTTTTTCTTCTGCTTCTTCTGAGTCTGACACAAAAGCAACTTCTCCTTCTAACATCTCTTTGGATGTCATCACGCCAATTTTAGGAATCTTTAATTTGGGCACCTTGATACCACCTTCTGGGATGTCCAGTTCGACAGATGGCAAATCAACTTCAAGCTTACCTTCCTTTTTAGGACCTTTGACTTTACTGTCCTTAGGAAGGGAAAGGTCAATATTGGTGCTGTGGTCTCCATCTTTTGTCACACTAAATCCCACATCTGGAACCTTAAACTTGGTCTCCTGCTGCAAGTCTACATTAACTTCACCCTCATCTTTTGTTGTGGATAAACCAAACTTTGGAATTTTCATTTTAAATTTTCCACTTGTTCCTTCAATATCAGCCTCTGGTGCCTTCACATCTGCATCTACTTTTGGGGCTTTGATCTTTGGGGCCTTAATTGTGACACCTGGACTTCCTTGTATTTTGGGTAAGTCCCCCTTAATCTTCTCTTTTCCGGTGTCCAACTTTGACAGTCCCACATCAATTTCAAGATCACTACCTTTGATCTGTGGACCAGAAATGGATAGTTCTGGCATTTTCATTTTGGGCATCTTGATATAATACTCTGATTTTTCTGAAGTAACACCCAAGTCAGTTTCAGCCCCCTTTCTCCCTTTCCAGTTACCTTCTATTTCTGTTTCATGTTTAGGTTTTCTCAAGCTGAGTTCAAAGTCCAGTTCAGGTGCTTTTACCGTAGGAGCGGAGAGTTTTCCAAATGAAGGCAACTTTATCTTGCCGTCCGCAGCAGGATCTTCAAACTCAGGTCTTGTAATCTTATCTTCACTCTCTGTAACACCATCCCCCTTGGGCAAAGAAATATCCACTTTAGGCATTTTAATTTTTGGCATCTTAATCCTGCCTTCCGCGCCTTGCATTTCAAAGTCAGGAACATCTACGCTTGCTTTTGATATGGAAATTTCAGGCTTAGCAATTTTAGCATCAGCTTTACCTGCAGGAATGTCAAGCTCCAGATTGATATTCTTTTCTTTGTGGCCAAATTTAGGTAAGTCGACTTGAGGCATTTTTAATTTCCAATCAGTTCCATCAAGATCACCTTCTTTCTTGGCTTTAATATCTAGCTTAGGATCTAAGGCAGAGTCATCTTTAACTTTAGGCAAACTTATATCAAGTTCAAACTTGGGGGCAGAGATGTCAAGACTTGGCATTTTAGGGATTTTAAGATCACCTTCATATCCTTTAATGTCTGCTTCAGATACATCAACCTCTGCCTTTGGCAGCAGCACCTCACCCTCTTTATGTGAAACTGTAGGGAGGGAAATTTCAAGAGATGGCATTTTAAGTTTTCCTTCCTCAGGTACACTGACATCAACATTCATTTTTCCATCTTTGGTTCCAAATTTTGGCATTGAAATCTTAGGCATGTCAATCGTTACATCTGGAGTTTGAACACCCTCTTTAACTCCTTTCTCAGTACCAATCTTAACCTCGGCATCAGGCAGTTTTGTCTTTGGTGATGAAATTTTAAATTTGGGGAATTTGATTTTTGGTGATTTAACTTTCCCCTCTGGGCCTTCAAGTTCAATAGTGGGGCTTTTCATTTGCACTTTTCCTTTTTTAATCTTTGTATCAACATCTGGGGTGATCACAGTTACATCCTCATCCTTCTTTGTAATACCAAAAGTAGGAATTTTCATTTTAGGCATTTTTATCTTCATATCTTTTTCTTTCGGTTTGCCATCAACATCAAATTCTACTGAAGGAAATTTGCCTTCTATATCTACCTTTGCAGGGCTAGGCTGTATATCAGCTTTGAGATGCTTGCTGTCCAGTTCAACATTATCTGTTTTTACTTTGCCCGCAAATTTCGGGAGTGTAAACTTGGGTATTTTCAGCGATACATCTGGGACATCAAAACTGGCTCCAGAAGAAAGTCTCTCATCTTCTCCCTTTAACAGCCCTACTTGCTCCTTGTCACCCCTTTTACCTTTAGGTAAGCTGAAGTCAATGTCCATCTTTGGAGCTGAGATATCAACAGACGGCAATGCCACTGATGGAAGCTTTATCTTTCCATCGGTGGTATCTGTATTCACATCAGGCATTTCCATTGAATGCTTTTCTTTTGGGAATTTAATCTTCCCTTCTGGCATCTTCCCACTGGCCTTCATCTGTCCTGAAACGTCAACTTCACCTTCTTTTAGTTTACCCTTGGGAAAGGAAAGGCCAAATTTGGGCATCTTAATTTTAAGTCCTTTCATTTTGGCATCACCGCTTTCAATATCAACATGAGGTGGTTGAACTTCCACATTACTTTTATCCTTCTTGAATTTTGGAAGTTTAGGCATTTCAATCTTAACATTGGGACCCTTGATGTTGAAATCATGTTGTTTTCCACTGATGTCTCCTTCAACAGTATAATCACTCTTACTCTTTGGTGCTTTAATATTGATATCCACATCAGGCACTTCTGGTACAGAGATATCAAGTCCAGGAACCTTAATTGTAGGTAGCTTTGGTTTACTACCTTCAAACTCAGAAGCCTTCTTATCAACTTTTGCTTTTGGGAGTTTCACATCACCTTTACACTCTGCTTCAGCATTATCTTTGACTCCAAATGTTGGCAAAGAAATTTTAGGCATTTTGAGATGGATGTCAGGTCCTTCGAAGTTTCTACCAGTAGTAGATTCAGGCAACTCCATGCTTGCACCTTCCATGGTCTTTGAAATACTTAAATCAAGATCTATTTTAGGCATGTTGATGTCAATGGTTGGAATTTTCATTGATGGCATGCTGAGATTGGTGTCTCCTTCAGGCACTGACACACCTATTTCAGCTGACTTTCGTTTTGGAAGGGAGATGTCAACTTTTGGAATGCCTATTTTGGGTCCTTTTAAAGAAGGTCCCTCAATATCTAGTTCTGTGTCTGAAGGCTTTATTGTTGGAAGGGAAATGTCAACTGTTGGCATCACTATCTTAGGCCCCTTTACAGAAGGACCCTCAGCATTCAGGTCTACTTCAGGGTGTTTCATTTTGGGTAGGGAAATGTCAACTTCTGGCATGGTTATCTTAGGCCCTTTTAGTGAAGGATCTTGTATATCCAGATCTACTTCGGGGTGTTTCATTTTGGGAAGGGAAATATTAACTGTTGGCATTGATATCTTAGGACCTTTTAGTGAAGGACCTTTGATATCCAGGTCTGCCTCTGGATGTTGCATCTTTGGTAAGGAAATATCAACTGTTGGCATTGATATCTTAGGCCCCTTTAGAGAAGGACCTTCAATATTCAGATCTGCTTCCGGATGTTTCATTTTGGGAAGGGAAATGTCAACTGTTGGCATGGCTATCTTAGGGCCCTTTACAGAAGGACCTTCAATATTCAGATCTGCCTCTGGGTGTTTCATTTTTGGTAATGAAATGTCAAATTTTGGCATTGATATCTTAGGACCCTTTACAGAAGGACCTTCAATATCCAGATGTGCCTCTGGATGTTGCACCTTTGGTAAGGAAATATCAACTGTTGGCATTGATATCTTAGGCCCCTTTAGAGAAGGACCTTCAATATTCAGATCTGCCTCTGGGTGTTTCATTTTTGGTAATGAAATGTCAAATTTTGGCATTGATATCTTAGGACCCTTTACAGAAGGACCTTCAATATCCAGATCTGCCTCTGGGTGTTTCATTTTTGGTAAGGATATGTCAACTGTTGGCATGGCTATCTTAGGACCCTTTACAGAAGGACCTTCAATATCCAGATCTGCCTCTGGGTGTTTCATTTTTGGTAAGGAAATGTCAACTGTTGGCATGGCTATCTTTGGCCCCTTTACAGAAGGACCTTCAATATCCAGATCTGTTTCTGGGTGTTTCATTTTTGGTAAGGAAATATCAAATTTTGGCATGGATATTTTAGGGCCTTTTACAGATAGATCATCAATATCCAGACCTGCCTCTGGGTGTTTCATTTTTGGTAAGGAAATGTCAACTGTTGGCATGGCTATCTTAGGACCCTTTACAGAAGGACCTTCGATATCCAGATCTGCCTCTGGGTGTTTCATTTTTGGTAAGGAAATGTCAAATTTTGGCATTGATATCTTAGGACCCTTAACAGAAGGACCTTCAATATTCAGGTCTACTTCTGGATGTTTCATTTTTGGTACAGAAATGTCAACTGTTGGCATGGCTATCTTAGGGCCCTTTACAGAAGGACCTTCAATATCCAGATGTGCCTCTGGGTGTTTCATTTTTGGTAAGGAAATGTCAACTGTTGGCATGGCTATCTTTGGGCCTTTTACAGAAGGACCTTCAATATCCAGATCTGCTTCTGGATGTTTAATTTTTGGTAAGGAAATGTCAACTGTTGGCATCGCTATCTTTGGGCCCTTTACAGAAGGACCTTCAATATTCAGATCTACTTCTGGATGTTTTATTTTTGGTACAGAAATGTCTACTGTTGGCATTGATATCTTAGGCCCCTTTACAGAAGGACCTTCAATATTCAGATCTACTTCTGGATGTTTTATTTTTGGTACAGAAATGTCAAATTTTGGCATTGATATCTTAGGACCCTTAACAAAAGGACCTTCAATATCCAGATCTGCCTCTGGGTGTTTCATTTTTGGTACAGAAATGTCAACTGTTGGCATTGATATCTTAGGCCCCTTTACAGAAGGACCTTCAATATCCAAGTGTCCTTCTGGATGTTTCATTTTGGGAAGAGAAATGTCAACTGTTGGCATTGATATATTAGGCCCCTTTACCGAAGGACCTTCAAAATCCAAGTGTCCTTCTGGATGTTTCATTTTGGGAAGAGAAATGTCAACTGTTGGCATGGATATCTTAGGCCCCTTTATGGAAGGACCCTCTATATCTAGTTCAGGCATGTTCAGATCCATATCCGGTGACTTTATTTTGGGTAGAGAAATATCAATTTTTGGCATTGTTATATTAGCTCCTTTAGCAGAAGGCCCCTCAACTTCAATGTCTCTGAGAGTCAGATCCGCTTTTGGAGATTTAACATCTACTTTAGGAGGGGAAACATTTACATCAGCTGATGGTGTTTCTAACTTGCCAAACATGGAGAACTTTGGAATGGATATTTTTGGCATTTTCATTTTTATATCCAACTCTTCCTGGCTGTGATGAATTTTTTTATCTATGCCAGCTTCTGGTCCACTTGTCTTTCCTTTAGGAAGATGCAAGTCCACATCTGGAACTGGCACCGAGATATCAATGGAAGGCATTTTGACAGTTGGTAACTTAATTTTTCCTGTTTCACCATCTTCATGAATCATGTGCTCATGTTCTGCCTGAGATTTATCTCTTGTCTTTGTAGGTAAGGTAACACCAAATGATGGCATCTTTATTTTGGGCCCCTTTAGTTTAAAATCTGGACCTTCTATTTCCATTTTACCACGATGCACGTCTGTCTTTGGAGCTTTAATTTCTCCCTCAGCTCCACTAAATTTTGGAAGTGTCATCTTTGGCATTTTTATTTCAACATCAGGAGCCTTCAAACCAGCTCCTGTACTACCCTCAGATGGATGAAATTTCACATCTCCTTCACTGTCTGCTTTAGATGTTGGCAAGCCAATTTCAATGTTTAATGATGGCGCATCAATGTCAATAGACGGCATCTTTAGTCCAGCTTTATGCTTGTCTTCCTTGCCGTAAGAATCTCTTTTGTATCTGTCTTTGGAAGTGTCACCCTCAAATTCAGCAGATGGTAAGGAAACCCCTATTTTTGGAATCTTCACTTGAGGCATTCTGAGCCTTCCATCCTTATCTAGGTCTCCTTCAGTTGAGTCAACACTCCCTGCAGGCAGACTAAGATCAAGATCCAATTTAGGCGGCTTAAATTTAAAACCATCTTTACTTTTCACCTCAGCCTCTGGCATAGCTATTGTATCCTCTACCTTTCCTTTTGGTAAACTGATATCCAGATCAAGTTTTGGTGCTTTAAATTTAATGCCTTCTTTCATTGTGTCCTTAACATTAATATCTGGGTGGGATATTTTGGCTTCAGCTTTGCCTGAGGGCAAACCAAAATCAAGCTCCACTTTAGGCGTCTTGATTTTGACATCTTCCTTACTCACCTCCCCTTTAGCAGTCTTAGAATCTGCTTTTCCAGTTGGGAGGCTAAAGTCAAACTCTACTTCTGGAGGCTTTAATTTGATTCCAGGTGGACTTATCCCTTTGCTTGCCTCTAAGCATGAAAGTCCTGCATCAACTTTTGGTTTCTTAGTTTTTGGAAAAGAAATTCCAAATTTTGTGGATTTTTCTTTAGTTTTGACTTTAGTTTCTGGGGTACCCAGTTCTACCTTCCCTTCTGGTGATTTTAGATCCACATCCACCACAGCTCTTGCTGCTGCTGCATCTTTTACTCTCATTCTAGGTAATCTGATTTTCTTTTTCTTCCGTCTTGCAACGCTAGCTTGTATCTCTGGACTTTTGAGGCTAATATCGCCTTCCGTGGTTGTCTTGCTCACACCTTTCAGCTTTGGAAATTTTGGGAAGGCAAATTCCACATCCACTGGACTCAGCTCGAACTTAGCTGGTGAGGCCTCCCTCTTGAATTTGCCTGATGCAGGAAGAGTTACTTCTGCACTTAACCTTGAACCGGCCTTGGCTTTCTTCTTTTTCTTTCTCAAAGGAGCAATGCTTTTAACACTCTGTAACAGAAACAAATAATTTTGATTATTCACTCATGGTGTTAATTTCAATTAAGAAGGCTACGACATTAAGAATGCTATGCAATTTCAACACCTCGGTTCGATCCCCTCCTTGAATGGCAACACTCTACCTGACACTCAAACCCACGTCAATGCGGCATGGCTGAAATGGAAACAAATCACGGGTATCCTTTGCGTCTGGAAGATGACTATCTACTTGAAGGCGAAAATCTTAAATTGGTTGTTCGCCCAGTCGTCCTTTATGGATGTGAATGTTGGCCAGCGAATATGAAACACGAGCAGCCCCTTCATGCCATGGAAATGAAGATGCTCCGATGGTAGCTAGGGCTCACACGACTTAACCACGTCATGAATGATGACGTCTGACGGATGATGAGGCCTCCAATGGCATGGCCGCATCATACATACAGCCAATGACTCAGTAGCGCAAACTGTGCTCCATCTCAGCCCATGCAGTCGGCAACCACAAGGCCGACCAAAGTGCTGGTGGATGGATCAAACTGAGGACGAAATGAAGCATGCTGACGTAGACCCCGAGGATGTTATTGACAGTGCCAAATGGAAACATGCATGCCGGACAGTGGACCCTACGCTGACACGGGATAACTGCTAGGATGAAGAAGAAGAACAAGAAGAAGGCGTTAATTTGGCATTTAACTGAAAATGTTCAAATGTTTTTCTCCTGGATAGACCCTAGTTGAAACAAATAAGCTGGACAGCTAAGTAAGACTAATAAACAGGCTGTGTGGCAGAGGGGCTAAGACTTTGGACTTCATATTCTGAGGATGTGGGTTCAAATCCCACTACTGACACTGTGTGACCATAAGTAAGTCATTTCACTTGCCTGTGCTCTAATTACAATTATAACCAGTTGTATCTATCAAATGATGTACTGTAAGTTGCCTTAGATTAAGGTGTAAGCCATATAATCATAACAGAATGAAAAATGTATAACCACTTCATTGTTTGAGATGTTCAGTGAAATGTTTTTAATCAAGTGGCATAATAATTGATGTTTAGATTTATGTTTTCTTTTTTTTTTTTTTGTTTTTGGAATAATCAAAAGACAAGACACCAAATCGTATTATGTGATGTTGAATTCTGCTCTGTACTTGTAATATTTCTATTATATTGTATTAAGGATTACTTGTGTCCTGTTCTGTGTATTGTATTGTATTGACCCCCTTCTTTTTGACACCCACTGCATGCCCAGCCTACCTGGATACCTGGAAAGGGGTCTCTTTTTGAACTGCCTTTCCCAAGGTTTCTTCCATTTTTTTCCCCTTCAAGGGTTTTTTTTGGAAGTTTTTCCTTGTCTTCTTAGAGAGTCAAGGCTGGGGGGCTGTCAAGAGGCAGGGCCTGTTAAAGCCCATTGCGGCACTTCTTGTGTGATTTTGGGCTATATAAAAATAAATTGTGTTGTATTGTGTTGTAAGACATCTATCATGTTTTCCTATGATACACCTAATTTAGATTTGTGAGCATTACATGCTATTTTTCTAGACGTGCTGTATATGTGCTGGTCCCAAATTTGAAGCTGGTTCCTGTATTCAAGGATTTTATTCCAGCACCAGTAGCCTTAGTGTTGGCTCATACCAGATGAGATAACCTTTGTTGATCTCTCGCATCAATGAGTCTTGGCTGTCCAATACCCTAACAGCTGTTCATGGTTGTTCCTTCCTTAGCCCACTGTTGGTAGGCACTCGCATCTGGAACAGGCACTGAGCTGTCAAGATATCAATGTAAAGCATTTTTTACAGTCGGTAACTTAATTTTTTTTTTGTGAGCACCCCATAAGCCTTGCTGTTTGAGAAATAACTCTCACCAAGTCATCTGGCCATAATGATTTGGCCCTTATCAAAATCCCATAGGTCTTTACACTTTCCATATCAGCTACTAGTACTTAATGTCAGCTTACTATCCCTGACCTTGACATGTGCCACTGTTACAAGATAGTTGATGTCATTCACTTCATGCGGGAGTGATCGTATTGTTTTGGCTCATCAATATATAAAAAAATGAATAAAAATCCTCAAGCAGAACTACAAGCTCATGTCAAAAAGACTAAATAGTAAACACTGCAGCTGCCTAATGTGATTGTGAAAGAATTCCAAAATTCAGGAGCATAACAGATTTTATACATGTATTTTAGGACCACAAGAAAATGGTTGTCAGTAGAATGAAGAGCTCTGTTTAGCACATAATGGTTTATTAAACTGGATAGAAACGAAAGAGATTTATCATGCAGTGCCTTAAAGGTTAGACAAAATTTTATAATTATTATGCTTTTCAGTTGGGAGCAAGGTTATTATAGTTAATGAAAACTGAAACTATTTCGTAAACTGAAATAAAATAATTAACAAAACCGAAATGAAAAACTAAAACTAAATGAACCTATTAAAAGCAAATGGAAAGACTAACAGAAATAAAATAATAATTTACTAAAAGTATTTTTAGTTTTCGTTTTTGAATTAATAGTCTTTAACCCCTTGTAACTTTTAACTCTAAAACAGAAAGTCATCCACCATGAGCTGTCCGCATATATTTATCCAGTGAATGGCGACTGGTGATGGAGGGCAGTATTCACACAGCATTTGTGGTGACAGAGCAAGATGAATATGGACGCATAAAGCGTGTGAAATAGAAGGCGATTTTCCTGTGCCGCCATTCTTTGAGCTTGTTGTATATCAAGATGTAATTTAAACTCCTGAAATAGGAATGTGCTGGTCAACAAAACCTTTACCGTATGGACAGAAAATGCAGAAGAACGTTTCCGTTTATTTCTCAGGTGCCTGCTTTTTGTTGAGCATAATTCACCTTCCACTTTGTAGACATTTTGGAAAACCCTCAAACCTTAAAATTCACCTAAATTTCATTACAAATTGGCTCATTGTGGGCAATAAAAGGAAAATCTAAAAACCGCCAACAGTCAGCATACATTTGTTCAGCACAAATGATACAGAAAATATTTTAAAAATTATAGAATTGTACACAACTGTTCCTGTTCAGTATCTGGTTTTGATTATGCTTGTTTTTATCTGACAAAAACAAAACCAGATAATAAACCATGTCATGTAGTAAGCTTCCACTAACATTAAACTCATATCCAAATTTGTTAAGTGTACAGTTCTGTCTGACTGTGACACAAAACTAAACTCCATAATAGCTCCATGCCTTAATTATTAGAAGTTAAACTGAAACCAATAGATATAAAAATAAAATAGAAATGTCTTTGTGAAATAAAAATTAAATTTAAACTAAAAATACACGATGAAGGAAAACTAAAACTAAAGTGAATTTCCAAGTAATTTCAGAAAAAATAAAGAAAGAAAAATGAATATAAATAGGCAAAACTATAATAACCTTGATTGGAAGTTAACTGCAATGGCATACACCTGGGGTTATACTACACTTGCAGCCGACACATCTGGAATAGGCTCCATTTTGCCTCTACCCTTTATTAGACAAACAAGAATTGAGAATGAATTAATGAATAAACGAATAGACCTTTAGTCTATGTGAATAGAGGGACATATCAGAATGTTGGTTGATGTAAGATGAAATGAAAACGGATAATACTTCATTTTCCATTTGAAACCAAAGGATGATAAATATTTGAATCAATAAAACATGTTTTATCTTGAAAGACTAGTAACTTTAAAGTTAAAAGACCTTATCCACAAATGTCTAAAACTGTGTTGGCCAAACAAAAATGCAAACATGTGCTGTAGGTGTGCTCACCAGTTTTGGCATCTTGGCTTTGGGACCTTTGACTTCCAGGCTGGCTGAGCCTGACGAGGTGCTGATGTCTGCGCTGGGAACGTTGCGCTTCAGCAGGAACGATACTTTGTATGGCTCAGCACACTGAAGAATCTTCAGGGCATCTTCATATTTGACATTGTCAAAGTACACCCTGGCACTAAGCAGCTGATCTCCTGGACATTAAAATGAAAAAAAGAGGTGCAACAATATATTAACATTAAAACATTCAAAAAATGTTTTGAAATGATCAATAAGGTTGCTGCTTTCTTAATGCAAGCATCTCCCCAATTTAAATTTCTTAATATTACATTTAGGAACTTTCAACATGTTTTACTGCATTTTTTCAATTAATAAATTACAGTGAATTATTAAGTAAGGTTGTTTTCTTACCAATTACCAATTTAATCATGAGTTAACTCCCATGCAGTGAATAGCCTCCTCTCTGTTTTAATGCCTTCTGATCTGATGTGATATTCCCATTTGCTTTTTATTTTTCTGTGTTTAGTTTTTAATACATGATAATCTATCGTGAGATGCTCATTGCAACACTCTACTGGAAAGATCAGATTCAGGAAATGGACAGCTAAACGAAAAGAATATAAGGAGAAAGCACTTCTAGTACACCCTCCACACTTATAGAGCCTACTATACCTGGTGATTGCGGTTTACCAATACAGGCTTGTGGTGAAGCACTCCATCTGCTAGGCTGGATCTCCGTCTATCTCTCCCTCTCTCTCTCCCTCTGTGTATGTGCATATATGGGGTTGGGGGGGGGGGGGGGGGGGGGGGGGGGGGGGGGGGGGGCAAAAAATGTATACACACTTCAACAAGCGACAAACTTGTATTAAAGTTATGATATTAAATTTATACAGATATCAAGGGATGAATTTAACTCACTCTTGTTAAATCAGACAAGATAGTGCACCACCACATCACTACCTACACATGAAAGTTTACTGTACCTTGATGAGAATTTGCCAGGACAATGGAATGACACCTTTTATTGGCTAACTAGAAAGATTAAAATATGCAAGCTTTTGAGGCAACTCAGGCCCCTTCTTCTTTGCCTGACAAAAGGGCCTGAGTTGCCTCAAAAGCTTGCCTATTTTAATCTTTCTAGTTAGCCAATAAAAGGTGTCATTTTGCTTAACTTCTCACTACATCCATAATGGCTAACACGGTACAACATTCTAGTACTACCTGGACAATGGACAATGGATAGGAGGAAGATTTACAGTTGAGTTTCATCCAAGCTCTCCTGATTTAACACCGCTGGACTTTTATCTGTGGGGGACCCTAAAAGATGTTGTGTATTATAGAAAACCAGCTACACTGAACATGCTTCGAGATAAAATTGAAACGGCATGCACATCAGTCTCACTGGATACTGTGCCCAACATTGTTAAAGCAGTAGTTCACTGTAATAAGAAGTGTCACAGTAACCATTTTGAGCACCTGGTGTAAATGTAGAAGTCAAAAGTAACTTAAATTCACCCCTTGATATATGTATAAATTTAATATCACAAATTTATTTATTCTTTTGTTGACGTGTATATACATTTTCTGGCCCCCTCTGTATACTGTATATATACTGTGCTATGAAATGAGATTCTCCATCTGACCATCTGACCCGGAAGTGCTGGCCGGCCACGTGGCAGGTGTGGAGGAGAGATTTGATTTAGAATTTCTTGTTATTGGTATTTTCCTGCCTGTTTATTGGTGGCAGTAGTGCTTGAAGGGCACTATTTAAAAGAAGAACTTAAACAACTTCTTGGTGTTTTAACCTGTGTCCAGTGTCTGGCCGTTGGAGTTAAAGGGGGGCAACAGTGACCCCTAGCACCCACTTCTTACAATATATATATATATATATATATATATATATATATATATATATATATATATATATATATATATTCACGGCATTCGTAGTCTGTGTCACAATCTGATTGTATGGGTGGTTACCTACCAGGTAACGCTTGTGGTTGGCCAGCAATCTGCTAACATCCGCCACGGTGCCCTCAGTTTGTGAGGAGCAGATCATAGAATGGTTGAAATAGTTTTTACTGTCAAATAAATGCAAAGAGTACACGACACGTGTTTCGCCCTCATTCTGGGCTCATCAGGTGTACACACTCCACTGCACTCCCTCTCGGGAATAGAACCTCGGACGTCAGCGGCGATGCCCCTAACGTTGCGCCACGGCGTGTGGTTCATTTATTTGACAGCATGTAGATCGGGGTAATTACATTCACGGCATTCGTAGTCTGTGTCACAATCTGATTGTATGGGTGGTTACCTACCAGGTAACGCTTGTGGTTGGCCAGCAATCTGCTAACATCCGCCACGGTGTATATATATATAGTGACAGATAGAGGCACTGTCGACCCCTTGAACCCTCAGACCAGACGTCAGACACCAGATAAAAGTCCAATGGTAATACTTATTATTATAAATAAGTGCACAAAGCACCCTCCTCTCCACAATACTCAATAAATCCACAATAACCAATAAACAATACTCAATCCTCCACTCCCAGATGCTTTGCCACCCTGCCTCCCAACTCAGCTCGCCGTCTGGGATCTCCCACAATCCTTTTATAGTCCGTGACCTGGAAGTGTTTCTGTCCCTCAGTCCATGTGACTTTCTATCACTTCCAGGTCAGATACAAACTTCTTTTCTTCATCAGCCCGGAAGCACTTTATTTCTTTCAACCATGTGACTAGGATTTACTTCCGGGCTGTATGGAAAATAAACTTGTCTGTGTCTCCCAGCAGCGTCACCTGGTGGCCCCGACGTTATCCAGCAGGGCTGTGTATTAAAACTCCATAGTCCATGATGCCCTGCTGGAATTCGGGGCATCTCCACGTTGCAAGGAGGGCTCCATCTAGCGGCCTGGGGGTATTGGCCGGGATGAATGGCTGGCCATATACCACAATATATAATATAAATACAGTGCTTCTTTAAATATTATTTATTTCACATCTAGATAAATAGTTGTCTTGATTTAGATTTGCATCAGTTCCACAGAATCTCATTGGGGAACTAGGGAAATGTTTATTAGTAGCTTAATTTCCATTCCTAAAGGCAGTTATGCTGGGCAACGATTGGTTGGTAAGGCAGAAAAGGAAGGCGCAAAAGTTGGAAAGAAGAAAGAGTGGGTGGTTTGGGCACGAGGAGGAGGCATGTCAGCGTGAAGACATGGCATGTGGGTCTTTGCTTTCTGAGTGGAGGATGAATGTAAAAGAACAAGTAGAATAATAGTAAAAAGCGAATAAGGAAAAAACAGGCAACAGACGCAGGACTTAAGCAGAATGTGGTAGTTTGTCTGTTAATCTACATCCAGCCCTACAAGCAAGTTCTCCAACTTGCAGCAAAGACTTGGGGGTTTCTGGTAGGATTGGCACTCCAGCCACTGTAAAAAACCTCACGCTGTTCCATTTGAACTAGTCCTGAGGTCTCACCCGCTACACTCAGATCCTGAGATGGAGTGGTGGGTGGGATGGGCAACATGCTGTTTCAGTTCATGCTCCTAACCTCTTTCTTCTTGCTTTTTAAAGTGTTCTTCATTTATGCCAACTATAACGTAAGCTACGAATACAAACTCACTATACATAGAGGAGTAAATCAGCATAGTAGTTCCGTAATTTTATCCAGACTTGTATAATGTAAAAATATTTTTTGAACAATTCAAAATATACCTAATTTAAGATTAGCACCACAAAATGTAGTGTGAAAACAGAATATTCGTAGACAGGCTTGCATTTTTTATTTTCTTTTTTTTCATGCTGTACAAGACAAAAAGCTAGTTGGTGGTTTCAATGTTGAAGAGATTAATGCTTGCTTTCCTGTTGTAAATTATTATGAAACAATTCAGTTCCTGGCCTTTCATTTTTGAGGACACATATTCTACCTCACGTCTCCACTGCTCCAGGAAATCGGTCCACCACACCCCCAGCCCTACCTCCACTGTCTGCAAAATTGTGAGCAACTATTTTCTTGATATGACGGCAAAGCTGTACAGAAATGTCTTCTTCTCTTATCAGTTGACCTTGTTATTTCCAGCTTGCCTTGAGTTTGTGACTTGATTTGTGCATATGGATAGCTTAGGTATCAAAAGGAAAACAGCACTATTGTCCTTTTAGACCATTATGGTTAATAATACTTATGGTAAATATAATACAAACTGCAATTCTTCTTTTGACTGTTTTAGTCTTGATTTTACAGCTATTAAACTTCATATCTTTTCACATCTGTTTGTCTTATCTTTATAATATACACTCACAGACTCAATATGAGTTTTTATACTAAATGTTGTACGTCAGCTGCACTTTGAAACTGTCATCCTGCGTACAAATGATGATCACTTCAATCGGATATCAAAAGTCTGACAGCTGGTGCATCACATACTGAAAGATACTAAATCTTAAAAAATTAAAGATACGCATAAAAAAATAAAAATAAAATAAAAAATAAAGATACACATACTAAAAGAAAATGCAGAAGCTCATGCTCAAACATGTAGGAATTGGTAAAGTGATGCAAGTTCTTACCTTCTCTGAGGCTGAGGGCTTTGGCCGCAGGAGAATCTTTCAGCACTTCCTTGACGAAAATGCCTTGTGCTCCTCCTCCTGATACACTGAAACCACGGGCTCCAGCCTCAGCTTCTGTCTCCACCACCACTTCCATGAGTTCAGACTTTTTTAGGGTCTCCTAAAACATGAAGAAATAATATATCATGCTAATTGACGGTTTTCACTGGAATACAGCTTCAGATTGACTTTTATAGGGAAACCTGCAAGCTGACATTTTCGATTTAAGAGTCTACATTTATATGCAGACTAGCTGCAAATGGTCTTCAGGACACAAACAACCTGAAGACTCCCTAGCAGCTTTAGTATATTGGTGAGCTTGTAGAGGTATTAGCTAAGTGGGCTGAGACAGGCCTTGTTTTGTCCAAGATGGACATGTAGTTGAGTGCAGCTGTGGCACAAACTGAGCAGTACAGGCTGGAATCTGGCTCAGGCAAACGTATGGAAGCTTGGTTTATGAACAGGTATGAACCACAAAGCTGAGTTTGTCTGCTTGGGTTGAATGAGAAATGAGATGCATGCAAGCGCCGAAAAAATGTAAATGTGCATGCATGCGCCATCTCACCAAGTGCAAGTCACATTTGTAGAAGTTTGTACATCTTCCATAGAATTCACACCAACTACAGTAGCTGTGGTTGAGTGTGAACAGAGTGGACTGCTCCACACACACACACACACACACACACACACACGCACACACACACACACACACACACACACACACACACATACATGTATTTCATAGTGATAAGTGAGGTGCATGCAAGCTCCAAAAAATGTTAAAATGCACACATGCGCCATCTAGTGGCTGTGGTTGAGCGTGAGCAGAGCAGACTGCTCCACACACACATACATGTACACACACACAGGTCTTTATTTATGTATGTCTAATTATCTTTAGTCTACATATTTCACTTACAGCACACACCAAAAACAAAAAGACTGACTAGAAGCAGGCAGTGTGGAAGAGTAGATAAGTAGTGTCGTAGCTTAGTACCTCAAATCTTAAAGTGAGCAGCTTAACATTTATTTTTCTTAATTTGGTGTGTCTTCAGTTTTTGAAAATGACTGAAAAGCATCAACTGCCTTCATGAGACTTTCCTCACCGAGAGTTGTGGCTGTTTTCTTAACCTTAATTCCTCATATTTTAATTTCATGTATTTTCATATAAAAACATAGCGACACTAGAAAAAGTCCAGAGAAGAGCAACTAAGCTGATTCCAGAGCTACAGGGGATGAATTATGAAGAATGAGTAAAATAGTTGAGCTTTTTCAGTTTACGCAAAAGAAGATTAAGAGGAGACATGATTGAAGAGTTTAAAATTATGAAGGGTATTAGTCCAGCGGATCGAGACTGTTATTTTAAAATGAGGTCATCAAGGACACCGAGACACAGTTGGAAACTTGTTAAGGGTAAATTTCACACAAACATTAAGAAGTTTTTCTTCACACGAGAACCACAGACACTTGGTATAAGTAACCAAGTAGTGTGGTAGACAGGACTTTAGGGACTTTCAAAACTCAAATTGATGTTATTGTGCAAGAATTAAGTGTATAGGACTGGCAAGCTTTGATGGGCTGAATGGCTTGTTCTCGTCTAATTTGTTTCTAAAGTTTTTATTATTATTGACATCTCGGTGGCACTTGGACTATATATTTAATGGAATGTTTGATGGGACTTTACCTAAGTTAGGATAATCTCTTTAACTTTCTCTAAAATAAACTAGTACAATGCACATACTGATTGTGTGATTCCCTTATATTTGTATTCACTCATCCACGTTTTTGATAATGTGGCAGAGGATCTCCCTGGCTTTCTTAATGACCCAGAAGTACTTCCAACTGGCCACATCACATCACTAGAAGTCCTGGGTCAAGCATAAAATGAGCCCGCTTCCATAGCTTGACGAGTTAGAGATGGGAGGAAGGAAGGCAACACTCATCTTGGAGCAGTGTGGGGAGAGATGGTAGAAGAGCAGAGCAGAGAAGAGACAACCTGTTTGTTGTTATACACAGTACTTGATTTGGACAGTTTTGTGCTTTTTTGTTTGGAGTTTTGGACTCAGTGACGGCCCTTAGCTATTACAAGGTCTCTATATTAGTGCATGGATTTATTTATTTTTTTGCACTTTTGTATGTATCCAATAAAGCAGGTGGTTTCCACCATTCTACCTTAGAGTAAGGAAGTGCTAATTTCTTTTTAATTATACAAGCTTCTCACAGTTGCCATTTTATAGCCAGTTCATAGTCATTTTTGAAAAATCATTTTTGGAGGAAGATGAATCTGTAAAAACAACAGTTCTAAGTGGGTTTCCTTTCAGAAAGCAAGAGAAGATGGACCAGTCTTTGGAATTAAGTCATTACAGAGCTTAGAGACTAAATGTGGAAAGTGTTCCCACCTGGACCACAGTGATCTCCATTGGCATGGCCATGTCTTTTCCTGACAGCTGTGTCCTTTCTGCAGTGAAGCTTCTTTTAAGACTCAAGACGTGTTTCAGTTCCGCATGCAGTCTCTCCTTCTGCACCTGTAAGTTTAATGCAATAAACGAGGGAATTGACATACTGTATGTGTCACTCTGCCACATCAAGAAGGTCAAATGTCATCTTACTGATGGCATGACAGCACCGCTTTACAGTTCCCCCCTTATAGTTTCAATTGTCTCAAAGGGAAGGCGTGGAAAAAACTCACCACTCGCTCTGGACTCTCCTCTTCTTCTGCAGCTGCAAGGTAATGCAGGTGATGAGAAGATGATACCAAAGGTCTATCCAAGTGAGCAGATGACTGCTGGCCTTTACTGTTCTCAGTCTGCAAAACAAAACCAGAAAGGAAATTGAACTTAGGAGTAGGTTAAATCAGGGACGTTCATCAACAAAAATGGCAGATAGAAGATGGAGTGAACCCGAGAAAGGGAGATAAACATATGACAAGAGAACTGCCATTCAGAGACCATATCATTCACAGTGAAATGCCATAAACATCAAAGGTCTAGCTGAAGCCAACTGCACTAAAGGAGTCAATGAGAGTGACAATTCCTCATTCTGGTATACAGTGGATGGACAAACAAATTAAACACCTATCAATATACACTCCTCAAAAAATTTAAGGGAATACATAAATCACACATTGGATCTCAATGAACAAAATATTCAAGTGGAAAATATTTATTGAGTAATACCGTGAAATGATGCAACAATGGTCAATGGAAACCAAAATCACCAACCCATTGAGGGGCTGAGTTCAACAGCACACTGAAAATCAAAGTCAAAAATTAAAATCACAGGCTGTGACGATGTAGGTTCCACTTCACGCTCCCATCTGGCTTCTGGGGAGCTCACTAACCTGACACCATCGGTAATGTAACCGGATGAGCTGAGCAGTGAAGACATCACGAAGCATCACGAATGGTGCAAAAAGTGCAAGAGTGCTTTTATTTAAAAACAATCAAAACAAAGTGTTCCAATACATAGTGCAGTGACTCAAATGTTATTGAATAAATAAATAATCCATATAAAACTCCCAGGCATTAAAACAAGGCTAAAACGTGATTGAAATCCTTCAAATGACATTGGGGTCACACCAGCCAAGCTCTGCTCCTTCCCAGTCTCTCCAACTCACCCAAGGTCCATTCAGCGGGAGAGACTTTAGCCACTGCTTGGGGAACGGTTCCTTTCCTTTACTGTTCTTTTTTCTTTTTCTCCCCCTTCCGCCTCGTGCTTCTCCTATTTATTATGGGGACGTGGCTCAGGTGTGGCGATTAGCAGCTCCCGGCTTCAATTACGGATGTGGATGATTCCACACCTGTTCACATAAGCAAGGAAACGTTCGCCTCACGTAGCGTCCAGGAACCCCTCTGGCCACACTACCACGCCCTATCTTTAATTCGCGAGTGCGTGATTATTTATTTAAAAACTGGGCTTTCATTTGCGCCGTGGACCTGCTATATCACACAGGCTGACCAAGTTATTTGAATTTCATCATGGCAGATCATAACATTACTCAGTAGTGTTTATAGCCCCCAAGTGCCTGCATACACTCCTGATAACATCTTGGCATGCTGTTGATGAGAAGGTTGGATGGTATCCTGGGGGATCTCCTCCATGACCTGAATCAGGGCGTCAGTGAGCTCCCGGGCAGTCCATGGTACTACTTGGCTGCCTTGCATGCATGGATACATAACAGAGGTTCTCAATTGGATTCAGGCCTGGGGAACATGCAGGCCAGTCAATGGCATCAATGTCTTTGTCATCCAGGAACTGCCTACACACTCTGGTCACATGACGCCCGGCATTGTCCTGCACCAGGAGGAACCCACTGCACGAGCATAAGGTCTGACATTGGCTCTACCTAACAGTAGTCACGTGGAGGTCTGTGTAACCCTTTAAGTTATGCACTTCCCAGACCATCACTGACCCACCGCCAAACTGGTCATGCTGGATGAAGTTGCAGACTGCATAACATCTACTATGGCGACCCCAGACTTCTTCATGTCTGTCACATGTGCTCAGTATGAATCTGCTCTCATCTGTGAAGACAATGGGATGCCAATGGTGGAATTGTCAATTGTGATATTCTCTGGTGAATGCCAATCGAGCTGCACGGTGATAGGCTGTGAGCACAGGTCCCACTAGAGGCTCTCATGCCACTCTCTTGGAGTCTAATTCTGACAGTTTGGTCAGAAACATGCACACCAGTAGCTAGATGGAGGTCATTTTGTAGATCTCTGGCAGTGCTCCTCATGTTCCTCCTCACACAAAACAGCAGATACTGGTCCTGCTCCTGGGTTGATCCTCTTCTAGGGCCCTGCCCAGCTCTCCTTGTGTAATGACACACCTCCTGGTATCTCCTCCATGCTCTTGAGACTATTCTGGGAGACACAGCAAACTTTGCAACGGCACATATGGATGTACCATCCTGGAGGAGCTGGACTACCCGTGTCACCTGAATGGTCTGCAGGTACCACCCCATGCTACCAGTAGTGACAAGGACACTAGCAAAATGCAGAACTAGAGAAAATCAGTTGTGATGGAGTAGAGATGAAGTAGAGATCAATTGTATGTGGCCACCACCTGCAAAACCATTCCCTATCTGGGGGTTGTCTTGCTGTTGCCCCTCCAGTGCACCTGTTGTCACTTTCATTTGCACCAAAGCAGGTGAAGTTGATTCACAATCTCTTAGGCTTCCTAACTGGACAGACTGGTATTCTTGAATCTTACCTGGCTTTGTGCTAGACTGGGATGATTAAGTGCTCCCTTAATATTTTTAGTAGTGTATTAATATCAAAGACTATCAATGAGTAGAACCACCCTTTGTCTTCAGAAAAGCTGCAGTTCTTCATTTAATGCTGTCACAAAAGTCTTGAACTGTTGTATGGGTGGTGAGATCTTGTACCATTCTTCAAGATTAAAAGCTTTGGTTCTTTGTTGTGATGAAAGGTGAACTGTCACCCCAATCTGAAGTCATGTGCAGTATGGAGTAGGTTTTTTTTTTCTGGATTTGGCTTCATTCATCCTACCATCTTTTCTCACCAATCTCCCCATTCCTGTCACTGAGAAGCACCCCCACAGCATGATGCTGGCACCACCATGCTTCACTGTAGGGATGTTACTAAGAACTTGATGAGAAGTGCCTGGTCTTCACCTGGCATAGTTCTTGGAGTTCTTCCTGAAGAGTTCAATTTTTGTTTTATCTGACCAGAGAAAATTCTAAACAGGCCATCATACGTGTTTTACTCAAGAGTGGTTTCCACTCTGTCATAAATGCCTGATTAATGAAGTGCTGCTGAGATGGTCGTTCTTCTAAGAGTTTCTCTCATCTCAGCAACAGACTTCTATAGCTTTGTTACAGTGTCCATTTGGTTCTTGGTCGCCTTCCTGACTGAGGTCCATCTTGCCAATTTATTCAATTTGGCCAAATGATCAACATCTGGAAAAGTCCTTATGGTTCCAAACATCTTCTGTTTTACGATTACTGAAGTCATTGTGCTCCTGGAAACACTCAAAGCTTTACAAATGGTTGTATCCCCTTTGCCCAGCCTTTGTCACATCACAATTTGATCACAGAAGTATACAGAGAGTCCCTTGTTTATCATGACTTGGTTATTGTCGTGATATGCAGCTTGACTTGTGGACTTTGTATACACAGGGTTGCACTTTTCTTAACCATTTGTAAATCTCTCAAAGGCTAACATTTCACTGTGGTGAAGTGAGTGAAGGGTCCGTGGCAGCGTGTGAGTTTTTGAACAAAAACAGTAAACTCAGGCTTAGGTTAGGGGGATGCAGGCGTGCGCGGTAGCAGGGTTGAGTGTCCCCGAGGTGTTGATGAGGAGACTGGCTGAAAATGCATGCACATACAGACACATGCAGCTCAGTGGTGTAGCTAGGGGTGGGTGGAGGAGGTGGTCCGCCACAGGCAGCACATTTTTGGGGGTGGCATTATTGGCCAAAAGGCTCATTACAATTCGTGTGAAGTAGCAGGGTTCGGAAAAATATCACTCATGAATGAAAAAAGTAAAATTCTCTGATTTTTATCCACAAATGCTTCAAAAATTATTTTCAGATTGTCCTTCTGTGTTGGCATCAGACACAGCAGTTGAAATTTATGAGGCAATAACAAAAATAAACATAAACATTACACTGATAATAATTTCTAGGAAGATAAACAACTAATTTACAATTTATAGTTTTATTTCATTATCAATCCAAATGCGTTCTTTCTCTGCGCAGAAAACATCCCCACCTATGACTTGTATACTACACTGGTTCTGGTTTACGCAGCGTAATTATATTAAACTAATAATCAGAACACGGCTTATCAGTGCATCTATGCTATATTCTTGTCTAGTTGATGCTTATAAATAATTATATGTGAAAAATTATTGCTGTTTCTCTATATATGAATAAATCTGTGCAAAATGTATCTTAATTTTTCTCTATACATCATTTTAATTTTCTATTTAAATAGGTTAACATATTCAGATATGTTGGAGGATGGAAAATTGAAGTACTGCCCCGTCCTGCCCCGAGAGGCATGAACTCGAGCTATGCCATTGGTGCAGCTCAGCTAGTTTCCTCATTAGCACCGTGGGGATTGTAATTATGGCGCCAACGCCTGCTTGAGTATAAAGGAGCCTGAGTAGCAAGATCAGTAAAGGAAAGAGTCCAGAGGTTAAATCGGAGGAAAGAAAAGAGCTAGAGGCAAGTGGTCAAGAAGTGGCCCCAGGTGGAGCAAGCGGACAGCTCTCATGAGGTGGGGTCACTCCTGCTAAGCACCCAAGGAGGAGCAGCGACCAACTGCTCCAAGCGACTACTGCAGAACACTGGGGGATGACGGCTGGAAAAGAGAGCAGGGCTTACAGGGCTGTCTGCTGAATCTTGAAAGACGGTGAGCAGAAACACAAGACAAAGAGAAGGATGACTGCACTTGTCAGTGAATTTCTGCCCTTGCTGATAAGGCCTTGAAAAGCTAAGCAGAGGAGACGCTGGTTTGAATGGACGCATCGTGGCTCATGATGCTTTTTATGGACAGATCCTGACTCTGTCTTATCCTTGTCTTTTTAACCTATTTATGAGATTATTTATTTATTGAATTTTAACCTCCACCAAACACTGTTTTTATTATGAATTAATTATTGACTAATTTATTTGAAGAAGCACTGAACTTAACTTGATTTTGGAACACTTTGTTGCAACAACCAAAGCAATAAGCTTGTTTGCACTATCTCTTGCTATGTATGCTCATTGCCCAGTCCATACCCAGTTTTTGCCTATTGATGTCACAAGTCCAAGAAGAGTAATGCCAGCTGCAGGCAACCTGGGCATCATAATCACCAAGATGAAGTTCAAATGGAAACTGTGAAATTCAATTGCAGTGACTTGTTAGATCAGGGTGGCACGGTGGTGCAGTGGTAGCACTGCTGCCTCGCAGTAAGGAGACCTGCATTCACTTCCCGGGTCCTCCCTACGTGGAGTTTGCATGTTCTCCCCATGTCTGCGTGGGTTTCCTCCGGGTGCTCCGGTTTCCTCCCACAGTCCAAAGACATGCAGGTTAGGTGCATTGGCGATCCTAAATTGTCCCTAGTGTGTGTGTGTGTGTGTGTGTGCCCCGGGATTTGTTCCTGCCTTGCACCCTGTACTAGCTGGGATTGGATCCAGCAGACCCCTTGACCCTGTGATAGGATATAGCGGGTTGGGTAATGACTGACTGCCTTGTTAGATCCAGTCGAGTTATCTTACACCTGGTGTGCACAAAGAATATTCTGTTCCATGCGCCACCTACGAGGAAAATTGGATAGTTTTTTTAGAGAAAAACAAATTTTTATTGTGAGTTTTGCTCAATAACAAAATGCAGATTAGTGTATCAAAATATGCCATGCAATAAGGAGACCAGCCACCGTAAAAAACCTTACATTGTTCCAGTGTGTTGCTGAGGTGTCATCCGCTGCACTCAGGTCCCAATCCAGGTGGGTTGTCATGTGGTGGGTGTGGTAATACACTATCAGTTCCTGGTCCCAACCTAAGGAGACCAGGGTTTGTGTTCCCTGCTTGAAGTTTGCATGTTCTCCCCATATGTTGTGAGTTTTCTCCAGGTACTCTGGTTTCCTCCCATGGTCCAAAGACATGCAGGTTAGGAGAATTGGTGATCTTAAATTGGCCTTAGTGTGTAGTTTGGGTGGGTGTGTGTATTTGTCCTGTGATGGACTGGACCTCTCTTGCACCCTATGATAGCTGGGATAAGCTACAGAAGACCCCTGTGACCCTGTTCAGGACGAAGTGGGTCTGGAAAATGACAGACTGTGTATTAAAATAGCACCGTTATTTTACATTGTTGTCAGAAAAAAAAATATAGCTGTCTTCACTGTGCTAGTCATTGTGTTAAATTGATCACAAAAATATGAGAAAAAATAAAACAATGCCAAACTGGATGTACAGTATAAGATGCAAGTCCAGAAGTGTCCTGAAGACTTTTAAAGATCCTGGCTAGTATTGTGGTCTCAAGCACCCTCAGGTGATACTGAAGTAACTGCTGTTGCCGAGAAATGACAATGAAGAGGCAGGACATAACAGCTGTGTCCATGAACAATCCAAAAAGGGGTTGGCAGGCTGTCTCACTCAATCAATGACACTGGTACTAGGAGTACTGGTACTACTGGTGGACAAGCTGAATCACATCACATGCAATTTGTGTAAAGTAATGTTTGTCCCATTTTATTCATGAAAGGCACAATGGATAGAGATTAATTCATAAACTAAGTCATCAGAAGCAGCACTCAATAGGTAGACATATTGTAGATTTCAACAGAACAAATCCAGTGCAACGGGGTGATTTCAACTTACCACTGACTTTGTGTCCTTAAAGTGAACACGGACTTCCTCCAAGTCTGGATATGAGCCTGGAAAAACAAGGAGCAAGAAAATCCATTAACTCAAAGCTGCTGCACATACTACATACAGTATATACACTCACTGAACAACTCATTAGGAACACCTGTCCACCTGCTTATCCAAGCAACTATCAAATCAGCCAATCACGTGGCAGCAGTGCACTATAAAAAATAAAAGTCATACAGATTGAGGTCAGAAGATTCAGTTAACGTTCATATCAAACTCCAGAATGGGGAAGCAATGTCATCCATGAGATTTCAATCATAGTATGATTGTTAGTGCCAGATGGGCTGCTTTGAATATTTATGTAACTGCTGATCTCTTGGTATTTTTTTACACACAACAGTCTCTAGAGTTTACCAGAATGGTGCAAAAAAACTAAAAACATTCAATGAGCAGCAGTTCTGGGGACAGACATGCCTTGCTGATGAGAGAGGTCAGACTGGTTGAAGCTGACAGAAAGGCAACGGTAACTGAGCTAGCCACTTTGTACAACTGCGGTAAGCAGAAAAGCATCTCAGAAGTCACAACATGTCAAATCTTTAGGCAGATGACCTACAACAGCAGAAGACCATGTTGGGTTTCTCATCTGTCAGCCAAGAACAAAAAGATGAGGCTGCAGTGGACACAGTTCCACCAAAACCAGACAGCTGAAATCTGGAAGAACGTAGCCTGGTGTGATGAATCTCGATCTTACAAGAAGGATATAGAGCACTAGACAGGCCCTGGAGAAGTAGTACTCGTCTAAATAAAGGACTATGAGGCCTGAGCTATGAGTAAAGGAACTGAATACTTTCAATCTATGCAACGGAGCAATCTTAATGGCCTTTTCTTTACTGGGAGAGCAGTCACCCCAGTGCTCTGGTAGTAGATATGTAATTAAAGGGTCTACTCTGTGAAATAAGGACCTTTCCATCGTACTTGATCATGAAGTTGTATAAGGAAGTAACTCATTCATAGTGTAAACCTTGGCTGTAGTTGAGAAAACTATGCCAGTAACATACACTCAGTGAACAAATTTGTAAGGTCACCATCCTAACACTGGGTAGGCCCTGCTTTTACTCTCAGGTCAGCCTCAATTCTTCAAAGTATGGATTCCACAAGAGGTTAGAGACGTTCCTTTGAGATTCTGGCCCATGTCGACATGATTGCCTCATCCACTTTCTGCACATCCATGAGGTGAATCTCACATCCTGCCACATTCCAAAGGTGTTCCATTGGATTCAGATCTGGGAAGGCCACTGAAGAACACTGAACTCATTGTTATGTTCATAAAGCCAGTCTAAGACGACTTTTGGTCTGTGACATGGTGCTTATCTTTCTGAAACTGTGACATGTTTGTGAAGAAATAATTCTGACTTTTCCTTTAAGTTGATATGAACTCCTCCAAGGGGATTCTGGGACTAATGGTTTAAATAACTGTTTTTCTAGGAAATTTTAGACAGGGCACTCACTCCTCTGCCAGAAATGCATCAGAACACAAGTGGACCCTGAAGTACCACTCTCAGTCACACTGGACCTTTGAATAACAAACATTTGAAAGGAGCTAATCCACCTTTTCTTTTTAGCACATGGGAACAACGTTCAAAAACCAGGGGTGATGGAAATAATCCAGAATTTAATGGGAATAGGGAAGCAAGAAAAGAAAGACATTACACTTGGAAAATGAAGAAAAGAAAGTAGCACTCATTGAGCTGAAGGCAAATACCAAATAGCACTGAAGGAATGTCAGAGTTGGTGGAAAGAAGAATGTGCTAATTAATCAAAATGCTTGAGGTATACAAAGCACTACAGATTAAATCTGGACAGAAATAAAAATCTTACCAAGGCAATCAAACGACATGACATGAAAATAACCACTTAATGATTTATATGACAAATGGCCACCCACCCAGCCCCTTTCTCCAACCTGCTTGTCCAATACTGAGTAATATTGAGACAAGGCCTGCTTAGCAGCTCTGTGCCCCAAACTAACAGCCAACTAAGGGTGGGATGTCATTGAATGGCACATTTATAGTGCCTTTAAAAAGTATTCACCCCAAGGAAGTTTACACATTTTATTGTTACACAACATTGAATCTCGGTGGATTAAATTTGGCTTTTTGACACTGGCCTACAGAAGAAAAGACTTTTTAATGCCAAAGTCTAAACAGATCTCTCCAAAGTGGTCTAAGTTAATTCCAAACACTGTGAAGCTCTGGGCGCGTACAACCACCCTAACCCGACACAGACAGGCGAGACACAAGTTTCTCCACACAGCACATCCTTATTTACAGGTGGGGAAGTGCTTTCTACTCCCCCCACAAGATCGCAATGTTCACAGACCTTCTCCTCTCTTTGTCATCTGTCTCCACTCCTCCTCCTGGCAAGCTTCACCCACCACCTCATCCACTCTGGCTCTCCATATGGAGTGAGGTGGCTCCTTTTGAGCTGCTCCTGGGAGTGTTCCAGGTGGCTCATTAATCAGACCTGGAATCACTCCCAGGTGTGGGTGAGAGCCCAATGTACAGCTCTGCAGCTCACCCTGGCGGCCCCCATGGAACCCAACAGGGCTGTGCCAAACTCCAACTCCCAGCATACCCTGCGGGAATCCATGGTGCCCACACAGCCACCCAGAAGAGCCTCCCTCTAGCATCCCGGGGAAAGGTAATGCCCTGCCGATGCTCTCTCCCCCGGTCATTCCACCCAGTTGGCGTTCCGGTCAGGTAATGGCCATGGCCGCCCATCACGATATAAAATACAATATAACTGACCTTATAAATATTCACCCCTTTGAATATGACACTCCTCAGTTCTGTAGCCAGTTGGTGTTAGAATTAGTCACACCCCTTACTATGACACAACTAAACCATCACTGGGGCAGCCAATTGGTGTTAAACATCCCAGAATTAGTTCAGTGGAGATCACCTGTCTGGGTTGTCAACTTGTGGTGTATCAGTATGGTGGCCTAACAAACAAAACGAAGGCAAAATAACACAACAAGCAACTTCATAAAAAGATAATTGAAAAGCACATGTCAGGGGATGGAGACAAGAAAATATCCAGTTAAATCAGTCATTAGGAAATGAAAATGGTAGGGCAGAGCTGGAAATATGTCTAGAGTAGATTGTCCACAACAACTGAGTTGTCACGCAAGAAGAAGATGAGGGAGGGAGGGAGGGAGGCCACCAAGGGACCTGTGGGAATTCTAAAGGAGTCGCAAGCTACAGTCGAAGAGACTGGAGAAACTGTGCAGACAACCAACAACTGTTGCCCAAGTACATCACCAGTCACAGCATTATGGGTGAGTAACAAAGACAAAGCTGATGTTATATAAAAAAAAAAGATGGCAGAAGGCACACATGAGACTCTGAAGTCAGCTGGAAGAAAGTTCTCTCATCTGACGAGACCAAAATGGAGCTGTTTGGCCATCAGGTTAAATACCATGTTTGAATGTTGGTTCTGAGGCTAGGGATCTGCACTGGCAATCGGAAGGTTGCCGGTTCGAATCCCGTAAATGCCAAAAGGGACTCTGCTCTGTTGGGCCCTTCAGCAAGGCCCTTAACCTGCAATTGCTGAGCGCTTTGAGTAGTGAGAAAAGCGCTATATAAATGCAAAAATTATTATTATTTATTAATGCTATGCTTTATCCCCACCATGAAGCATGGAGGTGGCGGAATCATGATGTGGGGATGCTTCTCTGCAGCAAGCCCTGGAAGGCTTATGAGAGTAAAATGAATGAAGCAAAATAAGGGAAATCCTGAAGGAAAACCTGAAGCAGACTGCAAGAAACCTATGCTTTGGGAGCAGATTTGTTATCCAGCAAGACACCAACCCTAAGCATAAATCCAAAGCTATAGAGGAATGGCTTCAAAACAACAAAGTGAAGGTCCTGCCCCGGCCGAGACAGAGTCCAGGTCTCAACCCAGCTGAGAATTTGTGTCTTGACAAAGCCTGTTCACTAACAATCTCTGAGCAACCTGACAGAGTTTGAGCAACTGTGCCAAGAAGAATGGGAAAAAGTACAGTGTGGAGATGTGCAAAACTGATCGAGAGAGACCTGAGCACACAGACTCGAGGCTGTCATGGCTGACTTGAATACTTACGCGGCTTATATTTATAATTCATTGAGACTACTTTACAGAGATCTGTTTTCTCTTTGACATTAAAGAATCTTTTTCTGTTGATCAGTGTCAAAAAAGTCAGATTTAGTCCTTTGTGATTCAATGCTGTATAACAATAAAATGTAAAAACTTGCAAGGGTGTGAATACTTTTTATAGGCACCGAATATTTACCCCTATTCATAGCTAACTCTCAACCTAATGGAATGACCTGTAGGTCTGTAGTAAGAAACTAAAATATCTGAAAGAAACCCATGCAAGCATTTTCCTTAAAGGTGGGAAGTGAACTGGACTCTAAATGGTGTACGGCAGCAATGCTAAGGGCTTGTTTATACTTGACGCTCAGAACATATATGCGCACACATCATGGCTGCCACGTGTTCCCAGTGTTCAGTGTTCTCTGAGCACGTCCTCAGAAATTAACATGACGCCTGTGCAAGTTGCAGTACCAGCAAAAAATTAGGGAGCGCCTTGTATTCAGGTTGGAATGCGACGTCAGAGTCTCTGTTTGCTATCAACGTGACAGCACGTCGCTTTGCAGATGGATCGATGTGCCTGCTTCGATGTTTGATGAATGATTCAGTGTGGTGAAGCAAAATTCTGACATACAAATGCATTCATGGTGCTTTTCAAGCGTCACATATTCCCCATCATAATGATGCGATACATTTTAAAGGTCTCACATACCATCTTCTGTGCCATCTTTTTTTGTTTTTAATAGCATCATAATGTATGGAAGCATACTTGAGCCACAGAGAAAAAAAAAATGAAGAACACGGTGAAAAGGTCTTTTTTGTGATTGAAGTGGAAATTTCAACTTTAAATTTCCACTTTAATCTCATAGTTTATTTTGTCATTAAAGTAGATCATTGTAAACGTTACCTTAAAACCAATCCACTTGTTAATTGCTACATACTTCTGGGGCTTCCTCCTGAACTTACAGCAGCAATCGTCACACAGAACACATTAACTCTTTGAGGGCTGAATATTTTTTCCATTTTTCTGAAAAGCACACAAAGTAATGGTTTCACACATAAATCAATATAAGATGTTTTTTGCTGCATGCCGGGGCTGCTATCAGCGCCCATTCAGTATCTCTGGCAGCAGTGGCTGCAATGGGGCAGCTCAAGAACCAGCAGGAATACGCGATGGCCCGGGTGTCTGGCTGTCTCCGCGCAGCAGTTGCAGTGTGACGCAATCTGGTTTGTACCTCTTGTCATCGGTAAGAGGCAGTCCTCCTTGATGAGGTGCGTAGCTGCATTAGCTACACGGACATGTTCAGCACCACGATCAGCTGACGCTGGCTGCTCACATTCATTTTCGATCTCCAGATCACTTACATCAAAATCCGACAACTCAGAGTCTGACTCAGCGATATGAAACACAAAATGTCGTCCACAGAGTATTTTACTTTGTGCATTCGCGTTGGTCTTTCACCAGATATCGATGCGACTTGAGGGGTTGTTTGCTCTTCGCTACTCATGCACGTGCAGGAAATCTCGGTGAAATCAATGAAGCTAACTTTAAAGAGAGTCGAACTAAAACATAATGGCAAGTTTTGTCACAGTTTACAGCTGATTCCCATCCTCTACCCCTGAATTTCAACAAAAGTCGACAACTGCCCTGAAAGAGTTAAATTTAGGATATTCCAACTCTCTGCACATTTAGAATCCTTTATACTTCATATCACTTTCATGATGAAATGCACTAAAGTATGAATGTTACAGTACATGTTATAGGTAAGTCATTAACTTCATTTAAATAATGAATACTGTTAATAATTACACACGGTGGCAGAGTGGTTGTGCTGCTGTCTCGCAGAGAGTCACGTCTCTGGTGTTCCCAGCCTGGAGTTTGCATGTTTTCCTGGTGGGTTTCCACAATGTGCTCCGGTTTCCTTCCAAAGACAAAGACATGAAGTTTGGGGATTTAGTGATGCAATAATGACAGTGGTGTGTGTGTTTACTTGTTTTCACCTTGCGATGAGCTGATGCCCTGTCCAGGGATTGTTTCTGTCTCACGCCCGATGCTTCCTGGAATAGGCACATCCCTGGATTAATGGATGTAATCATTAAACATCCATCCTTTTCAGAGATATTGTGGCAAGGTGTCCTCAGAATTTAATGGATGTTTCAGGCAACTCACAACACATCGAAGCCGAATGTTTTCTCACCATGACGATATCTCGCACTGCCACTTGGTGGAACATTCCAGATTTACGTAAAGTTCACACAAGTATAAACAGTACAACTTTTGTGTGTGCAGGCGCACAAGTCCCATGAAGTTTAAACCCAGTCTAACACTAAGCTGTGCAAGAAAGTCAAACCTAAGATGCATAACAGGTCTCATCTCCAGCAAAAATAAGGTTCAGAATGCATGTCAGCTAGAAAGAAAGGCAAACCATTTGACCCTCAAAATACAATTTGGTTTGTGGATAAGTTCTAGACATTGATGGTGCCACCATTAAGGCAAATTAGGCATTCGCCCTGGGCGCAGATCATAAGGGGGAAAAACCCAACCACACGGGTTAGCTACGGAACAGTCAGTTGGCGCACTAATAAGCCTGGCCTAGGGTGCAAGATAATCTAGCAGTGGCATTGGTTACAGATTGAGAGAAATAATATATCTAATGTATGAAAAGAATGAATTTAAAAACTAGTAATTCAGAAATCTAAGCAGTACAAACAAACATTGTTGCTCTACAGTGAACATTAGTTACAGACTTAAAATACAATATTTTACAAGTATTTTTTTTACTTTTGCAACAGAGACAGACACAGTCAGCAGTCAGGGCCGGTGGGTTTAACTAATGCCACCTGAGGAAAGGCACACTATTGCCACTCATCAACCAATGCCCCCCCCCCCCCCCCCATTTACTGTATATACCCTTACTAGGCACAAGTCAATACAGTACAATACAGTACTCCCACAACAGAGTACATTCTAGGAACAATGGGCAAAATAATAAATAAATAACATTATCTTTGGAAAAAATGTGGATTGGCTTCAAATTACTGTAAATCACAATACAAACGTCCACCTTAATAAAAGGATAAGTGTCTGTTTGTGTGTGCCATCCGGTTGTTATGTCTGTGTCACTCCAAAAAATGGCGTGTCACAAACATTTTTAGTAATAAAATGCATTTGTCATTCCAATAGATGGGGCATCACAAACATTAACGCCACTTTTACAAACCGCATAGCAAGTGGCATGTAGCCGACACATATACATTGCATTCTGCACTGCAAAGATTTCAACTTGTCTCAGATGGGTGCTGTGGTACTCTGTTTCTTCGGAGAATCCTTGAGTACTGTTGGTTTGACTTTGTGTTGAAGGAGTGGTTGCTAATGGAGTCCTGAATGAGGCACACTACCTGCACTGTGAAGGAGGGTCAGTTACGGCACTGCGGCCATGTGGGGCAATTCCCTGAGGGTGATCTGGCTGGCAGGATCCTCATTGTTGAGGACTGAGGCGGCAGGACCATGCCAAAGGGCTGGCCATGTAACACCTTGCTATGGCAGACAGAGGGTCATTTCAGGGAGTTGGGACTGGACCACATGTCTGTCTGGTGGGTTGCCAACCGGGATCCCGAGCTGTTTCTTCGTGTGGCGGCTGCGGCAATGCGCTGTACCACTTCATGCTCCCCAACCTGACCTGACCTTGGATGGGTAGCTCAGCTAGTAAATATAAACATGTAAATTCTTCACGTTTGTTTTGCAATGGTGAAGTTGAATGTGTGATGAAACTCATTTGTTTTGCTCATCCTGCACGCTTCTCTAAATTCTTTAACCTGGAAGCTAAAAGTCATCTGCCCTTTCTAACTAAACACACGCACGGCAAACATTAACATTGCATCTGTAACTAACACGTCAATACATTCCAGAAATGAACAACATTTTACAAAATAATAATCAGTATATATACAATATGATATGAGAAAAATCAGGAAAATGAACACAAAAATTAGTAACTGGCATGCGGCGTTTTGACGCTCAGACGCTCACAGTGTGAATTGCAGTTCTGAGACATCTGAAACCTTTAAAATGAGAATATTTCTTACAATTTTTAATGGCAGTATACATAAATTAGGCACTTAATACGTGTGCAACTCTTAACACTTAACTTTCATTTTTACTTTCTCGTATACGAAGTATTGTAATCGTCCAAAAATTTCAATGTCGACATTTTGATGAATCTCGACATTTTAGACCTCCGAGTCCAAAAATACAATTTTTGGAATTATGTCTGTATGTGTGTGCGTGTGTGTGTGTGTGTGTGTGTGTGTGTGTGTGTGTGTGTGTGTAAACATGATAACTTCAGAACGCTTTCACTTAGGTCAACCAAATTTTGCATACAAGTATCAGGTATAAAACGTAGATTTCTATCAACTTTTGGGCTATTTCCGCTAACTGGAAATTGAACTTTACCTTTTGTTCATGCAGCTGCAGAGTCTGATTTATTCAATTTTACTTTTATAATAATTGCTCTATATAGTATTAATTTGATTTGATTTGTTGTTGATGGTTCTTTAATGCACATAATATAAAATATAATCATTGTCTTACGGTTTAATCATCAAATATCCATCCCCATATCTGAGTATACGAGAATGTCTAGGGGAGTTCATTCCCGATTTTCTTAGATGATATTTTATAATGTTAAAAAAATTCTTGTATAAAAAAATGTTGCCTTGATGAAGCTCCACCTGAGGCGATCTCCTCGTCATCTCACCCAACGTGCTGGACTGAACCAGGATCGTTTTGGTATGAATTCAATTCCCCATACAGGAGGCCACAAAACGTGTAAAGCAGAATGCGCTGATAAAACTAAAAAGAGGTAAATAAGGGCCGAGTGGTGCAACAGAAGACAAATATTACATGGTACAGATTCAAAGATACTGAAGAGAAAGCAAAGGAGCAAGTTAAAGAATATAAACTGACAAAAAAACTACTGTGGCGCTTGTCTGGCAAAGCCACATGGCAGGGGGTGACTAAACGGTGATTGCTGATATAACTGAGCGGGACTGCAATGGATAGCAGGGGGCGTAACTGTGTAACTGCCAATCTAGTGGGTATTATAAGTATAAAGGGAAAGTTTGCAGCTATTTAAAAAACTACGAGATAATAAACACAAATGAAAAACATGCCTTCTTCTCGAAAAAAAGATTTTTTCATTCCCTTTACACTCCTATGGGAGCAACTGCTCTGAAGAGCCCCCATCACATTCCAAAAAGATCTTGTCATATTACCGAAGGGCACTGATGCAATGCATATGCAGGCATCTCTACTATGTCAGTGTACAGAGTATTGAATGTCACTGAGTGGTCACAAACATGTAGCAGAAGGCGAGTTTGGGCATTGTGGAAAGAGGGAGGAGTTGGTGGCGTTATAAAACTCAGCCCTGGTGGGACAACAAAGAGCTGAATTTCTATAGAGATTCTCCCTCAGCCAGTACACCTGCATGATCTTCATTTCCTTTCCTCTACATAGAACATTGCACTTTATATGTCATTGTGATTTAAATAATATATTTTGTTGACTATTTCTCCAAAAATAGCTCACATATCACTTGGAAAGATAGATAGATAGATAGATAGATAGATAGATAGATAGATAGATAGATAGATAGATAGATAGATAGATAGATAGATAGATAGATAGATAGATAGATAGATAGATAGATAGATAGATAGATAGATAGATAGATAGATAGATAGATAGATAGATAGGTCAGAGGAGAATGGCCAGACAGGTTCGAGCTGATAGAAAGGCAACAGTAACTAAAATAACCACTCATTACAACCGAGGTATGCAGAGGAGGATCTCTGAAAGCACAACTTGGTGAACCTTGAAGCAGATGGGCTACTTCAGCAGGAGAGCAGACCGGGGGCCACTCCTGTCAGCTAAGAACAAGCAACTGAGGCTACAATTCACATGGCTCATTAAAACTGGACTATAGAAGATTGGAAAAATATTTCCTAGTCTGATGAATCTCAATTTCCGCTGCAACTTTTGGATGGTACGGTCAGAATTTGGCATCAACAACATGAAAGCATTGATCCATCCTGCCTTGTATCAATGGTTCAGGCTGCTGGTGGTGCTGCAATGGTGTGTGGGATATTTTCTTGGCACACTTTGGGCATCTTTGTACCAAATGAGCATTGTATAAATACCACAGCCTACTTGAGTATTGTTCCTGACCATGACCATCCCTTTATGACAGTAGCATACCCATCTTCTAATGGCTACTTCCAGCAGGATAAATCCATGTCACAAAGCTCAGATCATCTCAAAATGGTTTCTTGCAAAATTCAAAATTCATTGTACTCATTGTACCCAAATGGCCTCCACAGTCACCAGATCTCAATCTAATAGAGTACCTTTGGGATGTGGTGGAATGGGAGATTCACATCATGGATGTGCAGTCACAAATCTGCAGCAACTGTGTGATGCTATCATGTCAATGTGGACCAAAATCCCCGGTGAATATTTCCAGCACCTTGTTGAATCTATGCCATGAAGAATTACAGCAGTTCCAAAGGCAAAAGGAGGTCCAACCTGGTACTAGCAAAGTGTACCAAATAATGTGGCCGGTGAATGTATACAGTATATACATTGTAGGAGTAGAATGGATATCTCCAATATAGAGCATGGAGAAGCAGAAGCCGAGAGTCATCCTTGTGGCAGTGGTCCTTCTATAGAAACCTAATTGGAACACCCGCGGGGGTGTTTGGGAGTTGGAGTCCAGAAGTGCAGCCCTGTCGGGGTCCCTAGGTGCCAATAGATGGTGCCATCAGGGGAGGACCTCCCAACTTACTTTATGGCCAGGAAGTGCTTCCTGGGTGACACAGCATAGCACCAGAAGCATTTCCGGGTCTGGCTTAAAAAGGAGCCTGCTGCCTCACATCAATGAGTCAGAGTCGGAAGGCAACAGGCAACACTCAATGAAGGACAGAAAGAAGAATGGTTTACTTTTCTTTATTGTGAATCTGGTATTGGAAAAGTAGTTGTGAAAACTTGATTTGGATCAATAAATATTGTTTATTTTATCCTAAAAGTGTGTCAGGTATTACTGTGTCTTGGGTTTGGGGCTTGGTCACATTAGAACTCCTGGCTTAGATAATGAAGAGCTGCTGCTGTCAATAACAGGCTTGTTGGTGGCAGTAAGATGGCGAGACTGAAGGCATCAACATTTGAATACATCAGGCCCATCTAGCTGCGTCCACAACAGGAACATGCCATTTAGAAGTCTGTTCCATCGGTCTGTTGCCTGGTTGAAGACACCAGTGTTCAGAATGACTCATCTTTAGAGTGTTCACAGCAGAGTCAATAATTTCTGTTACCGTATTTAAAAATAAACATCAACAGGATGATACAACCCCCAATGTCAATGATTTCAAAGTGTACTTCAGCTTTAATTGTAATCTGCTTGCATTTTTTAGTATATCTTACTCACATAAGTCTCCTCCAGACCGCCTCAGGCATTAAATAGCATTTGAAATAGGAGGTTTGAGATGATTCTCAGCAATACCCAAAATATCACAATTCCTGAACTTGTCATAATATGACATGAGATGTGATAGTTCTTTCAACTTAAAAAGCGATCCAGGGTGGTCAGTTTTGAATCCTCTTACGTTTCTCCTCGCTCTGGATCTTTATCTTTTCCATATTGAGGTGTTTCTCCGATATGGCGTGAGATAGCTGATTCCGTGGAAGTGATTGCCAAGCTACCAGCTGAGTACAGGAATATTCAATAATAATCCTCAAAGTCTCGTACATTCACAGATGGTATGGATGTAAGGTAGCCTTTGGATCCTCAGTGCTCACCATGTGAAATCTCTCAAGTTCACAGCTTATCTGCAATGCAACTAAGATGAGCTGAAGCTCAGGTCTGTAATAACAGCAGCATATCCAGAATTTAAAAATCCAAAAAATATAGTAACTTAGAGCAGCAAGCCAGAGGACAAATCTTAATATTAATAATTAATAACAAAAAAGTTTATCAAAGTGAATCAAGGAAAGAAAACAGAGAGCTTTTGTAAAAACCTCGGCAGGTGTACGAACAACAGAGAAACGGAACGTAAAAGCCAAGCATCTGTCTTTGGCACCACTTGGAGCCTTAATTGATAATCCCCCATAGACAGCACCTATTGTTCAAAATTCTTATTCACATTTATTATTCCTTTTAGTTAAGGACTGGAGGTCCACATGTTCCACTAGTCTTAATAGGAAACGAAGGCAGACAACTGGAAAGAAAAAGAATCAGCACCAACATTACAAAGCTTTGATGTGTCTCCAAATTGGCTATAAAGCACAATGTCTATCCTAGTGGCAATGTATTGAACATTAAATTACAAGTCTGCAAGGTCGAAGAAGCACCTCAGATCACTATGTGACCCACAGGGAGTCACGTTGTGACTAACCTACTTTTGCTCTAATTTTAAAAACGTTTATTTTCTGTGCTTGTGAAGTATAATTAGATGGTATTCATTCTGGTTAGATGTTATATAGGAAAAAGAGGGTATTTTTTAATTCTGTAATGGCAGTGCATCCCTCCATTTTCTAAGCCTGCTTCTCAAGTATAAGAACTATAATAAAATAATGATAACCATTGCTATGGCCTGAACACAAGTCCTGGCTTAAAGACCAGGGCCGGACACTCTTATTGCCAGCTACAGAGTCTCAGTCTCCAAGATGGGGCGTCTCCACAGAATGCAGCTTTGTGCCTTATCTGGTAAAATGATCGATACCAGACCCCAAAACATTACAGGGACATCTCTTGGAAGTACGAACAGGGTATCCAAGTTCGAACAAAGATCCATAACTCAAGGAAGAGTAACACTAATGGACAGAACTTTGCAAAAGGGGAGCTTATGTGCACCCTGGGAAACCAACAGCAAGACCTCAATTCCTTCCTTTAAAAACCCTTGTAAGACTCCAACTCATGAGTCTTCTCATCAAGCTACAGCTCACTCTTGTGTTAAGTTTGGTTGTCCATAGCCGGAAACCATAGTTTATAGGGTGCAGCCATAAAAGAGGGTGAAACAATCTCTTTACTCCAAAGGGCAACTGTGCTGGACAGAAAGGGTGGAATATTTGTCTGTATTAGATTTGGATGAGATTGCCATTAGTCCAACCTTACTGAGGAATCGAACGTACACAAGCCAAAGAGAAACTGAACATAAAATCAATACTTTTGCCTAGCGGGAGCTGACGGATCAGCAGCCAATGCAGCAGGGATATCTTTGCTAGCAAATGAAGACACCGTGTTAGTGAAAACCTTGCAGAGAAATTGCAGTATCGTCTGTATCCACAAGGTACGACCCGAGGCGAAGAAGGAGATGAGCTCCTGAATAATGAAAGAAACCATTTAAAAAATGTGTCCACATCTCTGTAGGAAGCCGAACAGTAAAGAATCAAAGCATCACTTACTTCAGACCATAAATTCAAGTACTTTAAATTCCAAATAACTAGTAATTTTAACAAAGGACGGGGCATTGGTGTCACTGTAACTGAAAGGTAATAACCTTGTGAAGGGTAAGTTCTAGCTATTATGAGTTTCTCATCCTAAATCCAGTAAGATCACACACACGTACACACAGAGGACTGTATATGGTGGTGGTAACCCAGCATAGACTAGCTGTGAGCAAATGAATGCCACAGCACAAACATGAGAAACTTTATAACTAGCCAAAACACTTAACAATCTTGAACACATGAATTGAAAGATCAGAATTCATGTTATCTTTTTCTATAAGAGGGAAAAAATCAATCTAAGTCAAGAGATGGAATTCATAAGATATGTGGCTTTTTCTATATGAGAGAAAAAAGTTCAGCGAAGCCTTCGTTGTTTTATGTTTTGTGTTATTTGTTATTGTCATTCATCTCTCTCTCTCTTTCTTTATATATAATATACAGTGGACCCTTGACTTACGAACTCAATTCGTTCGCGAGGGCTAGTTGTAACTCATGTTGGTTGTAAGTCAAGACTATTTTTCCCATAAGCAATAATGGAAATGCCCTTAATGTGTTCCGAACCTCCCACAGCAACACTTACATAGCTTTTTTAATAAAAAAGGGTTGTATAATGTGCATAATTTACCACAAACACCTATAATTTTTCTAATGTACTAATCAAAAAAGTCATAAAAAGTGCCTAGCCTACCAGAAACAAGAATTTCTTACTGTACTCACCATTTAAGTTGACATCTTTGGCTTGCAGGAAGGAAGGAGGAGGAGAATGAAATGGAAGGTGGTTATTGTTGGGAAGGAGTTTCCTTATACAAATCTTTTCTTTGTAAAATTGTCGAGATGGTGGATTTCGACATGCTGTACATATTAGTGAGATCGGTCACACGAACGCCACTCTCATATTTCCACACAATTTCCTTCTTCGTTTCGATTGTGATCGCTTTCTTTACCTTCATTACCTTCTCTTCCTTCCTTAGCAATTATCGAAATAAATTATATAAATCACTGCACTAACCGAAATTACAGTACGTCCACAAACACATGTATCTGGGCTCCGACTGACGCTTACAAACGCTCTCGGCTGTTTGTTTACAATCGCACAAGCAGATACACGTGACTGCATTTGGGTCATAACACAAGACGTTGGTCGTAATTCAAAACAAAAATTTTGGTTGTAAACCAAGTTGTTCGCATGTCAGGCCAGTCGTATATCAAGGGTCAACTGTATACTGTAATTGGAGCACAGGATGGATGAGCATCCCGACAAGGAGATGGGAAGATGCCATACCCAGATTGGAAGCCTTGAGTGGACAGAAAGGTATCCTTGCCAAAAGAGGGAAGGAAGTCTCACCTGGACAAGGCTCCCCAAATGGATGGACAGACATCCCAGCCAGTAGATGAATGGACAGGTGTCCTAACTGGACATATGCATAGCACCATCCCTGTCCAGAATAGAAGAAGAGGACAGGGAAGGACTGTTTCTGGGGGTGATTTTTCCCATCAGTTGCTAGGTGGCAGCGGCCTTTGATATCAGCACCCATTCAGGAACCATGCCAGGAATTGTAGTCCGGCAGCGCAGCCCTGCTGGGGTCTGTGGATGCTGCAAGAGGGCACTGCAGGGAGATGTACTCCCTGTTATGTGGGACTTCCTTGTGACCCAGAAGTGCTTCCAATGGGCAACAGCCTTGGCACTGGAAGTACTCCTTGGGCTTCAATAAAAGGGACCACACTGTCTTGTCCAGGTGAGTCAGAGCAGGAAAGAGGATGAGCAACATTCAACTGGAGGACAGCAGAGTGGTAGAGAGAGGAGAGGTGTTTGGAGGAGAGATAACTGGCGCATTGGCGCTTTGTGTGAGGTTTTGCATAATAAACACCCAGTTATTTGGACCAGGGATTGTCTTGGTGTGTTTGTGATCGGATTTGGGGGTATCTGGCACTATATATATTGTCATAAGAAGAGACCAGAGATATCACAAAGGTTTAGGGCTGCCCTGGCTGCAAATGGGTTATTTTCAGCTGAGTAGTGTTCAGGTCCAAGTCCAAAACAGAACTGCTCTAGATGAGCAAAGATGGCGGCTTTAAATGCCGCTACCGGAAGTGACGTCATCGGTACCAGAAACTGCTGTCTTCATTGGCACCCGAACCAAAAGTGACATCACCATATGCGCTGTAACTGTGCAGGATTTCCCGTGAATGTTCTGCAGAGGATTGAGAGGGAAAGTCAGTGTACCTCGCCACCCCCTGGTCTGGCATGGAACTACCATTATTCAGGCCCTTTAGCTGCCTCCAAACCACACGTGTGAGACAATATATACAATATACAATATATATATATATATATATATATATATATATAGTCACACACGTGTGATTAGGAGGCAGGTAAAGGGTTTAAGTAACGGTAATACTATGCCAGACCAGGGGGTGGCAGAGTGTGCTGACTGTCTCTCTCAGTCTCTTGCAGACCATTTTCGGGAAATCCCATTGGGATCCGGCACCACTGATGACATCACTTCCGGTTCCGGCTCCACTGATGACGTCACCTTCAGTTCCACTGATGTCACTTCCAGTTATGGCCTGGATGACCTCATTTCCTCTCCCTACCTTTAAAACCACCATCTTACCTCCACTTGATCAGTTCTGTTTTGGACTCTGTCTTGTAAACATCTCAACCTTTTTTCAAGCCTTTTGCAGCCAGAAACATATTATACGGGTGGCTGCCCCAAACCCTTGTGACTGTCTGGAGTCGATTTTGTTACAATATATATACAGTATATATACTGTATATATTATACATAAAGGCGGCACGGTGGCGCAGTGGTAGTGCTGCTGCCTCGCAGTTAGGAGACCCGGGTTCGCTTCCCGGGTCCTCCCTGCGTGGAGTTTGCATGTTCTCTCCGTATCTGTGTGGGTTTCCTCCGGGCACTCCGGTTTCCTCCCACAGTCCAAAGACATGCTGGTTAGGTGGATTGGCGATTCTAAATTGGCCCTGGTGTGTGCTTGGTGTGTGGGTGTGTTTGTGTGTGTCCTGTGGTGGGTTGGCACCCTGCCCGGGATTGGTTCCTGCCTTGTGCCCTGTGTTGGCTGGGATTGGCTCCAGCAGACCCCCGTGACCCTGTGTTTGGATTCAGCGGGTTGGAAAATGGATGGATATTATACATAATATATATAATATATATATATAAATTTGCATTTATCCGTCTTCTATTACCCTTATGTTATAAATCAATTGTATTGTTATGTTTATTTCAACAAGTTTATCTGGGTTATTTGTGAAAGGTAGTCTATCACTATGTTGAACCACAACAGATAAAGTGAAAGTGTTAATGTAGACTTTTGCGGATTTATAAACTTTGTTCATAAACTGTACAGATGTCTTCACATTTCTGGCGTCTTGGCCAGAAAGTGAAACAGAGACTCTTCTCTTTTCCATACCACACATCAGTGATTTGCCAGTAAACACAGCCTACTGAATATCACGGCAACTGTAAATGATTCATCTACTAGAAGACCACGTTTGCATACCATAAACATAACTTTTAAGCTGGCATAGAAAGAAAGACAAATCCTAAGGAACTAAAGAAAGATCACAAGATACAAAAGGCTCTTGCAGACATTGCATCTGCTTAAGACCTGCCAGTGAGGGAGAATTCGAGTGGCACGAGCTGTATGACCCTAGCAGTCATTAGCAGCTTAGTCGGGAATACCACCCAGATCAGGTGACTTTAGTTTAAAAAAAATGTGAATGTCTGACTTACTTTGGCCAGCTTTGCAGCTGACCAACAAGGAATAAACTAGGACTATAAGGAAACACATTAAAAACATATTTTTACTTTGCAGTATTGAAGACCATCATCTCTGTGCACATACTTCACAGCTCTGTAATATTTTGAATGCATATGTTTCAATAATAAGAAAAAAGACCTTCATAAAAATAAAGCGCTTTTACTTTTTTAGAAGTCTTAAAGTAATACTCCATCCAAAAAGGATATACCTTTTTATATATTATTTACTCCATTTGGTTTCTAATTATGGCTGAGAAAAATTTTTAATCTCATGTTTTCATGGAGAATGAAGATAACAAACCTGTTAGAATACATGTCTATAGAGACCAACACTGGACCACAGCAAACACTTCAAAATGTACATAAAAAAATCTCACATTACTCATGCATTATGCCTAGAATTTATGAGACTTCAGAAGGCACTTGGAAGATCAGGATGATAGTCAAAAAAACCGTAGTGAGCGTCAGAACCAGGAGAACAACTCTCATCCTAAGCCAAGAATTGTAAGACAAAATTGAAGTCAGAAATGAATGCAGAAATTCAAAAACTTGAGGAATAAAACAAAGAATTTTTTTTAAGTTCAAAGAGCTTTGGAATCCATGTATTCAGATGGGGAGGCATACCCAGGTGACCTTTAATCACCTTTTGTGATTGACCGGCCACACCCTCTGATGGCCCGCCCAGTCTGAGACGGTCCAAACAACAGGAATCAACTCTAGCAGTGGTAACATAACGGCCCAAATCACAAGTTAAGAATTAAACTTTAATTATATTTTAATAATAAACGAACCCAATGAATACCTTTGGGTATAAAAACCCCCAGCAGAAGCAAATGATATTCAAAATAGGAGTCCTTAACATCATGTCACATAATCCACTCATCAACTCATCCAGTTGTATGCTCATAACAGGCAAAATGCAGGCATTTTTGATAAAATATTATTAAATAAATACATCCAGAATATCAGAGCAGTACACACAGAGGAAACGTGTTCACACAGGATTGAGGTTTTGAACTGAAGACTCGCCTGTTCTTCTGATTCATTGGTCAGGAGTCCTGTCTTCAGTTTAAAAGCTTGTGTTGATTTTGTCTGTCACGACAGCCGCTGTGCACTTTGATTCATTCTAATCCTTCTACACATCTCAGCAATGCACAGTCTAATTTCTTAGGTCCCCTGAAAGCAATTCCTCATCATCAGCAAATTTATTTTTTGGCACAGTGTCTTGTCAAGCAGGCACATACAAAATGACAGCAGTGACAAGTCTAACACAAGATGTCCTCTTTAGCTGCCAAGAGCTTAGGCTGTGAGAGAGAGACGAGAAAAGCAAACAGTACGTTGTGTAAGTGGCCCTGACAGGACCTACCACTAGCTTAATGAGGAGCTGTTTATTGAGGTTTTGAGATTATAAAGTTTCTTATACATATACTTTGGTACTTTTAGGGTTTATTTTTTATTATAAGGATTCTGTTTCCAATATAAGCAGAGACAGGCCACAATTCACTCCAATGTAATAATAATAATAATAAGCATGGGAAAGGCGGTATATAAATAAAATATATTATTATTATTATTGAATCTAATTAGAGTTTTGATTTGTGTAAATGAAGTTTTTATATTTATGCATTTTTTTGTCATGTCAAGTGATTATGTCTGTCATGATAATGACATCTACTAAGTGATGGTGCAAATACAGAGGTGATTTCAGTACTTGCTATCCCTCAGTGGATAAGCAATGTCTTTAAAATCTTTCTAAGTAGGCCCTAGCACGAGGTTTGGTTACAACTTTGCTTTTGTTTTTGTCCCTCAGTTCTTGTCTCTTCCTTGTCTCCCTGGATGCCAGTTATTTTCATCCTTCTGGTTTAGACTTCTGCCTCGTCCTCACTATGTTTTTCTTGTTGCTTGCTCCCCAAAACTCATTGGGCACTCCTACTTACCCTAATGGAGATCTTATGGACAAAGCATAAGAGATTACTTTACTACTTTGTTATTAACCCTTTAACCGCCAACTCCCTAAATATTCCCCATGCCGGGCGAAATCTGAACAATTTTCATTTTTTTACTTTTTTACATTTATTCAAGCAGTATTTACCTGCTGAAATACCTGCTGAAATGCTTCAAATAAATGGTCAATCAAAGGACGTAGCTTGAACAAGTGGTCACGGTTTGGATCTTTCTTATCTGGCTCATTGCTGTTGTCATTCAAATGAAAGAATTTCAGCAACAAAGAGAATCGGTTACGTTTCATGATAGCTGCAAAAATAAGTGTTGCATACATAGGATCTGTAGACCAGTACATCTCAATATCTGGTTTTCTGATTATTCCCATCAACATCAAAATCCCAATGAATTTTTTCATTTCGTTTTCATCAGTGTCTACCCAAGCACGAACACGGGAATGTGGAGGTAAATTGGAATTTTTCTCAATAAACTGTGCTGCATACAGATGTGTTTGATGAACAAAATGTCTGATCAAGTCAGGTGACACAAACAGCTCATAAAACTGCTCAGCAGTGTAATTGTTTACATCAACAGTAAATCCACACGTTGCCTCAAACAGATGCAGAAATGGTAGTTCACCTCGGGCAGCACTCCAGTTGAGATGCTGGGGATACACCCACTCATCGCCATCATCCGATGCGTCGTCATTCACAGTATCATGCAGCGCACGTTGCTGATCATCATTGTCGCTAAAATCTTCTTCAGAACTGCTACAATCATGATCAGAATTATTGTCCAAAATCGCCTGCAAAACCTCACTTGAAGTCAGTTTACATTTCGCCATATTCACAGCTTTCACTTCCGAATCACATCACGTGACCGGCCAATACAACCACAGAGTTGTCGAAATACAATGTAGTAATAATACCCACGCCAAACTGTCAGTTATACTACGCGCCAGGCATTCACATAACCATAGGCAAATGTGCCGGATAATTCCGGCAGTAAGGCGTCAGCAATAATGCTACGATGCCGGATATATCCGGCAGAGGGCAGTTAAGAGGTTAAGTAAACAGATGTGATTGCCTGTCTATAATCATCTAGCTCATACAGTGCAAAGAAAGAACCACATAGCTGTAAAAGGAAATGGAAAATGAAAGGAGCCACAAGACAAGGCAAACAAAATACAAAAAGAAAAAAAAACATCATTCACTAGAACACATTTAAAATACTCGTAAATTCAGTCTTCTGTACACTCAGTCAACTCTGACACTCTCTCTGTGTCCTTTGTATAATTCACTCGACTGCCGTAATGACAGATCCAGCTGGTATGAGCAGAAAGAACTAGAACAACATCTACAGTGGTGACATTACCATGATGCAATCTCGAAAGCCAGAAGACTAGTGGAACAATCAGTAGCAGGGAAAAGATAAAATAGGTGGAAAAACAAACCAGTAGCAAAATATGTGGGAGGTCCTGCCACCATCTTCTGTACTGTGTTAAACTTGTCTTCCTGAAAAAATTACATGACTTATTGCATTAATTATGAATGAATCAGTTAAGTCTACTCGTACATTGATGGTGTCTGATTATGCATCATCCTGATTACACCTTCTTCAGACAGACAGCATTTAAGCCAAATAGAACATAAGTCTTTGGTCAAGTTACCCTTCGGTCTCAGCTTTTAAATCCCGGCTGAAGACTCACTACTTCAGTTTAGCACACCCTGACTAGAGCTGCTGATTAACTGTACAGACTGCATCTCTGTTGTTAGTCATTAGCACTAAAACATAAGTAACATGACAGTTATAATTGTATACTAACCCTCACTTATTCTGTTTCTCTTCTCAGTACTCAAATGTGACACTTCGTGCCAAGGCCCACCTGCCAAGCTGTTTTGCCTGCCTAAGGTAAAGTCATCCCTGATGGAGGATCGCAGGAATCGTGGGAAAGAGGGGTCCTTTCATCGGATTGGCTGGCCCAGTGCTGTTTCAGCCATGAAATGGCCAAATGGGGGAGGCAGCTTGATGGATGAGGTCTCCAGGACTCTAAAAATATCCAAATCTTATTATATGATATCATCTACTGTTAAATTCTACTCAGTACTTCTAAAATTTCTTCTATTTTTTTCCTACTGGTTTTTTTTTGGGAGTTTTTCCTTGTCTTCTTAGAGAGTCATGGCTGGGGGGCTGTCAAGTGGCAGGGCCTGTTAAAGCCCATTGCGGCACTTCCTGTGTGATTTTGGGCTATACAAAAATAAACTGTATTGTATTGTATTGTATTATCCATATCTTCCTCTCTCTCGCTCCTATGTATTCTTTTTCTTCTTCTACCTATACTATTTTTCTTGTTTTTACTTGTTATTTGCTCCTTATACTGTTCTCATTCCTCCTGTCCATCGTTCTCTTTTTGGTGTTTAGCAACATAGGGAAAGGACTGAGAGGAACAGCTGTCAGTGTCTTGGGGGCAACAGCCCAGACTGAAGGTGGGCTTGTCTAAATACTGCAGCTGATACTGTTTCTAAATGTGGCCGCATCACACACCCCACTTACTGCTGTAAGTAAAAGAATTCTGGCCATGATATGAGAATGGTAAGCCAAAAAGCTTTTCAGCATTCATATTCTTGTATATTTTTGAAGAAAGCGGACTATAAATAAGAAATCTTGAAAGTGCATTCCAAGTGTTCGATTCCAAATGCCCAAGGCTGTTTCTGGAAGGATGCCCATATTGATATGAACACATGCTTGAGACTTATTTTGGAAGTGAAGTATGCGTTGCAGGCTGGATAATCACTTTCATGCATTCTGTGGAACAACTGAGCCAGACTGATTTTGATCTTACTACCTGCTGAAAACCAATGGTATAATCTTTCTAATACAAATTCAGAACCCATACAAGCAGAGCCAGGTCACAATTCATTCCAGTGTAATAATAATAATAATAATAATAATAACTCTTTGCATATTATTATATATTATACTATATCATTATATAGTGTTTTTCTCATTGTTCATAGCACTTTACAGCGTGAATGGTTAGCCACTTCAACTACCACTAATGTGTAGCATCCACCTGGATGGTGTGATGACAGCCACTTATGCACCAGTACGCTTAGCACACATGAGCTGTTAGGTGGTGAAGGGGTGACAGAAATAGCCAATTAGAGACAGGGGATGATTAAGGGGCCAGAATGACCAGGCCGTGGTGGGCAGTTTAGCCTGGACATCAGTATCTAACCTACCCTTTACAAAGGATGCCCAGAGATCTTTAATGACCACAGAGAATCAGGGCCTCGGTTTTACATCTCATCTGAAGGATGGTACCATATTTACAGCTCAGTGTCCCTGTCACTACACTGGGGCATTGGGGTCCAAATTCAGAACTCAGGGTAAGTTCCCCCCCTGTTGGCCTTACCAACACCTCTTCCAGCAGCAGTCCAAGCTTTTCCTAGATGATCTCCCTTCCAAAGACGAACATGTTTCGCTTCAGGTGTGTGGTATGTGGTATGGCTGCTATATAAAGTGAGTTTACTTTAGTGTAAACCGAACACACATGCAAGGTAACCATGCTAAAGTGGGTACTGCTACAAATGCTAAGAACATGTTGCTTGATCCTAATTAGTCAGGCTTCAAGAGGGGCCATTCCACTAAGACAACTCTGCTGACTGCTGTTGACACATTATGGCTGGCTAGAGCTACAACCATATTATCCTTTCTCATTCTACTTGATCTTCTCTCCGCTTTTGATGCAGCCAACCATCACATCCTTCCTGCCTCAGATATTTCTTGCCACCCACACTGATTTCAGTGTCGCTGGGGATTCCTTTCAGGTGGTCCCAATCCTAACTCTCAAGCAGATCCTATCCTGGAGAGGAGAGATCTCATCAGGCAAGCTCAGGGGGTAACTCAAGGATTGGTGCTGGGTCCTCCACCCCTTCTCTTTGTACACCATCTCACTTAGCCCTGCCATCCAGTCCCATTGATTCTCATATCCATGTTATACCAATGATACTCAACTATATCTGTCCTTCTTCCAGAAGATCACAGTTTCATGCAGAATCTCAACATTTCTTTCTGATATCTCATCTTACATGAAGCATCACCATTTCCAGCTCAGCTTGGCAAAGATGGGGCTTCTTGTTATCCCAGCCAGTCTGTCTATTCAACATCCCATCTCTGGAAAGCTTAGTTCATTATCACTAACACCTACCAAGCCAGTATGCAACGTTGGGGTGGTGATCAATGACCAGCTATCCTTCACTGATCACTTTGCAACTGTCTCTCAGTGATGCAGATTCTGTATAACATTTGCAAAATCAGGTTGTATCTCATGGATTATGCTACACAAGTCCAGGTTTAGGGATTTGACTTATCACATTTGGACCACTGTAACTCTTTATCGGTAGGAGTACCTGTATGTGCCACCAAGCCAATGCAAATGATTCAAAATTCAATGGCACGTCTTTTGTTCAACCAAAAAAGGAGGGCGCATGTTTTTGGGTTAATACACTGGCTCCCTGTACCGGCACACATTAAGTTCCAATCCTTGATGTTTACCTACAGAGTAGTCAAAGGGTCAGAACTTATTTATAGGCCGGAGATGCTCATGAGGTCTTAAACTCCTTCTTGCCCACTCAGGTTTGCTAGTGAATGGATAGTGGTGATGCCAAGTCTGTGTGGCTTCAAATCTCACTTTTCATGGGTAGATCATAGCAGGTGGAATGATGTGTCCACCTCTGTCTGAACTGCTGACTCTCTCCATGTGTTTAAAAAGAGTTTGAAGGCCCTCTTTTACTGTAAATATCCATGATTTTGATGAGTTCTTGTAACTAAGGAAAGAGTAACCCATCTTGTGTTGTTCTGTTTGGTTTAGAACTCTTCACTTCTAATAGTCAATATTGTAACCTTCGCTTAAAACGCTTGATTCAACACCAGTCACCCTGACTGATATTTACTCAATTATGTTGGTAAGTCACTTTGAATAAAAGCATCTTCTAAGTCAGGGGTGTCAAACTCCAGTCCTGCAGTCACTGCTGGTTTTCTTTCTAACCATTTTCTTCATTAATGACCAGTTTTTGCTGCTAATTAATTTCTTTTGCCTTCGTTTTAATCAACTTGAGTCGGTTATTTCTGAACATGTCATCAGAAATTAGCATGAGTTGGAGTACCAACAAAACTTTGGGTGGTGCGTGTGTTCAAATTTTGGTACATGAGGTCAGCATCATTGTTTACTATCAACAATGCAGCTGCAATAGGACAAATCTGTGTGCTTTGATCTGTGATGAATGGTTAAAATGCGGTGAAGCAAACCATCAAACTTAAATGCTGACATGCGAATGTATTCATGGTGCTTTTCCTCATCCATTTAGGCAATACAAGCATTGACTATTCCCCATTGTGATGATGCGATACATTTAAAGTTCTCACATACCATCTTCTGCGTCACTGTTGCCGTGTTTATTTTTTTTTGACACCTTTGCAACAACATCACAATACAAAGATGTTTATCTTTAACATCTTTCTTCCCTCAACTCACAATACAGTGAAACCACATGTTGTTTTGCCACAGTGATGATTTCTCGCACTGCCACCTGGTGGAATCCTCCACATTTACATAAAGAATGCAAGCAAGTGTGGTCAGCAGAGTCCCCAAGCGCACACGTAGTGTAGTGTTAAGTATATTCCCGGCCTAAGGCCTACTGAAATTCACTATCAATATGTCAGTAAGTTCTCAGTTTCTCCTAAAATGACTGTTTTCATTATATTCGCAATTTCTGAATTTATCCTTGTTTTCACCACATTTTTGCTTTATGTATCTTTCTTGGTTTGTCATCCTGTCTAGCTCTTGACTATATGACCATCTATTTCTCAGCTTCTGAATAACAATGATTTCGGATCTTCACCCTGTGGCTGAACATATCACTCTAGCAAAAACTCCAGCAGTTTCAGTGCATTGTTCTACAAATGTTGAAGCTTAAAAAAAAATAGTAAATACTTAAGTGCATTTATGTTAGGTAGAATGTTGAAAAGGAGCTGGACAGTCTTTTGACCTTAGAACTCATGCAGATTTATTTCCCAACATCTTTCCAAGTAGCTTATTTTATTTTTTCTACCCTTCCTAGCCATCTGTGAAATGAACTAAGCCTTCCAAAGCATGTGAGTACCAAAAGCTCTTCCAAAAATGCTCACTGGTGGGGAAAATCCTACCAAAAAGCCCAGATAAATAAAGGGCCACGCATAACCTTTATAAAATTAAATGGTTTATTTCCATAAGCTACCTGGAAGCACAAAAAAGCTCTGTGGAGCACAAAAGGCATAGAATTGACTGTAACACAAATGCAAGCCAAAGCAAAGAAGTTCTAAAATAGATTCCAATTAGCATGGCCAAAAACAAAAAGTTCAAAGTTCAGTGGAAGATGCACAAACTCTTCAACTTTAGAGTGCATTCACAATGAACCACTGGAACTGTGGGATACCTGACAGATATATAGGTGGAGAGCAGTCGCTGATAGTTATTGACAAGTGGTTCCGCCTCTTGGGGGACCACCCATGGCATACACTGAGCATCACTAAGGCGTTGAAACATAAACAGAATCAATAGCACATAAACATAAAATTGATATATACTGATTGATTAAAATTAATACATGCAGAGACTGGCATCCCAGCCAGGATTCAACAAGGATCCTTATCTGGATCCTTTACCATAACTTAAAAAAAGATCTTGCGCATGCATTGCCCAAATTGGCAGCTGTCACAAGAGTAGCGGAAATTATGTATTTACACGCATGTGTTGTCCAAATCAGGTTTCTGGTCCAAATCGGGTAGCGACAGGCATGTTCAAGAATCTGATATGAAATGTAATTCACTTCCAGACCTTGGTTCGGCACTGTCACTAAGTCCTTCTTTCCTTTTGCCCTCAGAGTGGATGATGACTGGCTGGGAAAACTCAAATATCATTTTATCTGATGTCATGAAGCTCCCGCCACTTCCACCTTGATCTGCATATAAGAACATCAGCACCTGGAAGTCAGTATTCAGTTAGGAAGCTGCAACTGGGAGAACAGGATTATTACTCCAGTAGCCACCTTTTTAAGTCCTGTAAGTTACGAAGTGGGGGCTCTGTGTATCTGACCTGTTTTTTTGGCCTATCCCACACATGCTGGATCAGATTGAGATCTGGGGAATTTGGTGGCCAAGTCAATACTTTGAACTCTTTGTCATGTTCCTGACACCATTCCTGAAAAATGTTTGCATTATCCTGCTAAAAGAGGCCACTGCTGCAATCATGGAATAATACAGTTTTCATAAAGAGGTGTATGTCATCTGCAACAATCTTTAGATAGATGGTATAGGTCAAAATAACATCCACATGGATGACAGGATCCAAGGTTTCCAAGCAGAACATTGCCCAGAACATCACACTGCCTCCATTGGCTTCCATTCTTCCCATAGTGTATCCTGCTACCATCTCTAAAAGACACATACTCCTCTGACTGTCCATATAATCTGAAGGAAACATGATTCATCAGAACAGGCTACCTTCTTCTATTGCTCCATGGTCCAGTTCTGACGCTCATGTGTCGGTGTGCGCATCAGTGAACCTTGGGCACCCATGAGCCTTTTGCCTGTTCATTAGTTGTTTATCCTTGGACCACTTTTGTTAGGTTTTAATAACTGCATACCAGGGAACCCAACAAAACCTGCTGTTTTGGAGATGCTCTGATCTAGTCATCTAGGCTTCACAATCTGGCCGTTGTCAAAGTTCCTCAGATCTTTATGCTTGGCGTTTTTCCACCTTCCAGCACATCAGTTTCGAGAATTTACTGTTCACTTGCTGCTTAATTAATCCCGCCCCTTGGCAGGTGCCATTGTAATGACAAAATCAATGTTATTCACCTCACCTGTCTGCAGTTTTAATGTTGTGGCTGATCAGTATATACCAACTTTGCACACTGTTCCTCCATGCACATTTATTCTACACTGTTCAGGTTAGCCTTTGTGAATCCCGGGGTGCATACAGCCACCCTAACCCTGACACAGACAGGTAGGACAGTAATTGCCACACAACACACAGTTTACTTATAGTTAGGGTGTACTCCCCACAGCACGGTACACAGAGCACAACACAGTCCCTTCTCTCTCCAGCCAGTCCTTCCTCCTCCACTCCTCTTTCACGAGCTTCATCCACTTCTTCCTGATTACAGCCATTGAGTGGTGGTGACTGTCTCCTTGTATAGGGCACCCGGAAGGAGTCCAGGTGCCCAACGAGTTTCTTCCAGCAGCATTTCCAGGTGTGTCAGAAGTGCTGCCAAATAGGGCCCTGCAATCGCCCAGGCACCCCCTGGCGGTGGCCATGGGCTCCAGCACGATTGAGCTTCCATGTTCGTGACACATGGCCCCTTTGCAAGCCAAGGGGGCTGCCCTCTGCCGGTCTGGGGGGTAAACGGGCTTGAAAATACTCTCTCCTCCAGTCAGTCCTTCCATGGTTGGGACGTCCCAGTCGCAGCAGATAACATTTGTGCACCAAAATTTTAAATTGTGCCACATGTTCGGACTGAGCTCTGAGCTCTGACTGGCTGTTGAAGGATTTTCATTTTTTGTTCTGGAGCCACTCCAGTGTTACTTTATCCTTGGGTTTAGAATCACTGATGACATTTCAGCAGCACAATGATCTCAAACACAAGGCCAAAGTAACATTTTATAGATTGATACAAGTTCTCTTGCAGGATTTTCTTGCATTTTCCACTATTCTTCTTCCTTCTGTTTTAACCAGACGCCCAGTCGCTGCTCATGTAAAGCAGCTCCACAGAATAATGTTACCACCACCATACTTCACTGTGGCTAGGGTGCTTTTCGAGGTGTAGCTAGTGTTACATTTGTGACAAACATATCTCTCTGAGCTTTAGCCAAATAGTTCACTTTGGTCTCATTAGGCCATTAATTTGTATCGCACTTTCTCAAGTGGTCACCCTAACACTTTTTGGCATATTCCATATTCCTTTCACATAGTTCTTTTGCAGTAAAAAGACATGGCTGCCTTGTGCACCTTTCCTCCAGTCTCAGCTATTGAACTCTGCAGCTTCTTCAAAGGGATATTTGGCCTCTCTGTGGCTTCTTGTTTGCTCAGAAGGTTTTGATGGATGACCTTTACTAAGCAGCATCTGGGTGGTTTGACGTAGCTTCCATTTCCTGATAACTGAAACAACAGTCCCCCCGGGATTTGCAAATACTTAGATATTGTTTTGTAGTGTTTTCCTAATTTATGTGTTTTAATTATTTAATATCTAACTTCATTGGAATGCTCTTTAATCTTCATTTTTAAAACTGTTCTTTAAATTCACAACCTGAATAATCATCCCTTAACTGAGGGGCTTTTATTCAGAAAAAATGATTCAGTACTGGAAGCCAATTGTGTCCTTCTTAGGCCACTTCCTTAATTTCTCTTCCTAAGATTGTCTTTTAACATTACAAAAATATCCCATTAAATAAATAATTGTGAATTTCAATACTCTAAAATAAAAATGTGACAGAGAATAACATTTCAGATTAAGATTTGTCATTTAGTAAAATTAGTTAATTGGTCAAGCATGCAGACAAAATGGCGCTGCTCTGATATCAATTCGGATGACCACACACATCCAGAGAGCTCTCCTCATGGACTTCTCCACGTTAACAAGGTGCATGTGCAGCAAGCAATACAATCAAATACACAATGTCACATACCTTCTCAATTATCTTCCTGCTCTACAAGGCTTATTCTCACATGGACGAAGCTTGGAGCACTCTCAAGATGATGTTTTTTGATTTCTCCAGTGCCTTCAAGACCATCCATCCACCCCTATTAAGAGGAAAACTCAAAGATATGTGGTGGATGTGCCTGTGGTATCCTGGATGATGGACTATCTGTCAGGCAGACCACAGTTTGTGAGACTCAATGACTGTGGGCAACACTGGAACACCACTAGGAACACTCTTGTCTCCTGCTCTGTTCACCCTGTACACCTCGGACTATTAATATAACACCAGGTCATAGCACCTGCGGAAATTCTCAGATGATTCGTCAGTTGTGGGGTGTATTAATAAAAGGGAGACACAAAATACAGGAGTCAGTTGGAAAATTTTGACAATTGTCTGCAACTTAACATCAGCAAAATCAACCAACTGGTTATGACCTCACCAAAGAGCCTCTATATCTGATCATAGTTCAGGTGGTGGATGTGAAGAGGGTGCACTGCTACAAGTACTTGGGGGTCCACATCAATGACAGGCTTGACTGGTCTCGTAAGACAGAGGAACGATATTTAAAAGAGGACAGTAGACTATTTTATCTTAGGAGACTGTGCTCCTTTGAGGTGGGAAGTGACATCTTGTACGTGTTTTATAACGCTATGGTAGCCAGTGGGATTGTCTAGGCTTTAGTATGCAGTAACATCACTTCAAGAGAGGCCTACCAAATGAACAAGTTCAATAAGAAGGCATGCTCAGTTATGGGAGATTTAATGGACCTGCTTAAGGTAGTAGTGGAGAAAACAATGAAGACAAAGCTGAGTGCCATTATGAACAACGCAACACATCCTCTTTCTGACACAATAACACTGAGGACTTTCAGCCAACACATTATTCAGCAGACACCCATGTATGAGAAAACATGAGTGGGGCTCCTTTATACCAACAGCAATATGCCTGTATATTTCCTTACTGTCACTGTTGTCGTACAATTAGCAAAATCTTTATCACTTCTTTTTTGTAATTCTGTATGGCTTGAGGGGAGTTGTTGTTGTTTGTTATATTTGTTTTTCTTAAGTCTCTGTGAAAACAAAATTTCCTCCTTGGGAAAAATGAAGCAGTATCTATCTATCTATCTATCTATCTATCTATCTATTGTCATACACACAAGGATGGGAAGTGTCTCATGGATAATGATGCAGGTGTTTCCTGGGGCAAGGAAAAAAGTGATGTTCCAGTATTAATGCAGTGTCCATTTTCTCCAGAGCAGAAGAAACACCATGGTAGAATGACTGACAACACTTCCAGTGCCATTGTCACAAGAAGCCCTGCTTCTTTCGGTCACCTGAATATTTAAACAGCTCCTCAACCTGAGGTCAGCATTTATTGCTGGTCATACTTTAGGAAAGGACAGAGCTCTGTAAAGTACATTCCAAGATTCAGAAAAACATAATGATTACTTTGTTTAAATTCAGGCCATTAAATAGGGTGTCCAGAGAGGCCCCCAACTCTTTTTCTTTGTCCTTTTTGTATATTTACACTAGCAAAATTTACCCCCAGGGCTAAGTAAAGTAAAATAAAAATACTAATAGATTCCTGTTTTTAAAAGGACTCTTAATGCACACACTAACACAAACTAAATTCAGGTTCTCTTCATCTGTCACTACCTTGCTAGGTTGCCTACATGTATACTGTATATCAAGTTTTACTGTTTTGTCCACATATTAGGAACCTTTTATGGTCCCAAAGAATCAATTTTATAGTCAAAGAATCCTTCCAGATTTAAAAGGTAAAGCAAGAAACAACACAGCCAAGTGAAATGCCATGAGGGGACATATAAAGTGTTATCTATCTATCTATCTATCTATCTATCTATCTATCTATCTATCTATCTATCTATCTATCTATCTATCTATCTATACAGTAATACATGTGTATGAAATGTCAGTTATCGGCCTTGTATGTACATATATACATGCATATCCTCTGAAGTATGTGTAAGTCCTGGAATACCCAAAGGATAAAAAGCTTGATATAAATTAATGTTACATTTTTATTGTAGTTATTCTTTTGGTGGATTGTCCTCACATGTTTGTGTATATCACACCAATAACAAGAACTGCTTCTTCTTGCTTTCCTTATCCACTGCACTCAGTCTAGTGAGGTGCAGGGAGTTTTTGCTAGGCTCAATTCTACAGAATATTCTAAGAAGCCTCTGGATTAAAAGACCTTTTCTCTGGAATGGCAGATATTTAAAACACGATTCTTGCTACTCATTGTGTGCTTCTGAAGGAGTGAATTCAGAACACGAAGGACTGACCTTTTTGCAAATGACTCTGTGGGCCTTGATAATGCTACTGCGTGGGAATGGTGGCTCAATGCGGCTTATGTTTTTCTGACTTTCTCTGATCTTAAAAATGTTTCAGAATGTGGGACAAAAAGAGAAATTGTAGCCTTACATTGTTTTTGTAGCATCCACAGTAAATATTACAGTGTGCCTATTGTAGTCAAGAAACACACAAAATCCCAGTCCACAAAGAAATTTGACAGGAATGCATTTTTGTCTCCTAAACTGTGTTCTTCCTCTTCTTCAACATCCACGTATCCTTCTGGTAATTCAAGTTGCGCTTTTTAAAGCCGGTTAGTTCCCAATGTCTCAGCTGACTCTCACTAAAGTGACTGCCATTCCCTCAGAGGAGCTCAAAGGTCCTGACTTAAAACTAAACTAACAGGCCTGAACTCAGGGGCACTTCATTCGTGGTCTATGGTAGGGGTCTGCGTAGTCAGTCCTGGAGGGTCTGTAGAGGCTGTTGGTTTTTGTAATAACCCAATTTCTTAATGACAAGCCATTTATTGCTGCAGATGCACTTATTGATCAAGCAACAGTTTTATGCTTCACTTGAGTTTTCTCACCACCCTTAATTCCTCCTTTTAGTCTTAAACAGCTGCATTCACTGTTTTTAATGGCTCCTTATAAACAAGAAGAGAGAAATGACAAAGAAACCAGCAGATCTCCTTCTAACTTACTTTCATTTACATCTGTGTGTATTTATTGTGAATAAAATATCTGGATATAAACTGAAGAGAAAAGAGTGAAGGACTGAGAATGTTTCACCTGCTTCAGGCTACAAATCATTTGGCTGAAAGTAAAAATCTCTACAAAACAAGAACGAGTGGACATTGCAGAATGCAAACACTAACAAGCAATAAAATGACAGATTTGTTACTGGCAAGGATTGGTTTCTAATTAAGCAATCAGGTGTGAACAAAAACCTGCAGTCATTACGGCCCTCCAGGACAGACTTTACAGACCTCTGGTCTATGGCACAAGTAAGCTAGTCATGGCTCATTGGCCATACCTGGTGTGGCAGACAGCCAGAGCCCTTAACCTGGATGGGACACCTACGAACTGGAAGTATTAGGGGAGATAGAAGACATAGGGTGTTACTTCCCCCAGAGCGCTAGACGGCAGCCCCCCCAGGTTGCAACGGGGCCTTAGTTTCCCACAGGGCCTCATGGGATTTGGAGTTCAAAACAGCCCTGTTGGATTCCGTGGGTATCTCCAGGTCATGAGGCAGAGACTGTGGAGCTTTACTCTGTTGGACGTCCAGACCACGTGAACGGGCCATCCAAAGTATTCCCATGTGCAGGATAAAAGAATCCCGCTGCCACTGTTCAAAAAGCCAGAGTCAGGAGGAAGAATTGTAAAGCTTGCTGGAGGAAGAGTCGAGGCTGATACAGAGTGAGAAGAAGACAGAGAGAGACAGAAGAAGAGTAGACAAAGTGTGGTGTTATTGCACTTAATACACTGTGCTTCATTGGCTGTATTGTGCCCTGCAGGTGGGAAACGAAAGCGTTTCCCACAGCTGAATAAACCTGTGTATGTTGCTGAACTTGTGTCTGTGTCTGCTTGTGTCAGGTTTGGGGAGCTGGTCATCTAAATATCTCTGTCCAGCTTGCTGCACATTCACAAAAGCATGCAACTAGTCACCTTGCAAACCATTTGCTGATTTGTAATCATCATTAAGACCATGTCATTTTTCTCAGTGTACTCTCAAAAGTACATCGTTGACACTCTTGTAGTTCAGCAGATAGCGGCACACTTCTCAAGAGAGATATGCCTGTGATGCAGCACAGAAGTCTCTTGACGGCTCCTGCCACTTTTAACTTTCTTTTTTTCATGACAGCAAATATGGAAGATTATTTGTGCCAAAATTAAATTCAATCCAATGTGTTAACGATGTTGAAATGCAACACATTTGCAAGTGGGCAATTTAATATTGGCCCAGTTTTATTGTGTCATAATTAAAAACATTTGAAACAAATGATCGATTGCTTCTCACTTTGGCATGCTATTTCCAATGCAATATAAAAGTGTATTGAATTTTTTTAATTCATGTTCATTGATAGCATGCCATAACTAACAGAAAAGAAGACAAATTGCATTTCATTTAATGGTAGTGGTTGTGTATTGTATTTTAATTCAAGCCAAAATTAAAACTAATCAAAAGATCAATCAGATATGTTTAGAAATGAAACACCACTTTCCCCAACTGTTGGTGCCCCCCTTGCCCCACCCTGTGAAAGCAGATAGTGGTAAAATATATGGAATCTTAACGTCTTTAATTTGGATTTGTTTCACATTACCAGACACAATCAATTATATCATATCACATTTAAAACAGAGTTCTTCAGAACCCTCTAAAGTAATTCTAAATAAAAAGCAGGAAATGTCTGATTCCTCCAGCCTTAATTCCCATGGAAGAGGTGCTGGTGAGGCCATCAGGGGGTGCTTACCCAGTGCTCTCTACACTCTTTTTGCTTCATCCATTTGGTACACTATCTTATAAACCCTGAATATTAAACCTTGAACTTTGAGCCCGTTTTGCCTGTGCAAATTGATGTAAAGTGTTCTGTTGAAGCAAAATTTATTTTTATTTTGGCACCCAAAAATGAAATAAGAACAAAATGGAGTATCCGTCAGGGTGAAAACCAAAAAGACAAACCGATCCTTCATCAAGTGAGAAGCGTAAGACAAGAATCAAAATTGTAAACCAGAAAGTAAGTCAGAAAACTGAGAGCAAAATGTCTTTTAATTTTATCCAAAACATGGATACCCAAACAGTGCATAAGTAACCTTTTGAAAGGGTCACGCCAATGACTTCAATTCAGCATGTTCCTGAGACTTCTGGGAAGTTGCCTCACAATGGCCAACATGAAGTCACAAGATGGTGTTTCCCGTCAATATAGAAAATGGTGCTGCAAGAAAATGCTAAAAATGACAACTTAGTCAAGAATCAAGAAAGGACAAAATAAATGTCTCAATCAAACGTCTTGACCTCAGAAACCCCAGAATAGCCACCAAGGATTTCTAAAGACTCCTCATACTTAATATAGTTAGCAGAAAATGTTTGTGGTCCTCGTCCTGTTTAATTCACTCAGCACTTGTCCCAGATCAGCACTCAATGAAAGGGTTTTCATAGTTTACATAGTTACAGGCAAGACAAAAAACTTTTTGACATAACCCCCAAACAACAAATACATTATTAGAACAAAGTTAGAAATTAACAAATTAGGGTGTGAGATCTCTATAGATAACCCGTGTCACAAAAATACCACAGTCTGGTTCTACTATCCTTAAAGTTGCAAAAAGACGACGAAATGCCGAAACCGAAACAGAACACACAGCCAGCCGATGCAAATAATAACCTTCTCTCCTACTGGTAAATAAGCTGATTGCTGCACAACAAATACAAAAAAATTTATCTTCTGAGACACGTCTCAGAATCCATCTTCCAGCAAGTGGTTCCGTTGCAGATTTTTCACAGTTGCTGTTCTCTTCACTGCCTGATGTCTCTCTCTGTCTCTCTCTCCTCTCCTCCCTTTCCAGGTTAAATCCCCTTTAGGCCAACAGTCCTGTCTGTGCTTTGTCTCATCCTTAAAGTCACAGATTCCCATTATAAGAGCAAACCCACAGAAATTAATTTTCTCTGGTATATGGGAGACAAAGTCAGAGAGGCGAGATTGCGTTGGTTTGGACATGTGCAGAGGAGAGATGCTGGGTATATTGGGAGAAGGATGTTAAGGATAGAGCTGCCAGGGAAGAGGAAAAGAGGAAGGCCTAAGAGGAGGTTTATGGATGGGGTGAGAGAGGACATGAAGGTGATGGGTGTAACAGAACAAGATGGAGAGGACAGGAAGATATTGAAGAAGATGATCAGCAGTGTCAACCCCTAACGGGAGCGCCGAAAGAAGAAGAAGATACATTAAGAAGAGGCAAACTAAAAAAAGGCCAATAGTACCTTTAGTCCCTGCTACAAAGAAATACAGTCAAGCAACAACGAGACCCATGGATGACAGTCAAATATCCACTGGTACCAGATGTTTCCCTCTTATAGGTGATATAAGAGGTAGATCCTGTAGAATGCACCTCTAGTAAATGTTTGTTCAGGACTTTAGAGTGCACAAATGTATTCTGTATGTGCAGGGCAAGTTTGCTTTGTTTTCATGTGTCAAGATCGATGGTCAAGTGGCAGCTCAGTCAACTTTTCAAAACAGAAGAATGCAGGGTCAGTCAAGATGACTAGAGCTGATGTCACGTTACACGACCTCTAGTTGTGGGGTATGTGGGTCTTGCAAGCCACAATTGCTGATATCGTCACTGTCACTGGACCATGCCATTTTAAATTTTTGAAAATTGTTGGGCATATCTAATTTAACAACAAAGTGCCAACCTTCCTGCACAGTTGTGCTTTCCCCATTTTGTGACAGCCATGCTCCCTGACAGAGCCGGTACTATATGATGGGTTAAAAGGTACATTGATTTCAGCCACGGTCTCTGCCCTGCTTTTTCGTTTTCTATTCTGTCACAGTACATTAAACATGAGACATCACACAGACAAGCTTCTCTTCTGTTTTTGAGCTCCAAAACACCTGCGTTCTTTATTGCTCATCGCAATTCATTCATTGGTTGTCAGCTCTCATGCACACAGAGCCCAACCCTAAAACTAAAGACAAAATCAAACCTTTTTGCAAATGACTCTGTGGGCCTTGTTAAGGCTGCCTGTTTGATTCCATCAGGGCGACTCACAGACTAGTTGGACTGAGTCACAGGGTATGCCACATTTGTGCGACCAACTTTACGGGTGGGCACCGCTGATTGGATACAACAAGATTATGTAAATGAAGGCCATGGCTGGAAATCACCTGGAGAGTCACGTAATGTAACATAACCTTGAGTCGAATCTTCTATGTAAGTCCATGCCTCGTCCACCCTATCTAATGATACCCACAAACAGATGTTGGTCAAGATCCGTTAAAATGCAAGTAAGATGATGGACAAAGTACCTTTATACTATCCCAGGTATTTGTTACTATTAATCTCACCTCTTGCTTACTAACGTTTCCAAGGGTTTTGCTAATGGAAATGATAAAAGTGCCTTGCCTGCCAATTAAACCTAATGTGCGACTTTCATTCGGCAGTGTTGCCTGATTTGGTGAGGACCATTCATTTCTCAGAGGCGGCAGTATTTATTTCTTTCACTGTGTATTTCTTTTATCCTCTTCATACTGTAAATCATGAAACGGGTGATGTAACCGATCTGCCCACAAACACTTAAACCTCCAAGGGCTATGACTGTGGCAAAGAGCAAACAGGAACTCCCTCTGCCCAGTGTTCTTATCTTTGTGTCTGACCCTTACTGCTCAATACCTTTACTCTGATTTCCAAAGAAAATTGGATTTCCAGAAATGCAAAGCAGAGGATTCCTTGCTCCTTAAAGTTTGACGTGGCAGTTTTTAAAAACCTTTCACATTGTGCAGTTGGGACAAAATGTTTTTGAATCTGCTTATTCCTTACAGTGTTTTTGTGAGCCAAAGGCTATCCCATTAGCATTAAATCCACATTGGGGAGGAGTGGTGGCTCTGAGGCTAAGGATCTGTGCTGGTATCCCGAAGCTTGCCAGTTCGAATCCCTGTCACTGCCAAAAGAGATCCTAATCTGCTGGGCCCTCAAGCAAGACCCTTAACCTGTAATTGCTCCAGGGGTGCTGTACAATGGCTGACCCTGCGCTCCGACCCCAAGGGGTATGCGAAAACTAACAAATTCCTAATACAAGAAATTGTAGAAGGTGGAAAAAAAACCAAACAATGTTCAACACAACAAAAATTCATTTTTTTCAATAATCCAAAAGCACACAAGAAGTGCCACAATGGGTTTTAACAGGCTCTTTTTTGACAGCCCCCCAGTCTTGACTCCATAAGAAGACAAGAAAAAACTCCCCAAAAACGAAAAAGGGAAAAAAATGGAAGAAATCTTGGGAAAGGCAATTCAAAGAGAGAAGGAGAGGGAGAGAGACCCCCTTCCAGGTAGGCTGGGTGTGCAATGGATGTCAAGAAATTGGGTAAGTACAATACAATACAGTGGAACACAACACAAGTAACCCTCTTCACAGAGCTAGATGGCTAATCTGTCATTGCCTCCTTGGGAATACAATACAATAGGACAATAGTAATAGTACAAGCTACAAAGCAAAATCCAAGAATATATGATATGACACAAGATGGTTCAGATTTGAGTCCTGGAGACCTCGGCCAACAAGCTGCCTCCCCCTGCAGACTCCACAAAGAGGGCCTTGGTTGCAACTTTAAACCAAATCTCTGGAGCTGTACAGCTGCAGTGCTCTCATTGTATTGGCTGACATTTACTTATTTAGAAGCTACTTACAAATACCTGCGAACCATCCAAGCACTAACCAACAGGCACTGGGTTCAGCTATCCTTTAATCACTAAGGCTATGTTCACACCACTACATTTTAATTTAAAAACTGTTTTAACCAAAACTGAAAACTAAATCATTTTTGAAAGCATCTCCGTCCACACTAAAATGACCAAAAACACATATGACAACTCCTCTGTGTCCACTATGTTGGAATTAGGTGACCAGTCAGGGAACGAGACATTGTAATGAGCAGAATCCAATCAGGGAAAGACACTTAATAGGCACAAACCAATCAGAGCGTGATTACAGCCTACATTTTTAAAACTCTCCATGTTCTCCCATCAATACTACACTGCAGAGCCAGTGTTTTCAGAAATGTACAACTTTGGAGAGTGTTTTCAAAAGTCTTCATATTCGGAGGTTAAAAATGCCTGGGTAGTGTGGACGAAGGGTGAAAATGGAGACTAACATCCTTATTTTTAAATGAAAATGTATAAGTGCAGATATAGCCTAAAATCAAGGAAGAGAAAATAATTTTTGTATGTTAAATCTTGGCAAAGTATTCCAGCAAAACAATGAAAGATCTCTCAAAAACGGTATGGCCATGGAGAGTACTTAATAAAGCACAGTGGAGATTTTGCTGTAGGAGCTCCTATAGCTCGGCTGATGTGGCCTGTGCTTGAAGATGTGTGACAGTAATCTGACCTCGACAAAATAAGACGTGCATGCCATTCCTAGCAGACGTGAGATTCCTGTCTTTGCCAGGTCAATCAGACCTACAGACAGAATCTGACACAAATCAAACAGGCTTCAGTATGAAACAGGGTATCACAGAGGCTGGTATTAGCATACCCGGCACACTCTGGCATGTTACACATCTGGCTTCAGCAAGACTACTCATCCCCTGTAGCCCCAGAATCTGCCAGGTTGGCAGATTCGAAACCCAATAGAGCCTTTAAATTTTTAACATTCTAGTCAGATACCTTAATAAAGGAGTTTTCTATGTGTATTACACTCTATACACTATATAAGTGTTTCCTAATGGGTTTAGTTGAGATATGTAATAACCCACTAAGATGAGAGGGGGCACTGCTGTTAACATTGTCATCTCCTTCTATCTCGATAGTGCAGAGACACTGCTCAATGAGAGCAACTGACCATAGATATCTAGGCGTCCCGGAAGATGGCATCACTTACTGACTCAAGCGACCCACTAGACGAAGCTCTGCAAACGAATACGACTTTGATATCCAGCCAAACAATTTAGCATTTGCCTGTTTCTTCCCACATTACAGGACAGACACCAAAGAGCGTTTTCTTGTTGTTGTGATTTTGCTTTGTCTCCGGTCTCCTGGTTAGCGCCCCACAATTTCTCACAGTATTGGAGCTCTCATTCCTGCACCCGGCCACAATGGACATATGAAACATAAGTTAATTTGAAAAGAGCAAGTTTAGGTATCAAGTCAAGTCAAGTCAAGTCAAGCTGGGGAGTATGCACTGGTACAGTGCATTGCCACACCTACTACACAACGAAACAACTTGGGATCTCAGTTGGCAACCCCCCAGGCAGACACGCGGTCCAGTCCCACCCTCCGGAAATGACCCTCTATCTGCCGCAGCCAGGTGTTACGTGGGCAACCCCTTGGCCTGGGGAAACGCGCCACATGGCCGTAGTGCCGTAACTGATGCTCTCTCACAATGTAGGTAATGTGCCTCATTCGGGACTCCATGAGCAACCGCTCATTCAGCACAAAGTCAAACCAAGGATTTTCCAGAGAGACACAGTACCAAACGAGTCCAGTCTTCGTCTCAGGTCACTAGATAGTGTCCATGTCTCGCAACCATATAGCAAGACAGGAAGCACCAGGACTCTAAAGACTTGGACCTTCGTCCTTTTGCATAGATATCGGGAGCACCACACACCACTTTCCAGCAACCTCATGACCCCCCATGCTCTCCCAATCCATCTACTGACTTCATAGGAAGAGTCACCACAGACATGAATGTCACTGCCCAGGTAAGTAAACCTCTCGACAAGTTCAACACTCTCTCTGCAGACAGACACAACTGCTGATGACTGTGCCCAAGAGATCATTAAAGGCCTGGATGTTGGTTTTTATCCAGGACAATCTCAAACCCAGACACTCAGACTCCTCTCTCAGTCTCTCGAGCGCCCCGATCAGAGCCTCCATTGACTCCACGAAGATCACAGCTTCGTCAGCCGAGTCAAGATCCATGAACCTTTCTTCACCAACAGATGCCCCACAGCCGCTGGACCCCACGACCTTGCCCAACACCCAGTCCATACAAGCATTGAACAGAGTAGGAGCAAAAACACCCCTGACGAACCCCAGACTCAACTAGGAAAAACACAGAGGTCCCCCCTCCACTCTGCACAGCACTCACAGTACCAGTGTACAGGCCTGCCATGATATCCAGCAACCTTGAGGGGATCCCGCGAACCCTCAGGATGTCCCACAGGGCAGCTCGATCAACTGAGTCAAACACTTTACGAAAATCGACAAAGGTTGCAAAGAAACTCTGCCGATATTCGCGTTTGTGCTCCTTGAGAATCCTCAGTGCTAGAATGTGGTCAATGGTAGACTTGTTAGGCGTAAAGCCAGACTGTTCCGGTCACTGGTAGGTGAGCAAGTGATCACAGATCCTATTGAGGACGACCCTAGCAAGGACCTTACCCGGCACCAAGAGCGGTGTTAATCCCCTTGTAGTTGCTGCAATCCAGGCAATCACCCTTCCCTTTCCAGATTAGGACGACAAGTCCCATTTTCCAGTCAGTTAGGATGATACCAGCCTCCCAAATGGAAGCAAAGATTGCTTACCACCTGCCTGGAGAAGTTCACCCCGGATACCACAGATCCCTGCAGCCTTCCCTACCCCTGTGCAATCTCAGTGAGACGACTGTGTGGTTCATAGCTAATCAGAGGATCAGCCTCAAGAACTGTGGACCCAGAGATATCCAACATCCTAGCCGGTGGATCAGTTTTGAACAACTACTCAAAGTAGCCAGCCCAGCGGGTCACAACTGCAGTGTCATAGGTATGCAGCTTGGTATACATTTGCAAACTACAAATCAATGTGGCAGAGGCTGGTGCTCTCCATAGAGTCCCTTATTGAAGTCTACTTAGAGAACACAATAAAATGTCCTTTATTTATTTTCAGACCTGGCCACAACCAATATGGTAAGCCCCCCCCGCCCCCCCCCCCCCCCCCCCCCCCACTGCCCCACCTTATTTATGTAATCATATTACCCGCTGCACAGGATGACCCTGAACAGGAGGAGAAGCCCTCAGTCATGCAGACCACCCTTCCTTCCTGTTACTGTGATGGTCTTCAGGCTGAACAACATTGCAACAAAACAGGTCAGAAAGATTGTATTGGGAAATGATGGGAGGGGGCTTCGGGGACGGTGTTTACAAGGCTCTTCCCTTGCAGGATTTCATTTTTATTTAAGGTAGTAAATCTGTTCTACAGAATCTCTGCCATCCTTGAAGTGCTATGGAGTGGCAGAATCTCATTGTTCTGTAATGCTCTTAGACATGTCTGAACCTATAATAACAATAATAATATTAATAATTCATTACATTTATATAGCGCTTTTCAATGTACTCAAAGTGTTTCACACAGTGAGTAGGGAGCCACTTGAACCACTACTAATTTGCAGCATCCACCTGGATGATGCGATGGCAGCCATTTTTTCGTCAGTACGCTCACCACATATTACCTGTTATGTGGTGAAATGGTGAGATAGTTAGCCAATCAGAGACAGGGGATGATCAAGGGGCCAGAATGACCAGGCTGTGGTGGACAATTTAGCCAGGACATTGGGATCCACCCTACTGTACTCTTTACGAAGGATGCACAGGGATCTTTTATGACCACAAAGCGTCAGGACCTCGGATTTACATCTCATCAGAAGGACGGCGCCATTTTAACATCACAGTGTTCATGTCAATCCACATTCAGACCTAATGCTGTGTGTTATAAGAATCTAATCAGAGATGACAACTAGCACTGAGGCGGGACCTTCATACAATAATCTGCCGGGTAACTGATACACAGGAATATATTGTGGCAGCAGTATGACCTTACAGCTTCAGAGGACTCAAATCCATCCTGGAAGGTGTTTGTGTGGAGGTTGCATGGCTGTGTTGATTTCTTTCTGACATTCCTCCTAAATCCTAAATATGTGCAGATTAGATGATGACTCTACTTTGGCTGGGTTAGTAGAAGCTAAGGGTGCATGAGAGTATTACTTAATAGCAAATCCCAAGGAAATGCAGGTAGTGTGGCGTAGTGGTTAAGACTTTGGATGCCAGACCCTGAGGTTGTGGGTTCAAATCCTGCTACTAATGCTGTGTGACCCTGAACAAGTCACTTGACATGTCTCTGCTCCAATTGGAAGAGCAAAAGGAAATGTAGCCAACTGTATCTCAAACGTTGTAACATACCTGGGATAAAGGTGTCAGAATATTAAAACTAAGGCTGAATGTTAAATCTCTGGGTGTGAGAGAGGTGAGATATATGTGAGAGGTGTATAAATTTTTAAAAGGACAACATTGAGAATCAAAGAACAGGTAAGTGAAAAATCGCCATATGTTACTACAATGGACTGTATGATGAACCTGTGCTGGTCCTACTCTCTTTATATCAAATCTGTGACCTTCAGAAGTGGGGTTTCCAGACATTTTTAAAGATTTTTAAAGTCGTGTATGTAATCTTCTCCCCAGAGCACTTGACAAGGTGTAATGAGCTATATGGCATCTGTCATGAGAGGCAGTCCTCCATCTCCCTATTGTATGGCAAACCTGTCACATTTGATGGTATAATATAAATCTATAAGGCAATTATTATACAGAATACATTGAAATTCTTATTGTATGCGCTAATCAACATGGAGCACAGTGTCACCCTCGGAGCTGCTCTCAACAATTGTGGCTTAAGAATTTAACAAAGAAGAAGTTGTTAATACTCTACAGCCGGGGTATCAAGCTCAGATCCTGGGGGGCGCTCCGTTCATTCTAACCACTTTCTTAATTAGAAGCAAATTAATTATTTTATTGGAAGAGACTTCTTTCATCTTAATTTTCATTTTACTTGCCTTTTAAAATTCAGCACCCTGTTTTATATTTTTACTTAACTAACAGTCAAACAATGATAAGATGCAATGCAAGCCAACATCTTACTAGTTAAGTTGAAAGGTCGCAAGTTGCACTCCAACTCATTTCCTAATTACAGGCCAAATCTTGCTGTTAATGAAACCCGTTATTTAATTTTGCGGTTTGTTAGCACTCTCATTCTGCCATACCAGATGTGTTGAAAGCGGTTCATTGTTTTTCAGATTGCATCATCAAAATGTTTTGTGTACCAGAGCAGATCAATGGTTCTCATATCTTCTTTTCTTCTATTGAGATATTTTATTAACACAGATATTGTATAATGGACACATAGGTCCAAATGAGATCCATTTAGTTTGATTCCTCTGTTGGTTCAGTTTACACCTCACTATTATTTGGCTCTGCAATGGGCCAGTGTCCTGTCCAGGGGTTGTCCCTGCCTTGTACCTTGTGCTTGCTGGGTTAGGCCACAACTCCCCCACAAGCCTGCTTGGAAAATGGTATGATATTGTATCATTTGGCTTCCAGTTAAGAAAAAAGAAACAATTAAGGGTTCTCATGCCCCATCCAGCCATCTACATTTAAGTTTAAAAACACAGTCATTAACCTCAGTTTTTGCCTTTCGTCCACATTACCCCAGCATTTTCAAACCCTGAAAATGGAGACTTTTGAAAATGCTCTGCAGAGCTGTAAACTTCTGCAAACACGTCATGATGTGGACAGGAGAAAATGTAGTTTTGCACAAACACAGACTCTAATTGCACTCCGATTGGTTAGTGCTTATTAAGTGGTCCTTCTCTGATTGGATCCTGCTTATTATAACATCTCACTCCCTGATTGGTCATGGAAGAAAAACATATTTCAGCATAGTATACTGTACATAAAAGACTTGCTTTCCATAGCACTTGTTGTATTGCTTAGCTGTATGCAACTAGATTATGTTTTGTACAGTCTGAACAACGCTTCATGCAGTACATGTGCAAAAGACAAGAAATTGACCGGTCACTACAGTTTTGTGATAAATTCTGTGGCCAGCCCTGTTACCATCCCTTCAAGTACTGCACAAGCTGTGCACATGCCCAGTGTAGGTGGGCAACTATATCACACACATTTTCAATTATTTTAGTGCGGTAGTGTAGTCTGGAAACACAGGGGGTCTGTTGCAGTGTGCTCTGAGCTCAGGATGATCCCGTGCTGGTCGTATGTGCTTGTTACATATTTATGGTAACAAGGTGTTACAAGAGTAACATTGGGGTTTTGCAGTGTGCCCCAGAGCTGCGGACCAACAGTAGACCAAGGCTAAGTGCAGTTGTGGTGGGCTTCTTGGAGTCAGAAAAGGGGAACAATGTTGTTGCGTACTAAGATCACCTCATGAGCAGATTTACAGAATTAGTACGGTAGGTAATGTTACAAAATGAATTTTGTACACATCAGGCAGACTGTTAGAGACATTAAAAAGCACAAATACATCATTAAAAAACATGGAAACCATATTTTATATTTAGATTTGGACTGAAGCATAGTGCTGTAGTGAATCAAATATATTTGACTCAATGCCACAGAAAAAGACAAGTGATGATTGGAAATATTTATATTGTGAAATAGCAAAGGAGAGGATTAAAATAAAACTGAGTGCCATTATGAACAACACTACACATCCTCTCTCTGACACACTAGCATTGAGGACTTTCAGCCAACGATTTATTCAGCAGAAGTGTGTCAAGAAACACAATAGGGGCTCCTTTATACCAACAGCGATCCATCTGCATAATGAAGCACTGGAAATGGAGCTGACAAGTCAGAATTTTCTTTCTGTTTTTAATTTTTTCCTTTTTAGCCATTCTGGTGTGTCATCAGATCACAGTGTGTGTCTACTGCATATTTATCTATTCATTATCTATCTATCCATATAACTGTTAATGTATTTAAAGGGCTTCTATAAAAAGCAAAATTTACCCCTGGGAAAAAGTAAAGTAAAATAAAAATACCAATAGATTCCTGTTTTTAAAAGGACTCTTAATGCACACACTAACACAAACTATGTTCAGGTTCTCTACATCTGTCACTACCTTCCTAGGTTGGCTGCATGTATACTGTATATCAAGTTTTACTGTTTTGTCCACATATTAGGAACCTTTTATAGTCAAAGAATCCGTCCAGATTTAAATGGTTAAGCAAGAAACAACATAGCCAAGTGAAATGCCATGAGGGGACAAATAAAGTGCTATCTATCTATCTATCTATCTATCTATCTATCTATCTATCTATCTGTCTGTCTGTCTGTCTGTCTGTCTGTCTGTCTGTCTGTCTGTGCCTTTCCTATCTATCTATCTATCTATATATATATATATATATATATGTTTAAGAAATTAAAAATACAGATCAACATACATTTATCCACTAACATTCAGTAAAAAGATGGAGAGTTGGTCTCTCTAATTAGAAAATTGTGCACTAAAAGGCACTGCTAGTTTCTTCCATACTGTGTTCTTTCGGAGTGTTGTGGAGGTCTCTTTGCGGATGCTCTCCAGATATGATGATATGAGATCTCTCACACTAGGCATTACCTGTATATTGAGTTTGTGTTCTACTGTGAAGTTTGCATTGCGATGAGACATTAATATTGTCCAGACTCTTTTAGGTATTTTATACACTTTACTGACTGTTGGATTAACATGATTATTAGGAAAAGCTGGGCACATAACGAATAGTGAGTATTAACTCTTCTGTATTATCTGCATGATTAGGAAATGAATTTCAATGAGACAATTGTGCTTCAGATATAATTTTACTAATGTGTACTTTTTGTTGCCATTACTTTCTGTATTGTGATTTCAGAATATTTTCAATCGCTCAAAGTCAATAAAGTCTACAATAATGGGCGCAACATTAATTTTGACCAAGTGTAGCTTAATGACGGAATTTTGTTTTTTTATAAGTTAATATGAGGATGCATTTTTTTCTGTGCTCTATCCCTTTAAATTGAGGGAAACGTTTAGTGGCACATTGTTAATTGAGAGAAGGTGAGATGTTATCTGGCAATCAGTTGGCCAGTTAGGAACGTGAGACCAAAACAACACTAGCTATGGTTTAGTTAAACTTGGGACCGGCTGTTCACTGAGACTGCACTTAGACCTGAGGATTGTCTCCTCTTATCATCATACTACATAGAATCTGGTCTTGATCCGCTGCTAGTACGGTACACCCCAGGCACGCTGCAAAAGATCCACTAAGTCTGGCAGCATGTTGCTTTTGGTGAGTAGTTTGAGATTCATGTTGGTTTATAAACTCTTTACTCTCAAGTCCATTGAAGAGTCAGAGACAAGTTTGATTCTGCTGAATTTTGAGCATTAATCTGTGCTTCTCATTTACTGAAATATTGGCAATACTGCAAGAGAAAGACCTCCAATGAAGAACAGTAATGCTAAAAGCAGGGTGTTAGACATCAGAAACCACAGCCTTTGTAACACTGGCAGGGATTCCTGTCATGGTTTAGGCCTTTATGGTGACTCAATGGCATTTACTGCAGAATGTACTAAGGCTACATCCACACTACTACATTTCCATTTTAAAACATAGATATTAATCTCCATTTCTGCCTTTCCTCCATAGTACCCTATGTTTACAACCCTTGAAAATGGAGACAGTGCTCTCCAGAGTCGTATACGTCTGAAAACACCGACTCTGTGGTGCAGTGTGCATTGGTGAAAACGGAGAGCTTTGGAAACACAGACTCTAATTGCATTCTGATTGGTTCATGTTTATTTAGTGGCCTTTCTCTGATTGGATTCTGCTCATTATAATGTCTCATTCCCTGATTGGTCATCCTTCACAAAAGAAAACCACAATCCAACATAATGGGCATAGAAGAGTTGCTTTCTATGGCATGTGTTATGTTGCTTACCTATATGCATATAAGTTTCATTTTGCACAGTTTAATGATGCATTTTTTTCACAAAAGGAAAATAATTTACCAGTGACTAGAATTTTATGTGGCCAACTGCATTACCATCCCTTTAAGGATTTTTCTGCCAACGTGTGCATTCTCAGTGTAGGTGAATGACTATGTCATATGTGTTTTTGGTCATTTTGAATTGTAGACCAGAACCCTACACACAAAAAATATATATTAAACAAATACAAAATAATGAATCAGTAATTGCATCAAAGCACTGTAAGATAGACAGTATATGTGTTGGCAAATGAGAGCCGGTCAGTTTCTTTTCTGTTTTGTGATATACAATTTTTTTCCTTCTTTTTGATTCAATTCCTAATTCATTATTTCAGATTTGTTTAATATCATTTTTTCCCATGTGTAGGGTTCTGATCTACAATTCAAAGCGTCTTTTGCTGCAAACTGGGATCAGAAGTCCTTGAACAAAGAACCCATACAGTACTGAAATGTGTTGGAGATTTTAGTCCTGGCCCAATTATAGCAGCTTTCTGCCACCCCTTCTCTCTGGCACTGGTATCCTGGCCTCCTAATACCTGTAACTGGAACATCTTGAAGTCATCCATTAGACTATGCTGGATCCTGATAGTTAGGTGGAGATGGTGTATTATATGGTCGTGCTCCACATATGAGAATTGGATTGGCACTTTCTAGACTATTTGAGTGGTGATGAGTGTTTTGCTGCGGTGGGTTGGCACCCTGCCCGGGATTGGTTCCTGCCTTGTGCCCTGTGTTGGCTGGGATTGGCTCCAGCAGACCCCCGTGACCCTGTGTTCGGATTCAGCGGGTTGGATAATGGATGGATGGATGGATGGATGGATGGATGAGTGTTTTGGAACTTTTACCCTGGGGCACTAATATAATTCTGGGATCTGTGTGCTGTAATGTGTGTTGATTTTGAGAGTAATGGGGATTGTGGAAGAAAAGTGAAAAAGAGAGTGCAGGCAGGGTGGAATGGGTGGAGAAGAGTGTCAGGAGTGATTTGTGACAGACGGGTATCAGTAAGAGTGAAAGGGAAGGTCTACAGAACGGTAGTGAGACCAGCTATGTTATATGGGTTGGAGATGGTGGCACTGACCAGAAAACAGGAGACAGAGCTGGTGGTAACCGAGTTAAAGATGCTAAGATTTGCATTGGGTGTGATGAGGATGGATAGGATTAGAAATGAGGACATTAGAGGGTCAGCTCAGGTTAGACCGTTGGGAGACAAAGTCAGAGAGGCGAGATTGTGTTGGTTTGGACATGTGCAGAGGAGAGATGCTGGATATATTGGGTGTAAGGGTGCTAAGGATAGAGCTGCCATGCAAGGGGAAAAGAGGAAGGCCTCAGAGGAGGTTTATGGATGCGGTGAGAGAGGACATGCAGGTGATGGGTGTAACAGAGCAAGATGCAGAGGACAGAAAGATATGGAAGAAGATGATCTGCTGTGACAACCCCTAACGGGAGCAGCCGAAAGAAGAAGATAAAGGTTTTACTGCACGCTGGAATCAGTTATATGATGAACGACATACCAAAGGACCTATAATGAGTGTGGTTATGTCATTTGATTTCCATGATTCCATATTTATTTTTAATTTATCAGTGAATTATTATTTATCCCTTTGAGATTATTGGGTTTATGAAATTTATAACTTGCCTTGGAGCCCCATTTTTTTCTTCTCATTGGTGGCGACTGCATTTGTTGACAACTTGATTTCATTAATTATCTACTCTTTTTTTAATATGGATACAAAGAAATCTTTCATGTAATATAATTCTTTCAATATATTTCTTTTGATTATCCAAGTCATACTGAGATGTGGGGAGTCCTGAATTGGTGACAACATTCTGCTGCATTGTCGGCACTTTTACTTGAGTAGTGTGTCGTGAGTTTCTTCTTTCCTTTTCACATGTGACATGCTGCTCTGCATACACGTTGCCTTTTTAAAATGAGACCTTTAAAAACAGAACCAAAAATAGCCGGCATAGACGAGGCAGTCCAGCAGTGAAATCAGACACCTTGTTGCTGCACAGTTTTGGCTGAACATTTGATAACACTGAGTTGTAAAGGTGGCTCTCCATTCATTTACTGCAAAACTCAGTCACTTGGAATTAAGAACGAGCCAGTCGTGGTAGAAATGTGCATTTCCTGTCTCAGGTCGGACACATTGGACGCTCTCTGACATTCAATTTCACAATCAGCTGTTGTGTCCCACCTAATTCACTTCTTATGGAGCAGCTATGAAATGAAACCTGGTAGTATTTATTGCATACATCTGTACATCTGGTGATGGTGGTGAACAAGCACTAGCATTATAAGCATTAAGAGATCATAGAGTCAAATGATATGGTGTTGTCGCTGCGTCTCACACTGTGTGGACTACCACGCTACAAAGACATTCACATTACAAGGAGCGCAACGACATACTCAGCCATATGGGGTGGAAAAGGCCATCAGTCTGCCTTTAGAGACTCCAAACAATCGATCTTTACAGTGAAATGATCAAAAACAAGCATTTATTTGACTCAATGTATTCTATAGTGCTATATGTACTTAATAATAGTATATTATATTTTACTAGCTATGTTTACCTGTCAAAGACAGGAATTAGAATCAAGTGTAAAATATTTGATATTTGGTATCTCTTGCCTTACGTGTACCTACGCCTTTTTTTGGTTTCCTTGTGTACCTCAACACGTGTTGCCCGGCACTTCCTGTCAGAATTGCATTCCAATAAAATCTACTTCTCAGACTCTGTCTTCTTTATGACTACTACCAATGGTAGATGGGCCCCCATTACCTGCTGTGAAAACATTATTCATATTCTTATGAATGCTTCTTGTGTTTGAAGGTGACTCTGAGCATTCCTCCTACGTCTTTCTTCTGTATCCTTGTCTGTGTATGTCTCTCTTGTCTGGCGCTCCTTCTTGATCGTGTTCCCATAAAATCTACTTCTAAGTCTGTCCACTATTTAACTACCATCAATGGTAGATGTGCTGTCATTACTCGCTGTGAAAACATTATTCGTATTCTTTCGAATACTTCCCGTGTTTGAAGGCAACTCTCAGCATTCCCTCTATGACTTTCCTCTGTACCCTTGTTCACATTAACCTGTTTGTGTCAACCTCTCTTGCCTCACGCATCCAGTGTCAATCACGTTCCCATAGAGTCTACTTCTCACTCTGTCCACTTATTGACTACCACCATTGGTAGATGTGCTGCCATTACCCCGCTGTGAAAAAATCACTCATATTCTGGTGAATACTTCTTGTGTTTGAAGGCGACTCTCAGAGTTCCTCCCATGACTTTCCACGGTTTCCTTGTTTGTTTCCTATCTCTTGCCTGGTGCTTCCTGTTTTTATCATGTTCACATAATGTCTTCTTGCTAAGACTCTGTCTGCTTTTTGACTACCATCAGTGGTAAAGGTGCTGCCATTACCTGCTGTGTAAACACCATTCGTATTTTTATGTATAAAGGTAACTGTCAGCGTTCCTCCTACGCCTTTCCTCAGTATCTTTATTTGTGACAACCTCTTTTGCCTGAAGCTTCCTGTCTCGATAATGTTCCTATAAACTGAACCTTTCAGACTTTGTCCTTGTCCACTTATTGACTTCCGCCACTGGTAGATGTGCTGCCATTACCCCACTGTTAAAACTTCTTTCGTACTCTTGCGAATGCTTCACATGTTTGAGGAAATTCTCAGCGTTCCTCCTATGCCTTTCCTCGATATCCTCATTTATGTCAACCTCTCTTGCCTGGCTTTTCCTAACTTGATTGCATTTGACTGAGCAACCGAAGACAAACTGACCAATGAAACCAAAGCCAAACTGTCCAATTAGACCAAAGCTAAACTGACCAATCAGACCAAAGTCAAACTGACCAATCAGACCAAAGCAAAACTGACCAATCAGACCAAAGTTAAAGTGACCAATCAGATCAAAGTTAAACTGACCAATTAGACCAAAGCCAAACTGACCAATCAGGCCAAAGTCAAACTGACCAATCAGGCCAAAGCAAAACTGACCAATCAGACCAAAGTCAAACTGACCAATCAGTCCAAACCCAAACTGACCAATCAGAGCAAAGCAAAACTGACCAATCAGAGACAAGTTAAACTGACCAATCAGACCAAAGTTAAACTGACCAATTAGACCAAAGCCAAACTGACCAATCAGGCCAAAGTCAAACTGACCAATCAGGCCAATGACAAACTGACCAATCATGCCAAAGACAAACTGACCAAGGGACCGGACATATCCACACACACACATACACATACACACACAGACATTATCAATTTATTATATAGTAGATTAATGTGCACAATGCTGTAAGATTGCCAGGCAGGGGGTTCACCATATTAAAATAAATCAGATTAAGTTGACTACATTGCTACCAATGCCATCCCACAGGTGTGGCCTGGTCTATGTCTGTGCCAACTGCATGTTTTCCCTGTGCCCCTGTGGGTTTCCATCGCGCAGCGTAATTTCTTTTCAGTTACAGTAACAAGCCCTTGGGACCCAGAGAAGCAGTTCTTTGTGAGGATGCTGTCTCATCGTACGTATTGCTGTCTCATCATTCTGTTCCAGTTAAGTCCATAATGGCAAAGGCAGATTTACAAAAACGGATGGACGGATAAATAAAGTGTCCTTAGTGAAATGAAAAAATATGAATGAGAAGGAAAACGTGAAGATGAAAAATACAAATATGGCTCCTCTTGCCCATCCAGTGATCATTATTGATGCCTTGCAGAAATGGACTCGAGACAGAAAGGGATGTGACTCTGGCACTAGTTACATGCACAGACCTGATTTTATATAGCGCCTTTATAGGTACTTCACATACTTGTCAAGCTGTTTCTATATTTGTGCAGCACCCTCCTGTTAGGTCTCTTGTGCTTTATGATTCAACATGCTATCTCTGTAGCCTAATTTAAGTCAAAGCATGTAGCGCAAAGTGCTTTATACAATGTTAAAGAAAAAATATATGTGAGAAATAAAAAGTATGTGAATAAATAAATAAAAGAAGTTTCAAAATAGTAAATAAGAGTAAATTAATATACACTTAGATAATACAAAAAGACAAGTGACAGATAAAACAGTTCTTAATTCTGGATTACGTTGCTAAATTCCTGTTTTAAGTCTCTAATGACACTGATGTGCACCAAAATCCTCAAAAGCAAAAAAATGTGGCGTACTTTACAGATTAAGTGTGCTAGAGAAACTGGAATATCTCTCCCACAAGCCATTTCTGCAAAATATCAGATTCCGTGAATAAGGAAGAAAATGAAAAAAAAAAATGCAGATTTTATAAAATTAAGTTATGTTTGTTTTATGGAATAATTATTTTTTACACTCAGAATATTATTTGAAGAACATTTAGAGCTGAAAAAGGCAGTCTTCCTCATTCTTAATGTTAGTTGTGGTGGAAAGAACCCAAAGTCAAGGATTTGCTACACATTCCTTGCTCTCAATCAGTGTTATTTTAATCACTTCTTATTCCTTCAAAATAGGAAAGAATTTATTTAGAAAGTTAGAAAAATGTCTCTTTATTGTCCGGAACAGGAAAAGATGTCGTTGAAATTGTTTTTACAGAAATATGCAAGGCTGGGTTGATCCACCCATCGTCTTGACCAGATAACAGGTAGGTAAATGGTAAAGGAATACACAGCCCTCCTATTAACAAAAAACAAAAACTACATGTGTGATCAAATTCTTGGGAAAACTAAGGTGGAAAATTATGAGGAACTCGTCCTACCTAGTGCTTGGGTGCAACCAGGGCAGGCACCACCATTAAAGTGAATTAGGCATTGGCCCAGGGCGCAGATCATAATGGGAGAGGAACCCAGCCACACAGGTTAGCTACTGAACAGTCGGTTGGCACACTAGGCCAAAGGCATAAAATAATCAGGCACCAGCACTGGGTGTAACATGTCTTTAAAATCCATCTCCTACACTCTCCTTTGGATTTTTTTTTCCCCAAGAACATGGGATCAGTCTCTGATGAACATGTGGAGAAGTTCCACCAGGACATCACTCCAATGGGCTGTGCAACAGTGGAACGAGTCTATGTGAGCAGACATCTGTTTGTCATTCCATCGTGAAGGATGATATGAAAGAAAAAAGTACCAAGTGACTATATTTTGTAAGTAATAATTATATTTCAAACAATTATGTGTAATTTATCATTTTATCAAGTCTAAATAATTAACTTTAAACATACAGTATTTTATTACTTTTCTCTCTAAAGTGCTGAGGTGTCACCCGCTGCACAAGGGTCCCAATCCAAGTGGTTTATCATGTGGTGGGTGCGACAACGCACTATTAGCGAATGTTCCCAACCTCTCACCCCCCCCCCCCCTCTAAAATAGTGTTTTTTACTTTCTTGGATATAAAGTACAGGGAAAGTGTTGTAATCATCCAAAAGGTCGATTTCAAGATTTTGACAAATCTCAACGTTTTAGACCTCCCTGAGTCCAAAAAATACCATTCTTGGATTTATGTCTCTGTGTGTGTGTGTGTGTGTGTGAGCGTGTGTGTATGTGTGCATGTGTGTGTGTGTGCGTGTGTATGTGTGTGTGTGTGGTAACTTGAGTACGCTTTCACTTAGGTCAACCAAATTTTGCATACAAGTATTAGGTACAACACATAGATTCCTATCAACTTTTGGGCTATTTCCGTTAACCAGAAGTGGCACTTCATCTTTTATTCATGTAGCTGCAGAGTCAGATTTATTCAACTTTACTTTTATAATAATTGTTCAATATATTATTCATTTGATTTGATTTGTTGTTTATGGTTCTTTAATGTACATAATATAAAAATATAATCATTGTCTTGCAGTTTACTCCTCAAATATCCATCACCATATCTGAGAATACAAGAAAGTCTAGGGGAGACCACCCCCCGATTTTTTTATTCTACCTTCATCTTTCAAAAACTGGACTTGATAGAACAATTCTGTGGCGAGATCTGAATTCAGCCTCTCAAATCTATAAAGAACACCTTAAATTTTTGACAGGAGTGAAAACCTTTTTTTTTTGGCTGACCAGTCTGGTTATAGCAGTAAATCTAGTGCTATGGTCAGATGGCCAGAGAGGACAGACAAATAAAAACTCCAGTCGGTGAGATCCTGGAGACAACAATAATCTGCAGGAGTTCAAACTCAAAAGACCACCCAGCCCACTGGGTACATATAGCCAGTCCACATCGCCACTTAGTCACATTCTAGCCACTCAAACACTGTCCAGAGCTGCAACACTTCTGTATAATAAACTAACTAGATGGAATTTTGTGGACTGTGAGGGAAAACAAAATAGAGGGTCTGGATGAAGATCCATCGAAAAATTTGGGTAACATGCAGATATCACACAACTTGCAATCTGTGCATCTCAAGACAATCTAACGCTTTACTGAATTGTGGACTCTTGACCATATACTGTATACTGTACTGGTAGTGTACAAAAGTTAAAGTGAGCAAAATCACAAGTGAAGCCACAGTTCTACAAGCCACTCTTAAAAGTGAAGGTGCCAGAGTGGCAACATCGACGTGGAGGCTCCTGAAAGAAACTTCATGTGCTTAGATTTGTAACAAGTACATAAAAAACCATGAGCAGATTATAACAAATTAGTAAAATACCAATAGATCTCTGATTTTAAAATGACTCTTAATGCACACAATAACACAGACTAAGTTCAGGTAACCAAAAACAATTTAATAGTCATAGAATCCTTTCAGATGTAAATTGTTCTTTGTCAAGCAAAGACTCACAAAGAAACAACACAGCCAGCCAACTAGACAGGGAGGAAAAATAAAGTGCTATCTATCTATCTATCTATCTTATATAGTGCCTTTTCTATCTATCTATCTATCTATCTAAATATAAGTAGAAATATACATTAATATATTTACTGAATACAATCACCTTGATAATAGATGTATTTATAATAATAATAGGCGGTTCTCATAATTATTTTGGCACATAAATTATACATCTTCACCAGAAATCATATTGAAAAACATAAAAAAAGCAATCAAGCTTATAAACTCCAGTAAGAATTAATACTTTTTTCATTTTTTAAAGCACTCGTTGCAATTATAACTAAAGTGCTTTCAAAAATGACACTATGAAAAGGCTAATTTGTAAGTAAGACGTGTTCAGACCCCCGATTATCCGCCCACCCACTCACACAGACCAACTTGAAGTCGCCAGTTAATTTGACAGCACAGTTTTGCGCTCTTTATTTCTCCTTTTTCTGATCCGTATTTACCCAGAAGAAAGCCAAAGCCTCTGTCGACAGCAAGGTGGGCAAAGCTGGACAAGATGCCATTCGATCTTGGCGCACACACCCACCATCGCTCAGACTTCGAGGATCTACACTTGCAGTACAACCCGAGCGCACGTCTGAGACTCCCAAGGAAACTGACAAGAAGACTGGGAAGGTGACGCCGCCTCCCGAATGAAAGTCGATCCAATTTGTGTATGTCGTCTACGAATATTTCGGATACACCAAAATTATAAACGGTGACAACAAAAAGATAACAGAAATTCTCGTGTGAAATGGAAAAGCAAAATCTTTTATAGATTCTTGTGTTCCCTGTTCTTCGTTATTTTTATACGAGACAATACAAGAACGAGCGATAGGGATCAGCAAGGAGTGAGCGCGTACAAGCGTACAAGCTCATAAACTAAATATTGTTAAAATGGGATGAATAACGTCGCACTTACAATGACTGAAAAGTTCATACAGACAAGTTATATACTAGTAGCATAAATAAACAAATCTGCTGCTCCGGTCAAACTCTTACAGACTGGACCTTTTAAAGTAACTCGATACAAAGCTAATAGACGAAGAACAGTTCTCCTTTTTACTCTACACGCTTCATTCATTTCATTGTGTGAAGTTTTCCCTTGCTCTGCTGCTTCCTTAGGGATTTTGACGCCGAATTTTAAGATCTCAGGTTCTCACAGAGCAGAAAGAAGTGAAACCTTCCGTGAGTAAAAACTCAAGAAAAGGTAAAGTGGAAAGAAGTTTTTTAAAGTTATAAACAAAAGTGGTTTCATGAAGGGACTGACAAGTCGCGTGCTTCCTACGCCACGATGCTTGCAGAATCCCAAATTCATAGCAAGAAGAAGTAATGTTGGGAATGCTCACCCCAATCACAGCTGTCCCCGTAGCACTGCAGACCCCACAGTTCGTCACTGTCCGCTTTCCTGAGCCCAGTAAAGGAAATGAGCAGAAGCCTTGGAGCTTTCTGCGGAGCAGGGGGCGGGGCCCCGGCAGCCCATTGGTTACCCGCTGCGCTTACTAAACAGGAGCTCGGAGTCTCCGCTTAATCTGTCGCCATAGCCTCATATCCCTTTTGGCAGGAAAATCCAAAAAATGAAGCACGCCCTCTTCGAATCAAAAAATCCGCAAGGCAGGGAGACTGAACAAGACTCGTCTGCAGCTGGCTGAGCTTTAATACAAAGTGATCTAAAAGATGGTGTTTGCGTCCCTGCGATCTCTGCCATGTGGGAATTGGGAATTGTCGTTCAGAGAAAGTCAACTTACTGAACTGCAGAGAAAGCTCAAGGCAGCCCTTAGATTTGTGCTTTTGATTTTCTCTTTATTCCATTTCAGGTGGGTTAGTGTTATTATGCTCGTCAGCTTTTAAAAACGAAGGTTCTTTAATGGCACTTGAATGGGTTGTGTGGTTCTTTGCAGAAATTTTGGTTGACAAAGAACATTTTCATTCTGGTGGTTTACAAAGAAAATGATTCTTAGGGTTTTGAAAAGGTGCCTAATATGTGGACAAAACAAAAATCTTTAATGTACACTCTTAAAAATAAAGGTACCAGAGTGGCTCTTCAGAGTGATGCCATAGAGCACGGGTGACGAACTCCGGTCCTGGAGGGCCGCAGTGGCTGCAGGTTTTCATTCTAACCAACTTCTTCATTAGCGACTACTAATGAACTTCTTTTGCCTTAGTTTTAATTAACTTGATTCTGGCCCCTGAGTTGTTTCTTTTTCCTTAATAGGCAGCCAAACAATAATGAGACACAAAAGAAGCCATCACATGACCAGCTCAGCTGTGCCCATCACACATTATCTAAAAATAAAGAAAGGTGAAGGTCTCAGTAAGGTTGATCTCTCAGGTCACCTAACCATCTTGACGGTGTTCTTAGAAAACAGAAAATCAACAGTTTTAGAAATGTCTGCTGTGGCAGAATGAGAGCAGCTACAAGCCATGGAATTAAATAACGGGTTTAATTAACAGCAAGAATCATCTACTCATTAAGAGACTGGTTGGAGTGAAATTGGTTGGAGTTTGAAATCCCAGTTTAGCTGGTTATCTGTTGGCTCGTTTCACATCTCATTTCTGTTTGCCTGTCATTTAATAAAGAAAGGAAAAAATTCAGAGGACTGAGTCTTTAAAAACAGGGCTATTAAAATGAAGGGAAAAGAAGTTAATTAGCAGTGAAAACTGGTCACTGATTAGGAAAAGGGTTAGAATGAAAACCTGCAGCCTGCGGCCCAGCAGGACTGGAGTAGGACACCCCTGCTATAGAGGAACCATATTTGGTCCCTGAAAGACCCATTTACATGAAGGTCCCAGAAAGAACCTTTATTTATTTAGATCCTCAACAGAGTCCATACAGTAAATAACCACGACTAGATGGTAACTTATTTATGAAGCACCACTGGATTCTGATTTTAAAAGGATTCTTGTTGAATAGGTCCAGTAACACAGATTAAGTTTGGGATTTCTTAATCTGTTAAGGTCCTGCAGCCAGCCATACATTAAATATTTCATACCAGAAGCACAAAGAACCTACTTCATATGCAAAGAACCCTTCTCAGAATGAAATGGTGCTTTGTCAAGGAATAGTTCTACGAGGAATCACACAGCTCACTAAAGAACCATAAAATGCCATTGAAGAAGCAGGATTTTTAAGAGTGTATAGCAGGCTACAGGAATACTAATAGGTCAAGAAAACCGGACCTCAGCCTGTGTTATTGTAGGCAGCAGCAGCCCCACTGGTATTCCACAAATCTGTTGTCAGCTCTTCATTGATATTTATGGACCCTAATATGGACCTAAATAACACAAGGTTCTTCCAAGGACCATCATGTGGATGGTCCTCTTATGACACCACTCTGCAGAACAGCTCTCTCTACTTCATTTTTAGAATGTATACCTAAATGCAGCCTCTGCACACACAGACATCTGAAAGTTCAATTGTGCTGTTCACATGAAATGTGCTGGCCAAGACTGGGCCGACAGCAGCACTATGGGGTATACAAATGACTGACACAGCGTCCAGTCAGAAATGGTCCTGGTCCTGTCATGGCTGGACTACTGTAGCTCTCTGCTGGATTGTGTCACCAAGCTGCTGCAGACGATTCAGAATGCAGTGGCACATCTGGTGTTCAACCAGCCGAGGTGGGCCCATGTCACTCCTCTCTTCAGATTACTATATAAGCTTCCTGTAGAAGCACATATTAAGCTCAAATCCTTGACTTTGGCCTACAGACTAGTCAGCGGGTCTGCACCTACATAATATATATGGAGGCACTTGTGAGGACCTCTGCTCCTTCATGACCAGTCAGATCTGCTGTTGAACAGTCTGGTCTGTGTGATATCAAATCTCAGTCCAGACTCTTTTTACGTGTAGCCCTGGGTGAGTGGAATGAGCTGCCCAACTCCATTTAAAATTCTGACTCCTTCAGTGTGTTTAAGAAGCATCTGAAGACCCCCTTATTTGATGACTTCTGTCCAAGTAATATTAGCTGTCAGGCTTTGAAAATTAGGAATCGTAAGGCACTAGTGATGTTCAATTTTGTACCCTTGTCCTGTCATACTTGTTCCCAAATAGTCCCCCAGACTGATGTTTATTTAATTATGTTGGCCCCTGTTGTAAATCGCTTTGGATAAAAGCATCTGCTAAGCAAATAAACGTAAATGTGAATGAGATGAACCTTTGGCCTCAACTTCATAGCCCATCTCTCGCATATCAGCCAAATTCTGTTCCTTCTTTCTAGTGACTTCAGTTTCCATTAATGTGCATCAATTCTTTTTCAATTGAAGTTTACTGAAGTATGTACACAATAAAATTTAGAATACTATTGTCATGTCTCACAAGTAGCACAAAACAAGCAACAATCCAATGGATTAAATGATAGACAATACAAAGCTTTCACCCCTTGGATGTTTTCACATTTTATTGTTATACAACATTTAATCACACGGGACAGAAACAGAAAACAACCCTTTAATGTCAAAATGACAACAGATCTCTCCAAAGTGCAAAGTTAATTACAAATATAAAGCAAGAAATAATCCTCATGTGTTATGTTATGCCAGTTAGGAAGCCTGTAGCAATGCTACTTAAATTGCCTACAACTCCCAGCAGCCTCTGTTTATTACACCATTGGGCAGATTCCGAGGGTGCAGGGGTTACTGTCAGTGATGTGTGGTGAGGTTCATGGCTGGTGAGGCTCCTTCAGAGTCAGATTTACATATATGTGAACCCAAAAGAGTCGCTTATTTACTATTCAGTTGGCAGCATGCTCATTGACTACTGGTTATGTTTCATATCTCATCAGCATTCTTTACACACACATAGTGTAGGTAAGAAAGAACATTACATTTACAGCGGCGAGTGGAGAGAGCGCATTTGCTCTGCACCTTCCATGTGTTCTAAATTTGCCGTTGCAATTCCACAATTCATATTCATTCAATACAAATGAAAGTATAGAGTGGTGTACAAAAAAAAACGGATTTCAATTTTAATCTTAATTGAAATATTTAGTTGTTTTTAAAAGGTTTTAATTCTGATGCTTTCATCAATTTTAATACAGACTGTTCAACAAAAGGATAACATTATGGTCAAAATTTAGTTTTTAAATATTGGATTGTTTTTTTTTTCTTAGTTTGATCCCATTTTTTTCTAAAATTGAAAACCGTTTATGGTCTTACCTTTATTTGTAAATGAAGTCCATGCGCCTATCCTTCTCCACAAAAATCTTCACTTTCTTGTAAAAGTCCACCTTTTTTTTCTTAATCTTCCATTTTGGCAGTCAGTCAGAACAAAAAATAAAAATAAACAGGCCACTGCAGTGCCCTTGACTTTCTGATATCGCTAACTTATTGGCACCCACAGCCTCTGCGTAGAAGAGCAGCAGCAACAAGCACCTGTTGGGCTCACATGCGCCCCCTTCAGGGCGGCATGGTACTGTCTGCCTCACCTTGTGCCTTTTCACTGCGTTTTATGTCCGATCAGCAAGACTAAATATGTCACACACATTCATTAAAGATATTAGCCAGACTGTGGAAAGTCAGGGTGTATAATAAACGTGTCTGCAAACATTATACTGGTGACATACAGAGATACAGCAGCAGACACACACCAATTGCACGCATCAACCCAGTGTATGAGGGAGAGCGCAGTCCGAGGTGAGGTGAGGCTCATCACTGCCACACCTCGTGTTTCTCCCCTGTACTTGAATAAGAAATGTGCCAAAGCAGCGATTTTGACTATAAAAATGATCAAAATTATTGGAATCATAAAGAAAACAAATTTATGGCACATACCAGTGGACACATTTATTTTATGTTATCATTATTAGTTTTTTTTTTACTTTCATGATGACGAGTCTCACCTGCCTCCCCTGACCGCACGTCCCTGGTTGCTGTGAAGAAGAATAGTTTAGCAGCCCCTTTAAAAAGGAACCCGAAAGACGCTAATGAGACTGTGATCATCTGTATATATTGTATTAAAACTACAACTACAACTACCCAATGGATTACCGTTTGTATCCAGATGTATGTGCTTGTCCTGTGCCTGCCTGTCTATGTGATTTCGTCTTGGCTGAATACGCCTTTGTCTGAGGAGAGCTCCCAATCATGGCAAGTCTTTATGCTACAACTGGAACCCGCTAGGACAAAGCTTTACCTTTCGTTCAGAGGGCTGTTCACAGGGGGTTTCAGTCCACACACCGTCGTCATCTGCACCTGCTGTTCTGGCCTGTGTGACTTTATCTTTAGTGTCAAGTGTTACTGTGTAGTGCCTGGTGTTTCATTTGGTTATACTGTATGTATGTAGTATTTATGTAGTATTTATAGTAATGTTTGTGAATTTCCCCTTGGGATTAATAAAGTATCTATCTATCTATCTATCTATCTATCTATCTATCTATCTATCTATCTATCTATCTATCTATCTATCTATCTATCTATCTATCTATCTATCTATCTATCTATCTATCTATCTATCTATCTATCTATTTGTAAATAATTATCGCCATCGGGGAATTGGTGAGGACTTTTGCATATGCGTTGTTTAATAATCTTTTCTTTCCTTATTATTTGCTTAATATATACTGTATCATCTTTATTATTATATTTATTGATTCATTAATCTGCTTTATCAGTGTCTCTGTGTTTGAGTGTGTGCATGCTGGGTCAAGGTGTATTCCTGGGGTGCCCGTGATAAAATAATCAAATCACCGTCTTTGGATGGTGTGAATCTTAGCATCCTCCTGACCACTATCCACTAAGCCCAAAATCCATTTACAGAGGCTGTCACTCAGCCATAGGTCTGTGAGCTTGGTGATTACGTCTGATAGTACAACGGTGTCAGATGAGGAGCTACACTGGATTCAGAAAGTAGTCAGACCCCTTCACTTTCTGCACACATTAATAGGTAGTAGATTTAATAATAAATGAGTGCCATTTTTGCCCATCAATCTACACCCAATAATCCATAATGACAAAATGAAAAAATGTTTTCAGAAAGGTTTGCAAATGTATTAAAATCAAATAATGAAATCTCTCGCTTGTAAAAGTATTCAGACCCTTAATTCACTACTCTGTGGAAGCCACTTTGGCAGCAATTCCAGCATCAGTTCTTTTCTGGTAAGTCTCTACAAGCTTTACACACGTAGATTTGGACATTTTACCCAGTTCATCTTAGCAGACCAGCTCAAGCTCAATTACATTGATGGTGAGTTGACAGGGAGGTGGGGTCTGTAAACTGCCATCTTCACATCTCGTCACAGATGCTTTAGAAAATGGAAGTCTGGGCTTTGGCTGGGCCACTCAACGAAACTCAGAAATTTGTGCCAATGCAACAACAACAACATTTATTTATATAGCACATTTTCATACAAATAATGTAGCTCAAAGTGCCACTCCAGCGCTGTCTTGGCTGTTTGCTTCATTATTGTGCTGTCACCCCAGTCTGAGGTCACGTGGATTCTGGAGCAGGTTTTTTTCAGGACCTCACTCTATTTAGCTGCACTCATCTTTCCCTCAATTCTGACCAGTGTTTCTGTCCCTGCCACTGAGACGCACTCACATATTCTGATGCTACCACTGCCATGTTTTGCCATAGAGATAATATTAGGCAAGTGATGACCAGTGCCTGGCCTTCACCAGACCAAGTGCTTGGAGTTCTGCCCAAAGAGTTCAATTTTTGTCTCATCAAAACAGAGAAAAACAACCTCTACAATATAAAACCTAAATATTCCAAAATCTCAGAAATGCTTTGTCTGATTTGATTGAAATTTGGTGACATTATAGACACATGACAGAAATTTTTGATTTGTTGATAATAGTACTGTACCGAGTAGGTTACTCTAACACACCACTTCCTTTTTTCGGCTTGGTGCTGAGACAAAGTCAGGACAGATACAGTACCACTTTTTGGTTTACGCAAATAAAGACCACCAGCATAAGAGATAGGAGAGGCACGCGAAAAGCGGCACTGACAATAAGAGTGAAAATAGAAAAAGAAATAGCATGATATGTGGTGCGGAGAGTGAACACGAGGAAAGTTTGGCGAAACTCGAGTAAGACATGTCTAGCAAGTGTATTGTAAAGCTTGAGTCCGTGTGCCAGCTGCTGTGGCTGTGAGCGCAGGTGTTGTGATGAGGTCACCACAAAACATTTTTAAGGATGAAAGAACCACATATAGCGCTGCTGCCTCGCCTTCGCTTCCCGGGTCCTCCCTGCGTAGAGTTTGCATGTTCTCCCCGTGTCTCCTACAGTCCAAAGTCATGCAGGTTAGGTGCATTGACGATCCTAACTTGCCCCTAGTGTGTGCTTGGTGTGTGTGCCCTGCGGTGGGCTGGCGCCCTGCCCGGGGTTTGTTTCCTGCCTTGCACCCTGTGTTGGCTGGGATTGACTCTAGCTGACCCCGTGACCCTGCGTTAGGATATAGAATGTTGGATAATGACTGACTGACTGATAGAACCACATAATTAAAAATATTCAGTTCATTGCATGGGCCACGTAAATCTGCGGCCTGTAAATGTTATTGCTGTTTGTAATAAGTTCAAGTGAAACACAATTCAGTGTTAGAAGTTTGTTGTCTAGCTGTGTCTTTGGGATTATTAATACAACTAATAAAACAAATTACAAAAAAAAAATACCAGCTTAAATATACAACTGATGAAAAACACGAAAACAAATGCATCAGTGAACTACATAACAAATGAAAATCATAAACACCTTATAATAGTAATAATATACATCCCCCACTATCCTAGGTGAGCACATGGCTGGTGTAAAAACATAAAATGATGTAATTGAACAAAATGTATGTGTGTAAGTACAGAAAATAGGACAGACTGATCAAACTTGTTTGTGTTTTGCGTACGTGACAAAAAGCATATATATTTTCTGTAAGTTTTCTTTCAATGATGTGTGTGACAAGAAAATGTACCTTTAGGGTAAAGACTTTACCAATTGGAATAATACAAAATGAGTCAGGACGCTATTTTTATTGCTTACGTGGTCTATGATCAGGAGACTAGAAAAGCTATAAAAGAGCAAGGACATCTGCGCTCGAGGCAGATGAAGTGCAGTATCCTAGGACTGTATTTCTCTGTCATTTTACCCTTGCCTGGTATGTATCAATAAAAGGTTTTTACTAATTTTAATTTTCTTCTCTGTCTTCAGTCACAAAAAGTGTCCACAGTTTTTTGGCGCCCGGACGTGGGGCAGGAGACGGCCGGTCGACTCCTCCGGCGAGACCATTTCAGTGATCCGTCTTACCAGCGGACTGCCGTCAACTTGAGTACTCCGGCAGCAGAGCATGCAGCTCCGGCAAAAGTTAGGACTGTCCTGTCCTGAAAGAGTTCTTGCATGAGGAGCCCCTGGTCTCCTCTTTGCTACATCCACGGTGACTGAACGGATTTCCAGACAGAGTTTGCACACTTCCAGGCTGGGGTAAGCACCGGGGAATTTCCAAACATTTTTTTATTTTCTAAATTACGGGAGGGCGAGTTTCCTGTTGACCGTCTAGTCATATTCATATCTCAACGGGTTGCTTAAGGTGATGGAGACTTGACCCAAGCAGTTTGACGCATACGAAAGGTCTGACGAAAGGATACTGGCCTCACCCATATCCTAGACTCGGCTGGACGTATTGATGTAGTATTCTGCTGAACCGAATCGGACACGAAGTCACCTGAGCTGGAATCCGGGGATGTGAGAGGACAGGCTAACGGGACGAGTAACGGGGTGGTATATATATATATATATGGAAACATAAACAGAAAAAGAGCACAGATTGCAGGTTTGCTGTTAGGACGGAATAAATAAATCTACATACTAATAGGAATACCATGTTCTCCTGGGAACTGGGACAGGACCGATAGTTGGGTGTCTCCCCTTGGGACTAAAGAAGGGAATAGTAAGGGAATAGTGAGTGGCACACTTAATACCTCGCTAATTCATATGTACAAGGGATTAGACGAATCAGTATATAGTTGGAAAATTAAATACAGGACTCGGGAAGAGCAAGGGGACATAATGGGAACTTATAACAGTAAGCCTGTTAATCGCCGCACAGGGGGATCAAAATCATTAATGCTGGAAGAATTATTTTCGGAGGATCAACAGACGCCCCGTAAAAATGGGTCTCCTAGGAAATTTGTAGAAAAGAAGACAGGTTTAGATTTCAAGAAGGCATGTAGGAAATGGAATAGACAGAGTGGTGGGCTTTGGCCGATAGAGGGGACAGGAGATGCAAGTGAAATACAGGAAACTAGGAAGATCCTGTGTAGGAATAAGCAGGGTTGTTATAATAGTGGACCGTATTGAATGGATATGTTCGATAGATGGGAATTAGTAATAAAAGACAGAAATTTAGAAGCAGTACAGAAACAGAATGAATTGTTGCGGGCAAATGAGGGAAAGGCTAAAAAGGAGAAAGAGGAATTACTAATTACATTACAGAAAGTTCAGACAGGCACGGAACCACAGGCAGACGGGAGGAAAAGGAAGAATAATCCAAATAAAGACCCCCTTTATCCTATTATTTGTTCCTCTCCTCAGTACCAACCTCAGGCACCTCCATTATCCTCTCCTCTATCCCCCATTCCGACTGCCCCCCCTGCACTACAACTGGCAGAAGTTTCCCCCGATGATCCCCCAGGCACAGATCACTATGACACCTCTACCCATCGTGATGACCCACCCCGTACTAGACAAACCCCCGTCTCCCAACGCACTCGAAGTCAAACCTCTACTCACAAACCAGCTCCAACTTTTTTCTCTCCAACCTCTTCTGATCCTTCACCTTTACTTACTTGCCCTTTAATAGAAGTTCCCAATCCCCATTATAACCCTGCCCATCCAGCCGGACCCCAAAATCCCACAACAGTTATGATAAATCGGAACTGGGACATCCAAGAAGTAAAGGATGTCGTGAATGCACTTCCAGATCCAAAGGAAGTAGGACTAAAATTTGTTGAACAACTTGATCAGTTAGATAGCATGTATAAGCCTAATGCTGCTGAATGGACCCAGGTACTTCGTCGAAAGCTTGGGACCACATGGGCCACTGTTTGCAAGGGTGTCCGCAATGATGTTCCATGGGTATGGAACCCAGCTTTAACTCGAGGACAGGGGATTGGTGGAGAAGGCGAATTTAACCCACAATGGGAGGCGTTGAGACAAAATATTGCAGAAAAATATAAAAAAGGAAAGGACTGGTCCCTTATTTCTGCTGCAAAACAAAAGAGAGACGAGACAGTTGATGAATGAGCACATAGGATTCAAGACCTTATGGCTAATCACTCGGGCTTGGAAAATGTCGATGACCGCACCCGAGCTGCAGTTCCACCTTTTGTTTCCGGTTTGCACCTTGATATACAAAACAAGGTCCGCACTTCCTGTATTGGGTGGGAAAGTGCCACGTTTGATGAAGTCAAACGACATGCTGAACATGCCGAAAAACAAACTAAGCAGAAGGAATCGGACTCTCATGCCAAATTATTGGCAGCACAGATGAACTATTATACCAGGAATACTCCTGACCGAGGCCGAGGATATGGCCTTAGAGGAAGGGGACGAGGACGAGGAAGAGGACGAGGTGGTTTTGGAGCTCCTCCTGCTGACCACAATAAGAATCCTTTTATTCCCTCTCCCTTTAATCCCAATGTTAATTCCTACTCATGCTACGCCTGTGGTGAAACTGGACATTTTCGTCGGGAGTGCCCTCACAGACAGCAACAGCCCCCGCCTCCCCCTATTCCACCTGTTTTTTCTGACACCCCTGACCAACAATACTGGCCATAGGAAAACGCAGGGACCTCCAGCCACTCTTTTCAACTACCTTTGCTCACCCATAATTCAGAGACTGATCCTTTACTGACATTGTTCGTTGATGGCACTGAGACTATTTTCTTAATCGACACTGGTCCCACTCGATCTACCCTCTCGCTGGCAAAGGTCCCTGCCTCGAACGAGACTGTTACTGTGCTTACTGCTTCTGGACAACCTCACCTTCTCCAAGTATCAAAACCTCTTCAAGTCCAGTCACGTCCTGGCGGACATACCTTACTGCATCGTTTTCTTTTAAATCAGCTCTGTCCAGTTAAGTTGTTGTGTCAAATTGCCCCTTACCCCAAACCCTCCTTTGCAGCTTGGACTTTAAATATTTCCCCAGACACCATTCTCCTCGAAGCCCTACACTCTTTTTCCCCCTGTCTCTTTCCCAATTTACAGGCCCCTGATATTTTACACTGTACTGCCCAATACTTCCCTATAGAAGTAGACACCCCCTGGCTAGAATCTTTCCTTACTTCTGGTACTCGCCCCGAAACCCTTCACATCTCCTGTGTTTTTATTTCATCCACAAAGGCAGCTGCTTCTGTTCATCTTACATGCTCACAACATATATTTTATCTTGGCGGCTCAGTGCCTCATATTTCCTTAGCTAAATCACGCACTGTTAAATGGGGGGAAATAGGACCATGGGTAGAACAATGCCTAAAAAGAACAGACTGGTTACAAGTTACTCCAGGTATTTTTGATACTCCTGACCGTTTAATAACTAAAGTGGTGCTTCAAACTGATTTTTTAGTACATCGCGCTTTGTGCCGTCCTTCCTCTTTTGCTTGTTCATTGCAAACCACTTTCCCTTCTTGGCTCTCTATGCTCCCTGATTCACTATGGTCCCAGGGAAAGAATGATTATGGAAGGATAGCCCATTGTGAGCCTCTGGTGATCCACCCAAAATCCTCCTTCCGCCCGCACCGTGCCCAATATCCTCTGTCTCCCGAAGCAGAGGCTGGCATCTCCGCCGTACATTCCGATCTCGTCAAACGCGGTGCCATTATTCCAATTGAATACTCTCCAGTCAATTCCCCCATTCTACCTGTAAAAAAGGCTGACGATTCATGGCGTTTCGTACAAAACTTGCGACAAGTAAATTCTGCCATCTTCCCTAGGGCCCCTATCGTCCCTAATCCTTCCACTATCCTCTCTACTATCCCTCCTTCCGCTCGGTACTTCTCCGTTATTGACCTAGCTAATGCTTTCTTTTCTATCCCTGTACACCCTGATTCTCAATTTTGGTTTGCTTTTACTTTCCAAAACCGCCGTTGGACATGGACCGTCATGCCTCAGGGATACACTGAAGCCCCTTGTGTATATGGACAAGCTCTTGCCCAAAATTTTGAAGGCTTTTGGCCGGACAGAGGTAGTACATTGATACAGTATGTAGATGACATAATGCTATGTAGCGCTACAGAAGAAGATTGTGCAAAAGATACCCAGAAATTGTTGCTGTTTTTGGGGGACAATGGCCATAAAGTTTCTAAAGTTAAGCTGCAGCTAATCAAAACAACTGTAAAATATCTAGGTCATGACATTACGTATGGAACAAGAGCTCTCTCTAGCGATCGCATTACAGCCATCCAAAATCTTCCTAGACCGGTCACAAAACAACAGGTTATGTCTGTTTTAGGTATTCTGGGCTACTGCAGACAGTGGGTTCTAAATTTTACTGAAAGAGCACAGTCGTTGCAACAATTGGCTAATACTCCTGGCACCCCCCTTTCTGGCCAGGTCCAATGGAATGAACAGGCTGAGAAGGCTCTCTGTGACTTAAAAACTGCTCTTCTATCTGCGCCCGCGCTTGGTTTGCCTGATCATTCTCGTCCATTCACTTTGTTCGTGGACGAAAAGCAGGGATTTATGAATGCAGTACTGACGCAACAACACGGAGATAAACAGAGACCGGTGGCTTATTTTTCTAAAAAACTGGATCCAGTGGCCGCAGCACTTCCTCCGTGTCTTCGTGCTGTGGCTGCAACAACAGAAGCTGTATTAGCAAGCACGGATGTAGTTCTCATGAGCCCCCTAACAGTTAAAGTGCCTCACGCTGTACATTCTATCCTAGTACAAGCCAAAACTTCACATCTCACTACTGCTAGGGCAATACACTATCAGAATGTACTCTGTACTTTGTCAAATGTTACAATTGAAAGATGCTCCACTTTAAATCCAGCCACTCTTCTCCCAATTAACAACGAAGGAGAATCACATAATTGCCACGATGAAATAGCAAAGGTTGTAAAACCTAGAGTAGATCTACAGGAAACACCTTTAGAAACTGGAGAAATGATTTTTGTGGATGGATGTTCCTTGCGATTGAAAAATGGAGCACCCTCAACCAGTTACGCAGTGGTCCAAGGGGACCGCCTGCTGGAAGCAAATCGAATTTCATCAAGCTTGAGTGCACAAGCAGCTGAACTCGTAGCACTCACTTGAGAGTGTCAGCTGTCCGAAGGGAAGATCGTAACAATTTATACGGATTCCAGGTATGCTTTTGGAGTCTGCCATGATCATGGAGCACTATGGAAACTAAGGGGATTTAAGACCAGTACTGGCAAACCCATCCAACATCAGAAATTGATCGAATCCCTTTTAGAAGCTATAACCAAACCATCGAAGCTAGCGATTGTTAAATGTCAAGCTCACACAGGAAAACAGGATCCTGTTAGCAAAGGAAATGAATTAGCTGACCACTTTGCTAAAGAGGCTGCATATAATAACACACCAATTTCTTTATTCCAACAGAGAAATGACCAGGACCCTGATAATCAAATTATTTCTTTACAGAGTGCAGCCACGGATATCGAAAGGAGAAAATGGTCCAAAGAAGGGTCCCTCTCTGATGGAGTCTGGACTCATAAACACACTAACAAACCTTTTCTCCCAAAAGCCTCTTTCCCAGGAATGGCAAAAATCGCCCATGGCCTCGATCACGCAGGTAGAGATGCCATGGTTCGAGATGTTGAAAAACATTGGGAAGCTGTAGGTTTCTCTACATATGCAGAGCAATTTTGCAGACGCTGTGCAATATGTCAAAAGTTTAATGTGGGAAAAGGTACCCAGGTAAGTCCCCGCCGTTACCCCTAATCCAATGGGTCCGTTTGAACACCTCCAAATGGATTTCATTGAACTAACCCCGTCTAAAGGGTACCGATATTGCCTTGTGATTGTTGATGTGTTCTCCCGATGGGTAGAGGCTTTCCCTTCAAAACACAACGATGTCAAAACAGTAGCTAAAGCACTAATTAAAGAGATTATTCCAAGATGGGGTATCCCTCAAAAGTTACAAACAGATAATGGCACTCATTTTGTGAACTCCGTTATAAATGAATTAACCACCTGGCTCCAAATTAATGTGCACCATTATTGTAAATACCATCCCCAAAGCGGAGGCATCGTAGAACGATGCAATGGCACTTTAAAAGCTAAACTCGCAAAAATTTGTGAACAAACTAATTTATCATGGCCGGATGCACTACCCTTAGCTTTAATGGGACTAAGGGTACGGACACACCGACAACTGGGACTATCGCCGTTTGAGATTCTGACCGGACGTCCCATGCCCATTGGCATGATTGTAGGAAATGTGAATTTGCATACTGTGGACAATGATCTTCTCTCTAGTCTTGCAGGTCTCCGAACCTCGTTGAAGGAAGTCCACCAGCAGGTTAATCAAGCCTGGAGGACTAGCCCACCTTCTAAGGATTTACCAATTCCCTTGGGCACCTGGATCCTGGTTCGAGATACTCGGAGGAAACACTGGCATCAGCCTAGGTGGAGAGGACCATTCCAAATTCTTCTATCCACACCACATGCCGTGAAAGTTGAAGGACTGCCTGCCTGGATCCATGCATCGCATTGCAAGAAATGGCTATCTTAAAAATACTTTTTCTGTTGACTGGATTAATTACCTTTATTATAACCAACAACGTTTCCTTAACTTCACCAAAGACGCTATTGAAGGCATACATGAACAGCTTGACCGTACTTCTCTGATGACTTGGCAAAATCGTCTAGCCTTGGACATGTTACTTGCGGAAAAGGGAGGCGTCTGTGCTATGTTTGGCGATGCTTGTTGTACATATATTCCTAATAATACCGCGCCAGATGGATCAATAACTTGTGCATTGGCAGGTCTTACTGCTCTCTCTAATGAACTTGCCACTAATTCTGGCATTACAAATCCCTGGGATCAGTGGTTTGCATCCTCCTTCGGATCCTGGGGACAATGGATAAGATCTGTTTTTATTTCTTTGGTTGTGGCATTTTGCCTCCTCCTCCTGGTTGGTTGTTGTATTATCCCTTTGTTTCACTACATAATATCTAAGTACTTTACCGCCTCTATGGAAAGGGCATATATGCTACATGAGGAGCACATGTCTCGTATAGCTTCTTCCATTTTCTCCTCCACATCCCCTTCCCCTTCATCAACCATTTCAATTTAATTCTACTGCCCACATCATTTTGTTCAAAAAGGGAGGAGTGTAAAAACATAAAATGATGTAATTGAACAAAATATATGTGTGTAAGTACAGAAAATAGGACAGAATGATCAAACTTGTTTGTGTTTTGCGTACGTGACAAAAAGCATATATACTTTCTGGAAGTTTTCTTTCAATGATGTGTGTGACAAGAAAATGTACCTTTAGGGTAAAGACTTTACCAATTGGAATAATACAAAATGAGTCAGGACGCTATTTTTATTGCTTACGTGGTCTATGATCAGGAGACTAGAAAAGCTATAAAAGAGCAAGGACATCTGCGCTCGAGGCAGATGAAGTGCAGTGTCCTAGGACTGTATTTCTCTGCCATTTTACCCTTGCCTGGTATGTATCAATAAAAGGTTTTTACTAATTTTAATTTTCTTCTCTGTCTTCAGTCACAAAAAGTGTCCACACTGGCAACAAACTTTAAAATGAATTCTTGAGTGGAAGAATTAAAGTCCACATTTGAAGCCAAGTTTAGGTCATTTGTCCAATTGGTAAGTAGTGCACATTACAAGGTCAAGTTTGCAGTCTGCTGTACTTTTAATGTGACTTTGATTCTTTTCCATTTTCTAAGTTTATGTAGGGTTTATTTCAGTTCCTCTTGGTTGTAATTTTTTCAGAAGTAAGCTGCTATATCTAAAAACTAGGCCTGTTTCAATTTGTGTAATGCTTTTGATCCAAACCTTCCAAAACTTTCTGACGGTACACGATTACAAATCAAAGTGTTACATCTGAGGTGTCCTTGCCTGGTTTACTTCTTTTTTATCAAATCATTACCAGGATACACAGAACTGTGCTGACAGTACTCCATCATTAATTACACTCAGAAGTTAAACATGGTGTCCTGCAGTGTTCAGTACCGGGACCTTTATTTTATTCTCTTTACACAATTCCATTGAGACCTAATATTAGGAAACATAATGTTAATTTTCACTTGTATTCAGATGAGACTTATCTTGTGAACCAAATGACATTTCTCCAATGGTGTCCTTAATTAATTGTGTCAATTAGTTAAGGAAGGAGATAGATGAGAGCTGCTTGTCTCTGAATACAAAAAAAACCCAGAAATTTTATGTATTGAGGAAATGATGTCGACTGGAACAATATTCTGTCACTCTTTAACTCAGTTGGAATATCCATTAGTTTTATTGAATCAACACACTATTTAGTTATTATCTTGATATGTTAATACATATCTTGATATGTTATTTAGAACACACATTATAAAACTATCCTAAACACGTTTTTTCCATTTTAAAAATGTTGAAAGATCAAGACTAAATGTGCAAGATGCTGAGAATTTAATTAATCCTTTTATTCCTAGTAGGATTGACTACTGCAATGTGTTATTTATAGGCTGTTCAAATTCTTCTGCGGTGGGTTGGCACCCTGCCCGGGATTGGTTCCTGCCTTGTGCCCTGTGTTGGCTGGGATTGGATCCAGCAGACCCCCGTGACCCTGTGTTTGGATTCAGCGGGTTGGAAAATGGATGGATGGAAATTGTTCTGTATGTAGCTTTCAATTAATTCAAATTGTTGCTGCAAGAATCATTACAAAAACTAAAAAGTACAACAACATAACTCCAGTTCTCAAGTCCTTGCATTTGCTCCCTGTTAAGTTTTTAACAAGATTTTAAAATCCTCCTTTTAACATGTAAAGCCTTAAATGGTAAGACCCTACTTACTTATCAGAACTTATTTCCTACAAACCAGTGCATACATTAAGAACTGAAGCTGATGACTTACTTATAATTCCAAGATTTAACAAAATAACAGTAAGTGGTTGAGCCCCGAAGGTGTGGAATGATCTGCCTGCTAATATAAGAGATGCCTATTTAGTCTAAGCTTTAAATCCCTGCTAAAGACTCACTACTTTAGTCTGGCATACCCCGACTAGAGCTGCCGATGAGCTACGAATCTTTGTGTGTTAGTCATTTCTACAAAATATAAAAAATGCAATATTTATAAATTGTTAATAACCCTCCTCTTTTCTGTTTCTCTTCTTGGTACCTGAATGTGGCACTCGGTGCCTTCGCTCTACTGCCAGGATGCTCACCTACATGGGGAAAAGTCATCTCAGATAATGAGGCATTGGAATCATCAGATCAGAAATCATATTTATACCCCAATTTTCCATTATTTAATTAATTACCAGTTATAATTGGAAATAATTCAGTTTCCATCAACTAAACCAAAGAATTGTCAGTAGGAAAAGCAAGAATTGATCTACGGCAGGATGGTTTTAACTTTGGACAATTGTGTATAGCATATTCAAGAATAAGGAACTCCAGTGAACTAATAATATTAGCCCCTGATAAAAAGTACAAATAATGTATAACAAAAAAATTGATTCAGTTAGTTACATAGTACTTCTAATACATCTGATTTACTGATGGCACTATAACCAAGGTCCATTGTCTTAGAAAAGTTCCTGGGAAACTCTGTATAACACACCAACATTATTAATAAATACAACATATGTAACATTGCAATCATTTTCATAGATCCTACAGTGAAGTTAATATAGATGGAGATGAAGGAGTGATCAGGTAGTGCAAGTAAAGGAGATGATCTACTAGATGGAAACAATGCCGTTTAGGTGTAAGACAGAGGTAGACAGAAGAGTCAACATCAACAGTTATCTAAAGTGCAGTGTGAGAGGCGCACTGTGCCTCAGGGGTCAGTGTTGTTGGATTCATGCCTGGTTATTGTCTCTGTACTATGCACTTTCTACCTTTGTCTGAGCATTTTTTTTCTTTTTCCTGCCTTGCTTTCAGTGCTATCATGGTAGGATTGGACACCCCATGACCATGAACTTCATTAAGCAAGTTATGTTAGCAGTTTGAATGAGGAATTCATGGTGACGTGTGCCAGAGAGGTGCTGTAATTCAGAGAGACTATTGTTACAAAGATCTCTCAGGCTGTGAGAACCTGAAGGAAGTGGAATGCAGCAGAAGCATTGGAGCAGGCGACAGCACAGATACATCATAGAGCACTGGTAGGACGTGTGTCATCAAGAAGAGCAGGGCTGGGCAGTGTTAAGACTCCACTCTTTAACTAGGCCCAAAGCAGAGAATGATGCCAACTAGTCCAGCAGGAAGTGAGAACTAAGGTGGAGGAGATGCACTCAAATTGGGTAATAGTGAGTCAGCAAGGAACATGAACTAGATGGAAACTGACTGTAAGATCTCCTAGTCTGAGCTATGGAAATCTGCACCTATTCACATCAAGTTCCCAGTAGGATCTGTCTATGATGCCTTCTCCAGTCCATCTAACCTCTTCCATTGTGGAAAGGCACAGACTGTAGTGTGGGCCCTGTCTGGTAAGAAAAGGATCCTGGAGCATATTCTTGGTTGCTGTAAAGGAGCTGAGGAGTACCAAATAATAGTTGGGGCACTAATTGGGACACCCCGTGCTATGGACCAAAAATACTGACCAAAAATAAGTGCTTGGTTTAAAAAACTGATTTCTTAGCCTGTTCAGTTTCATCATATTACTGGCTCTCACTAGCGGGTCTGAGTAAGGAAGTTCCTGCATAGAGTGGGTCAAAGTCCAATTGAGATACCCTCTGCCAGAAGACTTCTAGTCTTAAAGGGTCTTCTCAGGACAAGGTGGTCATGATTCAGTTGCCCTGATTGGGTATCTTCTTAGCACTGCAGAGGGAAAAAGAGACAATACTGCTAGCAAAAGTGCATCTTCTCATTCCAGAGTGGTACTGCGTACCTAAGCAGGGTCTGAAAGGTGATCCTCGGTCATCCATGTGGGACACTGCTCTGCTAGGGCAGAAGGTCACTATCGGTGGTGCCATGTCTATGTGCTGAAGGAGATCATCAGTAAAATCTCCCAGCACAGGTACCACCATCCACTGTTGGCATTCCTTTATCTTCAGGAGGGGATCTTCTGGAAGTGGTTTATTTAGCAATATTTTCATAAAAACATATGTGTTTGGGATGTTATGAGCATACAACTGGAAGGCAACATAAGTATGGTGAGATTATTTTGTTTTTATTTTGTTTCCTGTTGTCCAGCATTGGTCACCATATATTCCTATTCTATCAGAAACTTTGTTATCTCAATTCATCATGAAAACATGAGGTTACATTTTTGTCATCAGCCATCACTACACACCACTTAGAGTAATGTGAGTTTGTATTCAAAAATATAATTTTGGAGTGGAGCAGTTCTATCAAATTTATTATATACGATGTATTAAACGGTGTTATCATTTCCCGGAAATAATATTATATATTTAACAGGAGAGTAAAGTAAGTTTATATATTAGTTGGTTAAATGCACGTGCAGTGTAACTAGTTCATAGGAGATTTCTGCTACAGTAACAAATACACAAATAGTAAACTCTTTTTTATTGTTCATTTATGAATTTAAGATATTACACTTTTTTAGCAAGATGCAGCTATATTTATTCATTTACTTATTTATATTCAGCATCCATATCTGCCCAAGTCTCTTTCTCCACTTCTCACCTCCAGCCACAGACCCCTATATGGCATTATGGGGACCTGTGACTGAAGCAGTCACACAGAGGTCTGCTACTGGAGGTCTGCCACCAGACTATTGGACTGAGGTTGTTTGATCATTTGGGCTGAAAGACAGAGGATGATTGGGTGAAGAAGCACACCAGGATGAAGGTGGAGGTAGGGGGTGGTGAGAACTAGAGGGACACCAAACATGACGTAGTTGGAGATGGTGTAGCCTGATTTGGAAAGTATAAATCTCACCTCAAAGAATGCTGGGACAAAAATTGGGGGTAACTGTTGGTAAACCCAAAAATGGCTGTTAGACCAGGGAGGTTGATGATGATGTTTTTTGTATCATATATGAACTATCTTGAAACATATTCATTAATCACTGCCTGACAACTGCAACTTGTGACCACTGTTTCGCCTTGCTAATACATGTCCATGTTTGGCATATGCCACCATAATTTTTGAGATTGTTTCCCTTGATCCACAAAATCTTTTTGCAGTGTCTATGGTTGTCGTGCATGCAATTCAGGCTCTGACTACTTCGATTTCATTAGAACTTTGCTTAGATACCCCAGGTTGCTTTTCTAAAGTCACAGTGCTAATTATTAGGCCTCGTTTGTAGTTCACTCATGCTGCTAATTGGCCATCATTCTAACAGGACTCACCTTTACAGCTGCATGTGTAATTGTGATTTACTTACTTTAAAGTCAAATTCTATGGACAATTATTTGTACCAAAATAAAATGCAATCCAACATGTTAAATACATTGACATGTCATGCATATGCACGTGGCGCATATCAAGTCATACTGAAAAACATATCAACCAAATTTTTGATTGCTTTTCACCATATAGGTTTAAATGCAAAACAAAAGCGTATTGCATTTTAATTCATGTCCATAGGTTGTGTGTCTTAATTAAAGTAAAGCAGACATACTGCATGTTGTTTAGCGGCTGCTCCGGGTGCATTGCATTTTGATTCAAGACAACTCACTAATTGTGCCAAAACTGAACGCAATCAAATGACCAATCAGAACGGTGCAAGGCGTGTCAACAGCCCAGTCTTCTGCATCTAAACATTTCTGTGTTCTCGTGGAGAGCATAAGCTTTGTCAAACTGGACCATGGAGTGGTTAACCCAAATGGTGAAAAGGATGCTTTAGGTCTCGCTGAAAAGGTTTACTCTTATGTTAAGTTGACTAAACTTTTCTTTTTATGCATGTTAAACTAAGCAGTATGGTTAAATATTAGAGGTATGGGTTGTTAGCAGTTTTACCTAAATACTGAATATAGTGAAACATTTGTTAGCGTCACCAAGCTTGGTTTCTTCGTAGCTTTTATTTCATGCCCTCTATGATAAATCAGATGTTTTTTTCCTTCTTTCCTTCATTCACATCACCAGTTTCCATCCATTCAAAGAAGATCCCCTGCCTTATCACCTTCTTGTCACTCCAACTGTTCACGCTCCTTGCCCCACCTTCTGTTGCTGATTGGTTATTTCATTACATTTATATGGCATGATTGATGTGTGGTCTAAAACCAAAATGCAGTACACTTGGAGCAGCCGCTAAGCGACATGCAATACATTTGCTTTGTGTTTAGTTAAGACATGTGATCTATGGACTTGAGTTAAAATGTATTTTATACTGGCATGGGTAGTGAAAAGCAAGCGATCTTGTGGTTGTTATGTTTTAATGATAACAAGTGTTATGTGTTTGCACATAGGGGCACAGCTTTTAAGGCTCTGGTGATGGTAGTTGTCAGCTGCTCCAGTGTGATAACTTTTCCTATGCAGACCGGCAGATTGATGGCTTTTCCACCACTGTTGTCACGCCTGGTGTCTGATCACCGGGACCCGCCTCTTCCTACCGGAAGTCCACATAACCAGAAGGTCCGCCATCTTCTGATGTTGTGGTGTGAGATTTTATTTATAAGTTGATAAATATTTTGTTTGTCTTTATTTGTAACTTAGACAAAGCAAATGTAATATTAGTGTTACATTATTGATAAGAATGGCAGTGGTTTGATGGTTAAGTACCCCCATGCCCTTTTAGGACAGAGTCTTTGTAATTTTACGACAGGGTTGGGGGAAGTGCCTAAAAACAAATTTGGCAAGTGATTCTCTGCAAGACCCTCTCAATCAACCCCCACAGGAAAGCCAAACTACCGAGCTGGCAAGCATCAGCTGAGCAAATGGCTTTGGGGGCAGGTGTGAAAGGTATTGTGTGCCCCCATTGGTCTGAAGTATGGTTCTCAGAGGCCATTCTGTAGCACGACACCCTATTGGTGTAAGGGTTTGGACAAAGAATGCATAAATTTGGTTGCTTTACCTCTCCCTATCTCTCTCTCCTACAAACATCACCATGAAGAAGCATCTCTCTGTCACACCATTGCCACGAGGAGCAGAGCTCGGCAGACATATTGAGACAGGCAGATGGGGCCTGTTCTGAAGAAAGCTGACGACAAATGAACTAGAGACATTTAAAGTAACTACTAGTCTGTGTGCCGCCAGAAACTACACATCAGCATTTATCAGGTTGTATGGTTGCCAGTATTCACTTGTACTTTGCTTATTGTTATTATTCATGAATATTATCAATAATACATTATTTAAAGTGTAACTTAACTCCTGCTTGTCTTTTACTACACCTAATTGCCTGAGGTTATAGATTTAGAAGGGAAGGTGGGGAGAAGTGATATGGGGCAATACCTTATAAACAGTGGTAAGTCTGTGAGACTTGAAGCATTCTGACAAAGGCTACACATTAATAATACAAAAGGGGAAAGTAGAGTAAGACAAAGCACAGGCTCGCGTCTGAAGAGACGTCCTCATTTAACACTGTTAATTGAGTTTTTGTTTTCTCCTTTTTTTGAAAATCAGTCATACAGCGTTTGCCTACAAGTGCCTCAGCACTTGTAGCGGTAAGGGGCCGCTAAGATTCACACCGTCAAAGGTGACGGTGATTTATTTATTTTAATAGAAGAGATCCCAGGAACGTCCACAGCCTTGGATCGACCCACACACACTCACAACAGAGACCAATAAAGTACACTGGGAAAGGCAAACAATTAACAAAATAATGAATCAAAATTAACTGAATGAAAAACAATAAAACCACCTCTGACCCTTTCGGCGATATTACATTTAACATATATACACAAACACCACACCGCAAAGTCCATGAAAACCAAACCAGATGCAAATGAGAGGTGAAGAAATTAAGTCCAGCGATTTGTATGTTGAAAGGGTGAAAGAAAACACAGTCCTACCGGTAGTTACTGAAAGGATGAAATCGAATGGATGGTTCAGGAGCGCTCCACTCTTCCGGAAAACCAATGAATCCAACACAGTCCTCAGTGCACAGGTAGACAGACGATCCAGACCCCAACAAACGAATACAGTCCAGGACACAATGATTAATTAGAGTTCCAATAACAGCAGGCAGCACAACAGATAAACGCAACACACAACGCACCAAACAAAACAAACTTTTTTTTTCCTTTTGCCCTCTGCCCTCTTTTAAACCTCTTTTGACCACCTTTGACCACAGCAGCCCCTCACAGGACTGCTGGGAGTTGCAGTTCTTATTTAGTAGCACTGCTACAAATCCTTACTGTATCGTCTTGTTCTTACACATGCAATATAATGTCACATACGTGCGCATGGGAGGCAGCTAAAGGGCTCAAATGAGGGTAATTCCACACCAGACCAGGGGGTGATGAGGTTCACTAATCCTTGTTCTCTTTCCATTGCAGACCACTTACAGGAAATTCCGCCTGGCCTTGATGACATCACTTCCAGTAACAACCCAGAGGACACCACTTCCGGTTCCGAGGACACCACTTCTGGTCCTGAAAACACCACTTCCGGCTATGGGCCTGATGATGTCAGGTCCGGTCCCGATGACGTCACTTCCGCCACCACCCCTTAAAGCCACCATCTTTGCCACATACAGGCAGTTCTGTACATTGAACTCAACTATTTTGCAGCCAGGAACAATTATACAGGTGGATGCCCCAAACCTTTTTGTGGCTCTTTGTCTCATCTTTGACAACAGTTAATGCATTTTGGCACAAATAATAGTCCAAAAAGTTTGTTCCTCATGCAGCATTTCTGCTATTTTTGTCCACCCCCAGGATTTTCATTCATTTGTAACTTGTATTACAAGCAACTAAATAAGCAAATACAAATAGCATAGTTAAACATCACAAGGTGGGGCTAGGAATTAGACTCTGGGTACTGAGCTGGTCTGAGGTATTCAAAAACAAACTACAGTAGTGACCACCATACCGTGCTATGCTGGGTATCAAACCATTACTGGTACATCAATATCAATTGATCAAATTTTACTAAAGATTTGACAATTACAGGAGGCGGCTCTCAGGCAGACATTCCTCCGTTCATTTTGTAAAGTATGCTGGTTTGTTGCAAGGTGCCAGGGTTGTAGGCAGATAGCACCCTAACCAGTAAGCGGCTCTGGTCAGCACACAAGTTCATAATGAAATTATAAATCACCAATGAACCTAAACCACACATATTGGCACCTGCTGAAAGTGAATGCACACACATCCACATCCACATCCAAAACTCTGTTTCAACAATAAGCGGGTCAAGGCTGTTAACACAGACATAATGTCAGATGAGAGCTCGTGTCAGTCCTAAGCCAAGTGACAGATGTGCAGCTGACTCTCTGTGCACGGGGGGATCACCAGATGAATTGTTATTGTAGAAACCTGCAAACGCACAAAGGTCTGAATAAGCCTGAGCCAGAGGGGGGCTTAGAGAGGTGCTTGTGTGGCAGGATAGAAGGCTTTTATTAGTCAGCATTTTTCCATGCCAAGACAGTCATGATTAAAATGCGGACAACATAGGAAAAATGATTTGATAAAAAAAAAACTGGCACCATTGATCTAGTGAAAACAAGAAAGAAAATACAAATGATCAGATTGCATGGACCCCTCAATTTGCATTGTCAACATAGCAAAAATATTAAAAGTGCTTGGTCACCAATGGAGAAAAAAGAGGGCTCATTTTCTTGTTTGCCACATGCATTTCTGTGCTCTGAGAGATGGAAGTTCTTCTTTCTCGTGATGTTCAGTCATGACGGAACTCATTTATGATCCATACATCCGTCCATTTTCCAACCTGCTGAATCCGAACACAGGGTCACGGGGGTCTGCTGGAGCCAATCCCATCCAACACTGGGCACAAGGCAGGGAACCAATCCCGGGCAGGGCGCCAACCCACCACAGTCATTTATGATACTTGTCTCAAAAATAAAGTATTCAGACCCCTTCCCTCTCTGAATATTTCATTGTGCTGTCCAGGGTTTTTTCCCGGCTTGAGCCCTATGCTAGCTGAGATAGGCTCCAGCAGACCACCGCAACCCTGTTTAGGACTAAGCGGGTTAGAAAATGACTGACTGACTGTAGATTTAATTTTAAATGGATAAATGTACCACTTTTGTCCACATTCAATAACCCATAATGACACAGTGAAAACATGCCTTTATTACAAATCAAAACTGAAATCCTTCCTTCATATAAGTATTCAGACCCCTAATGTAGTACTTTCTAGAGGCTCCTTCGGCAGCGATAACAGCTTTGAGTCTTCATGGGTATGTCTATAAAAGCTTTGGAAACATGGATTTGGACAGTGTATCCCATTCTTTCTGGCAGATCCTCTCAGGTTTTGTTAGATTGGATTTTGAAGCCTCTGTAATGTAGTAGTAGTAGTAGTAGTAGAGCTTTATTGTCATCCTAACAATATACTTACAGTACACAAATATCGTCCTCCAGAGTCAAAAGGTGCAGTACACAAGATATATATATATATATATATATATATATATATATATATATATAAAACTAAAAAACATATACAGTATTAAGTAGTATTTTGTAATCCAGAGAGTGTGTGGAGTAAAGAGTCCAGTGTGGAGGAGGGCAGCATGGTGCTTGGGGAAAGAAACTATTGCACAATCTCGCAGACCTGCTCCAGATGCTGCAGAGTCGTCTTCCAGATGGAAGAGAAGTAAACAGTTGGTGGGAGGGGTGTGGGGGGGTCAGCCATGATGCTAGTGGCTTTATGAAGGCAGCGTGAGGTGTAGATCTCCTGCAGACTGGGTAGAGAGCTGCCAATGATGCACTCAGCAGTCCGCACAATCCTCTGAAGGGCTTTGCGGTCGGAGGCATGGCAGTTTCCATACCAGACTGTAATACAGCTGGTCAGGACGCTCTCTATGGTGCCTCTGTAGAAGGTGGTAAGTATGGGTTTAGGGAGGTGCACCTTCTTCAGTCGTCGCAGGAAGTAAAGACGCTGCTGGGCTCTTTTTGTAAGATAGTTGGTGTTTTTGGTCCAGGACAGGTCCTCTGTGATATGAACACCTAGGAACTTGGTGCTCTTCACTCTCTCTACTGTGACGCCATCAATGTTGAGTGGGAGATGGACAGCCTTTGTCTTCCTGAAGTCAACAATCAACTCTTTTGTCTTTTCAACATTAAGAGACAGATTATTGTCTTTACACCAAAGTGCCAACCGTTCCACCTCTTCTCTGTACGCCGCATCATCGTCGTTCTCAATGAGTCCCACTACTGTAGTGTCATCGGCGAACTTGATAATGTGGTTTGTGTCAGAGTTGGAGGTGCAATCATGGGTCAACAGCGTGAAGAGTAGCGGGCTCAACACACAACCCTGGGGGCACCTGTGCTCAGTGTGATGGTGTTAGATCTTTTATTCCCAATCTGTACTGTTTGAGGTCTTTCAGTGAGAAAGTCCAGAATCCAGTTGCAGGTGGAGGTGTTGAGTCCGAGCAGATCCAGCTTACTGATCAGCTGCCTGGGAATGATAGTATTGAATGCTGAGCTGAAATCAATGAATAGCATTCTTACATGTGCATTGCGGTGATCCAGATGTGACAGGATCAGGTGGAATACCATTGAAATTGCATCGTCAGTTGATCGATTTGATTGATATGCAAACTGTAGAGGGTCCAGTTTGGGGGGCAGCTGATTCTTTATGTGACTCAAAACTAACCGCTCAAAGCACTTCATAATAAACTGCCATCCTCAAGTTACTCCACAGATGCTTTATGGGGATTAAGTCTTGGCCACTCAAGCACAGTCACAGACTTGTCCTGAAGTCACTTCAGTGTTGTCTTGGCTGTACACCTCAGGTCATCGTCATGCTGAAAGATGAACTGTCACCCCAGTCGGAGGTCTATAACATTTGGCAGTACTTTTTCTTCAAGGACCTCCCTGTATTTGGGTGTATTCGTCCTTACCTTAATTCTGACCAGTCTCCCTATCTCGGCCACTGAGAAGTACCCCCATAAACACGATGCTGCCATTGTCCAGGTGAAGCAGATGATGAGCAGTGCCTGGTCTACCAAAGGGTTCAATTTTTGACTCATCAGACCAGAGAATCTTCCTCGTCATGATGTGAGATCGAGAGGGCTGTCATATGCCTTTTCCTGAAGAGTGGCTTCTGTGTAGTTACTCTACCATAAATGCCTGATTGATGGAGTGCTGCTGAGATTGTTGAAGGTTGTCCTTTCAACATGTTCTCCCATCTCAACAAAGTATTTTTGACCATTCTTCCATACAAAATCTCTCCAGTTCAGTTAAATTTGATGGCTGCCGAGCATGGACAGCCTGCTTCAAATCATCCCATAGATTTTCGATGATATTCAAGTCTGGGGACTGTGATGGCCATTCTAGAACATTGTACTTCTCCCTCTGCATGAATGCCTTTGTAGATTTAGAACTGTGTTTTGGGTCATTGTCTTGATGGAATATCCAACTCCTGCGTAACTTCAACTTTGTGACTGATGCTTGAACATTATGCTGAAGAATTTGTTGATATTGGGTTGAATTCATCCGACCCTCAACTTTAACAAGAGTCCCAGTCCCTGAATTATCCACACAGATCCACAGCATGATGGAACCTCCACCAAATTTGACAGTAGGTAGCAGGTGTTCTTCTTGGAATGTGCTGTTCTTCTTCCGCCATGCAAAGTGCTTTTTGTTATGACCAAGTAACTCAATTTTTGTCTCATCAGTCCAAAGCACTTTGTTCCAAAATGAATCTGGTTTGTCTAAATGAGCATTTGCATACAACAAGTGACTCTGTTTGTGGCGTGAGTGCAGAAAGGGCTTCTTTCTCATCACCCTGCCATACAGATGCTCTTTGTGCAAATTGTGCTGAATTGTAGAACGATGTACAGATACACCATCTGCAGCAAGATGTTCTTGCAGGTCTTTGGAGGTAATCTATGGGTTGTCTGTAACCATTCTCACAATCCTGCACATCTGCCGCTCCTGTATTTTTCTTGGCCTGCTGGGTTTAACAGCAACTGTGCCTGTGGCCTTCCATTTCCTGATTGCATTCCTTACTGTTGAAACTGACAGTTTAAACCTCTGAGATAGCTTTTTGTAGCCTTCCCCTAAACCATGAGACTGAACAATCTTTGTTTTCAGATCTTTCGAGAGTTGCTTTGAGGATCCCATGCTGTCACTCTTCAGAGGAGAGTCAAAGGGAAGCACAACTTGCAATTGACCACCTTAAATACCTTTATATCTCATGCTTGGACACACCTGTCTATGAAGTTCAGGGCTTAACGAGCTAATCCAACCAATTTGGTGTTGCACGTAATCAGTACTGAGCAGTGACATGCATTCAAATCAGCAAAATTACAAGGGGACCCAAATTTTTGCACATCCAGTTTTTCACATTTGATTTAATTTCATACAACTAAATACTGCTTCACTGAAAATCTTTGTTTGGAAAACACCTCAGTACTCAGATGTTCCTAGGAAAGACATACCACTGTTATCTTTTTTGTTGAAAGTAGAGTCAATTATTATGCAGGCTGAGAAGGGTTCACAAACTTTTTCATAAGACTGTATATATGTGTGTATATATATATATATATATATACAGTATACATATATATATAAATGTGTGTGTGTGTGTTTATATATATTGTGGTAAAAAGGCTCTATAGCGACACTTGAACCCACCAGACAGACGTCCCAGACACACTCGTAAAAGCACAAGAAGCTATTTTAATAATAATTCTTCAATAACGTGCACAAAGCACAGCACACTCCACAATTCTCCAGTAAATAATCAATGACAATAACAACAACAATCCTCCACCTCCCAGCAGCTCCGTCACACTCCCACTCAACTCCGGCTCGGCCTGCTGGGGTTTCCCACAGTCCTTTTAAAGTCTATGACCCGGAAGTATTTCTTCTCCGGGTCAACACCACAACTTCCTTTATCAATTGTCCCGGAAGCACTGTGGGCTTCCGTCCTCGTGACCCCAAAGTACTTCCGGGGTGGCGTAATTGTAAAAGTCCCTGGGTTCTTGGTGAGCTCCCCCTGGCGGCACCCACGGCACCCAACAGGGCTGAGGAGACAGACTTCATGTCCCATGCTGCCCTGCGGGAATCCGAGGAGTCATTTCTATCCAGGGGAGCTGCCATCTAGCATTCCAGGGGATGTATTGTCCTGAAAAGGCTGTTTCTTTCAGTTGAGGGATGTCCTGGCCGGACTGAGGTCATGAGGGGGCAACCACCCTGGATCAGGAGAGGACCACGGGAGAGGAGGAGAGAAATTCCAACTCGTTGGGACCTGTGGCCACCGCCAGGGGGTGCCTCAAGCCTCGTAGAACCCGGGAAACATTTACTTCCGTCACACTCAGAAAGATGGCGGACTTCCACCACATCAGGAAGTGCTGCTGGAAGGACGTAATCAGCCACCTGGAGCACATCCGGGTGGGAATAAAAGGGGCCACCTTCCTACAGTCAGGGAGCTTGCGTCGGGAATGGGAACAGGACAAAGCTCCCGTGAGGAGAAGAAAGGAGGCCACGGACATTGAAAGAGAAGCTCGTAATAGGGGTGATTGGTGCTGGGAGCACTGTGTGCTGTGTGGGACTGGATTTATGTGCTTAAATAAACATGTGTTTTATATAAAGATGTGGTTTCCGGTGGTGTCCGGGTGAGTCTCACAATATATACACACAAAATGGGCAAAAGTAAGTTTACAGTTGTTCATATGTAAAAAGACATGTAGGTTATGATTGTTCTGCTCAAACACACTTAATAATAAGAGGAAGACAAACATGGAGACAAATCCAAGTAAATAATGAAGTCATTGATTAAAAAAATAATAATACAAGAATAAACTCAATGTTTTGCATACTCACTACTGTAAACCTACTTTAATATGCATGCTGTATATTTAAAATCAGTTATCTCAACTGCGTAATCCATATTCCACTTTAGGTTTCCTCCTCTACCCCCACTCTGCAGTGCAAAGTGTGTGAAACCAGGAAGTGCACAACCTGACATTTTTTATCCACGCTAGCAGACATATCATTCCAGGTCAGTGACTCGTGTCCTTTGACTTTATGAGTAAGCTGCGACTGAACACAGTTCCCACATCACATTGTATGTTGCTGACCTCTGGTGTGGATCACACCTCCTGAGCCTCAATGTCCTCTGTCCTCTTTATTAAAACCTGTTTTTGTAACCTTGTGCTCCACTGAAGGCTGGGACAACAGGCCTAGAATGTATCATCTCCACTACAAACAGCCTGCCCTGGCCCCCTCTTGTGTGCCCCCACCATTGTGGCTCTTTCTGTTTCCTTGTAAACTAATCAATCAGAAATATAAATAGTAAGGAAGATGAGAAAGGTTTAATATAAACCGCTGAACATTTATAGAAACAATGCTGCACAAAACAAAACAGAGGAAGCTCTCAGGATGATAAGGGCCGGGGCAATTTATTCCGAAAAGGTGGCGGAAACAAACTCAAGCCCCTCTCTCTGCCTGCCCCTTGATTTTTGTCAGATTGCTTCCTAAAAGCAAAGCCAAACTGAAAACAGGCCGCTTTCTCCTGACCTCTGTCTGACAGAGAGACATCAGGTGAATATCGTGCAGGCTGTGGTGCCATGACAGTCTACATCTTCATTAGATTATTCCTCCAATTACTTTGTTTTTATAAGACTAGTCAGAATTGGGAGAAATCAGAAATTAAGACTTTTCCAGTTCAGACCATGACTGTAGATTTTCATTCCAATCAATTTCACAATCAGTGTGTCACTTTGTACTTAATTGATCTCATTGTTTATTTATTTGGCCTACAGAAATTTCTAAGAAATTAATTTATATTTAGATTATTTTTATAGTTTTAAATGCAAATGTTTCTTTGGCTATTTTCTTCTAATATACCCCTTTCTGTAGAGCTTGCCCCCTTGAGCATATCCAAACGTCGATGAAGAGCATTGAGTAATCCAGACACAAGGGCCAACATTGAATGTTAAAGGGTAGCAATTACATCACCATTTAGCATTCAGTGTTGTCAGCTTTTAAAAGAGCAAACTCTGTGAAAAAGAAAATGGCAAAGGAAGCTGAAGCATTTCAAGTTTTGCAAAAAAATGCAAATATATAACATTTCTTAGAATAAGTGAATGAAGAGTGACAGCTCACTGACCAATTGAAATGAATTCAAAGTAAGAATGAGGCACTGACTGAGCAGACTGAACTTAGGAAAAATTGCTTTAGAAGACCATCTATAACATCTCCAGGGACTTAAATATAACAGCCTTACCAGAAATAGAAATGAGTACATTGGCAAGAAAAGTTACTTAAAATATTTGAAAATAACTGATACTTATATTTCTCTATTATAAAAGAAAATCTTGAGACAAGGGACGGCACGGTGATGCAGTAGGTAGCGCTCTCTGCCTCACAGTTAGGAGACCCAGGTTCGCTTCCCGGGTTCTCCCTACGTGGAGTTTGCATGTTGGGTTTCCTCCCACAGTCCAAAGACATGCAGGTTAGGTGCATTGGTGATCCTAAATTGTCCCTGGTGTGTGTGTGTGTGTGTGCGCCCTGCCTGGGGTTTGTTTCCTGCCTTGCGCCCTGTGTTGGCTGGGATTGACTTCAGCTAGTACCCTGTGACCCTGTAGTTAGGATATAGCAGGTTGGATAATGGATGGATGGAATCTTGAGACAAGACAAGACTATTGCCAAGAGAATTTTTCAAGTCCCGCCCTCCTCTCAACCATTTACAGTTAATGGCCCACACCCATGGTCCTCTCACCTCTCATTCATGTGAATGCTTTTGTCAGACACAGTTCCTGTGCTCTCATCTCTTATATATTTTTACGTTTTCCTCACTTTAAGTTCCCAATAAAAGAAGACTTATTATGTCCAAATCTTATTGAAGAATTTCAACCCGTTGGGTTATCAACAGAAGAAATGACTACATGGGCAATCCTAGCACCGAGAAACGATGAAATCAAATGAATCGATGCAAAAATTGTTGATCTGTTACACGGCAAATTGGTTTAATTTGTATCAGTAGACTATGCTGAAACAGTAGGTGGTGATGGTGCAGAAGACGAAAACATCAACTTACAATATCACGAAGAATATCTACAACCATTAACACCGTCCGGTCTTCCTTACTGTTGAAAGAAGGATGTATTGTAATGTTATTGCGTAATTTATGTCTGAGTGAAGGGCTATGCAATAGGACAAGATTAGTTGTATTCAAAATTGGTTCAACAATTCTGACATGTAAAATTTTAACAGGCAACAAGAAAAGTAATGTACATCTTCCGCGGATAGCATTGGACATCAAAGGAGATCTTGATATGCCATTCGTATTAAAACGTTTGCAGTTTCTCGTTAGAATAGCTTTTGCTATGACAATTAACAAATCACAGGGACAAACATTCGAAAAAGTCGGTTTATTTATTAGAGAGAAAAAAAACGAAATTCACTCATGGGCAGTTATAGGTTGCATTGTCACGATGTAACTCCAAACATGGAATCAAAATTCAAAGCGATATTGTCACAAAGTTAACTCCAAATATTGTTTTTACTGAAGTTTTACAGGAAAAGTGTAATTTTTAAAAGTATTTGCGTGTTAATTTCAAAGCTAAACAGAACAAAAACATGTAACGCAATGAATACCTCTAACACAACATGAAACATAATTTTCTTTCAATTTATTACTATTTTTTACTATGGTTAATTACTTGCTGTAATGTAAAATAGTTAGTTATATTATGCATATGTAACAATTCCCATGAAAATAACAATCTGTTTAAATTGTACATCCGCTTCCTCATATGCGAGCAGCAGAGCCGTGAAGTGGCTAGCCCATAGCACCCGCACGGGGGTTGGCGAGCTGACCGAGCAGGGGGCAGATCCCCCTAGTAAGTTACAATAATAAACACACATAGCCTGTTTAACTATAATGCACAAATTGTTGCATTGTTCTCATATATATTGAATACTTCATTCAAACATTTGCAGTGTAGATTGGCAAAAGTCTGTGAATCCCAAGGCTGATGACTTCAAAAAAAAGCCAATTGGAGTCAGGAGATAACAAACCTGGAGTCCAGCCAATGTGTGGCTTACAGATACCTATATTTTAATATTGCTGTTCACAAGAAGGATGTGCTGAATGTGAAGTAATCCTTGTCGGAAAAGAGATCTCAGAAGATCTATAATCAAGAATTGTTGATTTGCATAAAGCTTGAAAGGGTTACAAAGTAATTTGAAAGAGTTTAGATTTTTGTAAGTCCACAGATAGATAAACTGTGTATAAATGGAGATGCTTTCGAACTGTGTCTACTCTCCCTAGAAGTGGGTGCCAGTAATACAATTCACACAGAACGCTCAACAAGGTAAAAAGAGCTCACAAGTAACAGCTAAAGGCTTGAAGGAATAATAGGAAAAGCTGAACAACTCTGTTCATAAGTCTACTGTACCATAGGCAAAACACTGAATGGACATGGTATCCATAGCACGACACCAAGGAGGAGACCATTACTCTGTAAACAAACATAGCTGCATGCCTGAAGGTTACCATCTTGACACTTCATGATGATAACACTAAGGCTGAGTTTTTTTTCAGAAAGAATATACAGCAGTAGATATGGCATACCAACATGGAAACTTCATCCCATTGTTGAAGTATGGCAGAAGAAGCATTGGGATTTGGAGCTGCTTTGGTGACTTGGGGCCTGGACAACTTGTCCATACATCCATCCATCTATCTTGTACCACTTATATGGGCTTGGGTCAAAGGGGCAATCGTCTAAGCAATGATGCCCAGACTTCCCTTTTTCCTGTCACCTCCTCCAACTCCTTTGGGGGAATGCAGAGGCATTCTCCAGAATGTCCTGGGTCTGCGGCGAGGTTTCCCCCAGTTGAACATGCCTGAAGCATCTTCCCAGAAAGGCATTCTAATCATAAGCCTGAACCACCTCAACTGGCTCCTTCTGATGTAGAGGAGCAGCGGCTCAACTTTGAGCTCCTCCTCAATGTTTACACTCCTCAACCTATCTCTACAGCTGAGCTCTCAGAAAATAATTCTTGTTTCTACTACTTGTATCCATGATCTAGCTCTTTCAGTCACTACCCACAGCATGTGACCATTGGTGAGGGTAGGAACGTAGATCAACTGGTAAATCAAGAGCATCACCATTAAGCTCAGCTCCTTCTCCACAAGTGACTGGTACAATTGCCTGTCCATCTACCGATCCCTTCTGCCCACACTGGTAGAACAAAATCCCGAGACACTTAAAAATCTTTGCTTGAGGTAGCACTTCACCTCCAATCCATAGAGGCTGCTCCATCATTTTCCAGCTCAGAACCATGACCTCGGACTTGGAGATGCTGATCCTTATCCCCGCAGCTTCATACTCGGCTTCCAACTTCCCCAGTGCATGTCCAATGTCACGGTTGATGAAGCCAACAGGAGCACATTATCCGCTAAAAGCAGAGAAGGGAATCCTGAGGTCACTGAACTGGGCCACCCTTAACCACTAAGCTGTGCCTAGAAATTCTGTCCATAAAATTTATAAACAGAACCGGCGACAAAGGGCAGCCCTGGCAGAGTCCCACAATCACCAGGAATGAGTCTGACTTACTGATGGCAATGCAAATCAGGAACTGAATAGCCTGCATTCCACAGAGTCAGTTTTAGTAGCCAGAGATTGGTCTGCACACTGTCACCCAAGCCACCATGTATGAGACCTTTATGGCTCCTCCAGCAGGTGGTGGGCCCACTGGGGGACAGACCCATGTTACTCATTAAGGCCTGACCACCAGACACTCGCTGGCAAGCTCCCCTCAAGACCTGACTCCAGGGCAAGGCCCCAATTTCCCTTTTCTGAGCGAGATTACTGAGTTCTTGATTTGACTTTTCAAAAAAGTCAATATGAACCACCTTTAATCTGGTGCCTCACCTCAGACCAATTTGCCTTGGGGTGACCCTCCCAGGGACAATTGCACTGGACAACATAGTTCCCAGCAACACTGGGAAACATGGACCCCTCCACCACAATAATATGGCAATTCACAGAAAGGAAAATTAATTTCCAAGTTCCTACAAGATTCCTACAGGATAATGCCAGGGTGACTACCCACCAGCTGAAGCTTAGTAGAATTTGGGTGATGCTGCAGGACAATGACCTTAAATATCAACTAAATCAACTAAAAAATGGCTTTTACAAAGTAACTATGAATTTTGGAGTGGCCCAATCAGAGCTTAGACTTTAACCCAAAGGAGACGCAATGGAATCACCTCAAGAGAACTGTTGATACCAGGCATCCTAAGAATACGGCTGAGCAGTTCTGTAACAAAGAATGGTCCAAATTTCATCCTGAACGCTGCGCAGGTCTGATCCTCAGCCACCAGAATTGCTTGTTGGAGGTTATTGCTGCCATTGGAGGTTCGACCAGTTATTAAATCCAATGGCCCACTTATGTTTTCCACAGCTCACTGTGATTGTTTGATGGCTGTGTTCATTAAAGACATGAAAGGTTAGAATTGTGTGTTATTAGCCTAAGCATATTATGTTTGTCTACACTTGTGAGTTAGATGAAGGTCAGATCACGTCTTGTGACCAGTTAATGTAGAAATTGAGGTCATTCCCAAGAGTTCACACCCCTGTCAAGGCTCCACTGAGAGCCCCTAACATGGAGGTATGGCAGTGATTAACCAGCTTGGAAGAGTTAAGTCAAGTCAGTTAAGGCAAAGTCCACCATTATACAGCACATACGGATGGACAAAAGAAACCAAAATTGCATTAAACGTCCTGCATTTTCACTTCTGCATAAAGAGGTTAGCCATCATCTAGAAACTTACACTATTTAAACACAAACAGGGAATGAACATGACGCAAAGGGCAGCCAAAGCATCGATGACATTAACAGAGGCCAATCACCCATTAGGTGACCTTCACTTTTTACTCTCCATCTCCAAATTCACCAGAATGCACAAACTGGCCAGCTAACAAAAAGGCACTGGAAGGACTCACCCAGATCAGGAGGGGGGCTCCAGGTGACGCTGAAGATTTCTCTGAAGCAATCACACATCTTTCGGATCAATGCTGACAGCAACCAGAATCCTCTTGATAATAAAGACCACCAAATGTTTTTTGCTGCTAACTTATGGCTGGACGTCCTACTGGGCTACACATGAGACATGCAGAGAAAAACTGCCTGGAATAAAGGTCCAGTAAATAGGGGCGAGAGAAAACACGCTCGGTGTCAGCATTTCCGCGTCTTTGTTAAACCCCATCCTATTGTACTCCACAGGATGGATTTAGTCTGGCCTGCGGCTTGCCTTGTTGGGGGCTTAGCAAGTTACATAAAAAAAACAACAACTGCTGCTGGTGTCCAGTGCTAGTCTCTATGGTGGTGAAATGAGGTGTGTGCTGGGCTGGTAACATCATTTCAAGAGAGGCCCACCAAATCAACAAGCTAATTTAAAGGGTAGGCTCAATAATGGGATACCCACTGGATGCTGATCCTTATCCCACCAACTTCCCCAGTACATGTCCAAAGTCACAGTCAATGAAGCCAACAGGAGCACATTATCTGTGAAAAGCAGAGAAGGAATCCTGAGGTCACTGAACTGGACCACCCTTAACCACTTGGCTGTGCCTAGAAATTCTGTCCATAAAAATTATAAACAGAACCGGTTACAAAGGAAAACGCTGGGAAAGTCCCACAATCACCAGGATCGAGTCTGACTTACTGATGGCAATGCAAACCAAGAACTGAATAGCCTGCTGCCCACAGAGTCAGTTTTAATAGACAGAGATTGGTCTGCCACTGTCACACACGCAACCATGTACGGGACCCTTATGGCTCCTCCAGCAGGTGGTGGGCCCACTGGGGGACAGACCCATGTTACTCATCCGGGGTGTACTCATCTGGGTCACATGGGTAAAGGCCTGAACACCAGGCACTCACTGACAAGCTCCCCTCAAGACCTGACTCCAGGGCAAGGCCCCAATTTCCCTTTTCTGAGTGAGATTACTGAGTTCTTGATTTGGCTTTTCAAAGAAGTCAATATGAACCACGTTTAATCTGGTGCCTCACCTCAGACCGATTTGCCTTGGGGTGACCCTCCCTGGAGGTCGTAGCAAAGGAGAGAATGAAAACAAAGCTGAATGCCATTATGAACAATGTTGTACATCCTCTCTCTGACACACTAAGACTCTGAGGACTTTCAGCCAATGAATTATTAAGCATAAGTGTGTCAAGAAAAGCAACTTGGGGTCCTGCATACTAACAGCAACATGCCTGCATTAGGCCTCACTGGGACTGGGATGCCCAAGTTAGAAGTTATCTTTTTTTCCTTCCTTTTCAGTCATTCTGTTGTGTGTGAATGTATATTGTCAAAGACAAACAAAGAAAAGAGCCACGAAAAGGTCTGGGGCAGCCACCCGTATATTGTTCCTTGCTGCAAAATAGAGATAATTGATGTGTACAGGTTAGAGTCCAAATCAGCACTGATTTGCTGGCACAAAGATGGTGGCTTAAGGGAGAGCGGAGGAAGTGACATCATCACTGGGGCCGGGGCTGGAAGTGACATCATCAGTTGGCTTGGGACTGGAAATGATGTCATTGGGCCTGGGACCAGAAGTTACATCATCAGTTGTTCCAGAGCCGGAAGTGATGTCATTGGGCCTGGGGCCAGAGGTGGCATCATCAGTGGGGGCGGAACCAGAAGTGACATCGTCGGGTCCAGGCTGTAGTTCCCATAACTGGTCTGCAGAGAAGTGAGAGAAAGAGTGAGTGCACTCCGCCACTCCTTGGTCTGGCATGGAATTGCTCTTGTTCCGGCCCTTTAGCTGCCTCCCATGTGCACATGTGTGACAATATCTATACTAATAAAAGGCAAAGCCCTCACTCACTGACTCACTCATCACTAATTCTCCAACTTCCCGTGTAGGTAGAAGGCTGAAATTTGGCAGGCTCATTCCTTACAGCTTACTTACAAAAGTTAAGCAGGTTTCATTTCAAAATTCTACGCATAACCGTCATAACAGTCGACAATGTCCGCCATGTTAAACTTTCTTATTTATGGCCCCATCTTCACAAAATGTGGTAGGTGGTTTCCTTATGCTAACCGAAACCGATGTGTGTAATTATTTCGGTGGTATGACGCCACTGTCAGCAGCCATATTGAACTTTCCAAAGGTCTTTGTTACTTATGGGCCCATCTTCAAGAAATTTGGTACGCGGGTTCCCAACGCTAACTGAATCCTACTTACGTACATATATACGTCCATAGCCTGCAGCTCAGTTGCTGTGTGAGGCGGCGTTGGGTCTCCCATACCCACGCCTCCCACATAGTTGGCTGCCTGCCTATTTTACAAGTTTGGAGAACCGCCAATGCTTCTTAAACATCTTAGATTCACAGGTGACGATTTGAGTAGTGGACACTTTGATGTTTATGAATGTTTCAACTCTCAAAAGCTGGATGCGAAGTTATTGATGAAACCGGTTGTATGCTTACAACGTTTGACAGATGCCGAATGTCACTTCAACACAACAAGTCCTGCAAATACTAACGTAATTGAAACAAACCATGAAACTCAAACCGATTATGACAGCAGCAATCCAAGCTGTGAGAAAACAGTAAAAAGGAGGCGTGTCAGACGTCGTGGTGCATTTTCTGATGCAGCTAGACGGAAACAACTTCGTAACGCTGCCGCCAAATACTCACAGAAAAATCCACAGTTAATAGACACACTGTTGCTAAATACTCGCACGGAAATCCACAAGTTAATAGAGCTTCTGTTTCTAGGTACGATCCCTAAAATAAAAAGCGGCTCATACGAAAGCAACAGGTTTAGCTCAAAAAAGCCGATTGTGGATTTGCATTCAGCCACCGAAACTTTGTAACGGCACGAGACTTCAGGTCACATGTCTGCAAAAGAACCTAATTGAGGCAAATATTTTTACTGGCAGTGGCTCAGGGGAGAAAGTTTTTATTCCTCGCATCCCCGTTATACCCTCTGATCTCCCATTTCAATTCAAACGCCTCCAATTTCCAGTAAGGCTCTGCTTCGCAATGACAATTAATAAGTCTCAGGGACAAACTCTACAAAAGGTTGGCATTGATTTGAGGCCACATGGCCAACTATACGTTGCATGCTCAAGAGTGAGCTCAACGCACAGCTTGGTCATATTACAACCAGAGGGCCGAACTGACAACGTGGCATACAAAGAGATCCTTAACAAATAATTATTGGTATATTTTCCCTCAATTTAAAAATGTTTACTCTTCTTCTTAATAACAATTTTAAGGCAGTACTTCACCGCTGTGAAGCGTGGGTATTTTGCTAGTACTGTATATAAGCAAAGGTCTGTGCATATTTGTAGCTGGAAATCCACAAAGGCAGCAAAAGAATGATGTATCTTAAAATAAGCTTGTTTATTTTTAAGCTTTCGACTGCCATCAGGAATCATCGCCAGAGGAAAATGATTAGACTTAACAGGATTCCAAGGCAATGTATAGCAAATAAGGAAGGGCGGGGGGGGGGGGGGGGGGGGGTAAATGGCTGTAGGGTGGGAGGAATTAATGAGGTGGGAATCAAGAGGATGTTAGTCATAAAGTCTTATTTATTATTTGCATGTTCTTCTTCAGTGAGATGACGCCCTGCCCGGGGGTTAGTTTCCCGCCTTGCGCCTTATGTTGGCTGGGATTGGCTCCAGCAGACCCCCGTGACCCTGTAGTTAGGCTATAGTGGGTTGGATAATGGATGGATGGATGGGTGTTCTTCTTTTCAAGTCTGCATATGCTGGGTTCACATCCAAATGTCTGCTAATGGCGTTTTCATTGGATAGCTACGTTTCAGCCAGTTCTCTGGCACTTTTAGTATTAGCCTTGAATTCTACTCTTCACTGTAGTAGTGATATTCTAGTAATAACACTGTAATATTCCTCATCATTGTACTATTGAATACATTGTACTTGTGAGTAAGTGTTCATTGGTTTTCAGCTCTCACACACCCACAAGCCCACTGCTATGACATAAAACAAAAGCAGGCAACAACAACAGTTTCTTGTATTGCCCTAAATCAAACAAGGAATGCCTCTATTGGCTTTACCATGCCGTTTTTGACAGCCCCCCCAAAAGTTTTGGCTCTCTAAGAAGACAAAAAAAAAACACCTAAAAAAAACTTATAGGAAAAAAAGGAAGAAATCTTAAGAAGGACATTTCAGGCCAGATTGATTTTGCTGTCAGTGGGGATGTCAGACTACATGACTATAAGTCAGAGGCGCTCGTCGCTATGGCCTTGGACTCATTAAAATCATGTAAATGAATTATGTAAATTTAGCTTGGCCAAGAAACAACCTGTGTCTAATATACAGAGCTCAATGTGGATGTGTGTGTGTGTGTGTTCTTATTCTTTACAAATGCCACACCCTTGGCCCAATCTCATCAAAATTTTGCACGCATATCCCACTTTGGAACCCAACATTTTGAACCAGGGGGTTCCTTTTTACTATGTTGAGTTTTAAGGACAATGCCTTTTCCCAGAATTTAAGTCCTGAAATAAATTAATTTGTCTCTGGAGTGGTACACTTTAAGAAAAAAAAACTTATTTGTATTTTTGAGATTTTTGTGAATGAGGAATGGTGAAACATGGATCACACTACAATTCAATGGGTAGCGACGTGGTAGCTCTGCTGCCTGGCAGTAAGGAGACCAGGGGTTCACATCTCGGGGTTCTTCTTGAATAGAGTTTGAATGTTCTCCCCATGTCTGTGTGGTTTTCCTCCCGCAGTTAAGATGGACTGGCATCACTCAACTGGCATAAGTGTGTGTGGTATGTGAGTGTGTTCACCCCACGATAGACTGGTGCCCTGTCCAGGGATTATTCCTGCCTTACCCCCTGTTCTTGCTGGGATAGGCTCCAGCTTCCCTTATGACCTTCTCAGGATAAGTGGGTTTGGAAAATATATTGATGAATGACATACAGTTAAAACTAAATATGTGATCCAGACATTGAAATCCACGTTACTGCTTGTGGAAATAAAGTTGCATTATTGTGGCTGACTCAACATCAGAAATGATTCACTCTGTTACCGATACGTTAACAATAAATCATTCTGAAGGCTGGGAAGTTCAAACAAGGAAGCAAACGTCAGTCACCAGGTTCTCTTTGTGGACACTACAAGCTGGGACTGCTCTATTGCCAAATGAATGCCTTTTAGTTCAAAGTCGTGGTCCAATCTGAACAAGTCTGCCCATCTGATGGTGTACAGGTGATTGACCCACTAGGGTCAAGTGACCTTAATAAAATACATTTCTTAGTATTTTGTAAGAGTGCAGATGCAAAGACTAAAATTGTTAAGTTGAACTTTGGTAGGGCAAAATTTGAGCAGATGCGACAAAGTCTATAGGAGGATAAGCTTTTAAGTGTGGAGACAGTCGAGGAGCAGTGGAACAGGTTTAAAAATGTGTTAAATGTAATGCAGGATAGATACATACCTAAAATTGGAATTAATAGGAAATTTAAAAAAACTCAACAGTGGATTAATAAAGATATAAAAAATAAGTTGCAATGGAAAAAAACTGCTTTATAAGGCATATAAGACTAATGACCGCAAAGTGAATCGTAGAGCGTATGAGAACATGAGGGCAACCATTAAGAAGGATATCAGGGAGGCTAAAAGACAGTTGGAGAGGAATATAGCAGATAAGGTGAAAGAAGACCCTAAGAGATTCTTTCAGTATTTTAGTAGTAAAAGAACAGTCAAGGAGGAGGTCAAGTGCATCAGAAACAGACAGACAGACAGACAGACAGACAGACAGACAGACAGACAGACAGACAGACAGACAGACAGACAGACAGACAGACAGACAGATAGATAGATAGATAGATAGATAGATAGATAGATAGATAGATAGATAGATAGATAGATAGATAGATAGATAGATAGATAGATAGATAGATAGATAGATACTTTATTAATCCCAAGGGGAAATTCACATACTTCAGCAGCAGCATACTGATACAAAAAAACAATATTAAATTAAAGAGTAATTAAAATGTAGGTAAAAACAGACAATAACTTTGTATAATGTTAATGTTTACCCCCCTGGGTGGAATTGAAGAGTCGCATAGTTTGGGGGAGGAACGATCTCCTCAGTCTGTCAGTGGAGCAGGACAGTGATAGCAGTCTGTCGCTGAAGCTGCTCCTCTGTCTGGAGATGATACTGTTTAGTGGATGCAGTGGATTCTCCATGATTGATAGGAGCCTGCTCAGCGCCCGTCTCTCTGCCACGGATGTCAAACTGTCCAGCTCCATGCCTACAATAGAGCCTGCCTTCCTCACCTGTTTGTCCAGGCGTGAGGCGTCCTTCTTCTTTATGCTGCCTCCCCAGCACACCACTGCATAGAAGAGGGCACTCGCTACAACCATCTGATAGAACATCTGCAGCATCTTATTGCAGATGTTGAAGGATGCCAGCCTTCTAAGGAAGTATAGTCGGCTCTGTCCTCTCTTGCACAGAGCATCAGTATTGGCAGTCCAGTCCAATTTATCATCCATCTGCACTCCCATGTATTTATAGGTCTGCACCCTCTGCACACAGTCACCTCTGATGATCACAGGGTCCATGAGGGGTCTGGGCCTCCTAAAATCCACCACCAGCTCCTTGGTTTTGCTGGTGTTCAGGGTGTAAGTGGTTTGAGTCGCACCATTTAACAAAGTCCTTGATGAGGTTCCTATACTCCTCCTAAATAAATAAATAAATAAATAATAATAATAAATAAAATAAAATAAATAATAAATAAATAGTAAAGGGGAATAAAAAGATACAGACAATGAAATAGCGGATGCCCTAAACTTACATTTTTCTGAGGTGTTTACAAGTGAGCAAGTGGATAACCTCTCAGTGGTAACAAGGACTACTAAGGAGGTACTGAGGGATTTGGAAATTGTAGAGAGAGAAGTGCTGCTGAGATTAAATAAGCTGAAATGAAACAAATCACCAGGACCAGATAATATTTACCCTCGAGTTCTTAAGGAGGCTGGTGAGTACATATATAAACCTTAGACACGTTTTTAGGAAGTCACTGCGCACTGGAGAGATTCCAAAGGACTGAAAAAGAGCAAATATCATCCCACTATATAAAAAGGGTGACAGGGCAGATCCAAGCAACTATAGGCCAGTAAGCGTAACATGCATCACAGGAAAATTAATAGAAGGAATTATTAAGGATAAGATTGAGCAACACAAGTACAGACGTTATTCTGAACAGTCAGCATGGGTTCAGAAGAGGGAGGTCGTGTTTTACTAACATGCTGGAATTCTATGAGGAGGCTAGAAAAGGATACAATCAAAGTGGAGCAGATGAGATTATTTATCTGGACTTTCAGAAAGCATCTGATAAGGTGCCATATGAGAGGTTGGGTATCAAACTAAAAGAAGTGGGAGTTCAGGGTGATGTTTTTAGATGGGTGCAGAATTGGCACAGACACAGGAAGCAGAGGGTGATGGTGCGAGGAACCTCATCAGAACTGGCCGATGTTGAGACTGGTGTTCCACAGGGGTCAGTGCTAGGGCCACTGCAATTTTTAATATATATAAATGATTTAGATCGGAATATAAGTAACAAGCTGGTTAAGTTTGCAGATGATACCAAGAGAGGTGGATTAGCAGATAATTTGGAATCCGTTATATCACTACAGAAGGATGTGGCTTGGGCAGATTTGTGGCAGATGAAATTTAATGTCAGTAAATGTAAAGTATTACACATAGGTAGTAAAAAATGTTAGGTTTGAAAACACAATGGGCGGTCAGAAAATCGAGAGTACACCTTATGAGAAGGATTTAGGAGTCGTAGTGAACTCTAAGCTATCGACTTCCAGACAGTGTTCAGAAGCCATTAAGAAGGCTAACAGAATGTCAGGTTATATAGCGCCTTGATGTGTGGAGTACAAGTCACAGGAGGTTCTGCTCAACCTTTATAATGCACTGGTGAAGCTTCATCTTGAGTCCTGTGTGCAGTTTTGTTCTCCAGCTACAAAAAAGACATAGCATTTTAGAAAAGGTCCAGAGAAGAGCGACTAGGCTGATTCCAGGGGTACAGGGGATGAATTATGAGGAAAGATTTAAAAAAGAGCTGAGCCTTCACAGTTTAAGCAAAAGAAGATTAAGAGGTGACATGATTGAAGTGTTTAAAATTATGAAGGGAATTAATCCAGTGGATTGAGACTGTTATTTTAAAATGAGTTCAACAAGAACACGGGGACACAGTTGGAATCTTGTTAAAGGTAAATTTCACACAAACATTAGGAAGATTTTCTCACACAAAGAACAACAGAAACTTGGAATAAGCTACCATGTAGTGTGGTAGACAATAAAACTTTAGGGACTTTCAAAACTGGACTTGATGTTTTTTTGAAAGAAATAAGTGGATAGGACTGGCGACCTTTATTGGGGTGAATGGCCTGTTCTTACTGCCACCCACAAGCCTATTATTGACGTATTCAGTATGTTTTAAGGCCTTTTACTCACCTATTGCTCTTACCTGAGATCCCAGTGCCCCAGTGCAGTGACGGAGACACTGTGCTGTAGAAATTGGTGCCTTCTTTCAGATGTTAAACCAAGGTCCTGATTCTATGTGGGCATGAAAGTTGCCTGGGCATCTTTCATAAAGAGTGGGGAGGATCCCAATGTCCTGGCAAAACCGCCTACCACAGTCCACATTGTAGCCCACCCTGTGAAGAGTACCAGCATGGAGTTTGAGATGTCAGGAGGACAGCAGTGGGCAGAAAAGACCCCCAGAGGCACTTCTTAGCACTCCATGGTAGAGAGGGCCTGTGGTTAAAAGTGCTCTGAGAGCACTTCGTAGAGGAGATATTTCATGAGGGCACCCATTTTTGCCCCCCATCCTCTTTTCCCCAACAGCTCCCAGTGTGTCCAGGGTTGGGGCTGTGATGGTGCAGACTTTCCTGGTAAGTTTGTGAGCCGCCGTTGGAGCTCAGGTTGCTTCCCCAGGAGACCACGGTGTAGAACAGCACACTGGCTACTATGGACTGACAGAACATTTCCAGCAGCTTGTGTTGAAGCAGGTTGACACGGCAGGGGCACCCTCAGCCCCAAAGAAGGCACTTGGAGACTTCAGAACAGACAGCAGAACTAAGCTTTATTGTATGGCACACATATGGACTCATCTCAGATGGAACAATAAGCAAACAACTAAAAGCAACTCTTACATGTATCACAATTCTTATCACACAAGTCATTATTCATCCTCATCTGACTCCACAAAATTTCACTGCTCAAATTCTGCCCCTAATTAATCTACCATTAATCTCTCGGCTGGGTGGGTGTCAAACTCTTCACTGTCCATCATATCTGTCTGACAGCTCCTATCTGCACTCCCTTCTTTCCCAGCGCTAATTATTTACAACCCAAGAGTTTACATTCCCCTTCTTACCAAGGTGCCCATCTCTTCTCAACTCTCCTGCCCATCCAGACTTTAACTTGAGAGATAATGGTGGTCTGTGGCTTATACAGGGTCAGGGCCGGATTTTCCTATAGGCTAACTAGGCTTCAGCCTAGGGCCTCAAGATCAAGAGGGGCCTACATTCAAATTGTTAGCAAAATTAAAATTACAGTGATCCCTCGCTATATCGCGCTTCGCCTTTCGCGGCTTCACTCTATCGCGGATTTTATATGTAAGCATATTTAAATATATATCGCAGATTTTTTGCTGGTTCGCGGGTTTCTGCGGACAATGGGTCTTTTAATTTCTGGTACATGCTTCCTCAGTTGGTTTGCCCAGTTGATTTCATACAAGGGACGCTATTGGCAGATGGCTGAGAAGCTACCCAGCTTACTTTTCTTCCTCTCTCTCTTGCACTGACTATCTGTGATCCTGACGTAGGGGGTGTGAGCAGGGGGGCTGTTCACACACAATAGACGATACGGACGCTCGTCTAAAAATGCTGAAAGATTATCTTCACGTTGCTACCTTCTGTGTGCAGCTTTTAAGTATGATGCACGGTGCTTCACATACTTAAAAGCTCGAAGGGCACGTATTGATTTTTGACTTTGTTTTTCTCTCTCTCTCTCTCTCTCCCTGTTCCTGACGGAGGGGGTGTGAGCTGCCGCCTTCAACAGCTTTGTGCCGCGGTGCTTCGCATACTTAAAAGCAGCCATATTGATTTGTTTGCTCCTTTGAAGAGGAAGATATGTTTGCATTCTTTTAATTGTGAGACTGAACTGTCATCTCTGTTTTGTCATGGAGCACAGTTTAAACTTTTGAAAAAGAGACAAATGTTTGTTTGCAGTGTTTGAATAACGTTCCTGTCTCTCTACAACCTCCTGTGTTTCTGCGCAAATCTGTGACCCAAGCATGACAATATAAAAATAACCATATAAACATATGGTTTGTACTTCGCGGATTTTCTTATTTCGCGGGTGGCTCTGGAACGCAACCCCCGCGATGGAGGAGGGATTACTGTACACTATTCTAAAAACAGTGAACACTAAAACACTGAACAGAAAATAAGGAGAAATTCTACGTATATGACTAATAAACAAACATAAAAATGTATTGGTTAAGATCAACGCGTATTATGTATTTTATTATCTCTCATGTAATTTACAAACTTAAAAATGGAAGGTGAAAGGGCCTCATAAGTGGAATAGTCTAGGGCCTCTTTTCATATAAATCTGGCCCTGTACAGGGTAATAAAAATACTGTATATAGGCATGAGCTTTTTAACTCCTAACTCTTATATCTTAATATTTGATAAAATAAAGTGTCTACTTTTCTCATGTGCTTATAATACTTTTCTAATACATAGAAATTATCAATTTTAAGAATACAATTTTCTAATCTTGCTGCATATATCCAAAGACAAGTCCAGTCTGCTCTGACCCTTCCTGTACAGCGCCACTGTGTTGTCAGACCAGTCCTTTTTGCTGGACTCTTCATCATCCCCTTGAATGGTGACTGGTGTGGAAGTAACTCCCAAGGAAGACAGGAATAGTTCAATCAATCAGACTTTATTCAGTCACACATGAGTACATGGATTTATGCTTTGCAAAGCAGAAGAGCAAAGTTGCCCTGTTTCAATTGGCTTTTAATATTCATTTTCCTCCCTTCCCCCTTACTTATGAAACAGCATCTAAGCATTTCATCTTATATTACGCAAATCGGCCAACCATTTCTTTTTTGTGTACGTATAAAGAGGGGCCCCAAAGATGGAAAGGTCATCTTTCCTGTGTCTAACAGGCGTGTTCCTAAAGAAGGAAGTTATCGTAGGTTCAGCTTACATCACCCTGTCTTATGACAGGTGCCTGTATGAATAACCTGCTATTATAATACGTTTTTAACCCTTACTAGCTTGCAAGCGGTTAAATTTTCTTTCACATTTGTCTCAGAGGCTCCCTGGCATGCGTGAAGTCCACCACCAGCTCCTTTGTCTTGCTGATGTTGAGTTGCTGGTGGTTTTTCTTGCACCAGGAGACAAAGTCCTCCACATAGCTCCTGTGCTCTGACTCTTTTCCACTGTTAATGAAATATATACTAGGAGTATGAAGAAATAACATCATAAACTTATTGACAAAGGATTATGGTAAGGGAATCATTTTCAGAATTTGGGGATGTTAAAAATGGTGTCCAGCAGGGGTCAGTGCTGGGAGAGCTGCTCTTTTTAAAGTACGTTAAGGATCTGATAAAAACATAATCAACACGCTAGCTAAGTCTGCAGATGATACCAACCTACTGTATGTGGAAAGGCAGATAATGTAGAAACATCTAAACTGTTACAGAGGGACTGAGCAGCATGCAGGCTTGGGTAGATTTGTGGGAGATTACATTTAATAAAAGTAAATGTAAAATATTACATGTAGGAAGTAACAATATTAGGTTTGAATACACAATGGGAGGTCTGAAACTTGAAAGAGCCCCTTAAATGAAGGCCCTGTGCGTTTAGTGGGCTCATCGCTATCTACACCCAGACTGTGTGCAGACGCCACTAAGAAGGCTAATAGGATGTCAGGTTATATCGCACCCTGATGTGTGGAGTGTAAGTCAAGGGAAGTTATGCTTAACTTATATAATGCACTAGTGAGGCCTCGTCTAGAGTTCTGTGTGCGGTTTTGGTCTCCATATTACAAAAAAAAGACGTAAAAGCACTAGAAAAAGTCCAGAGACGAGTGACGAGGCTAAGCCCGGGACTGACAGGTATGAGCTATCAGGAGAGATTGAAAGAGTTCAACCATTTCAGTTTAAGCAAATAAAAAATAAAGAGGTGACACGATCAAAGTATTCTAAATTATGAAAGGAACTAATACAGTAGATTCCAGTTGTTACTTTAAAAGTAATTCTTCAGCAAGAACATGGAAATGCAGTTGGAAACTTGTGAGAGGCAGAATTCATACACATTTTAGAAAGTTTTTTTCGTTAAGTAAAGAACCACAGACAAATTAAATAAATGACCAAGTACTGTGGTGGAGGGTGGGACTGTAAGGACCTTCAAAACACAACTTATGTAATTTTGGACAATCTAGTGCAGGGGTCTCGAACTCAGGCCTGGAGAGCCGCAGCGGCTGCAGGTTTTCATTCGCACCCTTTTCTTAATTAGTGACCTGTTATCTGCTGCTAATTAACTTCTTTTGAATTAATTGTAATTGACTTGATCTTGAAGACTCAGATGCCTTAATTGTTTCTTGTTCCTTAATTAGCAGCCAAACAATAATGAGATACAAAATGAGTCAAAACAGGACCAGCAGACTGTGTCCATCATACAATATCTGAAAATAAAGAAAGATGAAGGTCTCAGGAATGTTGATCTGCTCAGGTCCACAAAACATTTCCACAGTGCCCTTAGAAAAGAGAAAATCAACAATTTCGGAAATGTCTGCTATTACACAATGAGAGCAGCAACAAGCCATGGAATTAAAGGACGGGTTTAATTAATGACAAGAATCAACGCCTAATTAAGCAAATTGTTGGAGTTTGAGGCCCTGAGTTAGTTGGTCTTCTGTTGGCTCACTTATTTAACGTTTCATTTCTGTTTGGTGCCATTAAGAAAAGAAATGAAGCAAATCTGAGGAACGATGAAGAAATTCAGGGGAACAAATCTTAAAAAATAAGTCAATTAAAATGAAAGGAAAGGAAGTTAATTAGCAGCAAAAACAGGTCACTAATTAAGAAAAGGGTTAGAATGACAACCTGCGGCCACTGTGGTCCTCCAGGAACGGAGTTGGGGACCCCTGATCTGGGTGAAAAGGATGGACAAGCTTTCTGGGCTTTAATAATAGAGGAGGGGTCCTCAATTACAGCCCTGGAGGGCTACAGTGGCAGCAGGTTTTTGGTCCAACCTGCTTCGTAATTAGCAGCGAGGCTTCACCGATAATGAAACTTATTATTTAATTATATAGTTTGTTAGTGCTTTCATTCTTCCAACACAAATCTTTATCACAGTGTAGATTTTTTATTTTTCTCTGAGAGCATTGCTTATATGTTTTGGGTTCTGAAACAGATTAGTACCTCTTGGTCCTTCCCTTCTCTATCATTTATTTCAAAACTTTTTTTTAATTAACACAGATGTTTCATGATGCCTACACACAGATTTAAATGAAGGCACATTAGCTGGATAGCTGGGGTTTCCTTTTTGTTCATTATTAACTGATGGCTGGTTAAGAAAACAGGAAACAAATAAACCTCAGTGCAGCAGTCTAAAACTAAAACAGGGCCATTAAGAGTTCTAAATGATGACAAGTGAGATTACTAAAACTCAGCCCACCTCAAAAAAACAAAACACATTGCTTTAGTAGTAAACAAGCGGGTGTTAATTTAGAAATTGGTTAAAGTGAAAACCTGCAGCCACTGCAGCCCTCCAGTAATGGTGGAGCCCTGTCATAGAGCAACAGGGCCCTTTACATTAGGGGTGGCAGATCCTGGAGTGTCCCAGTGGTTGTAGGTTTTCATTTCAAGCACTTTTTTAATTAGTAACCAATTACTGCAATTAATCTTCAGAACTTTCTATTCTCATTCGGCCATGCTAGTCATTTCATTTTCATCTGCTGCTTCACATACAGTGGATTCAAAAAGCCCATGCACACTCTCTACACTTTATTGTGGTATGCATTTAATTTTAAATACTGTAGATACATTTGCCAAGTTTGCCCATCAATTTACACTCAATAATTCAATTCAATTCAATTCAATTTTATTTGTCATTCAGCAGAACATCCAAGATGTGCTGCAGAACGAAAATACGATGCACAAGACATTAATAAAAACACATAGTTAAAATCAGCCTACAATAAAATACTAGAATGCTTCATTTAAAAGACGAACGGCAGTAGGAAAAAAACTGTTTTTAAACCTGGTAGTTCTACATTTCAGGCTGCGGTACCTTCTGCTTGAGGGCATGAGGGAAAAGAGTTCAGAGGCAGGATAAGTAGGGTCTCTAGAAATCCGCACAGCTCTGGCCAGACAGCGTTGTTTTGCCAAATCTTGTCCATTTGGCAACGGGGCTCCAATGATCCTCTCCGCAGCCCTCACCACTTTCCTCAGTGCTTTCCAGTCCGAAGCACTGCAGCTATCCTGCCACAGAGAGCTGCTGCTGGTTAGCACGCTCTCTATGGTCCCTCTGTAAAAAGTGGTGAGGACTGACTTACTGAGATGGGCCCTCTTTAGCCTCCGCAGAAAGATCAAGCGCTGGTGAGCTTTCTTGATGACGGAGGAGGTGTGCAGGGACCAGGGGCCTCATGTATAAACGGTGCGTACGCACAGAAATGTTGCGTACGAACCTTTCCACGCTCAAATCGCGATGTATAAAACCTAAACTTGGCATAAAGCCACGCACATTTCCACGGTAACTCTTTCCTTGGCGTACGCAATTTATCCGCCCGGTTTTGCAGACTGGCGGCACCCAGTGTCAAAGCAGTGCTACTGTTCCTGTTTGATCACCCTTTCATTCTTAAATCCACATTCCTGGCGCGGCTTTATAAATACACTGAAATTAACTGCATATTGTTTATTAGTGTAATGCATCTGATTGTAATTAACCTGTAGCAATATAATGGTCCAGGGAATAGCCATAGTATTCCAAATACCAGAACTGCTTTAGCGTTGTTACGCTCACTGCATCTTCTTTCAGCTGATCCCGTTAAGGGTTGCCACAGCAGATCATCTTTTTCCATATTACTCTCACTGCACCACTCGGAGTATTTATATCACTGTATCTGAGTGTAAATCACAGCAGCAGCTGATTGGAAAGAGAATTATCGGTACACAGCATGAAGCAGACGCTGCCTGAGCCACAGCAAACGCTTTAGTCCCTGTACGGACTTCGCGGTTTAGAAACAGTTTCATCCCAAGAACTATAAACACACTAAATCAGTCCATCAAGTGCTCCTTGTAGAAATATTTGGACTTATAAGTACAATTACCCCACTGTAAACTTGCACTACAGTTATAATATTGCACAACCTGCGCTACTTTATAAAGCGTGTATTTACATGTGATGACGGTATTCATTTCTAAGACGAAATGCAGCAAAACATGTTGATTATATTATGCAGATAAAACTTTAACTTCATTTAAATAATCTGTATTGTTAATAATTAAACATGTGAGGACACGGTGCCGCAGCGCTAGCTAGTTCAGTAATTGTTCCTGCCTTGCGCTGTATTCTTGCTGGTGCTGACGCGACACTGGAAAGATAGACGGATATAATAATTAAACACGTACTACTAAGATATTTCAATGTTCCTTAAAAGTTTTGAAGAATCGAAGTTCTAAGCTTACAGATGGCTTCACGTCTATTACAGAGCTTATTGTGTGGCGATTGAGTTTTTGGAGAAAGAAAAGTAAGGACAGGAATTGGAGGTTAGTACGTTTGAAAGAGACAGTACTGCTGTGATAAATTATTTCATTGAAGGTTGCGCATGGCGCAGCAAGCCTCTTGCGTGAGACATGAACAAGCACTGCGCCACCGTGTTCCCATGTTTAATAACATGCTTTCATTCCTATCATCATGAAAAAGATATCACGTATACATCTCAGTATTTTAATTATTCAGAGAGCTGTAATATCAAGAATGTAATGGATTATGTGTCCTGTCGGAGAAAGAGAAAGCCCGTTTAAAAAGCTGGTAGTGATTCATACACATAGAGCACATAGAAGATCAAATACAGAACAAAGCATTTAACATGCCACTTTAGTTACAATGGGATTTGAGAAACTAGTAAATTAAACGATTTTAAGATGAAGTTTATGATGTTCTACTTTAATGGAAAAATAAACTATGTGATTAAAGTGGAAATTTCAAGATTAAAGTTGACATTTCGTGCTTTTTTCCCCACTGTGTGCCTTTTTTTTGTCTGTACCCTAATAAGCTTTCATATGACACTCAGACGGTGGGCTACGACTCGCTTTTTCACGGCGACTTTGATATGTGATTTCTTTTTTATTTCGGGCACTGTGCGACTTTGTGAAGTTGAGCCTTCGAGTTTTTCCGACACTCTGTCACTCGATCAGCTTCCTTTTGTTGATTATACCACTGTTTAAACCAACAAAGAGTACATTTTTCCTTTGCCTCCACTTGGTATTCGCTGAAATTCTTATATTTTCTCCTGTGCTTTTCCCATTGTCTTTTCACAGAAGGCTATTTATATTGATTTGCATATTCAAAGAGGCGTAATTCTGGGAGGAGTTGGGGCGGGACAGAAGGCGCGTGCACGTGCGTTACTTTTCACTCAAATCGGGATTTATGTAGTAGAAGAACATGAAAGTATGCGTGCGCATAGATTCCTGCATCTGGATTTTTCTGTGCGTACGCACAATCCCGCTTTTGTGCTTACGCCATGTTATAGTGTGAGTTCTACGCACGGCGTTATACATGAGGCCCCAGGTGAGGTTGTTCGTCACATTAACTCCCAGGAACTTAGTAGACTGTACAATTTCCACAGCAGTGTTCTTAATGTAGACCGGGATGTGTATCAGCTGTTTCTTCCTGAAGTCGATCACCAGGGGCCTCATGTATAAACGGTGCGTACGCACAGAAATGTTGCGTACGAACCTTTCCACGCTCAAATCGCAATGTATAAAACCTAAACTTGGCGTAAAGCCACGCACATTTCCACGGTAACTCATTCCTTGGCGTACGCAATTTATCCGCCCGGTTTTGCAGACTGGCGGCACCCAGCGTCAAAGCAGTGCTACTGTTCCTGTTTGATCACCCTTTCTTTCTTAAATCCACATTCCTGGCGCGGCTTTATAAATACACTGAAATTAACTGCATATTGTTTATTAGTGTAATGCATCTGATTGTAATTAACCTGCAGCAATATAATGGTCCAGGGAATAGCCATAGTATTCCAAATACCATAACTGCTTTAGCGTTGTAACTCTCACTGCATCTTCTTTCAGCTGATCCCGTTAAGGGTTGCCACAGCAGATCATCTTTTCCCACATTACTCTCACTGCACCACTCGGAGTATTTATATCACTGTATCTGAGTGTGAATCACAGCAGCAGCTGATTGGAAAGAGAATTATCGGTACACAGCATGAAGCAGACGCTGCCTGAGCCACAGCAAACGCTTTAGTCCCTGTACGGACTTCGCGGTTTAGAAACAGTTTCATCCCAAGAACTCTAAACACACTAAATCAGTCCATCAAGTGCTCCTTGTAGAAATGTTTGGACTTATAAGTACAATTATCCCACTGTAAACTTGCACTACAGTTATAATATTGCACAACCTGCGCCACTTTATAAAGCGCGTATTTACATGTGATGACGGTATTCATTTCTAAGACGAAATGCAGCAAAACATGTTGATTATATTATACAGATAAAACTTTAACTTCATTTAAATAATCTGTATTGTTAATAATTAAACATGTGAGGACACGGTGCCGCAGCGCTAGCTAGTTCAGTAATTGTTCCTACCTTGCGCTGTATTCTTGCTGGTGCTGACGCGACACTGGAAAGATAGACGGATATAATAATTAAACACGTACTACTAAGATATTTCAATGTTCCTTAAAAGTTTTGAAGAATCAAAGTTCTAAGCTTACAGATGGCTTCACGTCTATTACAGAGCTGATTGTGTGGCGATTGAGTTTTTGGAGAAAGAAAAGTAAGGACAGGAATTGGAGGTTAGTACGTTTGAAAGAGACAGTACTGCTGTGATAGATTATTTAATTGAAGGTCGCGCATGGCGCAGCAAGCATCTTGCGTGAGACATGAACAAGCACTGCGCCGCCGTGTTCCCATGTTTAATAACATGCTTTCATTCCTATCATCATGAAAAAGATATCACGTATACATCTAAGTATTTTAATAATTCAGAGAGCTGTAATATCAAGAATGTAATGGATTATGTGTCCTGTCGGAGAAAGAGAAAGCCCGTTTAAGAAGCAGGTAGTGATTCATACACAGAGCACATAGAAGATCAAATACAGAACAAAGCATTTAACATGCCACTTTAGTTACAATAGGATTTGAGAAACTAGTAAAATAAACGATTTTAAGATGAAGTTTATGATGTTCTACTTTAATGGCAAAATAAACTACGTGATTAAAGTGGAAATTTCGAGATTAAAGTTGACATTTCGTGCTTTTTTCCCCACTGTGTGCCTTTTTTTTGTCAGTACCCTAATAAGCTTTCATATGACACTCAGACGGTGGGCTACAACTCGCCTTTTCACAGCGACTTTGATATGTGATTTCTTTTTTATTTCGGGCACTGTGCGACTTTGTGAATTTGATCTTTCGAGTTTCTCCGACACTCTGTCACTCGATCAGCTTCCTTTTGTTGATTATACCACTGTTTAAACCAACAAATAGTAAGTTTTTCCTTTGCCTCCACTTGGTATTCGCTGAAATTCTTATATTTTACCCCGTGCTTTTCCCATTGTCTTTTCACAGAAGGCTATTTATATTGATTTGCATATTCAAAGAGGCGTAATTCTGGGAGGAGTTGGGGCGGGACAGAAGGCGCGTGCACGTGCGTTACTTTTCACGCTGATCGGGATTTATGTAGTGGAAGAACGTGAAAGTATGCGTGCGCACAGATTCCTGCATCTGGGTTTTTCTGTGTGTACGCACAATCCCGCTTTTGTGCTTACGCCATGTTATAGTGTGAGTTCTACGCACGGCATTATACATGAGGCCCCAGTTCTTTTGTTTTTTCGACATTCAGTATCAGATTGTTTTTATCACACCATTCCACAAATGACTTCACCTCCTCTCTGTAATCCCCCTCCCCGTCACCTCGAATGAGACCCACCACTGTTGTGTCGTCCGCATACTTAATAATTTGGTTTGTGCTGAACTTGGCACAACAATCGTGGGTCATGAGTGTGAAGAGGAGGGGACTTAGAACACACCCCTGTGGAGAACCTGTGCTCAAGGAGATGGTATCTGATTTATTCTTTCCTACCCGTACGTACTGTGGCCTATCCATTAGAAAGTCCAATATCCAGTTTTGCAGAGGTATGCCCAGTCCCAATGGGCCCAGTTTGCTGATCAAATTCTGAGGGATGATGGTATTAAAAGCCGAACTAAAATCAACAAACAGCATGCGGACCATAGCGTCTCTATTCTCAACGAAGTGAAAATATTTTCAGAAAGGTTTGCAAATGTATTAAAAACCAAAAACTGGAATCTCTCATTCATACAAGTCTTCAGACCCTGAGTTCAGTACTTTGTAGAAGCGCCCTTGGCAGCAGTTACACTTTTAATTCTTCCTGAGTAAGTCATTACAAGCTTTGCACTCCTGGGTTTGGACCGTTTATCCTCTTCTTCCTGGCTGATCCTCTCAAGCTCCATTAGACTGGACAGGAAGTCTCTGTAAACTGCCATCTTCAGGTCTCTCCTCAGGTGTTCTATGGGGTTTAAGGGCCGGTTTATAGTTCACGCTCAGAACGCGTACGCGCACGCATCACGGCTGCCACGCGTTCCCAGCATTCATTGAACGCACGTCCTCAGAAATTAATGTGTCGCGTGCGCAAGTTGCAGTACCAGCAATAAGTTGGGGGGCACAATGTGATCAAGTCGGAATGTGACCTCAGAGTCTCTGTTTACCATCAATGTGACAGAAAGCCGCTTTGCAGATCCTACAGGATCGATGTGCATACTTCAGTGTTTGATGAATGGTTCGATGTGGTGAAGCAAAATGCCAACATACAAATGCATTCGTTTTGCTTTTATATTCAAGTGTCGCATATTCCCCATCGTAATGACACAATACATTTTAAAGGTTCCACATACCATCTTCTGTACTGTCCTTTTTTTTTGTACCTTCACTACATCATCAGAAAGTATGGCAGTGTATTTGAGCTACAGAGAAAAAAATTAAGGACGCAGTGAAAAGGTCTATTTTGTGATTAAAGTGGAAATTTTGGCTTTAATCTCAAAATGTCCACTTTAAGCTCGTAGTTTATTTTATCATTAAAGTAGACTGTTGTAAACTTCATCTTAAAACCAACCCAGTAGTTAATCGCTATGTGCTTCTGGGGCTTCCTCCTGACGTGACGGCAGCAATCGCCACACAGAACACATTACATTTATGACATTCCAGCTCTCTGCACATTTAGAATCCTTAGATTTATACTTGATATCACGTTCATGATGAAATGCATTAAAGTGTGTATGTTACATTTTACAGATAATCGTTAACTTCATTTAAATAATGAATACTTTTAATAATTACACATGTGGGGGCGGCACAGTGGCAAAGCGGTAATGCTGCTGCCCCACAGGGAGTCACGTTGCTGCTGTTCCTGGAGTTTACATGTTTTCCTGGTGGGTTTTCACAGTGTGCTCCGGTTTCCTTTAAGACATGAAGGTTTGGGGATTTGGTGACGCTAGTGTATGTGTGTGCTTGTATTCACCTTGAGATGAGTTCATGCCCCGTCCAGGGATTGTTTTTGCCTCATGTCCAATGCTAGCTAGAATGGGTGCATCCCTGGATTGATGGATGTAATCATTAACCATCATTTTCAGAGATATTGTGGCAAGTTGTCCTCTGAATTTAATGGAAGGGAAGCCGAACCTGTTCTGTGATATCTCGTACTGCCACCTGGTGAAATCTTCCAGTTTTATGTAATGTGTGCATGCAAGTATAAACAGTACAACACTTGCGTAGAAGTAGCGTCCGCTGGAGCATGCGTTGCATCGCCCCAAAGCCACTCCAGTGTTGTTTTAACTGTATGCTTCAGGTCACTGCAATGCTGAAAGGTGAACCGTCACCCCAGTGTGAAGTCACGTGTGCTCTGGAGCATGATCTTCTTCAAGGACCTCTCCGCATCTTCTTGAACTCATCCTTCTCTTTCTTCTATGCAGTCTCTCTTTCCCTGCCACTGAGAAGCACCCAGCCACCATCATGCTTCACCATACGGATGATATTAAGCAGGTGATGAGCAGCACTTGGAGTTGCCAAAGAGTTCTGTTTTTATCTCATCAGACCAGAGAATCTTTTTCCTCACACTCTTAAGAGTCTTTTACAAGCTGTTTGGCAAAGTCAATATGGGAGTTGGCTACTCTGGCATAAACCCAATTGATGAAGTGCTACAGAGACGGTTGTCCCAACTCAGTAGAACATCTGAAGATCCTATTGGGTTCTTGGTCACCTCCCTGATCAAGGCCATTCTTGTCCCGTTACTTAGTTTGACTGAACGGAAGAATCCTGGTGGTTCCAAACAAGATTCTGTTTATTTTCGTGTACAAGTACTGTGTACAAAGAAATGCTTACTTGCACGTACCTCTGCAAGCAGGAAACAAACACCAGGGACAAAATAAATATTTAGGGTGGCGCAGGGAAATGGGAAATTTTCAATTGACGTTCAATGCACGAATAAACATGTTACAAAATACATTTGATGATGAAATGTACTGTACAGGATATGCAATTAATGATAGTAATCAATATTCATTTTATGTTTTGAAGAAAACATCATAAAGGTTTTGTCTATTTCTCCATACACATTCTGACAGCCTGTCATGGAAATTCTGCATTGCTCGACATAACATGTCAAGAGGAATGCCAGCAATTTTCTCTTCAATCCTCCTTTTTAGTTCAACGATGGTTTCAGGATGTGTGTGGTACACTTGGCTTTTAAGACGTCCCAACAGAAAAACATCACAAACAGTGAGATCTGGAGATCTCAGAGGCCACGGAATGTCACCTTTACGTAAAATGACGTGCCATCCAAACAATCGTCGAATAGCTGCCATCGATTGTTGGGATAGTATGCGAAGTGGCTCCACCTGGGGACTTTTTTTTTAAGGCCGAATCCATTTCTTCAAAATTACGCACCCATGTTGTCATCGCATGAGTAGACGGGACACAATCATGATGTCCTAACTGGTAATGAGGCTGAAATTCCCTTTGTACAGCAGTCACACTATCTTTCACACGAATGCTCATTGTGCACCACTCCACTCCTCCATTATAACTAATGGCAAGGGGTTCTAAACAAGGTCGCATTGGTCCCAAACAACTGCAGACGCCCCAGTTCCAAAATTTCCATTTCCTCGTGCCACCCTGCAGAATAAATATAAAAAGTGACAGCAAGTTCACGTGTAAGATAACAGTAGTAGTAGCAGTGGGGATGACAAGTTACTGGTTGCTCATAAGTTTAATTGCAGTTGGGTAAAAACTGGAGGTGCGTGTTTGGATGGACTTTAGATGCTCACCAGATGGGAGGAAGGTGAAAAGTGGAAGTGCAGGATGGCTGGAGTCCCACGATACTGTTTACCTTCTGTGGCACGGGCCTCGGACACAGACAGGCAGACATGATGTAAATCACCACCACACGTTTATTTACAAGTCTATTATTTACAATTTAAGTGCCACACAACCCCAAACACCCCCAAAGTCCAGGCCTCACACTCTTTGCCTTGTCTCTTCAGGCCGCCTCCACTCCTCGCCTTCCAGCTTCGTCCTTCTCCTCACCCGACTCCAGCCCTGAATGAAGGGAGATAGCCCTTTTTATAAGCACCCGGATGTGCTCCAGGTGTTTCCCGGCAATCTTCCACCGACACTCCCTAGTGTGGCGGAAGTACCAGTTGCATCCCCGGAAGTACTCCGGGTGTTCCTGCTTCTCTTCCCCCCAGCACTTCCGGGTGTGGCGGAAGTGCTGAGGTCCAGGGCTGCCAAGGCATCCGGGCGCCCCCTGGTGGTGACCACGGGCCCCTACAGGGTTGAGCTTCAAAGCTCTGTACCCGTGGCCCCCAAAGCAGCCAGGGCAGTCGCGCCCTCGTGGTCTGGAGGAGGCACAAGCCCTCCTCCGGTCCTCCTGGGCGTCCCGGCTGAGTACCACCCCCAGCTGCGTGCCACACTTCCTAAGGCAGAGTGGGGTGTGGATGTCATGGAATCCAGGAGTTTAGCAATGAGCTGGGATGGGATGACAGTGTTAAATGCAGATCTGAAGTCCGCTAACAGTAGCCTGCAATGAGGTCATTGTGCTTCTGAGAACACTTAGAGATTAGGAAATAGTTGTATCCCCTGATCCTGATCTACGCCTCACCACAGTTTGATCAGACAGGTCTACAGAGTTTTCCTTGGACTTCATGGCTTGGTTTTTGTTCTGTCATGCAGCCTGAAATATGGACCTTTTATAGAGATGTGTGTGCCTTTCTAAATGATGTCCACTCAATTCAGTTTGCCACAGGTGGACTCCAGTCAAGTTCTCGACACAACTCAAGGAGAATTTAAGCAAACAAGATGCACCGGACTACAATCTGGAGCATCCCAGCAAAGAGTCTGAATACTTCTATAAATGAGAGGTTGTATGTCATGACTTTTTTTTTTTAGTAAAATTCCAAACCTTTCTGAAAACATGCCTTCACGTAATCATAATGGGATATTGAGCTTATTTTGATGGCCGAAATGAGCTAATTTGACTGAACAAAGTGACTGAATACTTTCTGAATCCAAGGTAAATTGTTACTATTGAAACACTAAACACTGTAAATTTCAAAGTTTTTAACAGACAGTCTTAGTCCTTATTTTATTGCTCTTTAAACTATTTAAACGTTTGACAATTACAGAGCCAAATTGCTATTCAAGATCACAGAGGGTAAATAAATAAATATCGTAAATACATAAATAAATAAAGATAGATAGATAGATAGATAGATAGATAGATAGATAGATAGATAGATAGATAGATAGATAGATAGATAGATAGATAGATAGATAGATAGATAGAAGCCCCTTTGTTGACTGACAGCCCTTCTGCCCCCACGTTACCAGACTGTTTCAGCAGTATTGATGTCCATCCTGGAGTTTCTGTCCCTCTTCGGCCCGTTAGGTGCTGTTAGATTCCGCCCACAGAATTCCATTTTCTGTCACAATGTCTGAGAGAGATAAACATCATGTACCATTCAAGAACAATGCATTGTTATATTTCAATTTGAGAGGTAAAGGAAACTGAAGTTCCTGACACATGAGCAAGTGTATTTGTGTAAGGCAGAATGCAAACATTTCCCTTGAATTCTGAGAAGACAGGAGGTCAGCAGAAGTAACCCCACAGTCCCAGTGACCTAAACGGGACCTCCTCCAACTCTGTGAAGCCTGCAGACTGACAGTTAAGTCTTCAGCCATGTCCTTACCTGACTCGCTACTTGGCTCAGAGGACAAATAATTAAGAAAAGTATGGTGGAACTCACATATGAGGAAATCCGTGAGCCAAGTTAGAGGAATGACATTATCAGATTGGTGGAAGGTCTGGAAATGTTTCTTTCAAATATAGAACTGATGTTAAGTAGTCAGAGCCCTCCTTAAGCTGCATATCTAGCCTTTAGCCAAAGCTGTTGAGAGTGAACAACAATGACTTCATGAGCTGCAGTTTACTGTAGTCAGTACTGACTGATGGGACCAGCTACGTCTTCTGTATAGAGATTGTGAGAAACGACTCGATTTGGCCTGCAAGGCTAGCTTTCTCACCTTGGCCAGTCCTGCTTGGGCCCCTGCCTCTCAGAGTTCAGCATCTGGACTGCTGTTGATGCTTATTCTAATAAACGTAGTGTATTCTTATTTTGTTATTTCTGTATCTTTCAAACTAAAGGACTAAGCAGCCTTGGTTTTTGAGAATGGTACAAAATGTCCTGCTACTATACATATCATAAAAGCCTTTAATTTTTAGCCAGATAACCAATAGCATACTGTGCCTTCAGAAAGCATACAGACCCCTTCACTTTACACCAGGGATCTCAAACTCCAGTCCTGGAGGGCCACAGTGGCTGCAGGTTTTCATTCTAACCCTTTTCTTAGTGACTTGTTTTTGCTGGTAATTAACTTCTTTTGAATAAAATTTAATTGACTTGCTCTTGTTGACTCAAACCCCTTAATTGTTTCTTGTTCCTTAATTAGCAGCCAAACAATAGCGAGATACAAAATGAGCCAAAACATGACCAGTGTCCATTATACGATATCCGAAGCGAAAGAATGATGAAGGTCTTGGGAATGTTGATCTGCTCAGGTCCCCAAAACATTTTATCAGTGCTCTTAGAAAAGAGAAAATCAACAGTTTCGGAGATGTCTGCTACTGCACAATGAGAGCAGCAACAAGCCATGGAATTAAAGAATGGGTTTAATTAACAACAAGAATAAGAGCCTAATTAAGCAACTGGTTGGAGTGAACTTGGCGTTTGAGGCCCTGATTTAGTTGGTCTTCTGTTGGCTCACTCACTTCACATTTCACTTCTGCTTAAGAAAAGACATGAAGCAATTCAGTGGAACATTGAAGGAATTCTGGGGAGCAAATCTTAAAAAACAAGTCAATTAAAAAAGAATTTAATTGCAGGGGCGGCACGGTGGCACAGTGGTAGCACTGCTGCCTCGCAGTTAGGAGACCTGGGTTCGCTTCCCAGGTCGTCCCTGTGTGGAGTTTGCATGTTCTCCCCGTGTCTGTGTGGGTTTCCTCCGGGGGCTCCGATTTCCTCCCACAGTCCAAAGACATGCAAGTTAGGTGCATTGGTGATCCTAAATTGTCCCTAGTGTGTGTGTGTGTGTGTGCCCTGCGGTGGGCTGGCGCCCTGCCCAGGATTTGTTCCTGCCTTGAGCCCTGTGTTGGCTGGGATTGGCTCCATCAAACCCCTGTGACCCTGTGTTAGGATGGATAGATGGATTAATTAGCAGCAAAAACAGGTTACTAATTAAGAAAAGGGTTAGAATGAAAACCAACAGCCACTGCAGCCATCCAGGACTGGAGTTTGAGATCCCTGCTTTACAAATTTTGTTAAATTCAGTTTTGCCTACATCAAACATTCAATACCCCAGGAATAACAAAGTAAAAACAAGATTGGTAGAATCTTTTTCCAAATGTATTAAAAAAAAAAAAAAAACCTTAAACATCCCATTAACACAAGTATTTATACCTTTTATTGAGCACTTTGGCAGCAATTCCAGCCTGGAGTCTTCTTGGGTATGAAGCAACAAGCTTTGCACACCTGGATTTGGGGATTTTCTGCCATTTTTCTCTAGAGATCCTCTCAGTCAGGTTAAATGGATGCCATCAGTGGACAGCTTACTCTCAGGACTCTCCTGACAGGTTCAACTGTTCAAGTCCGAGGTTTGGCTGGGTCACTCAATGACATTCCCAGAGTTATGCTTAGGGTCACTGTCCTGTTGGAAGGTGAAATTTCAACCATTCTGAGGTCCAGAGAGGACCAGAGCAGATTTTCATTGAAGATATCTCTGTATTTTGGTCTGTTATAAGAAGAGTTGTGGTTGTTCCAAACGTCTTCTGTTTTATGAATTATGGACGACGCTACGGTCTCTGGAAATTTTTCATTTTTTAATAGCCTCTTCTAAATCTGAGCCTCAACACAATCCTAACTCTAAACTCTGCAGGCAATTCCTTCAACCTCATGGGTTTGTTTTTGCTCAGCTGTAGAACCTTCTATCAATTGAACTGACGACTCCAAACAAGGTGGAAAAGCGTCTCCAAAATGATCAGCAAAATGGGATAAATCCGAGCCAGATTTCAAGTGTAAGAGTAGTGTCTGAATACTTGTGCCAATGTTATATATTAGTTATTCTACTTTCAATACATTTCCTGTTTTGGTTACTGAGTGTTAGTGAAAGTAGCTGGAACATAAAAAATGTGAAAAAAGTGAAGGGATCAGAATACCTTCAGAATGTATTGTTAACACCAATTGAAAGGGAGCCTTAAGCAGGATGAAGAATAACAACAATTTTCACATTCAGAGGCATACTCTTGCATTAAAATTAAAGTTTGCTGTAAATCAACCTATGAACTGAGTATTAAAAGAGTTGTTAGCTGCAGCCCTAAACCAGTCATGAAGCCCCAGAGGAAATTAACTCTTCTTCCCAGGGTCCGCATTTTGCTTCTCATTAGTCAGAATTACCAATCATTACCTTCAGAATGTAACATTGTAGAGTTCTTAATGGCACGCATTTGTAATATTACTGATTATACTAGGGGGCCTGCTCGATTCGCTCGCCAACCCCCCTGTCTACGCTACGCACCAGCAACGTCACGTCTCTGCAGCTCGCGTATGTGAATTTCACTTTCACCAAACAACAAATCTTTTAACTCTCAGCCTCTTCATTGGGAAGAAACACTACTTTTCCCTGACGGCAACATGAATCAGACCTACAAGTCTCCGACTTAAAGTTTAAAGCCAAACAATATCTACATACTTCTGTCATATCACCTATGTCCATATATTCAATCTCTTTTCGCTTTTACCTTGTAATCAATATCGCACTGAATTTTGATTCCGTGTTTGGAATTACATTGTGACAACGCAACATATAACTGCCCGTGAGTGAATATCATTTCTTTCTCTCTACACGAACTGTGTCTGACAATAGCATTCACACAAATGAGAAATGATTGAACCGTGTGAGTGGTTGTAAATGTTTTAGATGTGGGCAGGACTTTTCCAGATCTCTTTGCATAAAGTCTTGTCTCGCGGGGCTTGAAATTTTCTCTCGCAGGATTTCACTTTCACCAAACAACAAATCTTTTAATTCTCGCGGATACGCCTCTTCATTGGAAAGAAACACTACTTTTCCCTGATGGCAACACGAATTAGATGATCTACAAGTCTCCAACTTAAAGTTTAAATCTGAACAATATATTTGATCTCTTTTCACTGTTCTGTTATTTCACCAAGTAATAATTTCCATTTGTTTGCGCTAATGCGATCTTTACTACCATTTTTTTGAGACTTTCGAATTTTCGTACTTCCATTATCTCTAACCTGCTCTGCATGTGTATCGCGCCAACGTTTTTGAATTCTTTATGACGTTCTACTTTGTCATCTACTCTTTGCCTTTTATTTCTGGCCCCAGGCGTGGTTAAATCTCTTGGCACAAAGTCTCGTCTCGCGGGACGTGAAAGCGTCTCTCTGAGAAAATCACGTCTCGTCCCAAGGCAGGGCCTGTCAACTGCAACCCTGATTTGTGGGTCTGAGAATGTCTCATGCTGAGATGTACAATTTCGTCTTGAATTACTTTTCACAGACCAAATATAGTGTCGCAGGTTGAGGCCCTTGTCGTCCTCTTGAACCCTCTGACTCAACTCCAGACACCAGGTAAAAGTCCAAATATTACTTTTATTTGAACCATACAGTGCACAAAGCACCCTCCACTCCACAATACTCATAAATTCACAATCACTAACAATACACTCTCCTCCTCGCCCAGACACTTCGCCCTCCTACCTCCCAGCTCAGCTCAGTGTACTGGTTTCCCAGAGTCCTTTATATAGTCCCTGACCCGGAAGTGTTTCTCCCTTCTGTCCATGTGATCATGAACACTTCCAGGTCGGATAAAAAGCTCCTTTCTTCAACCTGGAAGCACGGTGTTTTCTCTTGTCATGTGATCATGACACACTTCCGGGTTATAGGGCAAGTAAGAGTCCGGCAGCCTCCCCACAGCGACTCCTGGTGGTCCCCATGGTATCCAGCAGGGCTGTGCATATAAACTACAAAGTCCATGAGGCCCTGCTGGAATTCGGGGGACGTCCACGCTGTTGGGAGAGCTCCACCTGGCGGCCTGGGGGTGATGGCAGGAATATTTAGCCGGCCACACACCACAATAGATAAGCTATAACAAGGACAGAACTGCTATAACATTTATTTTTGTAAAGCCCAAATGACAGTTGACTGAATCTTTGTTGCCAAATTATTGAATTTAAGAAGTGCTAAGGAATGGTCCACACAGTATTTTCATGTAGTTATAATTGTAATTTATAATGCAATGCAGCTAACTGTACAGTACAATAATATACAATCAAGTACATTCACTTATATATTTATATGGCACAAATAATGTAGACTAACATAAACAGGAAATTGTATAAAATGAACAAGTTAAATAATATTTATTTTGAAAATAAACACATTGCGTCAAATGAAATAAACAAGCCGCACAGACAGACAGATTGGGTGGCTTAATGCCTTTGTGCACATCGACCTCTGTAGATCGTGTGTGTGTGTATGTGTGTGTTTGTTCCTTTCTTTTCATTATCAAGCACATGCTCTAGCAGGAAAAACAAGCTGTCAGTTATCTTTACTTCAAAATTTCTTTGAGAGAGAGCGTATACATGGATGTTTAAATACATCATTTATTTAAAAAACTACAAGGGGCGTTCAATAATTTATTTACCTCAATAGGAAAGAAAAGGGTTTTCAAAAATTTTTTATTTTTCAATATAGTCCCGATAGCTCCATACACTTCATCTACTTTTCCTGCAATGACTTTAATCCCTTTGAAAAGAAAAAAAAATCTTCTGTTCAAACCAGGATGTCACAGCTGCCTTGATGTCTTCGTCACTTGAAAACCGCTGTCCACAGAGAGATTTCTTCAAAACCTGAAACAGGAAAGCCAGGTTAGGACTGTATGGTGGATGGTTCAGCTGCTGGAAGCCACATTCTCAAGACTGCAGCCTGTGATTGACGTGACATGTGAACTGCCGCACTGTCCTGAAGAAGCTTACATGATTCACACGAGGACTCTCCTGACATTCTGTCTGTTGAAACAACTGGACACATGTCACAACATACTCAAGACTTATTTCAACATGCTTGCTACTTTTTTCATACTCAGGTTGATAAATTATTGAACACACCTTTCAAACCCCATCGTAACTAAAGTAGCACGTTAAATGCTTAGTATTCCGTGTGTTCTATGTACTACGTGCTTCTTAAATGGACTTTCTCTTTTGCAGACAGGAGCGCACAGGCAGTGATCGCCACACAGAATACATTACATTCATGACATTACAGCTCTCTGAACATTTTACAATAGTAAGATGTATACTTGATATCATTTTCATGATGAAATGCATTAAAGCAAGTATTAAATATGGGGGCATGGTGTCGCAGCCATAGCGATGAGCTGGCACCCAGTCCAGGGATTGTTCCTGCTTCCCGCAAGATGCTTGCTGGGACATGTGCAACCCTGAATGGAATAATTTAATGCAGCAGTACTGTGTCTGTCAAACATGTCAACCCTCAATTCCTGTCCTTTCTTTTCTTTCTCCACGTAACCAATCACCACATGATAAGCTCTGTAATAAATGTAAAGCCAGCTGTAAGCTTAGAATGGCAATTCTTCAAAACTTGTATGGAACATTGAAATATCTTTGTTATATATGTTTAATTATTCCATTCATCCAGGATCACACCAGTCCCAGAAAGCATCAAGCGTGAGGCATGGACAACCCCTGGATGGACTGCCAACTCATCACTGCCACTGTGCCACAGTGCCCGCACATGTTTAATTATTAACAGTATACATTATTTAAATGAAATTAACATTTTAACTGTAAAATGCAATATGCATACTTTAATGGACTTTAACATAAAAATGACATCAAGTATACATCCTAGTATTCTAACAGTTGTGGCCTGCAGAGGGTGTGCCTGCAGCCCAAACCCGACACAAATACATGCAGGACACACGTTCATCACACACGCTTTTATCTTTCTTTTTCCTCGTGGGAAAAACCTTCCCCGTTTGCCACCTGCACAACACAGTTAAAGCCCACACAAAAACACAATTCTCTTCTTTCTTTTCCTATCTCTTCTCTCTTTTTTCACCTCCACTCCTTCTTCAGCAAGCTTAGTCCACCTCCTCCTGACTCTGGCTCCCTGAGTAGTGGCAGCTGGCTCTTTTTATAGGGCACCCGGAAATGCTCCAGGTGCTCAATGACCTTCTTCTGGCAGCACTTCTGGGTGTGGCGGAAGTGCTGCAACAGATAGCTCAGCCGTTCCAGCGGCACCGTCTGGCGACACCTGTGGAACCCAATAGGGCTGTGCCAAACTCCAATTCCCATGGAGCCCTGTAGGAGTCTGAGGCACCGCTGCAAACACCTCTGCGTGGCCTTACGTCAAGTTTAATTTTTATACATTGTGATATGAGCGTGGAAACAGGCGTACACAATACTTGTGTGCATACACACCATTTATACATGAGGCCCCTAGTGTTGTCCCATGTGAAGAATGAGGGGTGTATCTCTGCTACAAAGGATGTAATTAATACGGGGATGGATAATAATGGGATGTGGAACAATGGCACCACTTCTGCCCTATTACTGGAAAGGCTGCCCATTCCAATACCCTCAAGATATAAGCAGCCTCATGACAAGAAGGCAGCCTTCACTTGGGAGCTGACTTCTTGAGAGTACAGCCTTATTTGTAGAACAGGTGGCCCAGAAACTCTTAAGTTCTTGTATGCCAATGGTTTTTTTTTTAATGTTGTTAGGGCTGGAACGATTCCTCGAGAAACTCGACTAATTGGATTACTAAAAATCATCAAAGCAAATTCTTTGCATCGAAGCAAAATTTTTTAATCTATATAACTACACCTACAAAGAGCTTTGCAGGGATGATTATTAGTGCTGCACAATGAGCTTACGCTGTGGATACAGGACGTGAAGACGTGATGACGTGATTTGATGGCACAGATTGGAAAATGGAGAAAGTGAGAGAAAATAGTGAGGGGTGAAGTGAAGAAACATGTATTCCAGCAACATCCACATCATCACAGAATCTCTTTTCTGCAGCTGGAAACATTGCATCAAAAGGGCAGTGTAAGCCTCACTCTTCATTGTAAACACCACATGCTCCTTAGAAGGCTTACGCACACAAACACACACCATATCTACCTCGTCTAGGGGATACAATACAGACAGAAGTATTTTATTTTGGTCTCCTACAAGTGCTAGAAAGACTTCCAAGAAGTCAGTAAAGTCTTAGGTTAGGCCTGAGTTCTAGTTATGTTGAAACTTGTAGTCCTGAAAGTTAAGTTGCACAACTTAAAGACAATATTTATGTGCTATTATTCTTGATTTATTCCTTAGTTTTAGGCTGGATGAATACCTTATTTTTAAGTACTGTACTTTGTAATTGATGTATTATTTTGTATTTCTTTGTTTTTGCATTTCACACAATATTCTTTTTTAAAACCCAGAACGTAATATGGCACTTAAATGCACTAAATGGATTTAGAATAAAAAAATAATTTTAATGTATGCAATTTAAGCAAAACAAATGTTGGTTTCTCTAAAAAGGAAATCAATTAGCTGTTAACATTTGGAGAGATGTCTTATTTTCTTTTTTGTATATTTATTACCGCTCTTAAATAAAGTAAAAGTATTTCTTACCCGATTACTCAATTAGTCAATGGAATAAATGTTAGAATACTTGATTACTTAAATAATTGATTACTGCAGCCCTAGTTGTCTTCCTGTAGAGACTGTTGAGATACTTAAAACTTAATTACTAATTTGTGAAAACAAGTGGAACGAATGGAGTCGAGGGTTTGACAAAATTAATAAAAACTTCATTAGGATAAGATCTCTACTTAAACTTTAGTCAACAAATGAATAATTAATTGCAATATATTGCAGGCTTGAATCACACATATGACCCAATAATTGTGTATTTGTGGAGTCCCTGGTAATTCCCATCCTAGCAAATTTAAGGATTCATTTTAAGGCATAACTGTTTATTCCAGAGGCCTGCGAAGCCAATCCTTGAGGGTCGTAGTGGCTGCAGATTTGTGTTCCAACCTAATTCTTAATGAGAAGTAAATTATTCCTCAAATAACATTTTTATGCTTCATTGTGTTTTCTCGCTTCTTTAAGATTCCCTACCCGTTATTTTAGCCTTAAACTGATGCATTCACTGTTTTTGTTTGCTTCTTATTAGCAATAAGATGCAAACAGCAGGGGAACCAGCAGTTCTCCATCATTTATGTCTTTCTGTATTCTTCGTGAGATGTCTGATTTAAAGAAACATTTGAACGGAAGCTGAAGAGAAAAGAAAGGATGGAGAATTACCCAGTTCAGGCTACAAACTGTTTGGATAACCTTGGAAAGGAAAAAAAAATCTACAATGTATGAATGACCTGTCATGGCAGAATGAATACACTAGCAAGCCATAAAATTAAATAAGATCTGTTATTGGCAAAGATTGATTTCTAATTAAGCAATTGGATTGGAACAAAAACCTGTAGGCACTATGCCCTTCAGGACCAACTTTGCAGAGCCCTGGTTTATGTAAATATCTTACAAAATACTACACATATGGTAACTGTCTTCAGTTGAAAACTTCCATTAAACACAAAGAAGTTTTCATTCAACAGCTCAACAAATAAATGTCCATAAAAATATTGAAATTGTCAAATATGAAATGTATTGGATATATTTGAGGACCTACCTGCATCTGTTCAAAACATGTGTTCATGTGTCAAGGCAGAAGGGAAGCCCCACAAATTATATGAACGACTGCTACACTTGAGAACAAGATTTGTAGAGAAACTTAACAATCCAAAGACACAGTATGCCAGGTGTATTGTACTTTTGAGTTTTAATAATGCAGCGAGTATAAAATACATTGATGTTGGCAAGGTAAGACACATGTAGTAATCTTGATTGTAGGTTCTCTTGGCAACTTGTTCAAGTTTGCTGTCCCAACAGAAATACCTTTGGAACATCTTGATATCGTCAGTCTCAATGATTCGAACTTCCTTCATTCATATGATTCACAAATTGGACTTCCAATCATCCACTACAAAAAATGGAAAAAAAAAGATGCCATCTGAACAAGCTTAAAGTAAAAACTGAACAGGTTATTGCATTTAACTCTGTTTTAAATGACCAAGACATGCAGCAGATTTCATTGATTCGCAGTTTGGCTTCATGAGACAGGACTGATTTTTGGTGTTCTCTTTTTGTTTTAACCTTTGTCTTACGGTCATCCCTCTACACTTGGTAGGCTTTTCTGTGCAAGGCTAACAGTCAGTAACTAATAAATTCATTGTATCAGTCTTCCTGCACCAGTCAGACATTTTCCCTTAGGGCTCGTTTATACGTCACGCTCAGAATGTGTAAACTTCATGGTTGCCACGCGTTCCCAGCGTTCATTTGATGCGTCCTTCAAGCATGTCCTCAGAAATTAACGTGATGCCTGCAAGAGGTGCAGTACCAGCAAAAAGTCGGGGCGCGCAGTGTGATAAAAGTCGGAATGTGACATCAGAGTCTCTGTTTACTATCTACATTTAACAGAAAGCCGCTTTGAGGATCCTCTGGGATCGATGTGCCTGCTTCGATGTTTGATGAATGGTTCGATGAGGTGAAGCAAAATGCTGACATACAAATACTTTTGTGGTGCTTTTATATTCAAGCATTGCATATTCCCAACGTATTATTATTTTTTTTTTTTGCACCTTCACAACAGCATCAGAATGTACAGCAGCGTATTTGAGCCACAGAGAAAAAAATTAAGAACATGGTGAAAAGGTCTATTTTGTGATTAAAGTGGAAATTTTGGCTGAAATCTCGAAATGTCTGCTTTAACCTCATAGTTTACTTTAACATTAAAGTAGACCGTCGTGAACGTCATCTTAAAACTGACCCAGTTGTTAATTGCTGCAAGCTTTTGGGGCGTCCTCCTGAATGGACAGCAGCGGCAAGCAGCAACAGATCGCATCACAGAACACATTAAATTTATGACATTCCAACTCTCTGCACATTTAGAATCCCTACATTTATACTTGATATCACTTTCATGATGAAATGCGTTAAACTATGTATGTTACATTTTACAGATAAATCGTTAACTTCATTTAAATAATCCATCCATTCATTTTCCAACCCGCTGAATCCGAACACAGGGTCACGGGGGTCTGCTGGAGCCAATCCCAGCCAACACAGGGCAAAAGGCAGGAACCAATCCCGGGCAGGGTGCCAACCCACCGCAGGTCATTTAAATAATAAATACTGTTAATAATTACAAATGTGGAGAGGCATGGTGGCAAAGTGGTAGCATTGCTGTCTCACACGGAGTCACGTTCCTGGTGTTCCCTGCCTGGAGTTTCCATGTTTTCCTGGTGGTTTTCCACAGTGTGCTCAGATTTCCTTCCAAAGACATTGAAGTTTGGGGATTTGGTGATGCTAAAATGACTCTAGTGTATGTGTGTGCTTGTATTCACCTTGCGATGAGCTGATGCCCCGTCCAGGGATTGCTTCTGCCTCGGGCCCAATGCTTGCTGGAATGGGCACATCCCTGGATTGATGGATTTAATCATTAAACACCCATCCTTTTCAGATATATTGTGGCAAGGTGTCCTCAGAATTTATTGGACATTTCATGCAATTCACAACACAGTGAAGCTGAACGTTTGATCACCAAGAGAATGACTGGCACTGCCACCTGGTGGAGTCTACCAGATTTGCATAAAGATATACGCAAGTATAAACAGTACAATGCTTGCATAGCAGTAGCGTCTACTGGAGCATGCATCGTGTGAAGTATAAACCTGGCTTTAAAATCAAGACCTTTATACAAAAGACGTATTGCATTCCATGTGATAATCACTGTGTAAGTGAGTGACAATTTTTTTGCATACTCCACCACATACAAAAATAAGGAAATTATGCAGTGCTAATTTTTTTTTAGACTACTTTGTCATGGCATGTTTGCATTTCCAATTAGACTTATATAAGCTTATGTAAGTGAAATCTCCCTTTATTAATCCTAAAGGGAAATTACATGCACATAGCAGCAGAAACATAAAAACAAAGATACAGACTAGTAGGAAGAATAATACAACCAATCAATATGTAAATAAAAATAAATAAATGTATATTGTTCAGATATTGCAAAATGGCATTTCAAAATAAACTTAATGTGTGCCCCAGGAGGAAGCATTGAAATGCCTGATAGCAGTGGGCAGAAAAGACCAGTAGAGGCACTTCTCAACACACCGTGGTAGTATCAAAGTCAAAGCGAACTTTATTGTCATCTCAACCATATACAAGTATACAGATTGACGAAATTGTGAAGCTCAGGGTCCACAGTGTAACAACATGAAGTGCAAATAATTAAAAATAGAATTAAAATTTAAAATTAAAAAACAAACAAGACAAGACATTGTGCAAAGACAAGACAAAGAAGTAACAGCAAAATTGACATGTAGTAAGCAATATGAACAATGATGCAATGTATGGTATTTGCAATCTAGCTACATAAATATAGTCAATAGATATGTAGTATAATAAATAAAAAAATAATAGATATAGATAATACAGAAATTATCAGTGTATGATAATAGTTGTTTAAGACATTTGTAAACAATGACAGGTCAGAATGTTTCACAGCAGAAGGATATAAAGAGTGTCAAAATACTTAAAGGTCAGTATGAGATTTTCAGTTCTTTTCTACATGCACACTAGTCTTTGCAAGAAAGTGTTTTAAGAGGTGGTTGGGGCAGTGTGGAAGATCCCAGGGGGCAGCATGGTGTTAAGGAGTCTGACAGCTTAGGGGTAAAACCTATCCTGCAGCCTGGCTTTGATGCTGCAGTATCTTCACGTGGATGGCAGAAGTGTGAAAAGTCCATGTGAGGGGAGTAAGTGGTCCTGCTCAATGCTGCAGGCCTTGTGGACACTGCGTTTGTGAAATATGCCCTGTAGTGAAGGGAGAGGCACCCCAATAATGTTCTCTGCTGTCTTCACTATCCTTTGCAGGTGCTAGCGGTCAGATATGCTGCAGTTGCTATACAATACAGTGATGCAGCTGGTCAGAACACACTCAGTGGTGCTTCTGTAGGACATGGTGAGGATGGAAGGGGGAAGACTTACTCGCTTCAGCCTTCTCAGTAAGTGTAGCCTCTGCTGGGCTTTCTTGATTAGTTATGAGGTGTTAGTATGAGCCTGTGGCTAAAAGTACTTCAAGAAAGTACCTCCTGGAGGGGATGGAAGGTCTTTTTCAGGATAGCATTCAATTTTGCCACCATCCTCTTTTCTACAACAGCTTCCAGGAGGCCCTAAGGTTTGTCCCGCGATTGTGAAGACTTTCCTGTTAAGTTTGTACTGGCATTTCTCTTCTTTTCAGTTCAAGTTGGTTCCCCAAGAGACCACAGCACAGATCACCACACTGGTTTCTATGGCCTGCTAGAACATTTCCAGTAGCTGCAGCACACATCAAAAAACCTGAGTCTCCTTAGCAAGCACAGTGTGCTCTGGCCCTTCTTATAGTGTGCCATTGTGCTGTCAGACCAGTCCAGTTTGTTGTTTATGTGGATCCTCTAGGTACTTGTAGCAATGCACCACTTTCAATTAGACAGTAATGTTTATTTTCTTTAGTAATTCATTTAGATGAAGTCAGAATGTGGGTGTTGTGCAGCCTCATCTGTGCATCTACTGGTGTTATTAGGCAGATTTGTTGTTTGCTGTGTCTTAAGTTCAAAATCCGCATCTCCTGCGGCTCTTCAATTTCTGCTCTTTTAATGACAGTTGTTTGGATGGAGTGTAACACACTGTTTACTTTAACTATACATTTTGCAGTTCATATTTTCACAAGCATTGCTGCCAATTCTTTCAAACTCACATCAACTCCTACATTATCAGCGTAAAGCTGAACACAGAGGACGCACAGTGCCTGCGCCAACATCAGGTTACGTTTATTTGTAAAACATGCAATGTACTCTATGCACACAAAACACACATTTACAGTGGTGTGAAAAACTATTTGCCCCCTTCCTGATTTCTTATTCTTTTGCATGTTTGTCACACAAAATGTTTCTGATCATCAAACACATTTAACCATTAGTCAAATATAACACAAGTAAACACAAAATGCAGTTTGTAAATGGTGGATTTTATTATTTAGGGAGAAAAAAAAATCCAAACCTACATGGCCCTGTGTGAAAAAGTAATTGCCCCCTGAACCTAATAACTGGTTGGGCCACCCTTAGCAGCAATAACTGCAATCAAGCGTTTGCGATAACTTGCAATGAGTCTTTTACAGCGCTCTGGAGGAATTTTGGCCCACTCATCTTTGCAAAATTGTTGTAATTCAGCTTTATTTGAGGGTTTTCTAGCATGAACCGCCTTTTTAAGGTCATGCCATAGCATCTCAATTGGATTCAGGTCAGGACTTTGACTAGGCCACTCCAAAGTCTTCATTTTGTTTTTCTTCAGCCATTCAGAGGTGGATTTGCTGGTGTGTTTTGGGTCATTGTCCTGTTGCAGCACCCAAGATCGCTTCAGCTTGAGTTGACGAACAGATGGCCGGATATTCTCCTTCAGGATTTTTTGGTAGACAGTAGAATTCATGGTTCCATCTATCACAGCAAGCCTCCCAGGTCCTGAAGCAGCAAAACAACCCCAGACCATCACACTACCACCACCATATTTTACTGTTGGTATGATGTTCTTTTTCTGAAATGCTGTGTTCCTTTTATGCCAGATGTAACAGGACATTTGCCTTCCAAAAAGTTCAACTTTTGACTCATCAGTCCACAAGGTATTTTCCCAAAAGTCTTGGCAATCATTGAGATGTTTCTTAGCAAAATTGAGACGAGCCCTAATGTTCTTTTTGCTTAACAGTGGTTTGCGTCTTGGAAATCTGCCATGCAGGCCGTTTTTGCCCAGTCTCTTTCTTATGGTGGAGTCGTGAACACTGACCTTAATTGAGGCAAGTGAGGCCTGCAGTTCTTTAGATGTTGTCCTGGGGTCTTTTGTGACCTCTCGGATGAGTCGTCTCTGCGCTCTTGGGGTAATTTTGGTCGGCCGGCCACTCCTGGGAAGGTTCACCACTGTTCCATGTTTTTGCCATTTGTGGATAATGGCTCTCACTGTGGTTCGCTGGAGTCCCAAAGCTTTAGAAATGGCTTTATAACCTTTACCAGACTGATAGATCTCAATTACTTCTGTTCTCATTTGTTCCTGAATTTTCTTTGGATCTTGGCATGATGTCTAGCTTTTGAGGTGCTTTTGGTCTACTTCTCTGTGTCAGGCAGCTCCTATTTAAGTGATTTCTTGATTGAAACAGGTGTGGCAGTAATCAGGCCTGGGGGTGGCTACGGAAATTGAACTCAGGTGTGATACACCACAGTTAGGTTATTTTTTAACAAGGGGGCAATTACTTTTTCACACAGGGCCATGTAGGTTTGGATTTTTTTTCTCCCTAAATAATAAACACCATCATTTAAAAACTGCATTTTGTGTTTACTTGTGTTATATTTGACTAATGGTTAAATGTGTTTGATGATCAGAAACATTTTGTGTGACAAACATGCAAAAGAATAAGAAATCAGGAAGGGGGCAAATAGTTTTTCGCACCACTGTATATGCCTAATAGGGATTATTTTTAGGATACTTGGACTGGATCATAAAAACAAGCTTGCTCTCTGTCATACCAGTTTGACGAGAGCACCTCCAATCTTTGCAGTTCAAAATCACTGCCCCTACTTTGAGCGCCTCCTACATGAGGAGTTGGATTGGTTTATAAATGTGACACTCAGTGATCCATCCAATTGATCCCACCCGCTTTTGAGCAAAATTTACGCATGGTTGTCTCCAGACGTATATATGACAAGTCTGGCTTCAGCGAGACTAGTACCGACACCGAACCCTCTGCTTTCCCCTTCCCTAAAGAAACAGCTGTATATCAGTGGCCTGGAAACCTCAAGAGGCAATCTAAGCCCTCCCTGCCACTCGTTAAAATATATGAATATCAGCACATGCAAAACTCCACAGCTTGGTCCCTCTTCTCTTCAAAGCAATATTCGTACTTCTTGTAATGATGCCCGATTAAGTAGTTATGAGCCCTGTAAGACCCAGGGTGAGTGGAATGTGGCAGAGCTGGCCAAACGATTGGGAGCAGGCGAGAGTTTTCTTTTATTTGCTTTGGCATTATTTTGGTACCGGTACTTAGGTGTAAAGACTGGTATCGGTACCAAAGTCAAAATTTTCGTGATGATCCAACACTGCATCGTGCAAACTAATTAGCCAAATCTGCAGAAAGGGTACCTTTCAAGACAAAACACATGACCACTTGATCATCATTAACAGACTGATCCCCTCCATTATACTTCCTCGTACACCCCCACCAACACAGACACACATACTGACAGATCTAAACTCATGAAAAACTTGCCATTTTAAAGCTGGCATCACTTTATTCCTTTTCAAGTTGGAGGGGATGTCAAACTTGATGAGTGTCACTGTTGACTTTGTCGCCCGAGTGTGTCAATCTACGTGACTAGAAATTACTAAGAATGTCAAGTTACATTATTGTATGATGACCTTCCAGTACAGTTTCATAAGCTCACCTTTTTACTGACAGCCAATAACATGCTGCCTGAGAAAGCCACTGGATGTGTGAAGTGTTTATAGATACAAGAAGTTCAGTCGCAACCTCTGCTCAACCACTCCCCTCTCTTCTATTGGCAAAGTCTAAAACAGTCACATTAATTATTCCCTATCACTGCATTATATTTCATTGGTTGTCAGTTTTCATGTACACCCATAGCCAAACCATACGATTTTAGAACCTGTTTGATTTTGTTAGGGTGAGTCATACAGTTTTTGGACTGAGTATGTCAGACTATATGACTGAGGATTATGTGATCACATGGTGTCTTCCCCCAACTTGCTAAGATTATGTAAATGAAGTCTACAAATGAAACTCACTGGAAAAGTTGCATAATGAGACATGGCACTTAAATAAGCTTTTCCTATTTAACACTAGAATTACCAAAGCCTACTAAAAAACTTCGAAAATCAGGCCCACCTTAAATCTCTTCGCACCTCTCTGTCAGCGTCTTTTGTCCTGTAAATGTGCCGATAAAGACGAGCAGCCTGCTATTCTATCCCCCCACCGCCGCAGAACGTGCACAAAGTTCTCCCAGCTCATGTCATGATTATCTGGGAGTGAAGTGCTGGAGTTTTAGAGTGGAAATAATAGATTGTTATTTGGAACACATGCATTTCATGTGTGTTCTGTTTCTACAATAATCAGTGCAAACACATTGTTAAAACAAACGTTTTTCATATTTTAGTAATAAATGACAAAATGTAGGCATAAACTATATAATGTGTGAAACCTGAAGTCCAAAGATCAAATAACCACTTTCACAAAAGGTTCAAGGATGATACAACAGCTTCCGTGGCATCGCAGTAAGAATTGCTGACTTGTAATCAAGAGTCCCTGGTTCGATCCTGACTGCCTCCTATATTTACTGTTTTCAGTAGTGAGCTGCTCTAACTGTTAAAAATATATAATAAACACATACATTTGGTTTGCGTCTGTAACAGCCAGTGTACATTTATAGTACTTGTAAAAGTTAGCTTTTATTTTTTCACTTTTATTCTCTCAGTCATTATCACGATACATACTACCAAACCCCCCTGCTAAGAGATTTGATGCTGTTACTTTTTATCTGAAACTGGGAATAACTGTAGATGTGAGTGGTGTTTTGAAGAAATGGAACTGGACTTTCTCTGATCTGAATGGATAAAAGTTGACACACAAACACTGGTGAATCTGCCTTCTTCGTATCTCACCATCATTCCTGCTTACGCTGAATTAGTACGCAGCTTATAGTCATGATGTCAAAGCTGCACTGACAAAAAAAAACAGAGACATATGTATATATGATATTTGGAATTATTCATTTTAAGACCTGTATAGTACATTTCGGAAAACATTGTGGCACGGATGCAACATTATTCATATTATTCATATTCAATCGCATAACATATTGCAGTTGTAATCAGTGACCGCATGTTTTTTTTACCCGATCTTGCCAGTCCCCACATGTTGCTGTATGCCGTTTCTTTAGTACTCCAGGACATGAAGAGGAAAGGACAGTACAGAGAGGTCAGTTCAGCACTGCATGCAATCATCAGATTCAAATGTTAACAATTCACACACACGCAAGGACTGTCCTTCCTATATTTACAACATGTGTACCTGTTGCAATGTACAAACTTCTCTCTATGCTGTGGTTTCTATTACACACCAGAAAGAAAGAGACAATATATGTGACATTTTGAAGAAATCATTTTATGACCTGAATAGTACCAATCAGAAAACATCATCGCACTAATGCAATTTTATTTGCAAATGAACAGCTTCAGATTGGGTGTGAATTTATGCTGGCGCTGTTAGTTATAGTCAAATCAGGAGTATCGGTTGGGAGCGTGATCGTGTACTGGTGCAAGGCATGTATGGGATCCATTGAGAAAAGAAAAGCGTTCATGGCTCACCTTGCAGAGGAACTTCGTCGTCACCTTTTACAAGAAAAGGCGATAGAAAAAGAAAAGAAGAATGCAACATCGACAAGCTTCTGTTGCAACATGGCTACTTTCCCCAGGAAAGTAAACTGAGTCAGTGTCAGGTGCCCTTTCAATGTAATAGGAGCCAAAGCATAGAGAGAAGTGTGTACATTACAACAGGTACACATGTCGTAAATGTAGGAAGGACGGTCCTGATTACAAGATGTTATGCGAATGAATATGAATAATGCTGCATCCGTGCCACAATGTATTCCGAAATGTACTAATAAGATCATAAAATGCATAATTCCAAATATCATATATACCTATGTCTCTGGTTTTTTTTGTCAGTGCGGCTTTGATATCATGGACCATAAGGTGCATACTACTTCAGCGTAAGCAGGAACACTCTATAAAACTGAATAAAAAACATCAAGTGACAGTGAGATATGAAGAAGACTGAGACTGACTGAGAGAATAAAAGTGAAAAAAAAAAAGGTAACTTTTACAAGTACTATAAATGTACACCGGCTGTTACAGACGCAAACCAAATGTATGTGTTTATTATATAATATTAACAATAAGAGCAGCTCCCTACTGAAGACGGTAAATATAGGAGGCAGTCAGGATTGAACCGGGGTCTCTTGATTATAAGTCAGCAATTCTTACCGCTACACCACGGAAGCTGTTGTATCATCCTTGAACCTTTTGTAAAAGTGTTTATTTGATCTTTGGATTTCAGGCTTCACATACAGTGATCCCTCGCTATATCGTGCTTCGCCTTTCGCAGCTTCACTCTATCGCGGTTTTTATATGTAAGCATATTTAAATATATATCACGGATTTTTTGCTGGTTCGCGGATTTCTGAGGACAATGGGTCTTTTAATTTCTGGTACATGCTTCCTCAGTTGGTTTGCCCAGTTGATTTCATACAAGGGACGCTACTGGCAGATGGCTGAGAAGCTACCCAACTTACTTTTCTTTCTCTCTCTCTTGCGCTGACTATCTGTGATCCTGACGTAGGGGGTGTGAGCAGGGGGGCTGTTCGCACACCTAGACGATACGGACGCTCGTCTAAAAATGCTGAAAGATTATCTTCACGTTGCTACCTTCTGTGTGCAGCTTTTAAGTATGCTGCACGGTGCTTCGCATACTTAAAAGCTCAAAGGGCACGTATTGATTTTTGACTTTGTTTCTCTCTCTCTCTCTCCCTGCTCCTGACAGAGGGGGTGTGAGCTGCCGCCTTCAACAGCTTTGTACCGCAAGCCAAACAGCCCTATTGATTTGTTTGCTTTCCTCTCTGTTTCCTTTGAAGAGGAAGATATGTTTGCATTCTTTTAATTGTGAGACAGAACTGTCATCTCTGTCTTGTCATGGAGCACAGTTTAAACTTTTGAAAAAGAGACAAATGTTTGTTTGCAGTGTTTGAATAACATTCCTGTCTCTCTACAACCTCCTGTGTTTCTGCGCAAATCTGTGACCCAAGCATGACAATATAAAAATAACCATATAAACATATGGTTTCTACTTCGTGGATTTTCTTATTTCGCGGGTGGCTCTGGAACGCAACCCCCGCGATGGAGGAGGGATTACTGTATTATAAAGTTTATGCCTACATTTTGTCATTTATTACTAAAATATGAAAAACGTTTGTTTTAACAATGTGTTTACACTGATTATTGTAGAAACAGAACACACATGAAATGCATGAGTTCCAAATAATGATCTATTATTTCCACTCTAAAACTCCAGTACTTTCACTCCCAGATAATCAAGGCATGAGCTGGGAGAACTTTGTGCACATTCTGCAGCGGTGGGGGAATGGAATAGCAGGCTGCTTGCTGCTCGTCTTTATTGGCACATTTACAGGACAAAAGACGCTGACAGACAGGTGCAAAGGGATTTAACGTGGGCCGGATGTACGTGTTTTTTCGTAGGCTTTGGTAATTCTAGTGTTAAAGGATCTTTGAATACTACATGTTGAAAAAACCTGATTACTTCTGATGTGATTGAGAAGTACTTTAGGAATTCTGCCATTTTAAACAACCTCCCAAAAATGCACATCGGTTTTTGCCAAATAGGACTAATTGTACTTTAAGTTCCTTCCCTCTGAGAAGACACTTCTTTATTTAGTGGCACTATCTACTGTACATTCACATAAATTACCATATTTGCAAAGCCATACTTGTAGAGTCTGGTCGAGTACCTGCAAAAGATCACAAGCTTTTATAGGCCTTACAAGAACAACATGAATGGTGTTATAGGTATGATAAGAGACATGCTTTGTTTAAACACACATATATAGTATGTTCTTAATCTAAAAGAACAATGAAAATAGTTCTGGCATATCAACACAACGTGCTATGCAATTAAAAGTTTTACTGTAAGGGCCTTGTCTATGCTATAAACACAACTGTGCAAATAGCATTTAACCAGGCCCTCTTTACTATATGCACCCTCGTCACCAAGCCTGAAGACATGAAACTTTCAAGGCTGGTAATTAAAATGCAATTACTGTAAAAAAAAAAAAAAATGAACAGTCGCCGAGATTTATCTAAGACAATTCTATTGGGGGATAACTCACCCAAGTTTCATAATGCAGACGTGACTGAACTACATGCACCAGTGATTAGACAGCTGCTCATGAGTTCCAACAGATATCCGTATTCAGAGTACTAGGGAGACCAGACCTGCTTGTCAAAGCTCTACCATAAAAAACAGATCCTGTTTAAGTATCCTCATAGTAATTACTCCTCTTGGATTCCTAAATGCTGAGGGGCTGCAAGAGAGTGAGAAAGGGGAAGAAAATTTTAAAAACACACATTAACATTTAATGAAGGCCAAGTTAAAAAATTGTAAACGGAACATGCAGTGCAAATGTACTGTAGCTGTTTGGCAGTGTATAAAATAGAAAACAGTAATTTGAAAATACAAGTGATAAGAACTGGAAGAAGTCAAATGGTCTCTTAATGCCTACTGGGGTTTTAGAGATTTCTGGAAATAGTGCTGTCACATTTGTTACCAAGATTTAAAACACTTAAACTTTTAGAAAAAAGTCCACTCTCTGAGTGTGCTGTGCTTTTATCAACTATGTAACTGTACAGGAATTACAGGCAATAAACAGAGGACGGGTATGCTTTCTGAGACCTGTCGCAAGCAGACTTGACTGTTTCTGAGATGTATAAGCATTTTGCATTTCCTTAGGTTACCAAGGAATTTCACATAAAAACAGAGGAAGGAAGAGGGTTTCCTGTTGGCAGCTTCATGAAAACAGATATCTTGCAATAGCAGAAATCAGGATAGGATAAATCTGTAAGTAGGATAACTCTTTGGAGTATTGGGCAACCCAGCACAAATGATAGAATCAATTTGTCTACTTTTGAATTCATTTTATTCTGAGCTTCTACACACATTGACATAAGGCAGAAACAAACCAAGCCAACACATTAATCCACACACATTAGGCTAGTTTATATCTGACATTTCACTAAATTGCCTGTCCTTAATAATAATAATAATAATAATTCATTCCTTGAATTAAATGAAACCTGCTAACCACGTTAAACCCACTATACTGTCTTCTGCATCACTGTATCACCTACAAAACACGGCCACTTAACTCTAACTGAAGTGAGAATTGTATATTATTACAGTCAATTATATATATATATATATATATATATATATATAAGAAAATCCTGGAATGGAAAGCAAATGCAAGGCTACGATACGTGATCTTCTCGAAAGACATTTTAAAGACCCGCGAGACCAAGGAGACTTGCCACGGTGCGTCTCGTGGGGACCGTAAACATGAGACATGGTGCCAAGAGATTGTCCCAGGGCTGTAGCAAAAAGGACAGTGGCTGTACAGGCTTTAAAAAGATCGAAGGGCAGCGCGACAGCAGCTACCCCAACTGAACGCGAGCATCGTTATACATCCTGCAAGAAAGAATTCAACCACGCCCGGGGCCAGAAATAAAAGACAGGTATTGCTTTTACAACATCACGCGAGACCAGGCAGTGAGCCATCATTTAAAACAAGTCAACAGACCTCTAAGCTAGCAGTTGTTGGATTGCTTTTGGCAAGCATCTTGTGCTCCGAGCTCTTAAAACAACGACATGCGACAGGCAGAAGAGGCAGCTAGCAAGCAGCAAAAAGACAGCAAATGATCCAAAGGCGTATCCTTAGCGTACATTCAGCCGCAACACCCATCACAACATGAGCAGTATTATACGTCTGGGAAGAAAGAGATATAACCGCGTGGGGCAGGAAATAAACTAGTATTGTTTTTACAAAAGTTTTTAAAGTAAAAGTGAAAATAATGCATATGTAACAATTCACAAGAAAATAGTAATCTCTTTAAATTGTAGATTGCCTGCCTAAGGTAAAGTCATCCCTGATGAATGGGGACGTGGGAATGAGGGGTCCTTTCATCTGATTAGCGCTATTTCAGATGTGGAATGGCAGCTTGATGAATGAGCTCTCCAGGACTTAAAACAAATCCAAATCATATTATGTGATATCATCTAATGTGAAATTCTACTCCGTACTTCTAGAGTTTTTATACTGTATTGAGGATTTATTCTGTTCTATGTATTGTACTGTATTGACCCCCTTCTTTTTGACACCCAATGCACACCCAACCTACCTGGAAAGGGGTCTCTCTTTGAACTGCCTTTCCCAAGGTTTCTTCCATTTTTTCCCTACAAGGGTTTTTTTCTGGTCTTCTTAGAGGGTCAAGGCTGGGGGGCTGTCAAGAGGCAGGGCCTGTTAAAGCCCATTGCTCCACTTCTTGTGCGATTTTAGGCTATACAAAAAATAAATTGTATTGTATATCCGTTAAACCAAACACAGGGGTTGGCAAGCGAAGCGAGCAGGGGGCGGAGCCCCCTAGTATAAACTTCTTTACTCATTAATACAGCACCTTTCAATGTTACCAAAAACTTAAGGTTGTTTAAAAAAAAAAAAAAAAGTCCTGGTGTCCTATAAAAGGGGCCAGCTGCCACTACTCAGAGGTCAGAGTTGGGAGGAAGAAGGACAAAGCTTGTGAGGAGGAGTGGAGGCAGAAGGACAGGAAAAAGAAAGGAAAGAAAATGACTGTCATCTATTTTGGTCTGTACTGTGCTGTACTCTGGGGAGGGAGGAAAAGTGCATCCCAGCTTGAAAATAAAGAGTGTTATGTGTTGCACCTGTGTCTCTGCCTGTCTGTGTTAGCTGTAAGCTCCCCTGGTTTCCACACTGCTTTCATTTAAAGTGCTTCCAAGACTTGAACTACTGTTTTAAATATGTTAGTTTAAAAAATATTTTTTTAAAAAATTGATATTGCAGTTTAATGCAAAAATAAAGAAATCTATTTTGATTCAGAATTATAGCAACAAGCAGAATCAGAAACTGTTACCATATGAGTCCCTGGTGGTGAAGTAGAACCAGAGTTTTTTAAACTATTTTGGTTTTATCAATCTGTGTCCCCATACAAATAAGTAGTGTTTGCAATTTCAAAGGTTTTAGCACTAAGTGGCAAAAGCAGTTCTCCCCCAAAAGATAACCACCCAGCAAGACAGTATGATGACCCAGTGCTCTTCAGAATCAAGTTGTGTCAGTCAACATGGTTTGATCATTTGGCCAGGTTTCCAAGTCCCTCTTCCTGAAGTTATATTGAGCACAGGCTACCCCTGAGACAAAAACACAACCCACTAGAGATAAAACTTTTGTAAAATTTGCACTTACATTTGTGCCCATAAGTTTACATACCCTAACAGAATTTGTAAGATGTGCACCATACTTTAAATAAAAGATGACTAATCAGGCACAACATATTTACTTTTAATGGAATCCAAATTAAACTACAGTATAAAGTATTAAAGAATAGCACAACCATTACAAATAAAGCAATAAGGAAAATAATGACATGGTCCGTGTTCAAAAGTTTACATACCCTTAGTTCTTAATACTATGTATTGTCCCTTTTAGCATCAATGATGGCAAGCAGTTTTTTGTGATAGTTGTAGGTGAGGCCTCTGATTTTCTCAGGTGGCAGAGCTGCCCATTCTTCTTGGTGAAAAGCTTCCAGGTCTCCAGGTAAATACTTGGGTTGTCTTGCATGAACTGGACATCTAAGATCTCCTCAAAGTGACTCAATGATATTGAAATCAGGAGACTGTGATGGCCACTCCAGCACCTACACTTTTCTCTGCTTTCGCCACTGAAGGGTGGTCTTGGCCTTATGTTTTAGATTATTATCACATTGGAGGATTCAAGTGTGTCCCATGCGCAGCTTCCGGACTGATGAATGCAAGTTGTCCTCCAATATTTTACAGTAATACGCTGCATTCATCTTGCCATCAATTTTCACTAAATTACATGTGTCACTGTAGCCCACATACTCCCAGAACAGCAGCAATCCACCTCCACAGTAGGGATGGTGTACTTTTCGTCATAGGCCATGTGTCCTCTCCAAACATAGCATTCATGGTTGTGACTATAAAAAGTTCAATTTTGGTCTCATCGCTCCAAAGGACTTTGTTCCAGAAGTTCTGAGGCTTGTCTAGATGCTGTGTGGCATGTTGTAAGCGGGCTGTTTTGTGGCATTAGCACAGTAAAGGCTTTTTTCTTGCAACAACTTGTTTGCAAAGAAGCCTGTATCTCAGCTGAAGTGGCTTGTGGGTTTATCTTGGCATCTCAAAAAATGATCCTGGCAGCTGTGGATGAAATCTGGGTTGGTCTACCTGGCTGTGGCCTGGTAACAACAGAACCCCTAACTTTCCACTTTATGAAAGTCAAACACTACTTAAGAGGCATTTTCAGATCTCTGGATATCGTTTTATATCCTTTTCAAGATTTATGCAATCCAACAACCTTTCTCAAAGGTCCTTTGACAGTTAATTTGCTTTCCCCACAACTCGGGATCCATCAAAATCAGTGCAGTTCTGCATGAATTGAAATGGAATATTTATACAAAGACACTGATTACAATCAAGGAGATTATAGGTGTGGACACTCTCCCTTAATTACCCATAATTTAAACCTGGGTGTCAAATTATGTGTATCATCATCCCCAGCATTCAAGGGTATGTAAGCTTTTGATCAGGCCCATTTGGGTGATTTCAGTTTTCATTATGATTTAAAAATTGCACACACAATTATGTTAATAAATTGCTTCACCTAAACACAATCCCTAATTAAAAGAAAATATTTCTGCATGACCACTTATATTTTCCAAACAATGGCCAATGTTTCACAAATTCTGCCATGGTATGTAAACTTATGGGCACAACTGTACATACATTTTAACTGCAAAAGAAATTTAAATGCCGGATAAATACAGGAGACAATTCTGAAAATCTTTTTCACTGTGAACATTAAAATCTTCCCACAATCCCTAACTGATATCATGCATGCTGGAATTAATTTAATGCTAGCAAGATTGCAAAATTTAAATCTTTTACAGTACTTTACTAGGCAATGGTCACCTCTCATAGTAGCTGCTGTATATGTGAAAATAAAATCTAGATCAAAACGTACCTGCATGTAGTGATGGCAGTAATGAAGAAACAGCAGCTTCGGCAAAGGTGATCTTTAACAAGGAACATCCTAAACTTCAGGTGAGCATTAAAGATAGTCAGCACATTCAACAGGTCCTCCCTTGGTATACCTGGAAAGAAATATGAACATGACACAGTAAATATTGCAAGATAACCTAAACCACTATAGTGTATGGTTTACATAAAGAGAGACAAAGGAGCAGACTATAATATGCTTATGAACTGTAACAATACACTCAATATATTCATAAAATTTAATCAAAGTTTCAAATAATAAATGTATATTATTGCTCTTTAAATTTCCTGCCAGCTTGTAAACACTAATAGTAATGCTTTATGTAACATTTAACATACTAATGAGGAACTAAATATATGGTTTGAGAAATAATTATTAGTTGCAGCAATTCAGAGAAAAGAAGAGGACCAACCGACTGACCTTTATTTGTCCAATGGTGAAATCTGGCTTTCTACAGAAGCTTATTAAATAAATAGAATATACAGTAAATCCTTGCTTTCTGAGGATTACATTCCTGCATATTCGCTTTTCCACTATTATAGAAGTGACATCCACAGAATAATTATTCCTTTTCATGGATAAGGTCCTTGCTGCATGCGATGGGGTGGGGTGGGGACAGGAATCAGGAAGTTGTGTACACAGCCATGTGCAGCATAAAAAATTCAAAGTGGCCTCTGACATTCGCCCTTGAATGTCAGGGACTGCACGTGCGTGACACTGAATAAACAGACAAGTATCTACCCAGCACCGAGAGGCCTGCATAAGCTATTGTGCCCCATTTGTGATGGGGACCAGAGCATACAATTGTTTCCAAGAAATGAGGAATTCCTAGTAAGTGCAGGTCACACTGCCCATCACTACTACAAACGGAATGGTTTAATGAGGTCCTCGGATTAGCCCTACTGTGGTCACTTACGGCCACTGGCAGAGCGCCTAGAAAACAATTTAACCACAGAGTCAAAACAAGGTTTCTGTAGGCCAAACAGTGGAAAGCTCATTACCAAGTCTCAAGGGGAGACAGCACTGGGCAGGCACATCTGCCCAACCGAGTCTCCCCTACCAGAACCCACTAACCTAACCTCATTTTTCCCCATAGCACCAATGCTTTAGTTTTCATGTTTCACATATCTACAGAGTTTTTCAGTAATGTAAACCCCAAAGATAAGAAAAGAATCGACTGTATGTATGTATATACAGTCGGCCCCTCAAATCTGTGGGTTCAACCAATCATGGATCGAAAATATTCGGGGAAAGAAAAAAAATTGATAAAGTTCCAAAACGCAAAACTTCTCCACGTGCCAAGAACTAAGGTGAATCCACAAGAATGAACTGTAGTAATACCATTTTGTAGTCTCATGCCTACCCGAGGGATAATAACATGCCTACAACCACTGCAAGATTTATTTGATGACGCAAAGAAAAATAAGAAATAGCTTCCTGTATCAAGGTTTGTAACTAAAGCACTTGCAATTGTAAAGCCTCAACCACCAACACTTGAAGATCCTCAGTCCTCAACCTCCACAGATCCTGTAGCGACCTCAGGGTCCTGACCTGTGAGGGACACACTCCCCAGGTGGCCATGAACTAGCCTAGGGCCAACGATACCTGGAGATGCCAGCTATGAAGCACCCCATTGAGCAGCAGGTAAGGAGGGGCAGCATGGACACAGCACTTAGAGAACACTTTGATCATGTCTCCCATTTGCTAAAAAGCCTATCAGGCCAGATGCTTGGCCTCCAACGAGTCTCAGGTTTAGACACGGGTCTTACGTTGGCTCATAGAGAGCCGTGAGAGCAGTACAGCATGCAGGTTGCTTCTGATCTGTGTAGTGAGGTGAAGTTACAAATGGACAAATACGCTAGGAATGTGTGGTGCTACTGAAGATCTAAGTAGAATGGCAGAAACGGCGCTGAACAAGCCAAACAGTCCTTTTAGGCCATTCGCCAGCAAACAGCATAAAGAGGCTAATTCCATTCCTCTGTCTCCTGCACCCCTTAACTGGGTCATTAGTATTACTGAATGTACTCCAAAGTGTCAAAGTCTGTAATCAAAAGTGTTAACTCTGTGTGTGTGAAAGACAGAGAATAAATTTACACTCTATTTGTATTTTCTACATAAACCTGTATTTTAAATATAAGGTGTTTTATTCCATTTATTTCTTATCAGGTCATTAAATGAAAGCAAACTGTAGTAGTGAAACAGATAAAAATGTTACATTGCAGCTAACATGTACTATGAAATTTGGCATAACCCATCATTGCGACTGCACTGAACATGTACAGACTTTTTTTTTTGTCATAATACCCTAAACAATTCAGTACAACAACCATTTATACAGCAATTACATTGTATAAGGTACTATAAGCAATCTAGACAGGATTTAAAATATATGGGAGGATGTGAGTATGTTAAATGCAAATATTACACCACTTTATTTTAAGGAACTTGAATATCTGTGGACTTTGGTATGCATGAGGTGTCCTAGAACCAAAACCGTATGTTTTTATATATGTGTATATATGTATTTTTTCCCCCCACTGTGTTTAGTACCACTTGAATATATGCCGTACGTAAAGGGCTTTGAGCATGAAAAGGCACTTTATAAATAAAAACTATTATTTGCTTCAGACTTTTTATATGTCAGTTTTCTTGATACAACAAATTCAGATAATCCAGCAGGATATATCAAATGTATAAACCATTATAAGTAACAATGGCACTTTGGTGATTCGGTTGATGAGATTTTCCCAAATAAATAATGGCATTAATATACATACGACTTCAATGGTGCCGTTTTTCTTTTAAATGCCTCCTACACCAAATTTTGAAAAGTGTCATCCATGTCCAAACAAAACTAAGTACAGTCCTGCATTTTAGATTAAAATTAAAAACTCAGTAGCATAAAGTATGGGGTCAGGTATCCTAACTCTCACCAGAATACAATTCATTAAAATAAATCCTGTGTAAATTCAATAAAACATTTACCACAGACTATATCCAACAGTCAAATATCCTAAGTAGTAAAATCAAACATTCAAAATGGGAGTGAATATTAAGTCACATCCAAAATTAAAAGGAAAGTGACACCTCCGCTTAGATGGGTTTTGAAAACCGTGCACGAGTGAGTGATGACTCAGACTTGAAGTGCCCAACTTAATGTATATATTCCATGCTAAAACTTTTAGACCTCCACAGAAGCAAGCAAACAGCACCAGGTTTCCTTTTTTATCTGTAACATCTGAAAATTATGGTGTCTGATTTTCCTATAGTAATTTTGAAGAATATCCCAACTTTTAAGAGCCTTTTCAATACTGGAGACACCTTCAATGACACGTCTGCTCATCATGTAATAATTATAACTCACAACAGTAATCATGTCACAAAACATGGCAAAATACAATACCTACATGATCTCGTCTGGAGCATTGTGTGGGCATTCGTGGTACTGCCTTGGCATGGTTTAAATCGTACTTGACTCAAAGAACTTTTTCAGTGAGGCTAGATGAATTTAGATCCTCCTCTGCTTCACTAACATGTGGGGTTCCGCAAGGCTCCATACTTGGTCCTCTGCTATTTTCTTTGTATCTCCTGCCTCTTGGCTCTATTCTTAGAAAGCAGAAAATTGCTTTCCATTGTTATGCAGACGATACTCAGGTTTATGTACCTCTCAAACGCAAGGATGCTTACTCCATACAAACTTTGGTTATGTGCCTAGAAGAGGTGAAAGCTTGGATGGCAGTAAACTTCTTAAATTTTAATGAAAATAAGACAGAGGTTATAGTTTTTGGTCCTGGGGGCACCAGTGGGTCTATTTCTACTTCTGCTCCTGTGGATTTGGGTCCCCTTGCACAATATGGTACACCTGTTATTACAAATTTGGGTTTTAGGATAGATGAGGATTTTAGACTGGACGCTCAGATCAGCGCGGTGGTGAAATCTTGTTTTTTTCAGCTAAGACGTTTGGCGAAGATAAAAAACATTCTTTCCAAAGATCAATTTACAACAGTAATCCACGCCTTCATTACAACCCGGTTGGACTATCGTAATTCGTTGTATGTTGGTGTTAGCCAGTCCACCCTGTCTCGGCTCCAGCTGGTGCAAAATGCTGCTGCACGCCTTTTAACTGGCACGCGAAAAAATGAACACATTACACCTGTGTTATCCTCACTGCACTGGCTGCCTGTTCAGTTTAGAGTTCATTTTATGATTCTTTTATTTGTTTTTAAGTCCTTAAATGGGCTTGCTCCGCCCTACCTCGCTGAGATGCTGCATATGCACTCTCCTTCCCGCTTACTCAGATAGCTGGTCAGCTGCTTCTGGATGTGCCTAGGACTCAGCGAAAGCTCAGGGGGGATAGGGCTTTTTCCGTTGTGGCTCCAAGGCTCTGGATTCACTGCCGATCCACATTAGACAGGCCTCCTCACTGCCCATTTTTAAGTCTGCTCTTAAGACTTACCTCTTTGGTTTGGCGTTTGATCCTGTGTGAGCAGTTGATTTTACTCTGTTTTAACTCTGTTTAGTTGTGTTTACTATGTTTTAATTAGTTTCATTTATTGTATTTTATTTTACTTATTTATTATTTTGTTTTTGTTTAAAATTTATTTTAGCCTATGTTCAGCACTTTGGTCAGCGGCTGTTGTATGTAAAGTGCTTTATAAATAAAGTTGACTTGACTTGACTTGACTAGGCTGGAGATGGAAAATGAACTGCCAGTGTTTAGCCATATTTCCAGTTAAAGTAATAATTATATTTGTCAATTTACTCTCTTCAGTCTGATAAACTTTTAAAACTGTTTAGACATGGGCTACAAAACATGAACAAGCTGAACCATTATAATGGGCAACATCCCCGCCTTTCAGTCACCCCTAGAGAATTTCACTGTCACCAACTAAATCAGGGTCTTTGTGCTATCTTGGTCTACAATTTTAATTCCCTTCAGCAGGAGCAAGTTACAAAGTGCTAGCCATACAGAGCCCTGTTAAGTGAAAAGTAAATTAAAACAATCTCATAGTCTATAGGCCTATTAAATTTAGATCTGTTTTAAAGTAAATCCTACCCTTCTGTTATTTATGAGAAGAACTGCCAGATTTCACAAAGGCAGACCATGATGATTGACAGTTATTTGATGCCAAAAGCTTCTTTTCAACACCATGTGTAAACAAATTGCATTTACTGCCATTATGAAAAAATAAATCAATTTAACAGTAAATTACAATTCAGCTGAAGCGCTGCAGCAAGCCATAAATAGAGCAATAGAAAAGGTTCAGTTCCAGCTCCTAGTTATATTTCAGTTGGTGTAGTAATCCTTCTACAAACACTGATGGGCAGCTGTAATAAGCTTGGATTTAAACACTGAAACACTGATGCCAGAGCTGTCCACCTTGTTGAAGCATGCATTAATGGTAACTCCAAACTAAACATTCAAAAAAGGAACACATCTCTAAGAACTATATGTTAAAACACTGTAAAAAAAAAAAATCACTTTTGACTAACGAAAATATATTTCAAAGGAGGTCACATGAGGTGATGATCTATTTTGAAAGTAGTAAACCAACATATTCAACCTACCTTCAGCCACATGATGGCCTCAGACTGCCATTTTAAAATACATTTTAGCTACACTTTGAGGACAAGAAGGTATGTATTGATTTTGGCATTTGTGATTTTACTTACGTGCTCCTGTAAAACCATGAAGAAGATATATATTATAAATATAGATATACACATACGGTACACATACATCAATACATATGCATACATTTTTTTATATACTCATACAGTATATTAATAGCTGTCAAATGATTACATTATTTTAATCACGATTAATCGTGGACTATCATCCAATTAATCTTGATTAATTACGTTTAACTAATGTGCACTTAGTTGCTCAGTGATGTCCAGTAATCTCCTGTAAATGACACTTCCTTACAACTTCTCAGCTGCTCAAACTGTGAAGACTTGAGACTTTCATGATAATCAATGACGAAGGACACATTTGTCCAACATGAAGGCAATATGTAAAAATTGTTAGAACTCACAATCTAAATGACATCCTCCAGTCCTTTATCTTCAACTATATTTTGAGGTCTGCAGTCTAATGCAGTCAGCCCATTTTTCAATAGCAGTAGGTAATGCATTAGACGTTGTTTCATTCATAGACATGGTTTCAGGTGTATATTCATGGATTGTAGTCTGGCATGAATTATGATAATTAAATGTTTGTTTTTAACAGCAGGGCGTTTTGCTCTTAGACACACTAAAGATGTTTTACTTTGCTGATAACTTTGCTAGCATTAAGTTTTAGAGGGACATTTTAAAATCAAAAGCAACCATAATAAACTTTGCGCTTCTCAGCCATTTTTAATAGGTTAGTCTAGATAACAAGGGGTATGTTACAACAGATTATACTTTTGAAATGAATCGCATGCATTAATGTTTAAACTTTGACAGTGCTAAAATATATATTATGATGATGGTGATAAATGGGTGGGAAGCAGCTGGGACCCTGTTTAAGGTTGGGCAAATAAACAAAATTTAAGAAAAAGTAGAAACAAAAACGACTATGGACATCACCATGCTTCAGCGCCTCTCTCAGGGGAACAGGTTAAAAAAAAAAATACTTTCTATAGTGGAGCTCCGTTCTGTTCTGAAATGGTTCCATGAATGAATATCAACTTCTGGCAATATCATTCTTTAAATAGGCACAGGTTAAACCAGGAGTGACATCAATGGTCTCTGTGTGACTTTAGTCTGCAGATAAAAGAATAGAGACTGCTAGTGACTGTGTTCCCCAGGAAGTGGTGCCCATATGCTTATCTCAGTACGGTCATGTGGATGCTCCTTATGTGCATGTGTAAAAAAAGAGGTACATACATATATACAGTATATGCACACACAGAGACATATATACACATATACAGGTCAGACACAAAAAAAAGACTGTGCCTGTAACTCTTTTTATTTAACAAATTAAGAAACTTAACTATGATCACCTTCAAAATAGTTCCCTTTTGAGTTGACACACAGCTGCATATGATGCTGTCAACGTTCAAAGCAATTCTGTAGATCATTTTCTGAAAGGCGGCTGAGGATCTTCGTCATTTTTACTTTCATATCTTCTACCAACAAAAAAATTGGCTCCTTTGAGCACCATTCAAAAATGCCTGCACAAGATATGCACTCTTCATTGTAACTGTCAGTCAGTAAATGAAATGTTTCTCTCATGGGTATCTTCAGCTTTACAAGAATCTTGATGTTAACTCCCTGTTCATTCTTGCACTCCCGAACAAGGGTAAGAAAATGTCTATATTTGAACATGTGTCCAACTTGTACTAAGTTGAGCCTTTTCTCATTGTGCCAAGTTAGAACATGCTCTATAACAATCTCTTTGTTTCTCCACTCCCACTCTTGGCTCCCAAGCTATAGGGTTAGCCTAATTTTTTTTGTGTCTGAAAAGCCACACTGTTAACGTTTCCCAAGCCATAATGTTTAATATGCAACCCTTTTTATTAAAAAATTAAAAAATCACAATGCAGATGGGTAATATTATTGCTCAGGGTCTTAAAGAAATTCTGACAGGAACTGAACTGGTAATGCCACAAGTTACAAGCCCGGTATCTTAGCCACCAGATCACATCTGTCTATATTTCACCTTTCTAACTATAGCAAAGTTTCATCCTGTTAGATCCTTGGCAGGTTTATTTATTTAAATGAAAGAGGAAAAAAAATCGGCTAAGGAGGAAGATAGCACAGGGAGGAGGTACAACCTTATAAACACAGGACATCCTAATCGGCAGTGGGTTTCCTGTAGTGCCTCCCAAGACTCTGATGCAAGTAAGCCAGAGAAGAAGTGACGCAAATAGTGGCGTCTTCTGCAGACTGCTTCACAATTACTTGACTACTAACAGGAGGGATTTTTTGTAAAAAATGTGCAGAACAACAGTCCTATGTAAGAAAAGAGACAAAACTGGGGGGCAAAAAATCTGTTTCTCTTAAAATATAATTAGGCTTAAGGGATATTTCTGAGGATCAAACATAACACAGGTTGGCAAACTGAAATGCTCTAGTGTAAAGAGGAAAGAATGATTCAAATGAGTGTGTACTGCTAGAGAATCATGCAAATGGTCAGGAAATCAGATGGAGAGAGCAACACTTCTGAAGTCAAGGTGGGATTTAATAAGGGATCTCTCAGAATCTGTTTCATTAATCAGTATCTTGAACACTTAATTAAGCCAGCTAATGCTTTTTGAGATTCCCCCTAGGGACTGGAGCTTTCCAGGAACATTGGACAAAAGGCAGGAGTCAGTCCTAGACTTGGTGCTTGTCCACAGCTAAGACAGACAGTTTAGAATTTCAGAACCACCATTTAACCAAAGAAGAGCATCTTTGTGGATATGTGAGGAAAACCAAAGTAACCGGAAGAAAAAATAAAAAAAACAAAGAAAGAATATTCAAATTCCACAGAGACAATGACCAAGCCTAGCACTTGACCCTACATCGAAATTATCAGCATCTAATTTTTGTAAATGCTACAGGCAGTATTTTGCTGCTGCCACACACTAGATGTACCTGGTTCTCAGGTCACAATCAAACTGCTCACCTGACACGGTAACAGGACATTTGAAAGTGAAAATAGTGGTAGCTACTTTCCAGCACTTTCTGAGGACACAAGGAGAACTGGTTTTAGTACCTGATGTAATTGTTAACCATATGTGCAGTTCGTATAATAAAATCTCATACCAAACCACATCATACTAGTCAAAATCATGATACAAACATTCAGCTGAAGAGAGACAAGGACATTCTAACAGACATAAAGGTGCTGGTCATAAAATTAGAATATCATGACAAAGTTGATTTATTTCAGTAATTCCATTCAAAAAGTGAAACTTGTATATTAGATTCATTCATTACACACAGACTGATGTATTTCAAATGTTCATTTCTTTTAATGTTGATGATTATAACTGTGCCTCGCAGTTAGGAGATCCGGGTTCGCTTCCCAGGTCCACCCTGCATGGAGTTTGCATGTTCTCCCCGTGTCTGCGTGGGTTTCCTCCGGGCGCTCCAGTTTCCTCCCACAGTCCAAAGACATGCAGGTTAGGTGGATTGGTGATGGGTGTGTTTGTGTGTGTCCTGCGGTGGGTTGGCACCCTGCCTGGGATTGGTTCCCTGCCTTGTGCCCTGTGTTGGCTGGGATTGCCTCCAGCAGACCTACCAGGTACTGGTAGCTTTGGCACTGTGTGCAGGTGCCAGGTCCTGTTGGAAAATGAAATCTGCATCTCCATAAAGTTCGTCAGCAGCAGGAAGCATGAAGTGCTCTAAAACTTCCTGGTAGACGGCTGTGTTGACCTTGGACCTCAGAAAACACAATGGACCAACACCAGCAGATGACATGGCACCCCAAACCATCACTGACTGTGGGAACTTTACACTGGACCTCACGCAACGTGGATTCTGTGCCTCTCCTCTCTTCCTCCAGACTCTGGGACCTTGATTTCCAAAGGAAATGCAAAATTTACTTTCATCAGAGAACATAACTTTGGACCACTCAGCAGCAGTCCAAAGGCGAGACGCTTCTGACGCTGTCTCTTGTTCAAGAGTGGCTTGACACAAGGAATGCGACAGCTGAAACCCATGTCTTGCATACGTCTGTGCGTGGTGGTTCTTGAAGCACTGACTCCAGCTGCAGTCCACTCTTTGTGAATCTCCCCCACATTTTTGAATGGGTTTTGTTTCACAATCCTCTCCAGGGTGTGGTTATCCCTATTGCTTGTACACTTTTTTCTTCCACATCTTGTCCTTCCCTTCACCTCTCTATTAATGTGCTTGGACACAGAGCTCTGTGAACAGCCAGCCTCTTTAGCTATTACCTTTTGTGTCTTGCCCTCCTTGTGCAAGGTGTCAATGGTCGTCTTTTGGACAACTGTCAAGTCAGCAGTCTTCCCCACGATTGTGTAGCCTACAGAACTCGACTGAGAGACCATTTAAAGGCTTTTGCAGGTGTTTTGAGTTAATTAGCTGATTAGAGTGTGGCACCAGGTGTCTTCAATATTGAACCTTTTCACAATATTCTAATTTTCAGAGATACTGAATTTGGGACTTTCATTAGTTGTCAGTTATAATCATCAAAATTAAAAGAAATAAACATTTGAAATACATCAGTCTGTGTGTAATGAATGAATCTAATATACAAGTTTCACTTTTTGAATGGAATTACTGAAATAAATCAACTTTGTCATGATATTCTAATTTTATGACCAGCACCTGTAATATGCAAGAAATCTTCAACATATTACCAGTAAAATATGTTCAATGTCAAGACTTGCCAAATAATTATATAATCTGTATATAAAAAGCTGTCTATTTCTGCATTCTGTGAAAAGTACAATATAAGAGAGAGGCTTAATTGTGCACGGTTTTTGTTCAAAGTTGTCTGTGTAGAACAGCAAGGAAACTAACTTTTCAATAGTGTTTCTGGATAAGGTATTATAAGTAGAAGGCACGTAGACTTCTCTGTTCAGCTGCAGCACTCCTGTAACAATAAAGAAAAAAGAAAACACACACACACACACAAACAAAACATAGACTATACAAAAAGATTCACTGGGTGAAAAGCAAAAGTTGGTAACTGTTGAAGAAAATGTGTGGTGCTATTAACCAGACCTCCTTCTCCACAAACACCTTACCGGAACCCTGTACAATTTATATAAGAACCAGCAAGCCAGCGATTCTCAAAAGAATCGCAAATCCAAGAATGGCAATCACTTTCTGTTCCCTCCGATACTTGGAGGGATGAAATATCATGGATGGTGTGTGCGTCCTGGGAAAGTTCATTTAATTAAATAAACATATTTGTATTAAAGCGGTTTCTTTTTGGAGCTGTGACTCATCTGGGCTCCTTCGTTTATTGTTTTTATCCATGCAGTCTCTTTTTTGTTTTTCTATGGCTGTGTTGTCCGGTGCGGTGGTGTGGGCGGTCGCGTTCGGGCAGCTGTACAACCTGGCGTGCACGCTTTACCTCAGGTTTAGTTCAGAGGTCGTAGCCATGGTAAAGTTTTCATTTAATTAAATAAACATATTTGTACTAAAGTGGTGTCTTTGTGTGGGCGCCTTCGTTCACTGTTTTTATCCATACGGGCTCGTTTACAGGTCATAGCCATACAGGCTCGCATTTGTTTTACTAATCGTTGAGCTCCTTCCATTTGGAGCCGTGACTCCTAGCCTTCGTGTATTGTTTTTATCCATGCGGTCTCGTCTTTTTTGTTTTGTGGCTGTGTCGTTAGGTAGAAGTCGTTTACTGTTAGGAAGCATACTCCAACTTACACACACTGACTGCTGGCACAGTGGATTAGAGCAGGTGTAGTTTACAGGTTGTGGTGTTTGGGCGCCACGCACTGACTCTGGGAACTACGGGCTCGGTTTTGTATTACAAATCGTTGAGCTCTTTCCATTTGGAGCCGTGACTCTTTTGCCTCTGCTGGCACAGTGGATTACAGCAAGTTTAGTTTACAGGTTGTGTTGTTTGGGCGCCACCTACTGACTCTGGGAAGCCACTGCGTTTGACTCTGGGGCACCGCGGCGCAGTGCGCATGCACTTCGGTGCGTCCGCCGTGCATAAATTAAACTGTGGTTTAGTAATATAGATTTCCCTGTAAACCTTACCATTAAAGAGGAAACAGCTGCCAGCAACTTTTTGGTGCATTTAAAGACACCTTATGTGTTTTATTTTTCTTTTTCAAAAATGTATTTATAGCAAAAGGAAGCGACTCATATGCATTTGCTTCATGTTCAGTGTCACCCATACGCTACCATAAAAAGCCTGAATTTGCCGGTATTTTAAAATATAAGTATATTAAACAGTAATGCTGAAAGTTAGACAAAGCCATAAAAATCTGGCAGGGCAAAACTGATGCCTAGCACACAGCAATTTAGATGGAATTAGATGTGCAGTATATGGTTTTTAAATTTTTACTTTTCTTACTATGCTGTAAATTGAAATAGGCAGGTTTGATAATAGCTAAATGAAGATACTGTATATCCAGTGTTACACTCTTTCCATTGCAACGCTAGTGGTTTAGCAAAGGTTTACATCAAAAGTTACCAAAAAAGATTTTGAAAAATGTAAGCAATAATTAAAAAGCAGACAGTGGTTACTTTCACAAATAACTGAAATAAAGTTATTAGCTTTTAAAGTGGTTTACATATAGATATTTATGCAATCTAATGTTCAATATTGGCCAGAGCCCATGGCTTTTACAACATGGAAAGAATTAATTGTGGTTTATCTAGTGAGGCCGACATTCTAATTAATGCAATCTCTGCAGAGTATTCCACAAGAAGATAATCTAACTGGAGGCTCATTGTCTTTTGTCAGACAAGTTAAAGCATTCATTTAACAAAATGTGTTTTTGTTGTGTAAATGTACCAATAGTTTAATATAGCTGCTTTATAGCACCCCGACAGGTACAGCTTTACCTGCACATGGACGGCTGATTCAAGCAAAGACACATGGCTTGGCAAAAGCTGACCAAATGGTTGTCTTCAGGCCTGAGCTATACCTGTGCCACTCACTCAGAGCAAGCACACCTTCCTTGCACTGCTGCTTTTGAAGATATCTTTTCTGAGACACCAACCCCTTTGGAAATATGACACTCACCCACACCAGATGCTCTTAACACTATACTTTATGTGTATTATCATGGAAGTTACTGTGTTCAGTATTTTGGTTCATATGTATATCTGTGTATAGTGTCCCCACATGTACAGCCTTACCTGCACATGCACAGCTGCTTCAAGCAAAGACAAGTGGCTTGGCATAAGCAGACCAAATGGTTGTCTTCAAACCTGAGCAACACCTGTGCCAATCAAATAGTTCAACAAGTAAAACTGAGTCTTGTTTCAGCATTTAGGCACCGTATGTTTGAGATGTGATTTAGACTTTATCCAAATGCCTAGCAGTCTTCAATGTATGGTTTGCCAGCTCATGCTAGTAAATCAGCCTTTTTTTATATGAAAGTGGGTCACACACCGAGTTAAGTTTGCCAAAAAAAGCAACAGTCCAGCCAGTAAGTCAATTTTTCAATCACTTCATGCTGAAGTTCTTGTATATATAAAAATATATATATTTAATATAATACAGGGTAGCCCATATTTATGTATATGACATTTATATTGTGAATTTCCCCTTGGGAATTAATAAAGTATCTATCTATCTATCTATTTCACAGCCAGTAGCATTTAAACCACTGCACAAAAAGTATTGAACATGGCATCACTGTGTAGCCTGAGAATGACAGTAATGATGTGCTGGACTGGGTAACCCCTGCCATGTTCGAATACAGAATGGCAGCGAATTGATTGTCGCTAGTGCAGCTATCACAGAAGAATTTCAGAGGATACAGTACAGATGTGCCAAGCCGCCTGTGACAACATTGCTCTTGGTCTTCAGGCGTGTATTGATCTGGATGGCACACTGATGGACCACGCCATGGAGAACAGGAGATGAAAAAACATTTAAGGTTCTTAATGTTCATGTTCCATTATGTTACTTGATAATAACATTGGTAGTTCCCCGACAATAATGCCTTTTCAATCATACACATAAGTAAGGGCCACCCTGTATAACATCATATACAAAAATATAAAGAAAATCCCATTTTTCTGTATTGTGAATTTGCATATTTATTTTTCATATGGCTTGTTTGTCAGTACCATACGTGAATTTATACAGTACAATGAAATTATCATACATGCTTGAGAATTAAGAGTATCATCTCAAACTTTTCATGATCTAGATTACAGATACCTCTTTTGGCTGAGAAATCCATAGGATAAAACATCACAGAAAGAAAAGAAGCACCAATGCCACAATTTTCCTAAGAGTTTAAATAATTTCAGATACTCTGTTATTCAAAGTACAAATTTGTACCGCCCTCTAGTGGATACAGATAGATCTAGCCAAACATTAACATAAAGCAGCAAGACTTCTCCGTGGTAAGCTCTGCTTAACGCTTTTCACCCAGCACACACTTAAGCACCATTATCTACAAACAATTCTCAGGTTTTCACTAGAGTGTAACTATATGGAGATGAACTGTATGAAGTTCAGAAAATACATTTTTGCAGTATGCTGCAACATATCTAAATTAAATATATGATTTGTTAACTTAGGCTTCTTCTAATTTCATTTATGCACAGATAGCATATCTACAAGTAAATTTAATTCAAATCAGAATGATAGTAGCCCTTTAAATTTTAGCATTCTTATTACAAAATAATGATCAGTGAAATGCAGGGGAATTAAATTGTTAAACCCCATAATGCATCAGTGAAACGGGATCTAAATTAATGAATATTTTGTTCAGATAACCATGCCAGCAAAGTCCAAAAAAACTTAAAAGCTTTATAAACAAAGTACACACCTGGGGCCTCATGTATAACGCCGTGCGTAGAACTCACACTATAACATGGCGTAAGCACAAAAGCGGGATTGTGCATATGCACAGAAAAATCCAGATGCAGGAATCTGTGCGCACGCAAACTTTCACGTTCTTCCACTACATAAATCCCGATCAGCGTGAAAAGTAACGCACGTGCACACGCCTTCTGTCCCGCCCCAACTCCTCCCAGAATTACGCCTCTTTGAATATGCAAATCAATATAAATAGCCTTCTGTGAAAAGACAATGGGAAAAGCACAGGAGAAAATATAAGAATTTCAGCGAATACCAAGTGGAGGCAAAGGAAAAACGTACTATTTGTTGGTTTAAACAGTGGTATAATCAACAAAAGAAAGTTGATCGAGTGACAGAGTGTCAGAAAAACTCGAAAGATCAAGTTCACAAAGTCGCACAGTGCCCGAAATAAAAAAGAAATCACATATCAAAGTTGCCGTGAAAAGGCAAGTCGTAGCCCACCGTCTGAGTGTCATATGAAAGCTTATTAGGGTACAGACAAAAAAATAAGCACACAGTGGGGAAAAAAGCATGAAATGTCAACTTTAATCTCGAAATTTCCACTTTAATCACGTAGTTTATTTTGCCATTAAAGTAGAACATCACAAACTTCATCTTATAATCGTTTATTATACTAGTTTCTCAACTAGCACGTTAAATGCTTTGTTCTGTGTTTGATCTTCTATGTGCTCTATGTGTGTGAATCACTACGTGCTTCCGTTCTTTCTCTTTCTCCGACAGGACACAGAATCCATTACATTCGAGATATTACAGCTCTCTGAATAACTAAAATACTGAGATGTATACGTGATATCATTTTCATGATGATAGGAATGAAAGCATGTTATTAAACATGGGAACACGGTGGTGCAGTGATTGTTCATATCTCACGCAAGAGGCTTGCTGCGCCACGTGCGACCTTCGATGAAATAATTTATTACAGAAGTTCTGTCTCTTTCAAATGTACTAACCTCCAATTCCTGTCTTTACTTTTATTTCTTCAAAAACCCAATCGCCACACAATCAGCTCTGTAATAGACGTTAAGCCATCTGTAAGCTTAGAACGCAGATTCTTCAAAACTTTTAAGGAACATTGAAATATCTTCATAGTACATGTTTCATTATTCTATTTGTCTATCCTTCCAGTGTCGCGTCAGCACCAGCAAGAATACAGCGCAAGGCAGGAGCTATTCGTGAACTAGCTATACGCTGCAGCACCGTGTCCTCACATGTTTAATTATTAACTATACAAATTATTTAAATGAAGTTAAAGTTTTATCTGTATACTATAAGCAACATATTTTGTTGCATTTCATCTTTAAAATTATATCGTCATCATATGCGCTTTATAAAGTAGCGCAGGTTGTGCACTATTATAACTGTAGTGTAAGTTTACAGTGAGGTGATTGTACTTATAAGTACAAACAGTTCTACAAGGAGCACTTGATGGACTGATTGAGTGCGTTTATAGTTCTTGGGATGAAACTGTTTCTGAAACGTGAGGTCCGTACACGAAAGGCTTTGACGCTTTTTGCCGTGGTTGAGGTAGTGTGTGCTTGAAACTGTATACCAATAATTCTCTTTCCGATCAGCTGCTGGCGTGATTCACACTCAGATACAGTGATATGAATACTCCGAGTGGTGCAGTTAGAGTAATATGGAAAAAGATGATCCGCAGTGGCAACCCTTAACGGGAGCAGCAAAAAGAAGAACAAGATGCAGTGAGTGTAACAACGCTAAAGCAGTTATGGTATTTGGAATACTATGGCTATTCCCTGGACCATTATATTGCAATTAATTAATTACAATCAGATGCATTACACTAATAAACAATATGCAGTTAATTTCAGTGTATTTATAAAGCCGAGTCAGGAATGTGGAGCTAAGAAAGAAAGGGTGACCACACAGGAACAGTAGCACTGCTTTGACGCTGGGTGCCGCCAGTCTGCAAAACCGAGCGGAGAAATTGCGTACGCCAAGGTATGAGTTACCGTGGAAATGTGCGTGGCTTTACGCCAAGTTTAGGTTTTATACATCGCGATTTGAGTGTGGAAACATTCGTACGCAACATTTCTGTGTGTACGCACCGTTTATACATGAGGCCCCTGGTCATATCCTACTCTAAAAAGCAAAAGGAATTAAGGTTTTTCAGTCTTAAACAGAAGAGGGTACAAGGAGACCTTGCCCAGATCTTGAATCTCCAATGTAACTGATAATGTTGACCTAGCAGAATTTAACAAATTAAATAATAAACTGAACACGAGAACCGCTGAATCAACAAAACACTTCACATAAATGCTTGCAGGATTCTGGAGACTGCCAAGTGACGTTCATGACACTGAAACACTGACAGCTTTTGAACATCATCTGGAGTAAAACACTGCGGCAACATTGCCATTAACTAACAAAATAAGCTTGACTGACTGTTTTCTCATTTGTAAAATTTCTATTGTGTTACTGTACTCTTGATCAGTGGTTCTCACCCAGAGGGCTGTAGTCCACTAGGGAGCCTCAATAAACATTATGGGGCCAGAAGATGACTGAAAATAATGGTACAACAGCAGCAAAACAGAAAATCACTAAAAGTCAAGCAAATGTTGGAGTGTCAAATCCATCTTTTTAAAGTGGACTGCTTGATCAGTATAAACAATGTGTTACTTATGGCATGCAACGACTGTCAGTTGTCTGACTCCCTTTAACATCCGTTTCATATAAACTGTAGATTGTAATCATATATACTTTAAGAGGATCACATTTACACTTGTCATTACAATGCAACTCCTGCGCCCGCTCCTATTAATCTGTGCAGAACAGTGGACCACAGCTGCACTGCACCTGCAGTTAGAATGTGAACAGACTGCTCAAAATGACCCAACAAAAAAAAAAAAAAAAAAACTGAAAAGAAGGTTATATGCCACACTGCCGTAAAGATATTACTTTTTAGAATGAATCAAAGATATGACAGTCTCATGAAGGAGATGTAGCTCAGCACTGGCCGCTGCTAACTATACTGCACTCACTGCACAGGTGTCAGGGCTGGCCGTCCTTCTGAGGCTTACCTGAGTGGTGTCACAGTCCTACACAATTCTTTTGTCTTTTCTTTGGACTTGATTGTTGTAGATGAAGAGTATACATGTTTACATTAATGTGTCTATTGCTGATGAAAATCCTCCTGTGCTACATCCGGAAGATAAAGTGCTGTAGCTCCTGTAATTAAGACATGAAAAAACAAAATTCAGGCACTAGTAAAAATAACTTATTTAATTAAAGCATACAGGCTGTTCTTAAAATGGCTTCTTAATCTCGTATTATGCTTTAGAATCAGGGTTCTCAAAGTCAGTACTGGGGGCCAACTGTGGCTTCAAGATTTTGTTTCATCCAGACTCATTATCAGTGACAACAACTGATAACAGTGATCTCATTTAATTAGATGTTTTTTCCCCTTCTCTTAATCTACATTCAGAAAAGCACAGCAGCATGAATTTTACATTTATAAGACATTTGGAAATATTTCTGTTCTTGCTATAGATTTTAATGCTTACATCTCTTTTGTTGATTTCATTATATTTTGCCCTTTCTCTCTGCAGTTTGCTCCCTTCATTGTAACTTAATAATGACAATTAAAAAGATATACTCAACACTGCAGCCCCTAAAACATGGAACCAGTGGCCTTTCCAAAACAAAGCTTCAAATATAAAAAGTGCTGCGATAACGTTATTAATGACTAACCGTATTTGTGTACTTCAGAATACCTAGATCATGATAACTGAATGCTCTTAATGAAACACGACACAATTATACTATATAAAATTCTCTTCATTTACACCAATTATGTCTGACCATAATTTGTCTTGCGTGTTAATGGCTGAAATTAAAGATTTGACTGTTGTGTCAATAAAAACAATGATGTGATAATGCACATTACCTCCGTGCATCAATTACAAAAACACAGATCAAAAGCAAAAAGTATTAAGTACCGTGGTGATGGTAATATTCCTCTCATTTCCCTCTTACAACCTACAGGTTTCAGCTCGGCTGTCTGGCTGCATTCTCATACAGTATGAATGCTTATTTTAAATTTAAGCTTTCAAAGGCAGATATCCTGTGCTTGCTTATTGAAACTCCTCCTCAGATTTGTCTGTAAACATTGCTACTGAAGATGTCACATTTTCACCATCAGTCACAGTCAAGAATCTTAGCATGACCCTGGATTTCTTACTTTTATTTATTGAATATACTAGGGGGCTTTGCCCAGTGCCTGCGCTACACGCTTGCTGCTTGAGAAATGGGGATGCAGTTATACAATTTAAACAGATTTTTATTTTCATGGGAATTGTTACATATGCATAATAGAACTATTATCCATTACAGCAAGTAATTATCCATATTAAAAAAGAGTAAAACGTAATAATTCAAAAGTAAATTATGTTTCATGTTGCGTTAGAGATACTCATTGCATAATATGATTTTGTTCTGTTTGGCTTTGAAATTAACAAGCAAATACTTTTTAAACTTACACTTTTACCGTAAAACTTTTTTAATTAAATTTTCATCAATACTGCACTGAAGTTTGATTCTTCGTGATAAAGCAACGTATAACTGCCCGTGATTGAATTTCGTTTCTTTCTCTCTATTAAATAAAACAACTTTTTCAAATGTTTGGCTCTGAGATTTGTTAATTGTCTTTGCAAAAGCTATTGTAACGGGAAACTGTTAACGTTTTAATATGAATGGCATATCAAGATCTCCTATTTTGTGTAATGTTATCCCCTGAAGATGTACTACATTACCTTTCTTGGATACATCCTTCTTTTTACAGTAATTCGGGTGGTGGAAGACTGGATGGTGTTAACGGTTGTAGATGTTCTTCGGGATATTGAAAGTTGATGTTTTCATCTTTCGCACGATCACCACCAACTGTTTCAGCATAGTCTATCGATATGCATTTAACCAATTTACTGCATAACCGATAGACATTTGTGGCGTTAATTTGTTTGACTTCATCGTCTCTCAGGGCTAGGATTGCCCGTGTATAATCCCTCCTCCATCGCGGGGGTTGCGTTCCAGAGCCACCCGCGAAATAAGAAAATCCGCGAAGTAGAAACCATATGTTTATATGGTTATTTTTATATTGTCATGCTTGGGTCACAGATTTGCGCAGAAACACAGGAGGTTGTAGAGAGACAGGAACGTTATTCAAACACTGCAAACAAACATTTGTCTCTTTTTCAAAAGTTTAAACTGTGCTCCATGACAAGACAGAGATGACAGTTCTGTCTCACAATTAAAGGAATGCAAACATATCTTCCTCTTCAAAGGAGCAAACAAATCAATAGTGCTGTTTGGCTTTTAAGTATGCGAAGCACCGCGGCACAAAGCTATTGAAGGCGGCAGCTCACACCCCCTCCGTCAGGAGCAGAGAGAGAGAGAGAGAGAGAGAGACAGATAAAAAAATCAATACGTGCCCTTCGTGCTTTTAAGTATGCGAAGCACCGTTCAGCATGTCGTTTCAGGAAGCAGCTGCACAAAAGATAGCAACGTGAAGATAATCTTTCAGCATTTTTAGACGAGTGTCCGTATCGTCTAGGTGTGCGAACAGCCCCCCTGCTCAATCCCCCTATGTCAGGATCAGAGAAAGTCAGCGCAAGAGACAGAGAAAAGTAAGCTGGGTAGCTTCTCAGCCATCTGCCAATAGCGTCCCTTGTATGAAATCAACTGGGCAAACCAACTGAGGAAGCATGTACCAGAAATTAAAAGACCCATTGTCCTCAGAAACCCGCGAAGCAGCGAAAAATCCACGATATATATTTAAATATGCTTACATATAAAATCCGCGATGGAGTGAAGCTGCGAAAGGCGAAGCGCGATATAGCGAGGGATTACTGTACTCATTTTTTTCTGTTGATAACCCTTCGTGATAGAATTGTTCAATAAGATTTGGACATAAACCATCTTTAAGTGGGAACTTAAAGTGAGGAAAACATTAAAATTTATACGAACTGAGAGAGCAGAAACTGTCTGCCAAAAGCATTCACACGAATGAGAGGTGAGATTACCATTTGCGTGGTTGAAAATGGTTGAGAGGAGAGCGTGACTTGAAAAAATCTCATGGCCAAAGTCTCAACTTGCAGGTCTTGAAAAAATCTTCCAAAAAGACTCGTCGCAGGATTTTTTTTATATAATAGAGAGATATCTTCACTAACCCAATCACATTTCTTTCTTCATAATATTCATAAGATCTGACCTTCACCCGGTCATTGCCTCTTCCAGCTTTTGCCATCAGGCAACAGATACAGAGCAATGAAAACCAGGACAAACCGCCTTAAAAACAGTTTCTATCCAAAAGCAGTCATGGCCCTGAACTCAGAATAAAACTGCTCCATATCATTCTCCCAATGTGCAAAATGGGGCAGAGTGGTGGCTCTGAGGCCAAGGATCTGCGCCGATATCCAGAAAGTTGCTGGTTTGAATCCCTGTCACTGCCAAAAGAGATCCTACTCTGCTGGGCCCTTGAGCAAGACCCTTAACCTGTAATTGTTCCAGGGGCGCTGTATAATGGCTGACCCTGCACTCTAACCCCAAGGGGTATGCGAAAACTAACAAATTCCTAATACAATAAATTGTATAAGGCAAAATAAAGAACAAAAAAAAAATAGACATTAAGTCATTAAGTCAACCGGTACAACTTGTACATTTGTACGACTGCTGAAGGTCTGTGCATCGGAGCTGGGGGATCCTCTACAGCACATCTTCAACCTGAGCCTGGAACAGGGGAGAGTCCCGAGGCTTTGAAAAACATCTTGTATCACCCCAGTCCCACAGGTATCACGTCCTAGTGAGCTGAATGACTTTCGGCCTGTTGCTCTGACATCACATGTGATGAAGACCATGGAGAGGCTGCTGTTTCACCACCTTAGGCCACAGGTTCAACATGCCCTTGACCCTCTGCAGTTTGCATACCAGGAGAAGGTGGGAGCGGAGGATGCCATCATCTATATGCTACACCGATCCCTCTCTCACTTGGACAGAGGCAGTGGTGCTGTAAGAATTATGTTTCTAGACTTCTCTAGCGCCTTCAACACAATCCAACCTCTGCTCCTTAGGGACAAGCTGACAGAGATGGGATTAGATTCATACCTAGTGGCATGGATCGTGGACTATCTTAAAGACAGACCTCAGTATGTGCGTCTTGGGAACTGCACGTCTGACATTGTGGTCAGCAACACAGGAGCGCCACAGGGGACTGTACTTTCTCCGGTCCTGTTCAGCCTATATACATCGGACTTCCAATACAACTCGGAGTCCTGCCATGTGCAAAAGTTCGCTGATGACACTGCTATCGTGGGCTGCATCAGGAATGGGATGGAGGAGGAGTATAGGGACCTAATCAATGACTTTGTTAAATGGTGCGACTCAAACCACCTACACCTGAACACCAGCAAAACCAAGGAGCTGGTGGTGGATTTTAGGAGGCCCAGACCCCTCATAGACCCAGTGATCATCAAAGGTGACTGTGTGCAGATGGTGCAGACCTATAAATATCTGGGAGTGCAGCTGGATGATAAATTAGATTGGACTGCCAATACTGATGCGCTGTGCAAGAAAGGACAGAGCCGGTTATACTACCTTAGAAGGCTGGTGTCCTTCAACATCTGCAATAAGATGCTGCAGATGTTCTATCAGACAGTTGTGGCGAGCGCCCTCTTCTACGCAGTGGTGTGCTGGGGAGGCAGCATTAAGAAGAAAGACGCCTCACACCTGGACAAACTGGTGAGGAAGGTAAGCTCTATTGTTGGCATGGAGCTGGACAGTTTAACATCTGTGGCAGAGTGAAGGGCGCTCAGCAGGCTCCTATCAATTATGGAGAATCCACTGCATCCACTGAACAGTGTCATCTCCAGACAGAGGAGCAGCTTCAGCGACAGACTGCTGTCACTGTCCTGCTCCACTGACAGATTGAGGAGATCGTTCCTCCCCCAAACTATGCGACTGTTTAATTCCACCCGGGGGGGGGGGGGGGGGGGGGGGTGTAAACGTTAACATTTAACATTATACATAGTTATTGTCTGTTTTTCACCTGCATTATTATCATTCTTTAATTTAATATTATTTATTGTATGTTTTATTTTTGGGAAAATGGTTCCAAGGTTTTAAGAGAAAATAAGCAGGCAGGAATCAGAGAGGAAAGGTCCAATACTTCAATTGTTTACTTGTTCAAATATAGTATCAGTTACATACAATATAATAGTAATAAACATGCAGATATAGGAATTGTACTATTGACTTACAGTAATACCAAAAGACCCAGAGCCATCATCCTAGACCAGTAGACTGAGGGAGCCCGCGTGTCAGTCTCGTCAGAGGATCAACTCGTGAGCCTGGTCCAATACCGGGCGGTGTGCACGTTCCCCACGGTTGAGCTTCCAAAGAAACTGAGGGCGGAACCTTCCCTTATATACTAATTGAGTGTCCTTGCCCAAAACGGCTTACGTGTAAGCAGTGTATACAGAAGTGATCAGTTTCTGCACACCTCTTCCCACGGGACACTTATGTTTTATCTCTACTAAGCCTAAAACAACCCTTCTTAGAGACATCAAAACAACTTACAGAATAACATCTTGCATTAATTTAACCTTTTCCCTAAAACATTCTGAAACCCTTTATGAGAAACAAGTTTTTGCACATTCTTTCGCTATCATCCCAGACATTCCAATCTTTGTAGCTGGTTTTGCACTGAAGCGACCAACCCCCTCTTACTCCTTTATTTCATCCCTTCTCCTGTTACAGAGAAAACCTTTTTTATTACATTGTATCAGTATGCTGCTGCTGAAGAATGTGAATTTCCCATTGGGATTAATAAAGTATCTATCTATCTATCTATCTTTAACCAGTGCAATTTGCATATATATGAAGTGCAATTTGTATATTTTGTAAAGAACTTTTATTACTATTCGGTTTATTTTTTTCTCTCTTCTTGTCTTTTTAACTCTTATGCCTCACACTGAGTCGACTGCACCTTCAATTTTGTTGTTCCTTTGTAAAAGTGACAATGACAATAAAGATCTATCTATCTATCTATCTACTCCTTGTTCAGGCACTGGTTCCCCCTAAGATGGACAACAGCAACTTTCTTCTGACATGGCATCCATCAACTGCCATCTGACCTCTCCAACTCCTCCAAAATGCAGCTGCCCGACTTCTGTTCTCTGTTCCTCGTTTCACTCCTACTGCACTTCTACTTCAGTCCCTCTACTGGCATCCTGCTGCTGCAAGGTCCAGTTTAAAATTCTTAAGATTCTCTGAATGGTTCTGCTCTTCTATCTCTCCAGTTTTTAGTCTCTCCCATATGTTATTTCAAGAAGTCGCCATTCTGCCTCTGCCCGGCTGTCCTTTCTCTTTCCAGAAGTGCCAAGACTGGACAAAGCTTCCCTGTTCTTGCTCCCAAGCTGTGGAATGATTTGCCCTAATCTATTCCAACTCCACCCAATTTACTCATATTTAGGTGTCTTCAGAAAACGCACCTTGTCATTAAATATCTTAGAACTTTAGTGTCTATTCTAAATGATAGCTGCTGCTGTACTGACAAAGAATAGAAAACGGATTTTTGTTTTAGTCTAGTGTACAGCAGTTGCAAGAATAATCACATAGCAGTAGTACTACTACCTCATTCCTAAAATTTTTCCCTCTCTCTTTTCTGCTTTCAATGCTTGCACCTTGTTATCATTCTCGTTTGTATTATATACCCCGCTTTGTAAGTCGCCTTGGATAAATTCGTCCGCTAAATACATAATAAGGATGCGGGAAAATTTAGACATGAGCCGGGCAGAAACACCAACAACTACACTCGGTAGTAATGGAAGGTGCGAGATTTCATTTAATCGAGTGGACAAACGAAGCCCATTCACACGCCCTGCAGTGAAGATTAATGGCCTCTAACGGCTGCCGCGCCATTGCAGCTGCTTGGCACTGACAGATAGGAATCGCAGGTGCGGGTGACAGAAAGCAAAGCAAGACACAGATCAAGAAAAGCTGTTTCACACAACAACTGTACTTTTTGTACTATGACTGGGATTATTATGCAGACTTTATAAAACAACCACATTTTAGTATCATTATTACTTTAGGAAGAATTGTGTACTGTATGGAAAACAAACACAATAATAGAAGAACAGCCCCGCCCTAATGCGCAAGCCCGTGGGAGCCGCTCGACCCGGCAGGTTTCGGCTCAGAAATATATTGAAATAAATGTTGCATTACGTGTCAGTAAGGCATTGTGAAAGCTTTTCAAAATATATGATCACTTTCTTAAAGAAACAAATAAAATACTACTGGATTTTTTTCGTCACTTAGTATACTCGTACTCAAAACCCACCACAAAGCCTTCGAAACGTATAGCGATTCCATTTTTTCATTGAATTTTCGTTTCTCCGCGATATCGTTGCTTTGCACATACAGTTAATATATAAAAAAAACTACACTTAAAGCTACTGAGCAGCACGAGTTTCTTGAAACAATCACAAACCAAAGGGACAAACTTACTTTTTTTAACCCACTGTTGTTCACTCGAGGTACCTTGCACCACTCCACACACCACCATACTCTTCATTGCGAAGAAATATAAAGATGGAAACAAAAAAACGTGGAAAAAGTGTTAGAATTGAAGCCACGAAATTGACATCGCCGCCAGCCATCTTTGCGCGTGCGCAACACACTGGCTAGGACTTCTTTCTCTCACAGCGCATGCGCGACCGCATTGGTCAGATGTCTCTGCCCAGTCTGCGCCCCCTGCCCAACAGAAGTGGACGCAGTTCGGCAAGTATGGGGTTGACAGACAGAGCCGTGCTTTGAAAAACTGAAGGCGAGACAATTTTAGGCAAAGTAAGTATAAAGAAAACGCGAGGTAATCCCATCCCTTGCTCAGCACAACCAAGGAGGTACACACACTTTGCCTTTAGGATCGCTAAGTAAAAGTACATTTGGGAGCAAACTTACATATCTTCAGAAAATTCAAAAGCCCCTTGACAGCAGACATTAACGTATGTTTAATGTGTGGTTTCTCTTTGATATTAATTTTACCAACATTACATTGACATCTGGAGGTCTCACATCATAGGCGATCACATTCCCAGGGAAAAGTTCAAACCAATGTAATGCTTATGTTGTTTACATTGCTTTAAATGAGATTAACTGCGGGTATAAAGAGGGTTAAAAAGCAAGCATCTGAATCAAACAGATCACCCGCTGGGCACTTTTTTAGATGAGGAGTGGGGGGCTAAGCCAGTGGCAAAGTCAAAAATTGCAAACTGAGTTGGCCGTGAAACAATAGGGTGTGTAAGCAATAAGCCCATTTGTGGGGGGGCATGCAGTTTTCTGCCGCTAGTTTGCATGATGACCACCCAGATTCATGAGGATCAAAGTAGGATCCGAGGATGGAGGACCCCATTTAAGATTATGTTACAGAGGAGCTTTTCCTTTTGAATGGTGGGACTTTGGGTTCTGAATGGGGTTGCCCCAGAACTCCCTTCCTGCCCCCCAATGGCTACACCCCAGGGCTAAGCCGGACATTAATTTGAGTCCCCCTTTTAAAATTAAGTTTACAAAGACATAAAATATACAGTCAGTCCGTCTCCAACCTGCTATATCTTAACACAGGGGTCTGCTGGAGCCAATCCCAGCCAGCACAGGGCAGGAACAAACCCCAGGCAGGGCACCAGCCCACCACAGGGCACGCACACACACCAAGGACAATTTAGGATCGCCAATACACCTAACCTGCATGTCTTTGGACTGTGGGAGGAAACTGGAGCACCTGGAGGAAACCCATGCAGACACGGGGAGAACATGCAAACTCCATGCAGGGAGGACCTGGTAAGAGAACCCGGGTCTCCTAACTGCAAGACAGCAACACTACCACTGTGCCACTGTGCCGCCCTAGAATATACAATATACCATATATAAACAGTTGATCAGTTCGCTTGTTAAACACAGTAATATCACAGTTGTCTAAATGTATCTACACCTATAGTGAATTCATAAAGTATTCAGAGCCCTTCAGTTTTTAACTTTTTGTTATGTTGCAGCCTTGTGCTAAAATCATTTATATTCATTTTTCCCCAACATCACGCAACACTGAATACTCCAGAATAACAAAATGAAAACTGGATTTTAGACATTTTTGCAGATTTGTTAAACATAAAAAATGGAAATATTGTATTAAATATTCAGACCCTCTACTCAGTACTTAGTTGAAGCACATTTGACAGCATTTCCAGCCTGGAGTCTCCTGTGTCTGACATGACAAGCTTCACGCACCTGGATTTGGGGATTTTCTGCCATTTTTCTCTGCAGCTCCTGTTAGGTTTGAAGGAGGCCATCAGTGGCAACTATCCTCAGGTCTTTCCAGAGATGTTTGATTAGGTTCAAGTCCGGGCTATGGCTGGGCCACTCAAGGGCATTTCCAAAGATATTCCTAATCCACTCTTGTGTTGTCTTTTCTTTGTGCTTAGGGTCATTGTCCAATTTAAAGGTGAACCATTGGCCCAGTCTGAGGTCCAGAGAGCTCTGGAACAGGTTTTCATTAAGGATATCTCTGTACTTTGCTCTTTTCTGGTTTCCATCACCCATGTCTAGTCTCCCAGTCTCTGCTGCTAAAAAAACAACCCAGCATCATGATGCTGCTACCACCATTCTTCACCGTTGGAATGGTGTTGTGCTGGTGATGAGTGGTGTCTCGTTTCCCCCAGACATAGATAGATAGATAGATAGATAGATAGATAGATAGATAGATAGATAGATAGATAGATAGATAGATAGATAGATAGATAGATAGATACTTTATTAATCCCAATGGGAAATTCACAAAAAAGCAAAAAATAATGTCCAGGGAAGGAATCCACATAAAATAAAGTGGTAGGAGTGATCAATAAATAAAAATAGAAAAATAAAAGTAGAAAAGTACACATACATATACAGTCATACACGGAGCTGCTGAAAAGGCTGCCACTCACGGCGGCGCCGGATGCACTATATATACATGGCACTGTTCTTAGTTTCAATTGACCAGAGAATCTTGCTTCTCACAGTCTTAGATTCCTTTGCTTCCATGTGCCTTTTACTGAAGAGAGCCTTCGGTCTGGCCCCTCTTGATTTGCCAATTTTGTCTATCAGTCTACACTCAATAACTCATAATGGCAACATATAAATATGTTTTCAAAAACGTTTTCAAATGTGTTAAAAATTCAAAGCTAAAGTCTTTCATTCATAGAAGTATTCAGACCCTTAATTCAGTACGTTGTAGAAACCTTTTTGCAGCAATTACAGCTTTGAGTCTTCTTGAGTAAGTATCTACAAGCTTTGCACACCTGGATTTGGGCAGTTTATCCCATTCTTCCCGGCTGATCTACAGACACATACGGTATATGTGATGATTTTTCATTGAATAAATTATTGCAAAGTCATATTTTCAGTTTTGTTTTCAGTTGTGTCTCCTTTATCTATAGCTACCATTTAAAGAGAGATCAAATCATGTGATATGTCCACATATGACAAAAAAACAGAAACCATTTCATGGGGTGTACTTACTTTTTCACATAACTGTACCTTATCATAAGACAGCTTTTCTTCCAAATATTCCAGATGTCTGTTTGGTTATTTGAAGAGTCTAAATCGGTTCCTTCCTTCTTCAAGCGCTGCCTGAGTCTGAACCATTGCGACCCTGAACTGGATTAAGCAGATTTGAGAGTATTATGTTGTGTTAAATGCTAATTATGTTTAAATAGTCAGAATGAATCCTTTCCAGGTTGATAAAGCTTCATACATTTTTTATTAAGTTTGGTCAATGACTCACTTTAGCATGCTTAAATTAATTCTTTTGTAAAGAAAGGAGTGCACATCAATTCCCTTGTGTCGGTCTGAAACATGCATACTGATGACAGCTAGATGGCGCAGACTCACAGACAATTGCCACTGAACTTGACGCTATATTAGACTTGACTGCAGTGCTTCTTCACCCAGTTTCCATAGCAACTGCATAATCATCCTTTTTGTCTGATCTTTCATTGTCCTGCTAAATTAATCCATTTGACCTTCACAATGCAGGACAATGGCAAAAAAATAACACAAGAACAAAAAAAAAAGAAAAAGCTGTCTCAAATTTTGCCAAACCAAAGTGTACTATCCAGCTGATGGAAAGAAAATGTAGTGTTTTTTTGAAAAAAAAAACAGTATTATCTTAAATAGATTAATTAATTAAAGAAATAAAAGTGTTTTCTTGACAGTATTTCTTGATAGTCATCGTAAAAGGAAGCTCAAGAATGGTTGCAAAAATCTAGCAATTTATGCAAAAGATTTGGGCCTGCTACTCTACACTCCAAAGACAGTAGTTGAATACATTTTTTGGTAAACTGCAAATCATTTTGCAGATTGTTTTCTTGTTTAACTATTCTGACAAATTTAAGCTCGAATCATTCAGTTTGACATATGCCATAAATGACAAAACTATTTAATAAAGTAGTGTTCTGCAGTGGATATCAAGAGTCTATGCACCTTTAATGGAATTTCCAGCTTTGCTGATAGTGAGAAGTCAAACAAAATGACACCTTTTATTGGCTAACTAAAAAGATTACAATATGCAAGCTTTCCAGGCAACTCAGGCCTCTTCTTCAGGCAAAATATAATACAGAGACTCGAGTTCCCTGTGTTTATAAAGACACCAGGACAGATACAGCATTGAAAAATCTTTAAGTGAGACATCTTAGATGTAAAAAAATAATAGACCTCTCCAGACTAAGATTCATTTAGCCAGAGAGGAGAATAATGGATAGTCAAGATCTTTCGATGAGTTTAAAGTTTTAAAGTTTTTGATGAGTGTTCCATACAATGTGGATCTGTAGACAGGTGGGTCAGTCCGAGAGATGTAAACAATCTTCATATCTGGCCATAAAACTTTTATCTCTATTTACAGTATCTCACAAAAGTGAGTACACCCCTCACATTTTTGTAAATATTTTATTATATCTTTTCATGGGAAAACAATTTTGTGAATTTCCCCTTAATAAAGTATCTATCTATCTAACAACACTGAAGATATGACACTTTGATCCAAGGTAAAGTAGTCGGTGTACAGCTTGTATCACAGTGTAAATTTGCTGTCCCCTCAAAATAACTCAACACACAGCCATTAATGTCTAAACCGCTGGCAACAAAAGTGAGTACAACCCTAAGTGAAAAATGTTCAAATTGTGCCCAATTTGCCATTTTCCCTCCCCGGTGTCATGTGACTCGTTAGTGTTACAAGGTCTCAGGTGTGAATGGCGAGCAGGTGTGTTAAATTTGGTGTTATCGATCTCTCACACTATCTCATACTGGTCACTGGAAGTTCAACATGGCACCTCATGGCAAAGAACTCTCTGAGGATCTGAAAAAAAGAATTGTTGCTCTACATAAAGATGGCCTCGGCGATAAGAAGATTGCCAACACCCTGAAACTGAGCTGCAGCACGGTGACCATACAGCGGTTTAACAAGACAGGTTCCACTCAGAACAGGCCTTGCCACGGTTGACCAAAGAAGTTGAGTGCACGTGCTCAGCGTCATATCCAGAGGTTGTCTTTTAAACATAGACGTATGAGTGCTGCCAGCATTGCTGCAGAGGTTGAAGGGGTGGGGGGTCAGCCTGTCAGTGCTCAGACCATACGCCGCACACTACATCAAATTGGTCTGCATGGCTGTCATTCCGGAAGGAAGCCTCTTCTAAAGATGATGCACAAGAAAGCCCACAAACAGTTTGCTGAAGACAAGAAGACTAAGGACATGGATTACTGGAACCATGTCCTGTGGTCTGATGAGACCAAGATAAACTTATTTGGTTCAGATGGTGTCAAGCATGTGTGGCAGCAACTAGGTGAGGAGTACAAAGACCAGTGTGTCTTGCCTACAGTCAAGCATGGTGGTGGGAGTGTCATGGTTTGGGGCTGCATGAGTGCTGCCGGCACTGGGAAGCTACAGTTCATTGAGGGAACCATGAATGCCAACATGTACTGTGACATACTGAAGCAGAGCATGATCCCCTCCCTTCGGAAACTGGGCCACAGGGTGGTATTCCAACATGATAACGACCCCAAACACACCTCCAAGATGACCACTGCCTTGCTAAAGAAACTGAGGGTAAAGGTGCTGGACTGGCCAAGCATGTCTCCAGACCTAAACCCTATTGAGCATCTGTGGGGCATCCTCAAATGGAAGGTGGAGGAGCACAAGGTCTCTAACATCCACCAGCTCTGTGATGTCATCATGGAGGAGTGGAAGAGGATTCCAGTGGCAACCTGTGAAGCTCTAGTGAACTCCATGTCCAATAGAGTTAAGGCAGTACTGGTGGCCACACAAAATATTGACACTTTGGGCACAATTTGGACATTTTTTCACTTAGGGGTGTACTCACGTTTGTGTTGCCAGCGGTTTAGACATTAATGGCTGTGTGTTGAGTTATTTTGAAGGGACAGCAAATTTACACTGTTATACAAGCTGTACACGGACTACTTTAAATTGGATCAAAGTGTCATATCTTCAGTGTTGTCCCATGAAAACATATAATCAAATATTTTCAAAAATGTGAGGGGTGTACTCACTTTTGTGAGATACTGTAAACCATGTTGTAATGTGTTCAATTTTAGCATGAGTTTAATTTCACATTCTTTTTTCTCTTCCTGTGTTCTGAAGTTGCCCATAAGCACTGGGACTTTAAAGTCCTTCTCACAGTGTAAATGGCTGTTGAAGTGAGCTGTGATATTCTAGTTGACAGTGTGGTATAACTCCACGGTCTGTGTCATAAATGTGAGCACACATTTTACATCTGTTCTGTAGGCAGAGAGACGTGCCATTATCTGTCGGTTCACTCAGGGAGCTTTGGACAGTTAGTTGCTGCAGGTTTGGTGGTTGTCTGTATGCCAGGAGGGGTGGTTCTGGGAATACATTTTTCAGCGTTTCATCATTGTTTAGCATTGGCTGAAGTTCTTTTATAATTTTTCGAAGTGCTTCAAGATGTGGGTTATAGGTGACGACAAGGGGGATGTGGTTCTTGTTGTCTTTGTTTTTATATTCCAGAAGAAAGGAGGTAAACCTAATGAACTTCAGCCAATGCTAAACAATGACAATACATTTATGATACAGATTGTGCAGTTATACCACGCTGCCGACAAGAAAATCACATAAAGAGATCATTTTCCTGCAGACCATCTAATGTGGTGTACCTAATTCTCTTTATGAACCGTCCCAACACTACACTCTATGTGGGAGAAACTGAACAGACACTCCGCCAAAGTACGAACTTACACAGGTTCCACATTAAACATGGCAACAGAGATGTTGCTGTAGCAGCTGTAGCAGCTCAAATCAACAGACATGGACACTGTGAGAGGGACTTTAAAGTCCCAGTGCTTATGGGCAACTTCAAGACACAGCAGGAGAGAAAAGAATGGGAAGTTAAACTCATGCTAAAATGTAATACTTTACAACATGGTTTAAATAGAGATAAGAGTTTTATGGCATGATATGAAGATTGTTTGCATCTCTCGAACTGACCCAGACAACCTGACTACAGATCCACATTGTATGGAAAAAAAAAAACTAATAAAAGGTGTCATTTTGCTTGGCTTTTCTCCAGAAACAGAAACAAACTCATCAGGGGCAATCAGAAACTGATTACATCTTTGCCTGAAGAAGGGGCCTGAGTTGCCTCGAAAGCTTGCATATTGTAATCTTTTTAGTTAGCCAATAAAAGGTGTCATTCTACTTGACTTCTCACTATCAACAAAGCTGGAAATTCTGTTAAAGGTGCATAGACTCCTGATATCCATTGTAGAACACTACTTTATTAAATAGTTTTGACATTTATGGCATATGTCAGACTGAATGACTCAAACTTAATTTTGGCACAATAGCTTGACTTCTCATTCCATCCATAATGGCTAACACAGTACAATACCCTATACTATACCTTTGTTGATGTAAAGGCTGTAATCAAGACTAATCACATCACCCCAAATTGTTATGGCAAAGAAACAAACAGTTAATTTTTAAGACAAAAAAGTGATGTCATGTCCTTCTCATTCATGTTCAATCTACAGTGCCTAAAGAAAGTATCCTGGCTTTTTACACATTTTGTTATGTGGCATAATTAACAGGACATAAAAGAAATTAAATGAATAACAGTATTAAAGTTAAAAAAAAATGAACACAACAAGCATAAAAGGGGCATTTGAACCCCAGCTAGGGGCAGAAGTCTGGCTGAAACATAACATGTGCCAACCGTTCTACTTCTTTAGGAAATGAGGTCGCAAAGTTTTATTTTTGGTTTCTTCAGGCAAAACACATTTTTCTACAGCTACTTGCAAGATTTAATGTATCATTATATGATGAATGGCTTTAATGTTGCCTCCATTCTTCTCTGTTCAAAATGGTTTTAATATGCAGTTATTACCATGAATTTCAGTAGCTCCTTTAAAGCTGCAGTGCCTCTCAGATGAGTGGTCTCCTTGTCAGGTCATTTATGTTTGAGGACAGCAAAGTTCTTGTGGTGCCTTCTGTCTTTTACAGTGTTTTATGCTATTTGCCATTTTTGTCCATCATTCAAAGTGAAAGGTTTGGAAACTTAGAATCACAAAACTGAAATCATTCATTTCAGTAAGTATTTAGACCCTTTGCTGTGGTGAGGTGCATTCTGTTTGCTTTAGTTATCTTTTAGATGTGTCTAGAACTTAACTGGAGTCCACCTGTGGCAAGTTCTATTGATTGGACATTATTCTGAAAGGTACAGACCAGTGTATAGAAGATCCCACAATTCAGACCAAACGGTAGGACAAAAACCAAGCCATGAAGTCCAAGGAACTTAAACAGAGCTACCAGAAGTTCCCTGCTGCAATGGGAGTACCTGTCAGAAGCAATCCAGCAACACTCCATAAATCAGACATTTTTGGTAGAGTAGCGAGACAGAAGCAACTCTTGAGTAAAAGGCAAACAGCATTTAATGGACTCTGGTCTGATGAGACAAAAATGTAACTCTTTGGGAAGAATTTCCAAGCAATGTCTGGCAAACTCCAGGCACTGCTCATCACAACATGCCTAATACCATTCCTATGAAACTGATCAGAATTGAAGAAAGGATGTATGCAGCCAAATACAGAGTGGACCTTGAAGAAAACCTGCTCCAGCATGCACACAACCTCAGACTGAGGCGACTGTTCACCTTTGAGTATGACACTGGCCAGGAGCATACAGCCAAGACAACACTGGAGTGTTTTCAAGACAAGTCTCTGACTTGTCACTGAGTAGCCCTGCCAAAGCCCAAACTTAAACCCCAGAGAGCATCATTGGAGAGACCAGGAGGTGGCAGTTTACAGGCATTTTCCATCCAATCTAATGGACCTTGAGAGGATCTGCCAGGAAAAATGGGATAAACTGTCCAGATCCAGGTGTGCAAAGCTTGTGGTAAAAGCTTCAAAAGTTCAAAATATATTTTAAATCCTCCAAGAAAAGACCAAAATACACAAAGGTTCCCCACAACTTAGAGGAACCATGACAATCCAAATCAAAATCTTTATAATAACGATGCTTAAAAACATAATATGAAGGCAACAATGCAACACCAAAAAGGGTTTGTCTAACAAAGCAATTCACAGCATCAAATTAAGATCTGCAATCCAATAATCCAAATCCAAAAACAGAAGCAAAAAGTATAAGAATACTCACAAGAATAGCACTCTCTTCCTAACATCAATCAGTGAACCTCTAAAGGAACGGCACCCTAACCTCAAATATATAGGCCGAGGATGGCCCTTCAGGACCATTCCACCCATTAAGTGCAAGAAGCACGGGCTAACAGGACAAAATTCATAGAAACTCTGTAATAAATAAGTAGAACAATATAAACAAAATGTACAAAATGAATGAAAACGCTTAAGAAAAATGCATCAGAAATAACATAAAGGACAACAGAGATGAAAATCAACATAAGCACACCCTAGCTGAAACATAACATATGGAGTCAGTTTACAATGGCCGGTTGTTATTGATGTGGGCCTACAAAACTTAGGAAGGCCTGAATGCAAAACTAGGTCTAAAATCTTGTTATGTTCTGGAAGTTCCTCCAAACGAAATCCTAAAATGAGGCCTCCAAGGTTTGACTTTCGGTGACAACCCTAGCTTGCCTTTTGATGTACTATTTCCTGGCCCTCTGCATTAAAAAATGCACCATCTCACCTTGAGTCAGTATATGCATATCTTCTGTTCCTTTTCCTCAAAAATATACTGTCTCCCTTCAAGTCAGTAAAGTTGTATGCTACAGCATTATTTTGGACACCCATCCCCAATTCAGATGTCATAAGTTTCACGTTATCCATGGAATAATGGGACTGTTCCTATGAATACAAAAGACACAAACTAGTGGAACCTGTCTGGCTCCAAGAGTCATTGCTATAAACAAAAAATGAATAATCAACTTTTAAATGAACAGTTAATATTGGTGGAAATTTCAGAATCCTTGATCTAAAAAACCAAAACTATGTATAGATCATGCCTTAGGATGTTAAAAAGCTAGAGAACAATAAACAAAAATAACCAACATGACAACTGTAATCTTTACTATCCTCTTTAATAAAAGGATAAGTGTCTGCTGTTCCAAAAGACGGCACATCACAAACATTTTTAGTAATAAAATGCATTGCATTTGTTATTCCAACAGATGGCCCATCGTAAACATTAACACTGCTTTAATGAATCTCATACCAAATGGCATGTAAAAGAAACATGTTGTGGCAAGTGGCTGGGGGTGGCACCCAGCCGGGATGCCCAGAAGGACCAGAGGAGGGATTACGCCTCCTCCAGACCATGAGGGGGCAACTGCCCTGGTGGCTTTGGGGACCATGGGAACTGAGCTTGGAAGCTCAACCCTATAGGGGCCCATGGTCGCCACCAGGAGGCGCTCCGATGCCTGGAGAATCCTGGTCCTCAGCACTTCCACCACACCCAGAAGTGCTGGAGGGAAGACGACCAGGGACACCTGGAGTGCTTCCGGGTGTGCGGCCGGTACTTCCACCACACTGGGGAGTGCCGGCGGGAGGCACCTGGAGCACACCTGGGTGATTATAAAAGGGGCCGCCTCCCTCCATTCATTGGCTTGAGTTGGGAATAGAGAAGGACGGAGCTCGGGAGGAGAGGAAAGGAGGCGGCCTGAAGAGAGAGGCATCATTGTGTATAGAGCCCGGGACTTTGGGGGTGAAAGTGGGTTGTGTGCTGTGTTTCACTATACTGTACATAGTTGTAAATAAACGTGTTGTGGTGCTGATAACAATGTCTACCTGTCTGTGTCCAGGCTATGATCCACTGCAAATATTAATACTGAGGTCTACATTGATTATTTACATTTCAACCCATTTTAGATGGATAGCACAGCTAGTAAACCGTAAATGTGAACAACACCAAAATCCTAGAAACAATAATAAAAGTCAAGAACAACAACGTAAAGTCCAAAACTTACAAAAATATTTCCAAGAGAAGAATCCAGAATGAGGTGTCAAACATGACAAGCAGGACAACTAATGTCTCCGCCCTTTTAATTGGCTTACCCAGGCAGTGTGCACAGTACTGCAGTAACAGCAGGCCCCGCCCCTTTGAGCTTGTCAAATAAGTAACTACTTAAACAATAAAAGACATTGACATAATAGGCAATTTCAAAAAAAGAATTATTAACAAATATATTTTAAAAAATCTGAAAAAATGATAATCAAACAATAATCTCAGAAAAAAAAAAACCTTGAGAGGAATCCTTGGACACTCAATAATAAGAATAAACTGCCTGATGAATTTTGGAGTATCCAGTGAAAAATACATTTAGTCATGAGGAGATCATGCACACAGACGGTACTTGGGCTGAGATTCAGACCCAGTGTTACCCTTCCTTGTATGTTTTAACAAAATATATTTATGGCTCTTTTCTTCACTAATTACTTTGTAAGAGCAGTGACATTGTTTTGATGCCATAATTAACATTCAGTAAGTTATTTACTGCTGAAGCAGATCTTATTCAGCAGACCTTCCTTCAACACACAAATGCTGCCCCTGACAGAAGTAAATAATTGCTCTTTAGAGAAATGCTGATTGCTTACATTGTAACACATTTGTTTTTTTCAGACTGCAGGCAAAGTCTGAGTTATACAAAATGTATTGATTATGGAAAATGAATTAATATTTAACATATTTGAATTATATTTTTTCATTTATAGATAGATAGATAGATAGATAGATAGATAGATAGATAGATAGATAGATAGATAGATAGATAGATAGATAGATAGATAGATAGATAGATAGATAGATACTTTATTAATCCAAAGGGGAAATTCACATACTCCAGCAGCAGCATACTGATAAAGACAATATTAAATTAAAGAGTGATAAAAAATGCAGGTAAAATAGTCAATAACATTGTATAATGTTAACGTTTACCCCCTGGGAGGAACTGAAGAGTCTCATAGTGTGGGGGAGGAATGATCTCCTCAGTCTGTCAGTGGAGCAGGACAGTGACAGCAGTCTGTCGCTGAAGCTGCTCCTCTTGAGCAAATTCAGTTTGCTGAACTTAACCATCATGACATTATAAAGTCCTTTAACATTATCATTGTGAAATGCCCTTTGAGAACAGAGGAGGGGGAAACAAACTCCAGCTGACAAAATTCTGGCCAGTTCATAGTCAGTTATAACAAAGTCCTACACAGTCAAAATTCTGGTGATTTACTGATAATTTAGAAGATATCCAGACGCCTCCACTTTCTGTACAATTTATTGAATTGTAGATTTAATGTTAAATGGATATATTTGCTATTTTTAAAAGTTGATCTGCAGGCAATAACATAATGACAAAGTGAAAACATGTTTCATGACATAATTCCTGGCTTGCCTCAGGCTTTGGAATCCCAAAAATGGGATTACACCTCAAAAATAAACTTAAATTTCCCAAAAATATAACAGAAGAACCACAAGGGGAGGGATTACCATAAAACCCTTGCATGTAAAAGAAAGGCCAAACAAAACAATCTATATAAATAAAGAATCTATTAACAACAATGGCAAAAAAGCAGGTATTAGGCTGTACAAGATAGCAAGTGAATAATGTGGGACAAGTGAAAGTTGATAATGAAAGCAAGTGTCAGAATCAGAAGATCGAGCACATGAAATAATGAAACCAAATCAAGAGACAAGGCAAGGTCAAACACCAGTAGAGGTAAGAAAATAAACAAAATAAGATTTAAAAGTAACAAAAGCCTTTTTGGTCTGCAAACTCATATAGTGAACAGTGCATGAGGATGAACTTTTAACCAATCTCATTGTTAAAGTTAGGGTCAGAAACTCTGTGCCCCCACCCCTGACAGTGATGGTGATGTCTTACGAATGGGAGCTCAAAATGGTGATGCCCATCAAAACTAAAATGCCAGTGGAACAATATGAAAAAATTATGAAGATCTACAGTAAAGAATTTATGAAATAAATGAATTCCTTCTCTTCAAAAACCCGAAATGGAAGGTCTCAAAATCATTAACTCTAATAACAAATAAGCAAAAAATGAAATAATTAATCTCTCTATTATAATAAACAAATTCTTGAGACAAGACGAGACTTTTTAGCCTGGGACGAGACATGACGTTTTCAGAGAGATACTTTTCTGTCCCGTGAGACAAGACTTTGTGCCAAGAGATTTAACCATGCCTGGGGCCAGAAATAAAAGACAAAGAGTAGATGACAAAGTAGAACATCGTAAAGAATTCAAAAGCGTTGGGGCGATACACATGATACACATTTCATAGAGATTATGAAAGTACTAAAATTCGAAAGTCTCAAAAAAATGATAGTAAAGATCACATTAGTGAAAACAAATGGAAATTATTATGAATAAGGGGACAGTGAAAAGAAATTGAATATATAGATTTAAACTTTAAGTCAGAGACTTGTAGATCGTCTAATTCATGTTAGCATCAGGGAAAAGTAGTGCTTCTTCCCAATGAAGAGGCCTATCCGTGAGAATTAAAAGATTTGTTGTTTGGTGAAAGTGAAATCCACATACGCGAGCGGCAGAGACACGAAGTGCCTGGCACGTAGCACAGGCCTCGTTGGCGAGCAAGACAAGCAGAGGGCGAAGCCCCCTAGTACTTCATAAAAACAAGTAAGTGCTCAAATTATCAAAAAGATGCAAAAAGGGATTTACCAAAAAAAAAGCAATACAAGGCAAACAAGTTCCAGAAGCATGATCTAAGAACACAAGGCAAGAATAAATAAAAAGAACAGAAACGTCCAACAAGAAAACAATACTCACAAGAACTCCACTGTAAATGAAATGATCTTTCTCTCCTGGGCCTTCCCAGCAGACCTGTATAACCAGAGGGAGGGCTCAATGGTGTGGTGATGTCAATATGGCCCCGCCTCTTTCGGCTACACCCATAAGGTACAAGGAACAAGGGGCAGTACAAAATTTTAATATTACAAATATTATATATAAAGACAAAATTTACTAAAACAACACTACAACATAAAATTCACATAAATTCAAACTGATACATAACATTGTCACCCTATGGTCTTTGGTCCCAACCCTGCTTGACCCTTTAATATATCCCTTGAGATTGTAAACCTAAAAAAAAATCAGAATCCAAAGCAAATTAAAAGGTAATCAGTTTTATCTTATTTAAGAAAAATGAAAATACAATAAAAGAGGGTTGTAATGACTGTAAAATAAAATACAATATGTTAATGCATCTGCGGTGGGTTGGCACCCTGCCCAGGATTGGTTCCTGCCTTGTGCCCTGTGTTGGCTGGGATTGGCTCCAGCAGACCCCCGTGACCCTGTGTTCGGATTCAGCGGGTTAGAAAATGGATGGATGGATGGATGTTAATGCATTTCCTATCTAACATTTAGCCGATATATAAGTTTAAGGGAATGACAAGACAACGATTAAGAGCTGGAGTAACAGCCAGGTCACCCCATATAACTGGAGAGATCAAAAATAAGAAAAACACATAATAGTGGTGGAAATGTCTTTACAGACAGGAGTTCATATTAGAACTAACTAAGATGGCAGATATTCTTCCTGCAGGAAGAGGCGGGTCCAAGTGGATGGACACTGGATTGGCGTCAGTGGTGTTATAGCTGTCAATCGTGCAGCCTGCAGAGGGAGGAGGAAAAAAGGCATTAGGATACAGCGCCAACCCCTGGAGTGGCATTAGAATTACAGTCAATAGAGCTCTTAAGCTATCTCATAGGTGCACACACATGACAACAGTTAAAGGGTAAGTATTGCCCAAAATTAAAGGGTAAGAATTGCCTAATAGCATCGACACAGAGTCTTATATTCCAGCAGCAGTGACACAGAGACACAGAACTGCTGTTTCGAAAAACGGAATGCCTGACTCAGTGAGTCTTCCACAATTTGTTTAATCTAAATCAGTTTCCTAACTAGTCTGTTCTGGGATGATTCGGTAGTCATTCTCAGTACTCCCCTTTTTCCTTATCCTTAGATAGCAAGGATACCCTTCACTACCCATGGTGGAATAAACTTCAGCACCAAACACTAAATAAATTACACAGAGAAAACAACTTTGGTCCCAAACCACAATTTCACTTACTAAACCCACTATGAGCAGCAACTTTGCCTACCTGTGCCAAGACACAAAGGTTTACATTTATGGCTGACGCTGTTATCCGAGGCCACTTAGAATATCTGAGATGCAACTGATTACATGTCTTCTGTTTTTCCATTTGGAGCACAGGCAGGTGAAGTGATTTGCTCGTGGTCACACAGTTTCAATTGCAGGTTCTGAATCCACAACCTCATGGTTTGAAAGCTGCGCTTCTGTAATAAAGCACAAGAGCTGCTAAGTAAATAAAGTTCTCTAAGGGGAAAATTTTATGAAGTAAACATAGCCAGTGGTCTTCTCCTGTTCGGATCTTTGCCAAATGTGGTGAAAATTAGTTCAGTGTTGTGGATTTGCTTACCAGACGTACAAACAATTAGTATTATATATAAGATGTTACTATATATCACATATAAAATACATAAAATAGGCACTCTTCGTATAACTAGCCTTCTTAATTACATTACTTTGTTTCTTACCCTAATTTTACTTAAATTTGCCAAAGGTCCATCCATCCATCCATTATCCAACCCGCTATATCCTAACTACAGGGTCACAGGGGTCTGCTGGAGCAACTCCCAGCCATCACAGGGTGCAAGGCAGGAAACAAACCCCGGGCAGGCTGCCAGCCCACCACAGGGCTTGCCAAAGGTCTTGATCTTGCAATTTGAAATGCATACCTATTTATTGTACCTTAGTTAATATTACTTGTTTATCACAAAATTTTTTTGGCAACTGCAGCGGTATCCATGCTGTAGTATTCATGTCCAGACCAGGAACTTTGTGGAGAATGTGAGCTGTTCCCATCGGGGTGATCTACTTTGGCTGTGTGGTATTCTGACAGCTCCTGTAAATTCATATTGAATCCTTTCTGGATGGCACCAAGAGCCCTGACCACCACAGGCACATCTCTAGTTCTGATGGCCCACATCCTGCTGATCTTGATCTCCACATCTTTATATTTATTCTGCTTTTCAGTTTCATTAAGTGCATTTATATGCTGTTTAATAATACATTTATTCACTGAAAGCTGGGAGAGAAACTGGGTTATTGGTCTCTGAGAAACCTGATTAACACACGTATAGTAAATTCCATTGTTATTAACCCAGTTCTGTGGGCACTTTGTCAGCCTGTGCATGTGTCAGCTTTGCATACACTTTCAGTGATTGGTGATGAAATGTCCAAGTAACATAAATTTCTTGAGACAAATGCACAAACAATCACATTATTCCTCTGTCTGGTTGAAATAATCTGTCTCAATATTTCAGAAATCACTAAATATGTGCTGATGAGTTGAATGTACAATCTTGGCAGCAGCAGCAGGGTAACACATTAAATGTAACCTCTGCTACGTAATCTGATTACTTTTTAAAGTATCAAGTAACCTAACACAATACTTTTATTGAAGTACAAAATATCTGCATTCAGGTCTGGCTCTAGGCATAGGCTGAGTAGGCTCCGGCCTAGGGGTGCCATGCCTTGGGAGGCACCAAAACGTCAATTTCATATGCAATCATGAGAGTGCCAATCTCCAAGAGGGACTCTTCCATCCATCCATCCATTTTCCAACCCACTATACCCTAACACAGGGTCACGGGGGTCTGCTGGAGGCAATCCCAGCCAACACAGGGCGCATGATCACGCATGAGCTGATCTACAAGGTGGACCACCTCCTCCTCATCCTCCTTCATCAATTTCAGTTACAACCATGCAGATCTTAATAGGGATTCTCTTTTGAAATTCTTTTTTTGGACACTTGCAACCAACTCCACTGAAACAGGCAATGTACCCTTGATCCAGGTCTTCCCGCATTATTATTATCCCAGAAGCACTGGGTATAAGACAAGGAGCACACGTAGAGGTATGCCGGTCCTTTAAAGGGTACAGTCACACATCCAAGAAGAAAAGAGTGTGCGTCATGCAATCTGGGAACAGAAGCATATTAACAAAGTGTCAGAAATCTTCATTTTAAAACAAGCTACTTGCTATAGATTTGTTGAAACAGTGTGGTCTGGTGACGCAGTGGCCAATGTTCATTGGTGGCTCAGGTTGAGGATGTAAAAAGTGTTAGATGATCACATGAAGGACTAAACATAATTATAAAATGGTAAAAAAAAATTACCACAGGCTTCATGTTTGTTTTTTGACTCACAGCAGCCGATGATGTTGTTTAACTCTTTTTTTGCGCAGTTTAATGGCGTTGGAGTGTTTAAGAAACCAGGTTTCTGCCTTAACTGGGTTATGTAACTCACCTTATCCCAGTTTTGTGTGTGTATGTAAACAAATTGAGCGTAATGATGTTGTCACCTGCTTCTCCTTCTTGTGATGACCACCATATTATTATTATTATTATATTTATTGAACCTATTTAGTATCTACCTATCCGTCCCTCCATTTTCTAAATTCGCTTATCCTGATCAAGGTCGCAGGGCAAGCTGAAGCAAGCATGAGCAGGAAAAGTTCCTGGACAGGGCATCGAATCATGGCAGGGAGAACACACTCACACATAAACACACACTGGAGACAATTCAGCACAGCCTCCTTCTTCTTCTTCTTTCAGCTGCTTCCGTTAGGGTTGCCACAGCGGATCATCTTCTTCCATATCTTCCTGTCCTTTGCATTTTGTTCTGTTACACCCATCACTTGCATGTCCTCTCTCACCTTACCTGGCAGCTCTATCCTTAGCACCCTTCTCCCAATATCCAGCATCTCTCCTCTGCACGTGTCCAAACCAACGCAATCTCGCCTCTCTGACTTTGTCTCCCAACCGTCCAATTTGAGCTGACCCTCTAATGTCCTCATTTCTAATCTTATCCATCCTTGTCACACCCAATGTAAATCTTAACATCTTTAACTCTGCCACCTCCAGCTCTGTCTCCTGCTTTCTGGTCAGTGGCACCATCTCCAACCCATTTAACATATCTGGTCTCACTGCCGTCCTGGAGACCATCCCTTTCACTCTTGCTGATACCTGTCTGTCACAAATCACTCCTAACACTCTTCTCCACCCATTCCACCCTGCCTGCACTCTCTTTTTCACCTCTCTTCCACAATCCCTTTTACTCTGTACTGTTGATCCCAAGTATTTAAACTCATCCATCTTGCCTCTCTGATTTTATCTCCCAACCGTCCAACCTGAGCTGACCCTCTAATGTACTCATTTCTAATCCTATCCATCCTCGTCACACCCAATGCAAATCTTAACATCTTTAACTCTGCCACCTCCAGCTCTGTCTCCTGGTTTCTGGTCAGTGTCACCATCTTTGGACTGTGGGAAAGAACCGTAGCACCAGGAGGAAACTCACGCAGACACAAGGAGTACATGCAAACTCAATGCAGGGAGCATCAACACTCTTAAAAAGGACGGTCCTGTAATGGCACTCTGTGGTTCTTTATTGGGTTGTGTGGTTGCTTATTTGGTTGTGTGGTCCCTTATATCTTCATTGCTTGATGAAACACCGCTTCATTCTGGGAAGGGTTCTTTGCATATGAAGTTAGTTCCTTGTGCTTTGAAAAACTTCCTAATATGCAGAAAAAAAATGAACTCTTTAATGTATGGTAGGCTACCTAGAAGGACACCAGCAGATTAAGAATACCTGGACTTAGCCTGTGTTATTGTATGCAGCGAGTGAGGTGAGGTGAGGTGAGGTTGGGAACATGCGCTGATAGTGAGTTGCCACACCCACCACACTGCACACCACCTGGATTGGGACCCCGAGTGCAGCGGGTGGCACCTCAGCACCACTGAGTTTTCCCTGTAAGTGGGGGGCCCTGCTTGCATACCCAGGATGGAGCAATTGGAGGTTAAGGGCATTCTTTTAAAATCACAAATCCATTGGTACTTCACAAATCTGTTACCATCTATTCAGGGTTTTTTTTACTATATGGAACCTATTACAGAAGTAAATAAACAAAGGTTCTTTTTGGAACCTTCAAGTGGATGGGTGTTCAGGGAACCACACTGGCACCTTTATTTTTAAGAGTGTAGGATGCAAAGCCATGAGTCGTGACAGGAGGATCAGATTATTTAACACAGTTTTCTTGTTGTGAGGTAACAGATCTACCACTGCGCCATCCCCAATTTATTATTTAATCAAATATTTTGCAGTGCAGCACTTTGACTATGACACATCTTAGCTCAAAAGGTTACTTAAGCTCCATATGTGGTTAAGTGCTTTTTCAATCTTTTCTGCGTAGATCTGATTTCTATTATTTAACTGAACTGTCAAAATTCTGTTGTAATTCTTTATTTTTAAGCATTCAGTAAAATTGAAAATTTTGACCCAAATTGGATCTCAGGATGAGCATTTGCTATACGGCCATGGCTGTTTGTATTCTTGACAGAGCTGAGTCTTTTATGAAGGACGTATAAGGTATTCACAGCAGATAGAGGCTTTTGCTATATACAGGTCTGAATATGTGTAGTATATACTGTAGACTCTTTAGATGTGCATGCGGAGATCGCTTATTCATCATGTTTATGCAGGCGATCATTGAAGCAGAAATGCTCCCCAAGTACATGGAAGGTTAACTGGCAAAGCTCAGCTTGTTCTGAGTGAATCATGGTGACTGTGTGCATGAGTGTGCCAAGCAATAGACTGGACACCCTTTCCAGTCTGATTCCTGCCTTATGCCCAGCAGTAGCAGGAAAGCCTGTAGTATTCCAACCCCCTGGCAGTTTCAGACAATACAAGAATATGAATCTGTGAAATAGTACATACTAACTAAATGTTAGGCCTGTAGTCTTCCAGTTTCAGTGATGTTGCTGGTGGTGATGATGACTCAGCCGCTAGTCACTGTGCTAGTGTAGAATTTGTGCTGATCAGAACTGATGCATATTCAGATTTGGTTATCATTCAAGCTGTCTTGAACAAATGTTTTGTTGCCGACCAATGCTTAGCAACAGATTTCGACAAGTAACATCGGGTTTTAAAGATTCATTAAAATGCAGGAACACTCATCAGAACATTATTTTGCAAAAAAGAGATTGCTGTGTGCTTTGCATTTACATTTACATTTATTGTATTAGCTGTAGTGACACAGTGGCGCAGTGGTAGCGCTGCTGCCTCGCAGTAAGGAGACCTGAGTTCGCTTCCCAGGTCCCCCCTATGTGGAGTTTGCATGCTCTCCCCGTGTCTGTGTGGTTTCCTCCGGGTGCTTTGGTTTCCTCCCACAGTCCAAAGACATGCAGGTTAGGTGCATTGGCGATCTTAAATTGTCGTGTGTGTGGGTGCTCTGCGGTGGGCTGGCACCCTGCCCGGGATTTGTTCCTGGCCTGTACTGGCTGGGATTGTGTTAGGATATAATGACTGATTAGCTGTGATTTTTATTCAAAGTGACTTACTGTACAAAGGAAGTCAACATAATCGAGTAAGCATCAACCTGGGGGACTGTTTGGGAACAAGTGTTACAGGACAAGGGTACAATACGGATCAGCACAGGTGAAGAGGTCAAAACAAAACACAAGCAAGTTGCACTTCCTTGGTTATAAAAGCCTAACAGCTCATATCAGTTATACAGAAATGCACCAAACGGGAGTCTGCAAACACTTCTTACACACACTGAGGGGTGAGAATTTCAAGTGGAGGTGGGCAGCTTCTTCCACAAACTCAGAATTACACATGAAGAAGTGTAAACTGAGATCTGATGCCACACAGAGGCGGCATCACCAGACACCCATTCATCAGCAGATCTGAATGGCTGAGGAGCACAGGACCTCATGAGTACCTAAATTTATATATAGATGGTGAACCATTGACTACTCTGTAGGCAAACGTCAAGGATTTGAACTTAATACATGCCTCTACAAGAAGGCAATGTAGTGATCTGAACAGAGGAGTGACGTGTGTGGCCTGCAGGGGGCGCAAAGCTCCCCAAACCCGACACAGACAAATGCAGGACACAAGTTCAGCACACATGTTTTTTATTTTTCTTTGTGGAAGACTCCACTGGCTCCCAAAATGGAGTGAGGCTGCGTCTTTTATAGGCCACCTGGAAGTGCCCCTGGTGTCCTGGAATCTGCTTCTGGGTGTGGAGGAAGTGCTGCAATAAAGAGTTCAGCCATTCCTGCAGCACACCCTGGCAGCACCCACAGAACCTAACAGGGCTGTGCCGAATTTCAACTCCCATGTTGCCCTGTGGGAATCCAAGGCACCATTGTAACTCAAGGAGACAGCCATTTAGCACTCTGGGGAAAATAATACCCTGTGTGTGTTCTCTCCCCCAGTCCTTCTATTATATACAGTAGGTGCCATAGCCTGGTAAGTGCCCTGGCTATACACCATACATATGTCTGCCTCAGCTGGTTGAACATCAGATGTGTCGCTGCATTTTAAATCATCTGCAGAGGCTTGGTGACACATGCCAGTACTCCTGCCAGCAGAGAGCTGCAGTAGTCCAGACATGACAAGACCAAAGCCTGGACCTGGAGCTGTACTGCATACCCTGCTAGATATGGTCTGATCTTGCAGACATTGTACAGGGTGAATCTGCCAGAATGAGAAACCATATCAAAATGGTCAGTGAAGGACAGCTGGTCATCGATCACCACCCCAAGGTTGTGTACGGACTTGGTGGGTGTTAGTGATAGTGAGACGAACTGATAGGGTGAACGGATGAACGGGCATAACAAGAAGGTCCATCTTGGCCAGGCTGAGCTGGAGATGGTGCTCCTTCATTCAAGTTGCAGTATCACCAAGTCTTGCAGAGTTTCTAGCTGATACGTGGTTGTCCTCGGGAGGGAATGGCATGAGCAGCTGCATATCATTGGCACAGCACTGATAAGAGAGTCCATGGGATTAGACATTTGGGCCTAGTGAAATGGTGTATAAGAGGAGAGGACCCAAAAATGATCCCACAGGCACCCCAACCCAACCCCCCAATGATTGTCTGGTGCACCCTTGACATTTCTTCACACCAGGACACACGACAGGATCTGCCCAAGAGGTGGGACTCAAACCTCCTAAGGGCAGGCCCATTGATGCTGAGGTCACAGAGTGTGGCAAAGAGGATCCGGTGGTTGAGGCAGAGGAGAGATCTAGCAGGATGAGGACAGATGACATGTTGGTAGTTATAGCCAGCTGTAATGTGTCTACAATGGTAGAGAGAATGGACCCTCTTGAAAGCCTGACTGATTAGCTTTAAAAACTGAATTGAATTGAAAATATAATATTGTGTCTTCAGAAGCGCATTCAAACATACATAACATGAAAAGACGAGAACATGAAGTTTAGCAGAGATATTAACAGTTGTTTGACTTAATATTGCACAAAAACATTTTCATCCATCTTCTAACCTACTTGTCCAATTCAGGTGCCACATCTTATTCTAGAAATATTAGGGGCTAATTGTAAGACACACTTGCACACACTAAGGAAAACTGCTTTATCCTGAGGAAACCCGTTTAGGCATGGCAAGAACATGCAAAGTTCACAGGGGGAGTACTCAAGTGAGGAACTGAATCCAGGACTTTCAAATTGTGAGGGTGTAACCAGTCAGTCACCCACAGCTAAAATATTCAGTTCTAGTTACTGATGGAAAGCAGAAAATGGAATAAAGAAAATCATTTGATGCTCCTGTTATGACTCTTGGGTTCACATCATGCACGCCTAAAAATGCTGGTTCTTTAACGGTACTTTATGGTTCTTTACTGTCTGCTGTGGTTCCCATTGCTTGTTAAAATGCCACTTCATTCTGGGAAGGATTTCCGCATATGAAGTTGGTTCATTGTGGTTTTGAAAAACATTCGAATGTGTGGGGAAGAAGCATGGTACGTCATCTTGCAGGACACTAACAGATAAAGAAAACTTAGCCTGTGTTACATACATGTGCAGCGAGGGTCCTTTTGAAATCACAACCCTTTGGAATTTCACAACTCTGTTACCGTCTGGTCATGGTTATTCACCGTATGGAGCTTCTTATGGATCTAAATAAATAAAGGTTCTTTCTGGAACTTTCATGTTGGTAGATATTTTGAGAACCAAATATGGTTCCCCTATGACATTGCTCTGACAGACCACTCTGGCACATTTAGTTTTAAGAGTGTGGGTGGTCCGTGCATGGAGTTTGCATGTTCTCCTCATGTTCTTGAAGGTTCTCCAGTTTCCTTCCACAATCCAAAGACATGTAGATTAGATGAACTGGTGATGCTACATTGGCCCCTGCTGTGTGTGCAGTGTGTGTGTAGGTGTGTGTGTGTTCACCCTGTGATGGGCTGGTGGCCCTGGCCGGGAATTGTTCCTGCTTTGCACCTATTGCTTGCTAGATAGGCTCCAGCTTCCCTGCTCAGGAAATTCGAGTTTAGAAAAGAATGGATGGATGGATGGATGGATGGATGGATTACAGCTCATCATTTGTTTGTGCAATAAGGAGTCAACATTTGTGATCAATTTGCTTTATTCTTAAAATTTTGATTATATAATCAAATATAATATATAACAAATATAAAAGAGTTATAGTCACCTAAAAATATAGAAAAAATGTTAGTATTATATAATATTTGTTGCAATAAATTGCTATAGGTAAAACTGCATTTAGCTACATTTAATTATGAAAATGATGGTGGAAATTAAAAAAAATCGTAAAATTAAATGTATTACCAGGAACACAACGTGGACGTAGCAGCTTATTGTTCCCATTACATCTTTATATTTACATGGCATGTTCAATGTTTCCACATTATTGTTAAACTGATGATAGTTATTGAAAGAATATGCATTATTGAATATTTTAATATCGTGTACACATTTATTTTTCCATGATACAGAAAATTCAGATGGTTGTTTAAATAAAATACTACTTCCGGTTGAGCAATGTTTCTCAAATTTCATTTGCTTTTTATCATTATAAATATCTCTACAAAATTTGAATCATCTATCTGTAATTATAACCATAGCTTACTTGAAAATGCGTGAAAGTATTCAATTCAAGTACCACTTTCCATTGGCAGAAGTTTCCCAAATGTTGATAAGATTCCTTATTTTTGATATAAAGCAGGTGTACAAAGTCTCACTGACCGAGGTCAAAGTGTTTTTGAGTTATTGTTTTTACAAACAGACACACAGACAGACATCATTTCAAAAATGGTATTTTCTGCACGTCAAGATTCACCAAATCTCGAGGTCGAACTTTTTCACGATTCCTATACTTTCTCTATACTATGTATACAAAAAAGTAATAACACTTGAATAAGTAAGTTTTAAGAGCCCTTGGTAGAGTGAGATGGAGGTTGGTCCATCAACAGGTAAGGACTTAGATGGAGGAGCTGCATGTCAGTAGAGTGATGAGGATGCACCTACATGGAGCATCAGCAAGATGGGATCAGACATTGGACCACCAAATTTCTTGAGCAGATCCATGGAAGGCTGAACCCCATCTCATAAAATTCCTCCTCCAGTCAAGTCTATGACATTCTTCCCAGTCCAGCAAAACTCTACTAGTGGTGCAAAATGGAAACACTGACGTGTTACTTATTGTATGCTCCAGGATGGGGACACTGGAGTATATTCATAGCAGTTGCAAGAGGCATCAGTTGCACCATAATCAAGTACTGAAGACAGCAGTGGACAGCATCAGCTCAGTCATCATTCAGCTTACCACTGGCCAGTCCAGCGAATGATTCACTTTGTTAAAGTGGAGAGAAGACCCAGGCTCAATCAGGGGTGTAGACAAAGCTTCTTAAACCTGCCAAGGACTACCAATCGAAGACTGACCTAGGGAAGCAGCTCCGGTTCCCTGAGTCATTCACTGCAGCCATCCTCAGGCCACACAAAGTCCTACTATCAAAGTCATCAAAACTGGTGGTCATACTGGACCTCACAGTCCCCTGGGTAGACAGGATGGAGGAGACCACACAGAGGAAGCAAACCAGGTATTCACACTTGGTGGAGGAGTGCCACAGATAAGGGTGGAAGATATGGTGTTTGTCCATGGAGGTGGTTTGTAGAAGGTTTGCTGGTCAATCCTTCTCCAAGGCATTCCATCCCCTGGGCATCAAGAGGGACGCAAAGAAAGCAGGCCATCAGGAAAAGCACAGTGGCAGTGGAGAGGGCCTCAAGATGGCTGTGGTTAAGGAGAAATGAGTCATGGTCTAATGCTACTCAGACACAGGTGAGGTTCTGATTAGCCTCTCTTTGGTCACCCAGTTGAAGGTGTACGTTCTTGAAAGACCCAAAGATCCTGGGCTACATCACAGATGATGTGTCTGAGTGCAATGTAAGATGTATGTATGAAATACATTAAAAATATATTATTTTTCATTCTTATTGTAGGATCAGTAGTGGGATTTCACTGAAAAGTGCCTTTATCTATCAGATATTTAGGGATTTTTCTTGGGCTTGCAGAAAAAAAGGATGATTGGCCCTGATATTGAAGAATGCACACCATTTTAGCAACATAATTCTTAATTTGATTGAAGCTATAAAACATCCCTTTCTCTGGCATCTCTCTCTGTATCTTTGTGTCCTCTACTATTTGAATTCAAGTCCTTTTCAGGTTTACCAACTGTTTCCTCCAGTAGACCAGAGTCCACTATTTCTGATTCCCGCCTTGTACCAGATGTCATACACGAGGCTTCTCATCGCATCTAAGTGCGGGTGCAGAAAATGGATGGAGGTCGAGTCTACATGGCATTACAGCGCAGACTGATATCGGAACAACTGACTGAACAAGCAATGAAGCTCTGCAGCGCCGACGCAATTCCAAACAATCTGAATAAAAAAGCTGACCCAAATACGCCGCCCAAAGGAAGGTTTAGACGTAGGATTGAACAGTCCGACTTACCTCCTCCAGTCATTGACATTAATTGCAGATCCGCGCAGTCAGCCAGCTTCGAATCTCGGGAAACACAAAGGCTCTGCATTTGGTAGAAAAAGGCAGAAAACAGCGAGGATCAGGCAAATTAACGGAATTTGAAGAAGCGGCGATTAGTCTATCGACAGGGGCACACGGGGCATTTCACTTAACAGAGGTAAGGGACGTATTGATCATTCATATACAGTTCACTCCATCTATGCATATACGGGCTAAGTATGCTTAAGGTGTACGCTTGTTAGACAGACGCGTTTATAAGCTAAACAACGCATAAAATTGAAGATGCGGCACTGGTTCCCGTAAGGGAACAGGCGATCTTTAAAAATGCATGGCGATTTTATACATGACGTATAATATTTGTGCAGTACATCGACCAATTGTCTATTCATTATACGTACTCTTTTCACAGTATTTGTTGAATTAACCAAATTATACCTTTATCTGCCTTTTCAGTCTGTAAGGCTGAAATAAACATGAATTAAACATCATTCGACAGCGAACAAAAAAAATTTGTTTTGGTAAAAAATATCGATCTGGATTTTATAATAGATTAAAGGATGAACTGACAAGTTACAATATTTTATTCGACACGGTTTTAAAATTGTGCGTAAGGCTCTTCTCTGATGTAACACATTAGGTGTAGTGGGCGTTCGAATGCGTCCTTTGGAAAGGGCGATCTCGACTCGGGTCTGCGTGTCTCTCAGGCTTTGCTTCTTCTTATTCAGCACATATCAGCTGATTTAAAACGATCGTGGTGAAAGAAAGAAAGAAAGAAAGAAAGAAAGAAAGAAAGAAAGAAAGAAAGAAAGAAAGAAAGAAAGAAAGAAAGAAAGAAAGAAAGACGTTTGTGTGTGTGTGTGTGTGTGTGTGTGTGTGTGTGTCCGCTCAATCCTACGATGGAGCTTAACTTAACATAATCAACCTGCGGTCATTTAAACAACGCAGAACTGACCACAGACAGGAAGAGACTGCACAGCGTCCTTCTTCACCAGCAATCACCCGGTGCACAGAGCGCATACGGCGGTGCACGTTCATTCATTTATCTATCTGAAATGGCCACGTCCTGTCGTTAGGAACTGATGTAATTATTTAATTTTGTCTTTTGATTCTGAAAATAGTAATGAAGAAAACAATCGAGAAAGAATTATGTATAGGACATTGTTAACTGTAAATGTAAGTAAAGACACGCAGAACTCTCTCTATATATTTATAGTGCCTTAGTGCTTTATCTATTTATCCATAGTGCCTATCATATCTATCTGTCCATCTATCATTTATTGCTTTCATATTTTTCTATCAGTTATATAGTGTCTTTCATATCTTTCTTTTATCACTAATATAGTGTCTCTATCTATCTATCTATCTATCTATCTATCTATCTATCTATCTATCTATCTATCTATCTATCTATCTATCTATCTACAGTTCCTTTCATATCTATCTGTCCGTCTATCATTTAGTGCCTTCACATCTTTCTTCTATCACTTAATATAGTGTCTTTACAGCTATCTATACTGTTTTCATAGCTATCTGTCAAACCTATCACTTAGTGATTTCATATTTTCTTCTATCAGTTAAATAGTGCCTTTTATGTCTATTATCTCTCATTTAGCACCTTCAAATCTTTCCTCTTATACTTATATAGTGCCTTTCCTATCTATCTATCTATCTATCTATCTATCTATCTATCTATCTATCTATCTATCTATCTATCTATCTATCTATCTATCTATCTATTATATAGTGCCTTTCCTATCTATCTATCTATCTATCTATCTATCTATCTATCTATCTATCTATCTATCTATCTATCTATCTATTATATAGTGCCTTTCCTATCTATCTATCTATCTATCTATCTATCTATCTATCTATCTATCTATCTATCTATCTATCTATCTATCTATCTATCTATCTATCTATCTATCTATCTATGATATAGTGCCTTTCACAGTTATATGTTCATGTACCTTCAATTTTTTCCTGTATCAGTTATATAGTGTCATTCACATCCATCTATCCATCTCTCATTCAAAACCGTAATCTTTCTGTCTATCATTTATGTCGTTCCTTTCACATCTACCTATCTATTTATCATTTATTTCTTTTCTACCTTTCTCTCTATTAATTATAGAGCTTTTTTCAGATCTCTCTGTCCATCTATCATTTAGTGCCTTCACATCTTTTTGTCTATCAGTTATATTTTGCCTTTCATGTCGCTCTATCAATCTGACCCTGATGTAATACTGACCCTGATGTTTGACCTAGTGTGTAGGTGTATCCCGTATATTTAAGGTGACCCTTCTGTTTTCTGTTGGCTGTGCCTTTATGTGCCAGTCTGTGTTGTCCATGTTGTACTCTTTTTGCCAGTCCATGTGTATCCAGTACATCTGTGATGACCCTTGGTTTTCAATTTCAATGCATCTACACTCTTAAAAGTCAAAGAGCAAAGCCATAGTGGAAACATTTTTGGTTCCCAAAAGACTCATCCACATGAAGGTTCCAGAAAGAATTTTTATTTAATTAGATCTTTAATGGACTCAATACAGTAAATGACCATGAATAGATGGTGACAGATTTGTGAAATCCCAATGGAGTCATGATTTTAAAAAGTTTCTCGCTGCAAACACTAACACAGGCTAAGTCCAGGTTTTCTTAATCCTGCACCCTACCATACAGTAAAGATTATAAATTTTTTTCTGGATTTTAGGAAGTTTTTCAAAGCAAAAACAACCAACTTCATATGCAAAGATCCCGTCCCAGAATGAAATGGTGCTTTGCCAAGCAAATGTACTACGAGGAATGACAGAAACCAATAAAGAACCATAAAGTGCCATTAAAGAATCATTATTTAAAAGAGTGTACAGTATATTTGAGGTGACCCTTCTATTTCCTGTTGGCTCTATGTGCCACTCCATGTCATTCAGGTTGTCTTGTATTTGCCAGTCTGTGTGCACTCAGGATATTTGAGATCATCCTGTGTTTTCTATTTCAATGCATCTACAGTACATTTGAGGCAGGATGGTCTTAACAGCATTATAGGCCCCCGGGCAAAGCAGTGCACTGGGGTCCCTACCTACACAACCACTCAGCATGTCACAACATACATAGATTAGCATGGGGCCCCTATGCTCGTGGGGTCCCTGGGCACTGCCATGCGTTAAGATGGCTCTGATTTGAGGTGACCCTTCTGTTTTCTGTTGGCTGTGCCATTATATGCCAGTCCATGTCCTTCACTTTGTCCTGTCTGTGTGCACCCAGTATATCTGAGGTGACTCTTACGTTTTCTATTTTTATGTGTACCCTGTTTTCTGTGCTTTTAGGTGCCAGTTTATGTTACTTCTCTTCATTTGCATTTCCATCTGTTAGCTCTTCTTAGGGCCTGCCCCATACACCACAACACAAACACATTTAATTAGATATTATTTTTCTTTCCCGTTAGCGTAACACAAACTAGGCCAGTTTGCCTGGTGGCACATCACACTGGGGATCCTTGTCAGTCCTTGCATCAGAGGCGCAGGCGTTGGTTGCTCGACTTGGTTTGCATACATATGCATATCCGGCGGGAGCCATGCTTAATCAGTTAATTCTGTTTTCATCTTCCAGCTGCAGAGAGCCATCTCATCTTCTCACAGTGGGGGAATTCCAACCACAGCTTTAAAAAAGGGAAAATGAATCGGCTGTTGTGACCAGAAGGGTCAGACGACGGGCTCTGTTACACAGACATCTGAGAACCTCTTTTGATGGACAAGACAGATACAAAGGAAAGTTGATCTTTTTATAGACTTGGATTGTTAAAATCGAATCTATCTTTCCCTCTACCAGCAGATGCCATTTTTGTGCTTGTTCCTATGTGTCACTCACTTTGCACCTTTGAGACTGTGGACATGCTCCAGCAGAACAATAACAACAATTACTTGTGCTTCGAAGCGGGGCTTAGTAGGAGGAAAATTATCTTAGCGAGCTGCAGTCGAGGCAGCGGTGGAAAAGGAGGAGGAGGAGGAGGAGGAGGAGGAGATGGCAGCACCCATCACCGGGATAATCCGCTGCAGGCCGTGTTTAAGAACAGTTTTGGTTTTCAGTACCAGGCTCACAAGATAAAGGCTTTCAGAAGCAAGGGGGGTAATAATATCTACAACAATGGAAAGAACAAGACAGGAGCTCAAAAGAAACAACGTCAGCCCTGCTTGTCAGCTCCAGATAGGATTACAACCGGAAAGACAGGTTCTGTTTCAGATTCTTTAGCGAAGGTACCCGCAAATCAGAAAATTAGTATCAGCAAGTCCCAGGAAGGAGAGAATGGCACAAGTCTGAGAACAGATCTTGGCGTGTGGAGAAGAACAGGAAACGCCAACCAGACGGGGTCAGCGGTAACTATAGCAACTTTACAAACTTCCGCACTGAGCCAACTGCAGTCGGGGAAAACAGAAGAGAACTCCAGACTGCATTCCAAGGATGGATATGAACACATGACTGGGAAAGAGGACAGCAGGACTGTTGTGTCTCCCACTTCAGTTCTGACACTAGAGAAGGAAAGAGGAGACGGCTTACCTGAAACAAAGGGGACTCTCTCAGAACTTCGCAGAAATGCAGAGATTTCTCCAAAGGACAACAAGGCAGGCACAGAGAAACTGAAACCTGATCTCCATCCTTCTGGAAACGTAGATATGAATGAACTGGACGTTACCTGTGATGTGCTTCAAAACAACAAAATGCATTTTGAAGGAAGAAGGTGGGCTGACACTTCTGGGTCACCGACAGATGACTTGTACAATGCAGTTAAAAGTGAAATTGAAGGATCTGCATGTCCTGAAGGTATATGCTATCAGTGTGACAAGGGCTCGGCTCCTGACCCTGAGGAAATGACTGACAAAACAATACATGCCTCCCAACTGCATGTCGAAGCTGAAATGGCCTCCGCAGTGCAGAGGAAGACAAGCAAAGAAGGTGGACAAATGCGATCAAAAGCAGAGGAACCAACAAGTAAGCTTGTGGAGCTTTGGACGCACACAGGAATGATACGTGAAGCTGCCGAGAAGCACATCGAGGATCATCAAAGCACTGATAGGCAGAGCTGGACAGAAAAGGCCTGTGTGAGTCCAGTGGGCACAAAACAATGTCCAGAGACGTGCTGTAGCCTGACCCCACATTGCAAGGCTGGAAATCAGATTGCAGTACCAACTAGTAGTGGTGGAGCTAAACTGTCTGATGTCATTGCCAAAGACATAATAGAGCCGGGTGAAGCCAAGAGTAAAACGGGGTGGCAGGCAATTTTTAATCAGTTTACCACCACAGAGCAAAGCGTGGAAGAGAAAACCAGCATTGCTGCAGTGCCAAATGATTCCCATTGTTTTGCACCTGCTTGGAAAGGCTCATTGACAAGAGAAGGGCCAGCGGAATTCATTTCGGGAGCCAGAGGTGAAGTACCGGACGCTGCGTCTGCACAGGAGCAACATGATGAAGGAACACACACAGACTTCCTTTCAGTATCTTTACAAAATCAGAGTTTCGACGGTCCCACTGCGGCGCCGCTGAATCTGGCAGGCCATGTAACTATGGCAACTCTTCCATCTCAGAAAGACCTGCCAACGGAGGTGAAAGGTCATGTTGCACTTGGCACGGAGCTGGAGATTAGTAATCAGGGAAGTTCCTGGTCTAATGATGGGGTAAGCCCGAGTATTGATCTGTCGGAGGAAGATGATGAATTCGGCCTTTTCGAAAAGGCAGGGAATCGCCAGCACTGGGATGAATGTTTTGCGGAATTTAACCAAATGCCTTATGGGAAGAAAAGTGATGGTGAGTGATTTTCAAGTGTTGTTGTTTTTTTCTATTTTTTATTTGCCCGTCTGAAACATTAAAGGTGTCTCCTTTGAAATATAGAATTATATTCTGAGGTGGCGATCCCATTTGGACCAAAATATGAGTGGCCCATTATGGGACCCATTAGAGTGTGCACTGAAGGGTCATATGGATGGTCCATATGGGTTAACACACTGTCACTGATTGCCTGGTAGAGGTGTGCTGGGAGCTAAACGGTTTGGGGTGGTCCATGAGGACTGGGTTGGGAAACCCCTGACTTAGATAACATGTACCTAAGCTTGAAGCAATCATTGAAAAGACTTATTAACCTATTGGGCTGACACCTTTATCCAAAGCAACTTACAACATCTGAGATGCAACTGGTTACATTTGATTTACTTTTCCAAATTCTTTGCTCTTGGTCACACAGTGTCAGTAGGGCGATTTGAACTCACAACCTCACAGGATGAACTCCAAAGCCTTAACCACTAGGCCACAATGCTAGCCTTCAAATAAGCACATCAAAACATCTTTTTTACATCTAACTGTTCTCAAATGTCAAACTTCATTTAAACTGCACCACATCTTATGCCATTAAAGTCACTCAAGTTAAAGTTTCATTTCCTGCAAATTCAATCCTGCACGAATGAAATCTGAGGTTGACAAAAGTTAAACGTAAAAAATCACAAGGGTGGTTGGTCAAATCCCACTTCTGACACTCTATAACTTCACCTGCTTTTGCTCCAATTGAAAAATGAAATATAATGATTGTATCTGAAATTCTGTAAGTCACCTTGGAGAAAGGTATCAACCAAATAAGCTAATGAATCTTTCACTATTTTAATTTATTGCTTCAAGTTTAAATGCATGTTATCTAAGACCGGCAAATCCCAAGCAAGTCCTTAGGGACCCCCAAACTGCTTGCTCCCAGCACACTTCTACCAGGCAATCAGTAACAGGCCCCATATTATCCTTGGGTTCACAATTTGACGAGTCCCGTTTGGGCCGCCGGTATGAAACCCATATTTCAGCCCATATGGGACACATTTGTAGCTCATAGGGGCTTGTTACCTGGGTTAATATAAATCTTAACATCCCCAAACTCTCCTAATCCAATTCAAGGTTGTGGTGGCTGAAGTGTACAGCAGCAGCTTCAGGTGTAAGGCAGGAAACCATCCCGAACAGGGTGCCAGTCCATTAACACCTCAGAGGCACCAGTTAGCATAACATGGATGTCTGGGAGATGAGAGAGTAGACACAAGGAGAACATGCAAACCTCATATAGCCAGTGAGCAGGCTGAGGATTCAAAGTCAGGATGCTGAAAAACAAATATGAGTTGCATATCTCATCTCTTCATAGAATTTCATTGACCTAAAATAATAAAAAATATAATTGCTGTTATATTTGTATACATATAAGAATGCTTAAAAGTTAATCCTAGTATGTTATGTCCTAGATTAAACCATAAAATATAACCTTACCTGTTTGGAGTACTATGTTTAAAAAAGAAAGCAATTACTCATATAAAGCAATGGATTTGGTCTTTATTATCTTAAACTTATCATGATAAATTTAATTTTTGCCAAGTACCAGTTTCTGTCAGAAAAGGAAAGATTTGTCTTTAGTTTATTGGTCCATTTTGAGAGCCATCTGTTCTGTGTGCTTGGGAAATGTAATGACGGCCTAAGGTAGCCTCTCTGCTTGTGCCTTTTTGTATACGGTATGTAAAAAATGTTTCCCAAAATCATAAATATGCCTAAAAGAAATAAAGTATTGCCATTTTTTTAAATTTTGGGTACTCTTGAAAACATAATATAAGAATATGGGATCATTACTTTATGTTACCCACTCATTCATGTATACATTTTTTACCACACTTCTTTAGCATTCAGCTGTAAGAGGCCAGAGCGGCAGCAGCATCAAGAGGCAACCCTGTAGTGATGGGAACTCCGGCTCTTTTCAAAGCTTCGGCTCTTTTGGATCGGCTCCCTTTAAAGAGCCGGCTCTTACGGCTCCCGAATGGCTCTTCGTTTAGTATCACTTCGATGCTTATATTTTAGCCTAATTAAGCAATTATGAATGGTTTCCATCCATCCATCCATCCATTTTCCAACCCGCTGAATCCGAACACAGGGTCACGGGGGTCTGCTGGAGCCAATCCCAGCCAACACAGGGCACAAGTCAGGGAACCAATCCCGGGCAGGGTGCCAACCCACCGCAGTATGAATGGTTTGTGTATAAGCAATTTCTTATTCATTGCTTTCAGACATTACATATTTTTATGCATTTTTTCATTACAATAAATACACAGTTACTATTGTTTAACATTTTAATAAAAGCTTTAAATGAACAACTTAACACAGCAAACAAATTAAATAAAGGCCAAACTCAACAACAACAACATAACACTATGACTCTTTGAATAAAAGTTTTTAGGCCAGGTTGGCATTCTGAAATGCCAGATGCCTCAGCTTAGATGGGCTGATGCAATTTCTCCTCTCCGTGATTATTTGTCCTGTTTTTGAGAAGACTCTTTCTGAAGGGACCGATGTAGCGACAATGCAAAGTCTTCCTAACATTACCTTAACCAGGCGTGGGTAGACTGCAGCCTTGGCCTCCCAGCAGCTCAGTGGGTCTTCAGATCTTTGGATGAGGGGCTCCTCAAGATAGGACCTCAACTCCAGCATAGCATCAGCTGTGTTGATTTCTCCTTGCAGTGTCTCCTGTTGCTCTTTCGTCAAAGAGCCTCCACACAGCAGAAGCTTGTGATTCCTGTGAACATGCCCCTGCTCCAATTTCTTCCTCTTGGCCCTCTGATGGAGGAGCAGACAGACTGCTGCTGCTGCACTTATTCTTTGAAATGCCTCATCCACAGCTCTGTTGTCATTAAATGCTACCTTTTTTCCAGAACAGTGGTTTCGGAAAGCACAGTGTTGTACTCCATCCTCAGATATATAGTTATGGAATAATTGTTTGGGACAAAGTTTTTCTGCTAGGGAGAACATACATGGGGTTTAAGGCCTGTACAAAGGTTGTAAATCATCTGTCCTCCACAATGGAAAATGGTTAAAAGTCGCTAGCTATCATTTTAGCCAGCTCCTCATCGACACTTATTTGTTTGTTTGGCGTCATTTGTTTTGGAATAAATGTGCTTATTTTGGTTTGAACTGAAGACCGTGTTATACCTGCAGTTTTCAGTAAGACAGTGGATGCTGCAGCAGAAGTACTTGGCTCTTTTCCAGGGTCAGTGGATGGCAGGAGAGAGGGCACGCTCTCCTCCAGTTGCACGGATGGGTGGGTGGTTCTTATATGTCTGTGCAGGTTTGTTGTTGACCCTGCTCTAACGGATATTTTCATATTACAAATTCTGCACTTAGCTTTGCAGTCTCCAATATCACTGAAATGCAGCCAGATGCTGCTTCTTTTTCGGCTTTCACTCATTTCTTCACTCTTCTTTTTTTCTTCACGATGCGCTTGCATTTAAATCTGGCTCCTCATCTGTCGCTGCGACAGATACACAGAGCGACAGTGTCGCTCTGTGTACCTGGCCTGTACCAACACTCGCTGTCTTCGGAGTGTCTGCCCCCCTTCCTTCTTTTACATAATGGCACGATCCTTGTCCGATGTGTTGTTCGTGAACGAGTCGGCATTATGATCCAATGTTCTGTGCGTCCATATAAGTCCCGCCCCTGCCGAATGGATTTTCAGCAGAGCGGAGCAGGAGCGGCTGAAGCTTCAGCTCTGCTAGACAGGCATCAGCTCCTCTCGTTCGCTTCAAAGCATCGGCTCTTAGAGCCGGCTCGTTTGCGAACGACACATCACTACAACCCTGGACGGCATGGCATTAAGTCAGTCACAGGGCATATTTGTAAATACACCAAGCTCACTCACACTGGGCCAATTCTGAATTGCCTTTCATTTACTAGTAGGTCCTTAGAGTGTGGGAGGGAGGCACTGTAACATCTGGAGGACATGCAGTCTCCACAAAGAAGGCACGTACCCCATATGGGAAATGGGGCCTACAAGACGGAAGCTTTACCTATTGGCAGGTTCTGTTTGGTTATAGAATAGAATAGAAGACAACATAAAATCTAGTATATAATAAAACAAAAAGGTCCGTGTGTCCAGTTCTTTAGAACAATCTGATTGGTTACTTTGGCTTTGGCTTTGGTATGGTTGGTCAGTTTGAAGAAGTGAGGAAAAGTGAAGGTGCGCACTGACAGAGTCATCTTCTTCTTTTTTTTTTTTTTTAATTTTATTTATTCATTTTATTGTAATCATTCCATACAAATAGGTCAATTTATACAAAAAAGAAGTGAAGACAAATCAAACCCCACCCTTGAGAAGGAGAGCATGGCCAAAGGAGAATTGCATTAGGGCTTTTTAATAGGGCAAAAATAAACAAAAGAAAGGAAAAAATATATATAGGTAAATTAAAAAAAATGGAGAAGGGAAAGAAATGCGGAAATAATTATTTATTCTTATTCTAAAATATTCATCTTCAAAGACAGAAAGTATTAAACTGGACAGGAGCTGAGAAAAGCGTCTCAAAGATCATTCCAGAGTCAGAGAACGAGGCTTTATGGGAACAAGCTGAAGGAAAAGAGCGCCGGTGAAAACAGGTTCAGACACACGTGAATACAGATGAAAGGCACTGAAAGTACGCATAGGACAAGAGGTAGCAAATATTTTTACATTATTTTATTACCTCTCTTTGGGAAGTTAAGCAAAATTACACCTTTTATTGGCTAACTAGAAAGATTATAATATGTACGTTTTCGTAGGCAACTCTGTCCCCTTCTTCAGGCAAGATGTGATTACATTGCCTCGAAAGCTTACATAATGTAATTTTTCTAGTTAGCCAATAAAAGGTGTCATTTTGCTTAACTTCTCACTACATCCATAATGGCTGACATGGTAAAACACCCTGTTACCTGAGTTTGAAAGGTGCCATGGATAGTAAAACATAATATTCTATTCTATTCTATTCTGTTCTTTCTAGATAGATAGATAGATAGATAGATAGATAGATAGATAGATAGATAGATAGATAGATAGATAGATAGATAGATAGATAGATAGATAGATAGATAGATAGATAGATAGATAGATAGAGTCTATTCTAATATCCATCCATCCATCGATCCATCTTCCCAACCTACTTATCCAGGTACACTATTTTCAAATATGTGTGTAGTCTTAGGACTTGAATCAATACTCAATAATATTTTTGGCTTGAAAAATAGGCATTTGTTTTTACGTTTATCCTTGTTATTATATTTCTGCTGCTGTATATGCATGTGAATTTTCTCTTGAGATTAATAAAGTTCATCTAATCTAATCTAATCTTTGGTAAATTGTAAGGTGTTTTTTACAATGGGACTCCATTATCTATTATTATTATAAAACAGAAGAGCGGCCTCTGCATTTTTTTAAATTTATAAAATGAACTTCACTTTAGAATGCAGTTTCATGTGACAAGGTAATATATGTGAAGAAATAACTTATCCTTCAAACATTTTGCAACCACCCATGACCGGCCCGGCATGAATAAGTAATTGCTTAAGCAAGGGTCCACAGTGAAGGCTCCTGACTTGCTCCTGGTGCTGTGTAGGATAGGCTTTGATACCCAGCAACCCATATTAGATTTTTTGTTGAATTAAATAACTAATGAATGGATAGATTGGTTCAGAAATGAATGAATGAATGAATGAATGAACTTTTTAATGTATATAAAGGGTTATATTTTAGTGTGAAGCAGCTTTTTTGTGATCAGACTTTTATTGATAAAATGAAAAAGGAATACAGTAAAACAAACCCACCAATAATAGCTGAGTTTTGTGATACTGCATGTAAGAAAGTACCTACAAACACTCCCAAGCCCATCTATCCCACCCTACGACAATCTGACCACGACCCAGCTAAGAAAGCTAATTAAACAGAAACACAATAAAAGAGTTGGCAAGTGAACTGGCAAACACATGGGTGCCATGCAGGAGTGCAAGATGACGTAAGGGGAAATACCAAAAAAGGTGGTCAGGAGAAACTGCCTCATGGAGCAGCCCCCTAACCAGCTCTTTACTAACTCAACAGCATGAAGCCAGTTGTGGATAGCAGAGCTAGAAGAGCTGTTGAGCCAGGGTACAGAACGTTCAAGATAAGGGTTAGATTGTAAAATGAAGATTTCCAGATTGCAGGAAAGACAAGAGCAGGAGATGAAACTAAGAGGAACTTAGCTAAAATGGTGGGAGCAGCGTTCTAAAAAAATTTAAAAAGTATTCTTAAAATAAACTTAAAAAAATCTGCAATATGTCCATTGATACTTTCTAGTTATCTTAGAGTGTCTCAAGTGTTGCAGTGTGTGTGCTTCTTCTTTACAAACTTCCAGGCTCTTTGATTTCATTTTATTGGGTCATTACATAGACATTATGGACATTATGGGGTCATTATATGGACATTATTGTTATGTGTACAGAGTACAGTTATATTTTTACTTTGTAAAAGTAATAGCAGGACAATTATATTATAATGGGTTGTGTCCAACCCAATATAATTCTGAACAATAAATGTGAAGAAAACACGTGTTATAACGCAAAATCAAGTTGTCTCGACTTCCATCTTAGGTGGACTGATTAGGACAGTGGCTCTTCTGCATTTAGGGCATTTTGGGAGGAAGGGGCGGGTCCAGGTGGATGAACCCCGGAGGTAACGTCATAAAGAACGGTGTCAATCATCCTATCTGCAGACGGGGAAGAAGAGAGGTTGTTAGTACAGAGTGCCACCTCCTGTCGTGGAGGAGAATTACCGTTACCCAAGCCTTCAAGTTGTTTCCCGTTAACACGCGAGTGAGAACTTGCATGTACTAATCAAAGATACAGAACAGTAGTATGTGTATTTTCTGTTCCTCTTGCGGTGCTTTGCTTTCACCTATCAGTTTTATTCTAACCGTTTGGCTGGTGTCTCATTGTCTTAAAGATAAATCTTCATTTGTGGCAGATCACATCCATCAAGTCTTTGAAGTAACTACGTAATCACAGCAGATGGCACACAACTTTTTAAATGACTAACAGTGCATTGTTGGCTGCTTATTACAATGTAAACACATGTTACGTGACTATAATGTGTTTTATTTTTGCTATTATAAGGTAAACACATGCTCCGTTACCATAACTTGTCACATTACCATAATGTGTTGTATTTTTAACAGACTGTCTGTATTTAGCAGTTCAAAATTGGGATGGGTTCAGTTTCGCCAGCTTTGGCAAGTTGCCTTTATCACTCAATAAAGCACAACTGCTGCAGAACTGAAGTGCTGTAACTAACTAAAGAGGAATAAATGAGTGAGAGGTAATTTGGTCTTGTGGGTTGGATATCCTCCACCATTCTTTCCAGATGGCTTTCTAAATGTGCATGTTTACATGTTTGACCCCGCGTTCCATTCTGGATAGATTCCTTCTTTGTTGACTGCATCAATACATGATTGGCCTGTGTTGGCCTTCTGCCTTTAGTTGTTTCCTGGAGAAGATGGTCGGAACTGTTTAAAGCCTGCCATCTCTCTCTGTATATAAAATCCAACGTCTGTCTGTCTGTCCGCTTTTCATGAGAGAACTACTTAACGGATTTAGATTGGATTTTTTTTTCTATAATTTGCTTGAACATTCCGGTTGATTTTATGATCTCTCTCATCGCATTAAGTATCATACTTCATTTGCGGTACCAATCTATTTGCGCGAATCCGAAAGAGACGCAGCAGGCCGAGGGGAGGGGGGCAGGGCCCTCCTCACTCACGTGCCAGCTTTGGGGCGTATCTTACATCTAGCGAACGAGAGAACTACTTAACAGATTTAGATGGGGCTCTTTTCTAGAATTTGCTTGAACATTCCGTTTGATTTTGCGACCTCTCTCATCGTTCTAAGAATCACAGTTTGCTTGCAGGAGCGATATATTCGTGCTAATCCGAGACAGAGGCTGCGGGTCAAGGGGAGGGAGAAGCATGACGTCAGGAGTCCTGTGGATAGCAGAGATGTCCTGTTTCACTTCTACATGGGGGAAGCCACGGGGGACGGCTAGTAGTGTATAAAAGCAAAACATTAGGAATGATCTTTTACCGAACCATGTTTGTTACACAGATCACCCTTAGGTAGGTAGTAGTCTTGTGTGATGAATAGTGGAAAAATCTGCCACTGAAAAGGTTCTGCTGATGGGGTTTATTCCTAAAAACTCACCAAGATTTCCTCTAGTCCGTGCATTTTAAACAGCCGTGGTGGCAGGGAGACAGCAAAAGAACCTGAAAAAAAGACTTGACTCTGAGAGAAAATAGAAAGCTAAAATTGTTGTTATCCATTCAGGAGCTCAGAAGCACAAGGTAACTGAAGCTTAATGATTCATTTGTACATCATATTGAGCGCAGCAGCAGAGAAGATAAACGGACACACAGTCACATAGACCACTGCAAGTGCTTGGCTGCACGCATTTGAGAAATGCTTCTGTCTGCTATCGTATCTTTCTGTCTCTTTGACTGTTGATAGCATAACAACAGCAAATAGTTTAGATAAGCATTGTGGTCTTCGTATATGCTACACATTAAAATGGCACGGCTATATTCTGGCATGGCATGTTTTTATTTCTAATTAGACAGTAATGTTCACTTACTTTAGTTATTTACTTGTGCGGTTAGAAGGTGGACACAGAATTTTTTATTATTATTAATCAATAAGACTCCCACCCAGGAGGACGCCAGAATTTTAACTTGGTTAATTAATTATCAGTGTTGTCTTCAGCAATACTGGTAATTAATCCAATAATTAATCAAGGCTTTTACTTCATTTGCCTAACTTTTGTCTGATGTAGGAGGTGGGTCTCCAGCCTTTAGACTTATACCTGTTCAAGAAACAGAATAATGCAATTTATTAATAAATACAAGGATTATAAAAGTATGATACATGCTGTGATGGACGGCCGGCAGCTCATCCCGGCCGACACATCCAGGACACTAGATGGTGTCTTCCCTGCAGCCTAGAGGTGCCCCGGATTCCCGCGGGGCATCATGGAAAATGGAGTTTGGTTTCACAATGCTGCTGGGTACCCTGGGGGCCACCGTGTGACACTGCAGAGAGACGAGGGGATTTTTGTTTCCCATATAGTCCAGAAGTTCTCCCAAGTCACAGGGACGGAGGAACAGAAGTACTTCCGGGCTGAAGAAAAATAAAAGTCTCCATCTGACCCAGAAGTGCTAATGAATTACATGGACAGAAGGACAAGACCACTTCTGGGTCAAGGACTATATAAAGGACTATGGGAGATCCAGCGAGTGAGCCGGAGTTGGGAGGGAGTGTGACAGAGCTGCTGGGAGGAGAGGAGGAATATTATTGTATTATTGATTATTGATTTGTTTATTGTGGTGGTGGAGGTGCTTGAAAAGCACATTATACCAAGAAATTAAAATATTCCTGGCGCTTTTACTTGGTGTCCTGGACATTTGTCTGCGGTGTTTGAGGAGCGACAGCGCCCTCTAGTGTCACAATGCATACAGACTAGACAGACATGTAACATATAGGCTGGCTGCTTACAGATATTTGGACTTCTGAATATCCAGCAGCCATACCATATGCACTTCAGAACAGGTCATCCACCTGAAGCTAAGCAAGTTCAGGCCCAGCCAATACTTGGATGAGAGACCATCTTGAGTAGAGGTGTTGGTGAGGCCAACAGGGGGCGTTAACCCCGCACTCTGAATATGGATCTCAAGGCCACAGTGCAGTGATTTGGACACTGTGCTGTAAAAATGGTGCTGTCCTTTGGATGAGATGTAAAACTGAAGTCCTGGATCTCTGTGGTCATTAGAGATCCCTGGGAATCCTTTTGAAAGAGTAAGGCATACCCTGATGTCCAGGCTAAATTGCCCCCATGGCCTAGTCATTCTGGCCCCCTAATCATTCTCTGTCTCGCTCTCACCCCTTCACCACCAAACAGCTAATGTGTGGTGAGTATGGTGGCACAATAATGGCTGCAGTCACAACATCCAGGTGGATGCTGCACATTAGTGGTGGTTGAAGTGGCTCCCCACTCACGAAAGTGCTTTGAGTAGTGAGAAAATGTGAAGAGTTGTTATTATTATTACTTTATCTCGGCACAGGTAAATAGTTATACGATACCAAGTCTTTAAAGATGATATCTGATTTTTTGTGGAAGGTCATTTTGCCTACTTCTTCCTCCCCATGAGAATCCATGAACTTCTCTCAACTTGCCATTCTCTTTTCTCTTTCTTCATTCCCTTCATTGAGAGATGGGGCACATGTGGTTTTAAAGGAAGGTTGAACCTTCTCCCGATTGGATTGGTGTCTCTTCAAGGCAAGTTCCTCTGTCCATCAAAGTTGTCATTCTTTGAATTACGGGTCTTTGTTCTTGCTTGAGTCCATTTTGTGCCTTCTGGCTCAAGAGTGATATCAGGTCACCTCTGATTTATGTTTGTTATCAGACGAAGTTCACACAGATTCTGGTGCAAGACGGAGTTCAGTCACTTAGTTTGGAATACAAGTGGGATGTTTTATGCAGCTGGATATCTGCACCCCAGTTAAATCTGCTTTCTTAACAAACTTAAGTGCCACTAAAGCCTAGCAGAATAGGCAATGCCCACATTGTCCTGCACTGTGTAGCTTTGACCGTAGTTCTGCTGGAGTGGTGTCAGTGTTGCTGGGCACATTTATTGATCTGGGAGTTTTGAGTACTGAAATCTGCATCTCCTGTGGCTCTTCATTATCAGCTTTCTAAACAGCAGTCCTTTTTATATTTTTGTGAATGTACCTGACAATTATTTCAGCTTCACATCGACTACGACACTCGTCCTAACTGTGGACAACAGAGCATGCACACGACAACTGCAACAATGTATCATTGACTTCTACCACTAGTCTATTGATGTTTTCGAATGCCAATGTATAATTCGATTTTACAGAAAGGTTTTTATGATTAACTTTAACACATTCAGTGTTCTCTCTGCACCCGCATCACATATTTATATGTTTAATAGTTGTCTTTTTAGGAGTCTTTTCAGTTGTAAACAGTTGATCATAATCTTAAACTTGCTCCCTCTCAGACCAGATTAAGAAGAGCTTCAGATTTCAAAAATCACCACCATTAGTTTAAGCACCGCCTTCATGTGGCATTGGATTGGTTTATAAATGTGATGCTCTGTAATTATGCCCACCCACGTCACTCATGGTGGTCCCCAAATGTACTGTACAGTATATATATTACATGTCTAGGCAGGAAATTCACGGCTAACTCACAGTTAAGATTACTTTTACATGTAAAAATCACAGTGCAAGAGGACTACGAGTGTGAAAAAAATAAATTAACCAGCTAAGGACACGCTTTTAAAGGTAGAAACCAAAGGAATCATTACTTCTCAAGTAGGACTCTGTTAATATGTTTGTCAAATAAGCCAATCACCAAATCCAAAACAAAGTTTGTCACCAAGCAAAGATCAATGAGCCCCCTCTTAGCCTTTCCCTGTCTGACTTAGTCTTCTTAGATTTTGCCAGTCTTCAATCTAAAGATTGAAGAAGTTTGTTAGGTACCCACCATCTTATTTAATTTGAGCATTATGATGTTATGTGCCATACCCAGCATGACATCACTACCAACACACAGATGATCTGTGATAGACATCACAACGAACAATAATTAGGAAAAACTGCCATCAAGATGGCCACATGGTGACATCACTGAGATAGCATTAACAATAAATTGTGACAAATGATAATATTGGTAATCCTTGACTTGATTTGTTCTTTTCTTGGATTTTTTCCATGTGTCAGCTTGTTTATTAATTCTAATGTTATTTTGGTTATGCCATTTTGCATTCTCCTTTTTAGTTGGTCACTGCTGTTTTGTTGACTGTTGTTGCTTAGCCAAGGCCATGTTGTTGTGGCTGTGATGCTGACCTTTGGCTGCTGAGAGAAAGAAATTATGGGGGGATGGCCAGGGATAGAAGACTTGAAGGAAAGGTGTCTGAAATGACCTCTGACCATTATGAGAATATGTCTGAAGTCATTTCTCTAGCAACTGAAGTTAACGTACATTAAGAGAAAATAGGACACCGAAGGAAACTAAATGTGTTACTGGGAATAAAAACAGATATTAGCTATAGACCAAACCCAGCGACATATCTGCCTTGATTTTCTGATTACTGGCTATTGAATCAAGGTTCTGCCTTTTGACTCTGATTTTTGGTTTTGATGACTCTCTTTTTTTTTTTTATTAAAGTGTAGGCAATCAGATGTACAGAGGAAAACAGCACTGTAACATTATATATCACATAATCACAAAACAGTGAGATTATCTCTACTTATCAATGTTACCCAAAACATTAATTAAAAGGAAAGTTAATACATGGAAATTACATAGAATAGTGAACTGTGAACTAAAAGAGAAAACTCTTCCTTAATATTAACATATACAGTTACAGTAGCAAAGGAACAACAAAAGAAAAGGAAAAAAGGGGTTAGCCTCACCTCTTCTAACCCATTGAATACTTGTTAATGTGTGCAATCATAAAGTTTAGTTTACAGTAGCTAATGAAAGTAACATCTTTATTTAATATATGGGTCTTTATTCTAGTATAATTCATATTTAGGGAAAGTATCATTTTTAATTGCAATCATTATTTCAAAAGAAACATAGAGGTCTATTTCTTCCAAGACGTCAGATATTTTTAAGGCAATAGATGATTTCCAGTGTCAAGCTATAAGCAGTCTTGCTGCAAAAAACATTTGGTTGATAGTTGTCTATCCCCATGATGACTCTCTTTTTGACTTCCAGTTTTGACCTTTGATTCCTCTTTGACTTCATTGTTTCTCCTCATCCTCACTCAGCAGTTTTTCTGGTCTGACTGCTGCAATTCAGGAGCTCTGCTGGAGAGCCAATTGGGCTACATGTTCCTGCCACATCACTTAGATAGTGAAAGTGTGGCCCAAAGCACTACACAAAACTCCTACCACATGCTATGAGAGAGACATCTGGGAGACAGTAGAATTGTTTATGGAAGGAGAAAGGCAAGAAAACCAAAGAGCAAGCTGAGGTCGGTTTTGGCAAACTCCAGGCGGGCTGCCATGTGCCTTTTACTAAGGAGTGGCTTCCATCTGGCCACTCTACCATACAGGCCTGATTGGTGGATTGCTGCAGAGATGGTTGTCCTTCTGGAAGGTTCTCTTCTCTCCACAGAGGACCTCTGGAGCTCTGACAGAGTGATCACTGGGTTCTTGGTCACCTCCCTGACTAAGGCCCTTCTCGTCCGATCGCTCAGTTTAAATGGCCGGCCAGCTCTAGGAAGAGCCCTGGTGGTTTCGAACTTCTTCCACTTATGGATGATGGAGGCCACTGTGCTCATTGGGACCTTCAAAGCAACAGAAATTTTTCTGTAACCTTCCCCAGATTTGTGCCTCGAGACAATCCTGTCTCAGAGGTCTACAGACAATTCCTTTGACTTCATGCTTGGTTTGTGCTCTGACATGAACTGTCAACTGTGGGACCTTATATAGACAGGTGTGTGCCTTTCCAAATCATGTCCAGTCAACTGAATTTACCACAGGTGGACTCCAATTAAGCTGCAGAAACATCTCAAAGATGATCAGGGGAAACAGGATGCACCTGAACTCAATTTCGAGCTTCATGGCAAAGGCTGTGAATACTTATGTACATGTGCTTTCTCAATTTTTGTATTTTTAATAAATTTGCAAAAATCTCAAGTAAACTTTTTTCATGTTGTCATTATGCGGTGTTGTGTGTAGAATTCTGAGGAAAAAAATGAATTTAATCCATTTTGCAATAAGGCTGTAATATAACAAAATGTGGAAAAAGTGATGCGCTGTGAATACTTTCCGGATGCACTGTATAAAATGTAAAGAATACTCACAATCATAAACAAAACAAACAGTAACACATACAAATACATTTAAAATGTGCAACAGGACACAAAACAAGCATTTGAACCCTGGACAGGGGAGGCACCCTGGCCGAGATATCGCACTCCCTGGGCCTGTGTGAGTTTTCTCTCTAGATATTCAGGTTTCCACTCACTGACCCAAGTGAGGGTGGCATTGTTCCGTGTCCCGTGATGGAGTGGCATTTCATCTGGGGCTAATTTATGTCTTCCGCCAGAGAGATCTTAGATAAGTTTTCTTCAGAAACGCAACAAATGCATGAACATTCCTTATGCTGTAGAAACCTTATTGATTATTTTGTAAACCAGACAATGAAAATGGATCAAATCAGCAAATGCGGAATATTTGAAGGTGCCATCTAAATGAAGCCCTTATTATGACTTGACAAAAAAACAGATCCAACCCTGATACACAAGAGCAAATCAATTTTGCAGTGCAAACAAATACATTAAAAGCTGAGGGTTTGTTGGCAGATATTTTTGAAGACATGATGTAATAGTCACTGAATCGACTAAGCATGCTCAGAGGTGGCAGGGCTTGACCTTGAAACGTAATTGTTAAAATGACACTTGCACCAACAATTCCTTGCAAGTACCTATACATCAAGCAGCTTCCTCGCTCTGGGCTTTTAGATTTGTATCACCTGTCACGAGAACCATAAAAAGTCATCCATGTATTTCACACTGACATGCATTTAATAGTCTCACGCTGTGACCCAATGCAGCCTTAGTTATCTCCCTTCCGGACTCTCTGCAGTCCAGTGTAAGCAGATTGCACTCCTTAATGTCAGCTTATGTGACTCTGATACATCTGAGTTCCTTTATTATGCGTTATTTACAGGTTCATCAATTTCTTAAACAGTTTAGAAGTCAAATCACTGATTTTGAAGATCCATCTGGCATTCTCTCTGCATAGCCACTACATTTCAGTGTAGTCACTTGTTTGTTCAAAACTACATAAGTTTTTGTTTTGTCATGGTAAGATCCTAGGGAGACCTTATACTCCTTATTACATAGACCTCAACAGAATGGCCCCAATCCCACGCTCTTATCACTCTGTCAGGGTTTACTGCTACAGTACTTGTAGTTCAGAACCTCCCGCTTTCTTTGCATCTGTAACTCCAGGCAATTAGAAGAAGAAGAGCCGGAATAGGTGGGAGAAAAGTTACACATTTATTCAAGTTTTATAGATAACATGTCTAAAAATAAAGAAGTAGAGTTGGCAATACAACAATAATATGACCTGGTTAATGCTAAATATTCAATATGCTCAGATTACTAGGTGGCTGTCTGTCTTAGTCTCTAGTCTGACTGTCATATTGCAGACAGCATGGGTTCAAAGTGGTGTTTCTGGTCTGTTGCATCTCATTTTATGCCATTTATTTGTATTTATGTTTCTTTTATGTATTATGTGCATTTTCCTTTGTGTTCTATTGTAAGTGGTAATGACCTTGGTTGTGTCCCTTGTGTTTTGTGGGTGGTTCCCCAAGGGGCGGGGCCACCTGCCCATCACCATTCATTTGGAACACGCCAGGGAGAGGAGAGTTCCTAGTGAGTATCTCTGCCTTTGTTATTGCCTTAGGATTTTACAGATTTTTGGACCTGTGGTCGGTTTTTGACGACGCCTTTGGATTTTGTATTGGGACTTTGTTTGCTGTGATTGCCTTGCCCTTTCCGACAACTCCACTGAGTTCTTCGGAACCTTCTGTATTGCAGAGCCTTTGATTAAATAAACCTTTTCATTTTTAAAGATTTTTCAAGGCTCTTTCTTGTGTCTATTTGGGGGTTTGACAGTATGTCCCTTCCTAGAGGGCAATTGTGAAAGTGTTTATGGAGCTTTTATGCCTTTGGGACTCCCCAGTCACAACACTAACGTGGTCAGGCATGGCCCTTAATCCAGCATGGCGCCTGCATAGGGTATTAATTGTAGTTCAGTCTTGTCACTTTGGATGTACCTCTTGGTCAGACAGACTTATTCACCATCCAGTTATGGCCTTTTATTTTAGACACCTGTATTCCCCCACATTAGCTGTCCAGCGGGTGGCATGTTGGTGCAGCGGATAGCACTGCTGCCTCGCAGTTAGGAGATTTGGGTTCACTTCCCGGGTCCTCCCTGCGTGGAGTTTGCATGTTCTCCCCGTGTCTGTACGGGTGCTCCGGTTTCCTCCCACAGCCCAAAGACATGCAGGTTAGGTGGATTGCCGATTCTAAATTGTCCCTAGTGTGTCTTGGTGTGTGGGTGTGTGTGTGTCCTGCTGGCGCCTTGTCCGGGTTTTGTTTCCTGCCTTGCACCCTGTGTTGGCTGGGATTGGCTCCAGCAGACCTCCATGACCCTGTAGTTAGGATATGGGTTGGATAATGGATGGATGGATAGCTGTCCAGCTTCAAAGAAAGCCCAAATGTATTTTCAAACAAAGACAAAAAGAAAGCATATTCAAGTAATTAAATCATAAGCTGCCTTCTCAAACCTGCTTCGATCTCAGACATAAATGCACTTATCCCTTCCTTGGCTCAAAGACTATGAAGTGTTCCTGGTGAACTCTCCCTCTAACAAAAGGTTTGATGTGATCTGGTAAGTCATGCAGTAAATGTCCCTGAGCAAGTTTGGCTCAAACAGCTTCTCTGCATTGCTAGACATTAACAAATGGTAACCTATATGCTAGATATTATTCTGCACTACAGTTTTGAAATAATGACCTGCAAGTAATTACCCCGATGGAACCAATTGGCTAGAACAGTCTTTACAGAGCACTGCTGCACATTTTGGACGACAGACATCCTGAGAGTCCATTATGGATGAATTGGGTTTAGGAATACAGGAATACCTGGGGGAGCTGCCACAGTTTTAATGCTAGGGGGGGTGTAATGTTTGGATTGTGGGCCACTGTGTTTGTACCAAATCTTGTTCTGGGTAACAATATCTATCCACTTTAATAAAAGTCTGTGTGTCTGTCCGGTTGCAGTATCTCTGTCATTCCTAAAGATGATGCATTTAATTAGATAGATAGATAGATAGATAGATAGATAGATAGATAGATAGATAGATAGATAGATAGATAGATAGATAGATAGATAGATAGATAGATAGATAGATAGATAGATACTTTATTAATCCCAAGGGGAAATTCACATTATATTATTATTCACATTATACAGTAATGGAGAATTTTGCCACTTTTGTCTATCAAAAGTCTATCTGTGAATTTCCCCTTGGGATTAATAAAGTATCTATCTATCTATCTATCTATCTATCTATCTATCTATCTATCTATCTATCTATCTATCTATCTATCTATCTATCTATCTATCTATACTCACTAACCCATAATGTGAAAGTGAAAATGTATTACAAATTAAAATTTGATTAAAAAATCTCATTCGTGTAAGACTCACCCTTAATTCAGTACTTTGTAAAAACCCTTTGGCAGAAATGTCTCCTTGGGTAAGTCTCAACAAGCTTTGCGCACCTGGATTTGCGCCACTGGGTCTTGTTCAAAAAGCGGACGCCATCAGTATACACCAGGGTTCAACTTTAAGATTAGGCACCCTTACACGATTTTAAGATTAGGCACCTAATCTAAATTTTAAGATTATGGACCCTGGTGTATCTGGCCTTACCCCCACGAACCTTAAGTTCACGGTTTGTAGTAGGGGCTTTTGGCGTCCGCTTTTTGAACAAGACCCACACCATTTATCTCGTGTGTTCTACTGACGGCACAACATGGGTCGTGTGCCTAGCAACCAATCCACCAATTTAGGAAGCCAAGAAGTCAAAATGGCAGTGCCCGTGGAAATCCACAATAGTGTTGCAGGACAAATGACAAAATAAATGAACAAACTAGATTGACCACAAATAACATTGCATTGAGAATCGTGACAGATGGCAGGTAACACCCAGACGTGGCACATTCCTGTAAGTCTGGTAAAGTGTTTCAAGATGATGCAGGAGTGAGCTGGTAAGTACTGCTCTGAAATGTTATAAGTCTTAATAATGAGAAGTGACTGACGCCTCATAAAGATTGCAGGCCTTCACCTCTGAAGTAAGCCAGCAAATTAAACAAAATTTCTTTTTAAAAGTAGAGCTATGCATATTGATTGAACAGTCTCACTGGGCTCTACTTCATGACAGCTCTTAATAAAGCATCTAACGGGGTCATGATGACAAGGAGTAGACCAGATGATTTTCAAATGCGTCACACAACCATTCCTCTACCCAGCCTATGCCGCCTGTGCGTATCTCAGCAGGGAGTTAAAAACGGGAGAGAGGGAGAGAGGAAGAATGATCACAAGCTTTAAGAGCACCACAACGCCGTAAAAGCAATTTCATGTTGAGTTCCCTTCTAAAAATCGGTGCCATCTTTAAACTGTACATTCTGAAATAATTGCTTTCTTGCTGTGCCTTCAGTCTCTTCTAAAAGCGATGACTCAGAAGCTTTTGAGCAAATTCATGTCAGCTAAGCACATTGTAAGTAAAAAGGATTTGACGCAGACAGAGACAGGATTTTTTTTTTTTAAGTACACAGTATTGCCTTTAGTTGATATTTCATATGTTGTGCTGATAGGGGAACAGAAATACCTCATGGATACACTCTGCATTTACAGTGTGAAATAGTACGGCCCGGACACAGACAGGCAGACACATTTAAAGCCATCACCACACGTTTATTATTTACAGTCTCTAAGTGCACCGCCACCAACAAACCCCCACAGTCTCCCAACAGTCCAGGCTTCTTCCACAGCCATCTCTCTCTTTTCTCACACACTCCAGGCCTCTCCCTGCAGCCTCCTCTCCGACCTCGTCCACTTCCTCACCCGACTCCAGCCTTGATTGAAGGGAGGCGGCCCCTTAAATAGGCAGGCGGCTGATGACCACACCCGACCACCTGCCACAACAGTAAATGTGAGAACTCTCCATTCATGCACGTTTTCAGCATGCTTAATCCAGGAAAGTAGGTAGATATCTCAGAAACATAAAGCGTCAGGCAGGAGCCAACCCTGGGTGGGACGCCACTCCATCAAAAGTCGCACTCACATCCACAGAGTTGCTTACTAACCTAATTGGCACACATGATACCCTGTATAGTGGAAAAAGGGCATCAAACTATGCTTGGAACAGGACCAGAGGGAGAGATTGAGACATTGTGCAAAAACAGTGGTGCAGTTTATTAAACAAGAGTGCGAGTAAAAATAATTGAGTGTCATGCAGGTGTTAAGACACAGTCCATCTGCAATAACACACTAAGAAAATGAGAAAGTGATTCTATACAGCTTTTACAGTGCACTTCTCAACAGCCCACCTCAACTGCTTCTCAGACAAGCTGCGAACTTGAGAAATGTCACACGGTGAGCGTAAAAGAGCTGATGGCTGCCAACATCTATGACATCAGAGAATACTGAAGACTCTAAATCAGCGTAAAGTGGGGTGTATTAAACATTCCCCTATTTACTTGTAGCACTGCGTTCAATGCCACCTAAAAGAGCCCTGTTACGCGCTATCGGAAGAGCTGCTTGTCCGTGGATGAAGTTGGGCAAAGGGGCGAATGTCTGGAGCAAGGATGGCAGTTGCAGGCAGCGTCTACAGATGGAAGAGCTGAAAATCCTAGGCAAGGACTAAAGTATGGTGGAAAGGATTCACAACAGAGCTGACTTTATTTGAATTGTTTTATCCTAATAGCGAGTTATGGTGTGTTTAGGTACTGTAATATGTATACTGTGAAGAACCAGCTTACACGTTGTTGCAAGTGGCTGGGGGTGGCACCCAGCTGGGATGCCCGGAAGGACTGGAGGAGGGATTGCGCCTCCTCCAGACCATGAGGGGGCGACTACCCTAGTGGTTTTGGGGACCACGGGAACAGAGCTTAGAAGCTCAACCCTATATGGTCTCCACCAGGGGGCGCCACGATGCATGGAGAGCCCTGGTCCTCAGCACTTCCGCCACAACAAGAAGTGCTGGGGGGAAGATGACCAGGGACACCCGGAGTGCTTCCGGGTACGCAGCCGGTACTTCCGCCACAATTGGGAGTGCCGGCGGAAGATTATCGGGAGGCACCTGGAGCACGTCCGGGTGGGGATAAAAGGGGCTGCCTCCCTCCATTCGTTGGCTTGAGTCAAGAGTGGAGAAAGATGGAGCTCAGGAGGAGAGGAAAGGAGGCGGCCTAAAGAAGGAAAAGGCATTGTTGAAGCCTGGACTTTGGGGGAGGTTTGGGGTTGTGTGGCACTTTATTGTTATAAATTATATATAATAAACGTGTCATGGCTGAACTATCGGTGTCCGCCTGTCTGTGTTCGGGCCAGCTTCCACAACGTCTTATTTCAAATGCAGTTTTAATGCTGAATGGGTTTCATCAGACTGAGCAGAAAAAGCAGGAAGAGTACTGGAGCCTTTTGTGAATGTGCAGTAATAAAAATGGAGCACAGTATAATTAAAGCTAAATGTGCGAGCCAGGCACTGAAATGCAGACTGAATCTGTCCATGTCACTGCCCCGGAGAGTAAGTTACATCATCCTGGCTGACTCAGCAATAGCAATGATTCACTCTGTGCCAATATCTTTTGATGAATCATTCTTAATGCTGGTGACTTCAAAGGAGGAATCAAGGCCTATTAGGCCTGTTCAGTCATGGACCCCGCTCTATCCAGATATTAATGACTTTATACATACTGCTCAAAAAAATTAAAGGAACACTTTTGAATCAGAGTATAGCATCAAGTCAGTGAAACCTCTGGGCTATTGATCTGGTCGGTGAAGTAGCAGAGGGGGTTGTTGATCAGTTTCAGCTGCTTTGGTGTTAATGAAATTAACAACAGGTGCACTAGAGGGGCAACAATGAGACGACCCCCAAAACAGGAATGAATGGTTTAACAGGTGGAGGGAGGCCACTGACATTTTTCCCTCCTCATCTTTTCTGACTGTTTTTTCACTCGTTTTGCATTTGTCTACAGTCAGTGTCACTACTGGAACCATGAGGTGATGCCTGGAACCTACAGAGGTGACACAGGTAGTCCAACTTCTCCAGGATGGTACATCAATATGTGCCATTTCCTGAAGGTTTGCTGTGTCTCCCAGCACAGTCTCAAGGGCATGGAGGAGATTCCAAGAGACAGGCAGTTACTCTAGGAGAGCTGGACAGGGCCGTAGAAGGTCCTTAACCCATCAGCAGGACCGGTATCTGTGCCTCTGGGCAAGGAGGAACAGGATCAGCCCTGCCAGAGCCTACAAAATGACCTCCAGCAGGCCACTGGTGTGAATCTCTCTGACTTCATGGGGGTGGCCTGAGGGCCCGATGTCCTCTAGTGGACCCTGTGCTGACTGCCCAGCACCGTGGAGCTCGATTGGCATTTGCCATAGAATACCAGAATTGGCAGGTCCACCACTGGCGCCCTGTGCTTCTCACAGATGAGAGATGGTTCACCCTGAGAACATGTGACAGACGTGAAAGGGTCTGGAGAAGCCGTGGAGAACGTTATGCTGCCTGTAACATCGTTCAGCATGACCGGTTTGGTGGTGGGTAGGGTAGTGATGGTCTGGGGAGGCATATCCATGGAGCGATGCACAGACCTCTACAGGCAAGACAACGGCACCTTGACTGCCATTAGGTATCAGGATGAAATCCTTCAACCCGTTATCAGACTTTGCACTGGTGAAGTGGGTCCTGGGTTCCTCCTGGTGCAGGACAATGCCCAGCCTCATGTGGTGAGAGTATGCAGGCAGTTCCTGGAAGATGAAGGAATTGATACCATTGACTGGCACCCACGCTCACTCACCTGACCTAAATCCAATAGAACACCTCTGGGACATTATGTTTCAGTCCATACAATGTCACCAGGTTGCACTTCAGACAGTCCAGGAGCTCAGTAATGCCCTGGTCCAGACCTGGGAGGAGATCCCCCAGGACACCATCCATCATCTCATTAGGAGCATGCGAACCCCCCGACATTGTCGGGCATTCATACAAGCACATGGGGGCCATACAAACTACTGGGTACGAGTTGCTGCAATCAAATTTAAGCAAAATGGACTAGCCTGTTTGCCACATCATTTTTTCAATTTGATTTTCGGGGTGTCTTTGAATTCAGCCCTCTGTAGGTTGATAATTTTCATTTCCATCAAGCGACGTGGCATCCTTTCGTTCCTAACACATTACCCAGTCCATACCAGTAGAGATAGCCAGCAGAATTTTTTTCCCATTGAGATCTTATGTGTTTTTAAAGTGTTCCTTTAATTTTTTTGAGCAGTTTATAAACCTGTGGCATAGTCCAAGCATGTCTGACCTCATCTTTAAGCCTGTATTGGTAGTGCCAGCTCTCTGTTATCCAAGCCAGAAGTATTTATGTTTGTTTGGATAGGTTGTTGTTTATTCTAATCATATTTTTTGGAGTAAAATTGTAATTTACCCTTGGGGACAAATAAAGTATAATCTAATCTAATCTAAACCCAAACAATGATGAAAAAACACACAAGAAAAGAAATCATCTTCTCTTAAAGCACATGGAAGAGAATGCGGCAAAGAAAAAAGTGCATATACAAAAATAATTACACCACTAAAACCAGTAACAATTCGGACGTGAGTGTCAGCAAGCTTTGTGCCTTAGGAACCAAGTTACCCAAACTATTCTATAATGTTTTAGTAATTGTTTACCGCTCTGATGCTGACGTTTCTGATCATGAAATAGGTCATTACGATAGCAACTGACGAGGAAGAATTCATAATTGATTGCAGAATTATGGTATTTGCCATAGTTCTCAAGATATTATCACAAATTCATTTGAGGGTTCATCTAGAGTGCCTCTATCTCTTGCACGATTTAGCTCAAAAACTAATCAGCACATCATCATCTCATAACAGTCTTAAGTTTCGAGTATGGCAACACACATGCATCATCGAGATATCAATGTTTTCGACATCAGGGGACACTAAAACATTGAGATCTGTCAAAAACCGGAGATCGCAATTTTTGATGAATCTAAAGCTATTGCTCCTCCTCCATAGATGATAGGTTATGGTGGGGGCACAAAGCAAAAATATACTTCCTCCAAACATAACACTAGGAAATATATAGGTTTACATTTAAAAAAATCAAGTCTGTGCTCCTACTGTTAACTCATTCACTCAACAGTTGGACTCTAATGGTCAACTGATTACCCCTGTTAGTTGGAAACTAATTTTATAAGGAACTGTAAATTTTCCAGTCAATTCTGTAGCACGTCTATTGATGCATTTGATTAAAACTTGAAAATTACATAGTCATTTCCCATCTCGAACTCATGAAAATGCAAACTCATAAACTCACAAACTCTGGCCTGGTTTCTCTGACCAGATTGTAACATCAATCCAAAATGGTGATGTACACTGCGATCTGGAAGTACAGTAACACGTTATAGGTTTATTTATTATAAGAATTTAACCCCTTGTAGCCGATTGTCACAAAATCGCTTCAAACTGCTTCCAGCTTGAATGCAGCCGAGGTAGCGTATGTATCCCGCCAATGCAGGTCGATGCATATTCGATAGGTACCAAGGATCGTATTAGAAGCACTGGTCACCCCATCTAGCAGTCATAGTGGAAGCTACATCCACCTGATGTGGCCATGCATGTGGATTTTGGCAGCTAATTTTGAGAAATTGTTCAAATTTGAGGAAAATTGTGCTGATAAAAATACGTACCAGCTTATTGTTTGCTTGTGTGCTCTATTCAAATGAACTGTCGCCCCTTAATTTAGCAACTGCTTGACAGCAAAAACACAAATTAAATTTTTTATATAATTATAATCAAATTTAGGCAACAAGGGGTTCATTTAAATGAACCACCTCAATCCATAATACTGAATATTGAGAAGTTAAACGTTAACGTTTTGTTTGTGTGCCTATTACTATTTGCTTTGGATCACTGCTAAACTCATAAAGGTGGCGAGATGAATTATGATGCGGCCTAACAGCTCCAGAGTCCTGGGTTAGAATCTCAGCCTAGGCATGAGGAGCTTGCACATTCTCACAGGGACTGTTCAGGTTTGTCTCCAGGTCTTCTGGGTTTCTTTCTGCATCCCAAAGGTGGATGTTTTAGGTTGATTGATGACAGGAAATTGGCCTTGCATATGTGGCCTGTGATGCTTTGGTACCAGGTCCAGAGTTGTCCCCTTTTTTTGTTGCCCAGGCATAGGCTCTGCCCCAGGGTCCCTGACCTGGCTTTAATAAGTTATTAAATTATAAATAATATAAAGTATAATAAATACTATATGAATATAAATATATTAGATGAATGGATAAACAACTGGCGTTGACTGCCAGGTTTGGTAGAATGTCTCCTTACCCACTTCCAAATACTACTAACCAGTTCCTTCACCTTAGAATATAAGAAATTTGACAAACGTGAGTAGTCCACGCAGTGCATTTGTTGCTCGTTTGTTTAGCTGAAAGCTAAGCCATCCCAATATCTCATCCAGATCCTTCGTAAAGGTTGTCAAGGTTTCTGCTGCAACTACAGAATCTTTCCATATCTTTCTCTCTTCTCTCTTAAATGTTCACATTGTCTCACTCTGGCATGAATTCTTATTCTTCCGTCACTGAATTCTTGTCCCAACTCACCTCAAACTGTAGGCTCATAGGCCCACTAGCTGGTAACAACCTTTAAACCCGAACATGAGGTCAATTGTGGGACAATATCTAGAATACATATTGGGGTCAGGTAAACCCTCTGAAAGTTTAGGGGAAACCAGATGAAAATCTAGGGAATTCACATTAGATTTGGGAGGAACCTTTGTTCACTCCCATCATGCTATGTGGGCCTTACTGTTGTAATTCAGTGCCTGGAACTCATTGGTGCTCAGTTACATTGTGTTCAGTTTAGGTTTATGTCCCCTGGAATATGTATATCCTGTGATGTGAGATCATTTCTGAACCATCTTACCAGCTGGTTTGAACTATGGCTGCCACAGCTCTGTGTTCGGGTTTCATGGCCATGGCCATGTTGTTAGTGTTGACTGCACACAGTTGCTAGTCACGTGTTCAAGACGTCCATGTGTGAGCCCAACAAACAAGCCCTAAATAAGATGGTAGTGTGGTTATGCGTGTACATCCAATCACTTCCTTTCTGCCCTTAACTTCTTCTCTTAGTGTTAGAGGAAGCTACAAGGTGCTTCAGAGAAGATTTTATGTTGGGACCTCTTGCTTTGTGTTTATTTTACTGGAATTTCTGTTGAACTGTTCTAGTTTTGCCTAATTTGGCTCTTGATTACTTTTCTGGTTTCTGACCCATGCCTGCTATTAGACTTATCTGGTTCCTATTCTATAAATTTCCACCTGGTGATTGTATCCACTTTCAACACCTAAATGATAAACAGCAAGAAGCCCTTACTGCCGCTCATCTGCCTGCAGCCAACTCTCCTACCGTCCCGCCAGTCACCTACATCAGTGCTCTCAGGAGGCACGCTTTGATTTTGTCATTCTAAACTCTGGTGACACCTTTTCCCGCAAGGAAACGGACATTGGGCGAGTGTAGGCCCAGTGTGAGCAAATATACAGGCAACAATTGCACACTGGCGCAACAGTGGCTCTAAAACTCTAGCCCGGTCTGGGCAACCAAATAGGGACCCCAAAACTGGTCACAAATCTGAAAAAGTCCATACCTTACTAGTCCACCTATCCCTTTTCTATATCCACTTATCCAGGGTAAGGTTGCTGAGCACCTGAGTGCCTATCCTTGCCAAGAGTGGGTGCAGGCAGGAACAACCCCTAGGCAGGGCACTAGCCCATCACAGGGTGAACACACTCACAGCATCACCAGAGCTAACTAACTTGCATGATTTTGGACTTGTGGGAGGAAACCAACATATGCACAGGGCAAACATGCAAACTCCACACAGGGGGGACCTGGGATGTGAACCTTAGTCTACCGCTGCACCACCTCTTACTCATCTATCCCTTGAAACTTTTGTTTAGTGTTTAGTTTTAGTTTTTTTTTTTTTATTAAATTAGATGATTATGAAGATTTACTATTTATTAAGTAATAAGAAAAAGAACACATCACTGATGACAAAACACAAAATGCCTTTGCATTTATTGGTACTAGTCAGGCTTATTTTTTTCGTGGTGTTACAATGCTGAACGCAAAAACATAATATATAAAAAACTGCAATAATGATACATTTTGAAGTTGTTCAAATTTTTATGTGTGCTTCTAGAATCAATATTTTAAACCTGCTGAAAATACTGAGAAGTAGGCCAGTGATTGACAGTGGCACCTTGAAGGCGGGATGTCCAGTTTCTTGGATCTTACCAGTTACCCGCTTAAATTGAACTATTTTTGAAATAAAGAGGAGGAAAGGCAATCAAAGGAAAAAGAATCTCAGCGTACGTAAATAAATTGGCAGTTGTATTGTCCATTTAAAAAACTAGGAGCCATCCAGAGACCATCTAGTTAGGTGAAGGCAGCGATATTCTTTTAACTTCTAAATCGCACTGCTTTCATCTAGTGGATCACGGGTGAGCTTGTTGAAGTTTCTTTATTAAGGCACAGTAGTGACTGTCCATGTTGACCTGATTGTATCATATAATTTCTACAGATTTGTCAGCTGCACATTCGTGCTGCAGTTCTCCCGTTCCACCACATCACAAAGATGTTCTGTTGGATTGGGAAGATCAGTGAAGAACTCTGAACTCATTGTCATGTTCTTGAACCAATCTGAGATTACTTTTGCTTTGTGACATGATGTACTATCGTGCCAGAAGTAGCTATTAGAAGATGACCATGAAGGGATGCACATGGTCAATAACAACACTCAAATAGTTTGTGGCATTCAAGCGATGCTTGATGGGTATTAGTGGCTCAGAGTGTGCCAAGAAAATATTCCCAACATCAATATACCGCAACCACCAGCCTAGACTGTTGACACAAGGCATGTTGGATGCATTGATTCAAGCTGTTGGCACCAAACTCTGAGCCTACCATCTGTGCGCCTCAGCAGAAATCGAAATTCATCAGACCAGGCTGTTTTTTCAGTCCTCAGCTGTCCACTTTTGGTGGAGTTGTGCCCACTGCAGCCTTAGTTCTCTGTTCTTGGATGACGGGAGTGAAAACTGATTTGTTCTTCTGCTGGCTCACCACAGTTGTACAGAGTGATTATTGAGTTATAGCCATTTTTGGCCATTCTCTTCTGACTTCTCTAATCAACAAGGTGTTTCTGTCTGCGGAACTGTCTCTCTGCTCACTGGATGCTTTTTGTTTTTCGCACCACTCTGAGTAGACGATGAGTAAACTCTAGGGACTGTTGTGCATGAAAATCCCAGCAGATCAGCAGTTACAGAAACACTCCAACCTGCCCGTCTGGCATCAACAATCATGGCACAGTCGAAATCACTGAGATCACATTCTGCTGTTTCATGCGAACATTAACTGAAGCTCCATACCTGTATCTGCATGATTTTGTGCATGATGCTGCTGCTGCTGCCACATGATTGGCTGATTAATTATGGAGAAGCAGCGGGACAGGTGAACTGCTCAGTGAGTGGACATTCATCTAGATTTGACAAATTTGTCTTATAACATCGCATGTTTTCTATGAGTTCAAGACGTTAACTGTTTGGGGGGTGTACGTCAAGGTGCTTTGTGGGCTGATCTTGACCTTTTTTATTTTCATTGCCTTCCAGATTAGGAAAGTAAGCAGTAGCGATCAACCAGGCTCAGTTTGTTACAGTCGTACCCCCAGCCTGGCTTGTCAGCATCAAGGACCAGTGCTCCGCATGATATTTCAAATCCTAACATCATCATTACACACACACGTGGTCTTGTATGTGGCCCCCGCTGAGCAGCTGTACCACTAGGATAAGAAGAGTAGCCTGGGGTTAAGGACTGTGAAGCTCAAGATTGCATATTGATTCCTACTGGCTGACCCCAGGCAAACTATTTAACCTTCATAAGCTCAAATTATATGTGATATGTCAGGAGATGAACGGTGGATGATATAAAGCACTTGGAAATCAAATGTGCCACATAAAATGACATTTTCTTTTGTGTTTTTGGTGCTGTGATACCTAGAGGGAAGTTTAACAGACCAAGAAATGGTTTACTGGATTGATACCGGCCTGTATTATTGAGGGTTACGTGAGGATCGCCATGTTTGTTACTACATTGGTCTACTCTCATACCATAAGATTAACACACACATACACACACATACAGATCCTAGTCAAACAATTTTGTATAAGTGATGTCTAACTGCCAGTCACTCTGATCCATTTAACATAGGATCCCATCCACATAAGTACATAAGAGTGATACCCACAGTGCCTGTTCCTCTTCATTACTCCACATGGGGACTCACTGTCACCAGCAATAACAAACATACGGGTGTCCCCAAGACACATGAAGGCTCAACACCCTTTAGTTATATGTCACTTACTCGCCAGCAATGTCTTACTTCTACTGCACTTGTTCTTCTGTTGAGGTGCAACCTTTCAGCCTTAATAAACCCTGCAGGGATGAGCAAATGGCAGTCTCCTCCAGCACCAGGGGTTCTAATATTTACTTTATTACTTCAGTCTCTCCAGATATAAAGACAAATTAAAGAAATGTAAAAGTAATGTGGTATTTATTAAAGTAAAATAATGGCTAGATAAGTATAATAGAAAATAAAAGAGATGGATATCTATAGTCTTAGAAGGCTTACTAAATTCAGCAGTGTCAAAAGATGGATGTTGTCTTGGGAAGCTTTTTGATTCAGAAATCGACGTGATGCATAAGTTGCATTCTCCAACATCCAAATGGTCACCCTCTGTCTTTTTCTATGTGTCTTGGACTCTGACGTTACTTCCTATTTTGTCTTCGGCCTCTCGGATAAGCCATTACCCATGTCAAAAATTGGAAAATGTGACATTACACATCTGCGGTGGGCTGGCGCCCTGCCCGGGGTTTGTTTCCTGCCTTGTGCCCTGTGTTGGCTGGGATTGGCTCCAGCAGACCCCCATAACCCTGTAGTTAGGATATAGCGGATTGGATAATGAATAATGGACATTACACATTACATTAACAGACTGGCTAGCTGTCCTGGTCATGGATGACTCTGCCCAAAAGCTTCCATCCCATTCTTATCTGTACAAGCTTATATTGTCCCCATTCTTTTTAACATTAAGTTGTAAAACTTGACTGACCTGGTAAACTAAAGGCATCATAAATTCCTTGAATAACAAAACAGATGCATTAAAGTTACAATATATAGAAAGAAGGTATTAGCATATTTGGGTCATAAATTACTAGTCCACAAAAGAGGATGCTTTCAATGTAAATTATCTCTGTATGTTAATTACTTAAATTGCCTTAAGGGTTCTGTAAATTCATTTGTAAATTATTTCTTCAACGTTCGTTTGAGCAAAATTGAAAACTTAATATAAGCAGTCTGGAGTTTAAAAAAGTGATAATTTTATTATCCAGGACAGTACCATAATGATTCTGTTTATTAAAGACTAGAAAGTAAGGCTGCTGAAGTTCTTAATTCTTTTTTTATCTACTAGCTGAAATACCCAGTGTTGCCCAGGAGGAAAATAAAGTGTTTTTTTTTTTTTTTTTTAATTGTTTGAGAAAAATATAATAAAAAAAACACAACTTTAAAAATAAAAATAAATTAACAAACAATGAAGACCCACTGATGTGATTGTATTGTTTACTGAAGTGCCTTGTTATATACAGTGTTTTAATTTTTCCATCTTTAGCCAATATATAAAGGTTCTTAGGACTTTGTACCATTGAACATGCCACATAAAGTTGTCCATGTGAGAAACAGGCCGTGTCCAAATTGATTCCAGCAATTTTCAACGATTGTCCAAACATTCTGAGGGCCAAATGGATGAAAACAGACATACAAGACTGAATCAGCAATTAGTTTCTTCCAACTGAAATTCTTTTATAATCAGTTAAATGTTAAATATTTTACCTATATAAATAAATATTATAAGTTAAATATCATAGCTATATTTGGTCTATACTTTATCTTCAATTTTGATAACTTAATTAAATTAGTTTTTTTGATTATGAACGTATTAAAAAAAATTCTTGTTTCTTTTTTACGAAAAAAATACATATAGTTCATTAATGAATAAACAAAAATCACAAAGAGAGCCGCTGAATCCACAAAATAAATATACAATGTTTATGGTAGATAAAAATAAGATTGCTTACTTATCTTATATATAATATAATAGATAGCATATTTTAATCAAAATATAATCGCGGAATACATTCAAGGTAGTGTAAAAACGATGGGAAAAGTGAAGCCTTTTTTAAGTGTTTTTGACAGATTCATTTTTGTTTTGTGGTGTAGTAATACGTTTTTACATGCAGAATTTTAGACAACGTAAAAAACATCAAATAAATTAGTATTACTATTAGGTTGATTTAATTCTATCACCACTACAACATTGTTACAATAAGAATAATGCATGATGAAAATATAGTTAACAAAAACTAAAAATTAAACAACAAACAAATAATATTATGGATTTTTCAGTTTTTGAGTACTGAGAAAAGCGCTATATAAATGTAATGAATTATTATTAAGAACAAAGTACTGTAGTTGTATTGTATCCCTGAAGTGATCACCCAGCTCTCTAAGGAGGATGACTTGTGTCCTGCCCTCTGTATTGTGTTGTATTTACCTAATTTTTTGACACACACTGCGCGCCCAACCTACCTGGAAAGGGGTCTTTCTCTGAATTGCCTTTCCCAAAATGTCTTCCATTTTTTTACCCTACAAGGGTAAGGAGTTTTTTTTTTGTCTTGTCTTGAGTCAACGCTTGGCTGTCAAAAAAACAGGGCCTGTTAAGGCCCATTGCGGCACTCCTTGTGTGATTTTGGGCTATACAAAAAATAAATTGTTGTTATTGTTGTAACAGAGTGGGCAGCACAGTGGCGCAGTGGGTAGCGCTGCTGCCTCGCAGTTAGGAGACCCGAGTTCGCTTCCCAGGTCCTCCCTGCGTGGAGTTTCCATGTTGTCTGCGTGGGTTTCCTCCCACAGTCCAAAGACATGCAGGCTAGGTGGATTGGTGATTCTAAATTGTGCTGTGGGCTGATTTCCTGCCTTGTGCTCTGTGTTAGCTGGGATTGGCTCCAGCAGACCCCTGTGACACTGTAGTTAGGATATAGCAGGTTAGATAATGGATGGTTGGATGTTGTAACAGAGGTGCAATTCTGGTATAATACAGAAATAAGTGATAAATTGTTCTTTTTTTAAGGCCAAATGAACACTGAACAGTTACGCTAAAGCCAATAGTCTTCAAGAAAGAATCAGCAGCTATTGCCACACGTAAAATCCTCCACTGGAATCCCAACTGTCTTTTTCGATTGGAGGTTTACATAACACTCTCCATGCTGGAGAAGTTGTGGCACATCCCAGAAATTCTGTTTCACAGTTGGTTTATATCAGTACTTCCCTTACTGGGCCCCAGTTTTGAACCCCTATGATGATGCAAGTGCTCATTGAATTATGTGCTGTGACCACCAGGTGGGCGTGCAGCCTCCCATACTCCTGATTAATACAAAGGTTTTAATCCTTTAAACACCTTCACAATGCAGGCTTCAAAAGGCACACAGCATGCACAATACGCGCTCCTTTCTTCTCCTCTTTGTCTGCTTCCTCCCGACTCTGGCTTGCCTGGATGAAGGAAGCTGCTCCTTTTATGTGAAACCTGATACCAGAGCTCATAAATCCTCTCAGCACTCTCTGGCAGCACCCAGGGGACCTAAAAGGGCTGACCAAAAAGAACTACAATTCCCAATATGCCCTGTGGGTCTCTGTAGTGGTCCCAAAGCCCAGGAGGGCTGTCACCTGACAATCTCCTGAATACATCGTCTTCCCCTGTCCTTCTACACTATTGGCATCCCAGTTCAGCTCTGGCCAGAATGCGAGTCCCAGCATGCCATCTGTCACAGTACATACTGTGACATTTATTATTTACCTTCTTCCCCTTGGCAATATTTTTCGTAAATATAACATTAACTTTCACTGTTATGCTGATGACACCCAGCTCTACCTTGTTAGTTAACCCACCTCTTCTTTTCCGCCATCTTTGCTTATTGACTGCATTGCTGACATTAAATCCTGGTTTTCTTCGAATTTTCTTAAATTAAACAGTGACAAAACTGAGGTTCTCCTCATTGGTACAAAATCATCATTATCCAAAACCAATACTCTTTCTCTTATTATTGATAACTCCTTTGTTTCTCCATCACCTCAGGTCAAGAGTCTAGCTGTCATCCTCGACAGTACTCTATTTTCCCAATGTCACATTAATAACATCACCCGGTCTGCTTACTTCCACCTACGTAATATTAATCATATCCGTCTCTCCCTCACTCCCCATACCACTGCCATTCTTGTTCACAGTCTTGTTACTTCTCGGCTGGACTATTGCAATTCACTCCTCTTTGGTCTCTCTAATAAATCTCTTCATAAGCTTCAGTTAGTCCAGAATTCTGCTGCTCACATCATTACTCGAACCTCATCTATTCACCATATTACTCCGGTCTTGCAGCAGCTTCATCGGCTTCCGATTAAGTTTCGAACTGATTTTAAGATTCTGCTATTAACATTTAAGGCCATTCATAACCTCGCCCCTCCATATCTGTCTGACCTTCTTCATGTTGCCATTCCCTCCTGTAACCTTAGATCCTCTTCCTCCATCCATCTGACCGTCCCTCTCACCTGTCTAACCACCATGGGGAGAAGAGCATTCAGCCATTCTGCTCCCAAGCTCTGGAACTCACTACCTACCGAGCTCAGAAACATCAAATCATATTCATTCTTCAAATGTAAACTTAAAACGCATCTGTTTAAAATGGCTTTTTCTTTTTCTTTATGATTACAGTGGTTTTCTTTGGTTTTAATTTTTTTTTTTTTAGATTTTCTGATGTTTTAAGTTGTTTATAATTGTGTCTTTTATTTATTTATTTATTGTTTGTTCAGTGTCCTTGAGTTCTCTGAAAGGCGCCTTGTATAAATAAAATGTATTATTATTATTATTATTAAATGTTTAGTGAACTCTCAGTGATTAAAAGCAGAGATCAGTTGCTCAAGGAAAGGGCAAAAAAAAATATACTAAAGACTCGTTTCTAGGGTCATTTTTATCCCGAGTTCAGAGTACAGTGAAAATCTTACTTCCATGTGCTAATCAACATGTTGGCACTGTGGTGAGCTAAATAGGCAAATGTTGATTCCAATACAGTGTTGCGACACCAACACTAAAATTTGTTTTGTAAGTGATATCATAATTGCAAAATGTAAAACTCGCTAAAGAGGTTTTGAGGGGTTTAAAGGTTTTTTTTGGGTGGGAAATAAGGAATATTGTTTCTAAAAGTCTTGTTCATGCTTCCATCTTTACCTGTGTTCTTTCCTGCATCTGTGTAACACATGTGATACGTACCACAGCAGTAACATCAATTCTTTTTTTGACTTTTATTCAAAACACCACAAAGAAGTTTTTTAAAATTTGTCACATGGTGCATATTTCCAACACAAAGATGCATCAAAACAAACTATTCTGCTCATTAATGGGATTTCTCCACAGCAAGATCTCACTTAGACAGAGAGCTGCCACACAGCCGGTACTGGTTAGGAATACACACACTTACTGGGATTTTCCTTTTCTTCACCACAGATTTTTATTGTAAACAATGTTTCCAGACAGGAACTAAAAACATTTCTTCTTGATGTGAACAACATTACATCTGCTGGAAATGGAACACAAGTTATTTCCCAAATTACTTTCAAAAGTTATAAGAAGAGCTTCAAAATGTTGATTAAGAATTCACTTGCAAGAGTCTGATTGGCTCAGCAGATCGATTTAGAGTACCTGCACTCATAAGAAGTGTGAAAGGTTTGAGCAGGAATCCTGTGGTTGAGCTAGTGTGGATGAGAGGAGGAGAAGTGGTCAGGGAGCCAGGGGAACATCACTCTACGGGCACATTGCTCCTGTTCACCTATGGAGCAGGAATGAACAAGGGCTCCAGAGACCTGCGGTGACCAACTGAGGTGGCAGGATTAGAGACCTGGGGTCAGTGGGTCCCAGTAGGTGCTGAATGAGGTGGCTGGAATGAGAGCCAGAAGGTGGACTGCATTCACAGCCATCTCAGCTCTGCTGCAAGACCTGGAGGGTGAGAAGGGGAGACAAGAGAGGGAAGGAAGCACTGGGTAAAAGAGAGAGATGGTTCTGTCTGTCGATATATCTATCATATAGTGCCTTTCTTATCTATCTATCTATCTATCTATCTATCTATCTATCTATCTATCTATCTATCTATCTATCTATCTATCTATCTATCTATCTATCTATCTATCTATCTATCATATAGTGCCTTTCTTATCTATCTATCTATCTATCTATCTATCTATCTATCTATCTATCTATCTATCTATCTATCTATCTATCTATCTATCTATCTATCTATCTATCATACAGTGCCTTTCACATCTATCTATCAGTTATAGGATGCACTCTGGAGGTCATAGCAAAGGAGAGACAAAACTGAGTGCCATTATAGATAATGCTGTATGTCCTCCCTCCGACATACAGACATTGAGGAGTCCAGCCAACGACTTATTCAGCAAAAGTGTGTCAAGAAATGTGACTGGGTCTCCTTTACACCAACAGCAATATGTCTGCATAATGCCTCACTGTGACTAGAAAGAGCTTCTGTAAAAAGGCAAATTTCCCTCTGGGGACAAGTAAAAGCTTTCTTTCTTTCTTTCTTTCTTTCTTTCTTTCTTTCTTTCTTTCTTTCTTTCTTTCTTTCTTTCTTTCTTTCTTTCTTTCTATCTATCTATCTATCTATCTATCTATCTATCTATCTATCTATCTATCTATCTATCTATCTATCTATCTATCTATCTATCTATCTATCCAGTTATGGTGTTTGTTAACTTCTTCACATCACCATATTATTTATTGATGAAGATTTTGACACACTGCTGCTTTGATGTTTAAATAAGTGTATTTAGCACTTTGCACCAATAACTGTTGTCTTGTTCTCACTTGCTGTTGTCCATCCTCAGTATATGACTATCGATGTACCAGATGAAGGAAGATGCCCATGGCCTCACAGTCCTCCATAAGCATGCCAGAAGTGATGTTATGGTGTGTGTTCTGCGTCAAAGAGAGAGGAGGTGGTTAGCAGTCGCTTCAGCCGTGTCCTGCAGTCAGTGTTCTTACCTCAGATGGGCTGTTTAGATGTTTCCCATGCACTCTCATGTGTAAACCTATAAAATGCCCTTAAACACTATAATTATAATGTGTGACGTGTCAGTCTGCACTCCAGGTCGTTGTCTGTGTCTTCCTAGACTTGAAATGCAATGCATAGGACAAAACTGAAATGTGGTGCAAAGCTAACTTGAAAAGGGCTAATTTGTTCAGGATATGAGGATTGATTTTTCTTAACGTTGATTTTTCATCTACATGTCATGTGTTAGAGGTGGAGGTCAAAGTATTTACAGAACCCATGACCAGTATCTAACAGCTCTTGACGTATCTTGGGAGTCATATATGCCTAAACTGGTGTAATCTTCTGTCTTCAGATGTTCCAGTTAATTCCTCGGCCAACTTGGAAGAGAGTTGGACAGCTTTTTCCTGTGAAGATGGCAGTGAGAGCTGGAATTCTGACAAATGGACACAACAGCAAACAGATGACCATGGCCAGTGGTGGGCTACCAGTGCTGTGGAGGATTCCTGGAAGCAAAGCAAAGATCTGGTAGAGTCATTCATATTAGTCACGTCCTGCGCTATTGTGTTGGTTTCCTTTTTCTGTATTCTTGTCTCTGTGTCTCTTTATCTCCCCCGTGGACACCTTTTTTTGTGACATAATCCTAATGGCTGTGTACTCAGTGTCACAGAAACCCAGATAGTCATAAAAAAAAGAAAGAAGAAGAAGCACCAGGCTGAGTCGTCTGCAATTCAGGACACTGCAGTCGCCATGGCAACATGTGCAGCGCCTGGCTCTTCTGCGTCAGATTTCTTTTTTGAAGCTCTTCTTTGATGTGGGTCATTCACGCTTTTGGATGCTTGTTACATGATGCCTCTTTGAACCTTTTTTATACTCCTTAGGCCTAAGTGGGCATCCTTTTCCTTCTACCGTACCTAAGAATGAGCGGATAGGAAACACTGAATACGCACGTAATGGGGATTGATTTCTTGTCTTTAACTTTGAACATAGTGGGTTGTTTGTTTTGCAGCCGCTAGCTCAGGATACACAAGGGCCTGATTAGCGTTCTTCGGGGAGTACGGCTGTTATAGCCATCCCAGTGTGCCTGCTTTAGATTGCATGGCAGCACCACTCCGTCCAATTTGTTTTTCAAATGGAGCTGGGAGGTGAAGAACGGATCCCATGGCACTAGGATCTTGTTTAAAACAAGAATGGTCTTAATTAGCAAAACATCAAATCGGTAAATAAAAGACTGCAATTATGAAGCCTCTAAAGCCACCACCACTGAAACACAAATGTTTACTTTGTTTTATTTTGGCTGATAGAGATTCATTTGACTATTGTGGGATTTGTAGACAGTAGAACAATTTTTGAACAATTCTTTTTTTACAGTTCTTTTAAACAAGGAAAGTTCTGGTGCTCCTAAATCATAAGCCTAGGCAGTGTGAATATATAACTTGATTTTGACACAGTATTGCTAGAATAATGTTCTAAACATTGAGTTTTTAATTTAAGAAATGATGCTATGCATCCCCTCCTTTAACCGCCACCTTATCATGGTGGAGGGGTTTGTGTGTCCCAATGATCCTAGGAGCTCTGTTGTCTGGGGCTTTATGCCCCTTGTAGGGCCACCCAAGGCAAACTGGTCCTAGGTGAGGGATGAGACAAAGAGTGGTTAAACAAACCTCCTATGATGAATGAAAACTTTGGATGGCATTTTCCCTTGCCCGGACGCGGGTCACCGGGGCCCCCCTCTGGAGCCAGGCCTGGAGGTGGAGCTCGATGGCAAGCGCCTGGTGGCCGGGCTTGTACCCATGGGGCTCGGCCGGGCACAGCCCGAAGAGGCAACGTGGGTCCCCCTTCCCATGGGCTCACCACCTATGGAAGGGGCCAAGGAGGTCGGGTGCAGTGTGAGTTGGGTGGTGGCCGAAGGCGGGGACCTTGGCGGTCCGATCCTCGGCTACAGAAGCTGGCTCCTGGGATGTGGAATGTCACCTCTCTGAAGGGGAAGGAGCCTGAGCTAGTGCGCGAGGTTGAGAGGTTCCGGCTAGATATAGTCGGGCTCACCTCGACGCACAGCTTGGACTCTGGAACCAATCTCCTTCAGAGGGGCTGGACTCTACCACTCTGGAGCTGCCCCCGGTGAGAAGTGCCGAGCGGGTGTGGTTATACTTATTGCCCCCCGACTTGGAGCCTGTTCATTGGGGTTTACCCCGGTGGACGAGAGGGTAGCCTCCCTCCACCTATGGGTGGGGGGACGGGTCCTAACTGTTGTTTGTGCGTATGCACCGAACAGCAGTTCAGAGTACCCACCCTTTTTGGAGTCTCTGGAGGGGGTGCTAGAGGGCATACCTTCTGGGGACTCCCTCGTTCTGCTGGGAGACTTCAATGCTCACGTGGGCAATGACAGTGAGACCTGGAAGGGCTGATGCCAAAAGGCGAAGCTCTCAATTTACCAGTCGATCTATGTTCCTACCCTCACCTATGGTCATGAGCTATGGGTAGTGACCGAAAGAACGAGATCGCGAATACAAGCGGCTGAAATGAGTTTCCTCCGCAGGGTGTCTGGGCTCTCCCTTAAAGATAGGGTGAGAAGCTCAGTCATCCGGGAGGGGCTCAGAGTAGAGCCGCTGCTCCTCCGCATCGAGAGGAGTCACATGAGGTAGCTCGGGCATCTGATCAGGATGCCTCCTGGACGCCTCCCTGGTGAGGTGTTCCGGGCACGTCTAACTGGGAGGAGGCCCCGAGGAAGACCCAGGACACGCTGGAGGGACTATGTCTCTCGGCTGGCCTGGGTACACCTTGGGATTCTCCCGGAAGAGCTAGAAGAAGTGGCCGGGGAGAGGGAAGTCTGGGCATCTCTGCTCAAACTGCTGCCCCCGCGACCCGACCTCGGATAAGCGGAAGAGGATGGATGGATGGATGGATGGATGCTATGCATTAAAATCTCTCAGTTTAAGGATACTGGCATGTCATTTTCAAACCTGCTTAATCCAGACCAGGGTCTCGGTGGGGGGGCTTCAGCCTACCCCCGCCAGCATTGAGCACAAGGCAGGAACAAACCCTGGACAGGGCGCCAGTCCACTGCAGGCAAATCTTCAAGCCTTATTTTATACAGCACTTTCAATCATGAATCGAAAAAGACTTTGTGGCCACTAGGGGATACAATTGAGCCCTCAGCCCCTTGACACAACTACACCGACGCAGACTTAGGAGGAGGTTAGGAGCAGACTTAGGTCATTTTATAATAATCATTTTACTGGACAGAACACCTTGTCACAGGGTTCTTCTCTCCTGACTCAGCAGGAAAACAGGAGAGCAGAATTTGAGAGTAAACCGGGAGAAGCGGCAAAAGGCCAAAACAACAGAAAATAAAAATAAGCCGTAGCGACCGTAACCCAGACAAGAGGCAAAATCAAATTAAAAGGAAACAGTAAATAAGTCGTAACCAGGCAATACAAGAAAAGAAAGGACACAACATCGCTGGATGTTTCTACATCAAAGCCAATGGGCTGCCTTTCCCAGTTCCTCTGTACCACAATTATAGAAGTTAAGGGCATTATACAGAGGATGTGTGAGACCTTCAACATGTTCATTGCACCCTCTTCCTACTCCTCTGGTAAAAGCTAATGTATCAGATATAAGCCCTCTTATTGCTGATATCATTAATCACTCTCTCCAGAGCGGCTTAGTCCCACTGGCCTTGAAAACCACAAAAAATTAGACCTTATTTAAAAAAGTCCTCTTTGCATCCTGAAGTGATAGCAAACTATCGTCCAATCTCCAACCTTCCATTTTTGTCTAAGGTTTTGGAAAAGGTTATTGTGGTTCAACTTCAGGATCACCTCAAAAAATTCAATCCGTTTGAAAAATTTCAGTCTGGTTTCCAAACTTCTCACAGCACAGAGACAGCCCTGGTCAGAGTCACCAATGACCTCCTGATGGCTGCTGAGCAGGGCTCTCCATCACTTCTTATCCTCCTGGACCTCACAGCTGCATTTGATATGGTAGATCATAATGTTCTCCTTCATCATTTTCACTATACAATTGGACGTTCTGGCATTGCTTTGGAGTGGTTCAAGTCCTATCTTACAGACAGGGCTGAGTATGTGGCCTTGGGGGATGCTAAATCTCATACCCACACTGTCAGAACTAACACCTTAACGCACACTCCAAAAGGCCAGATCACTACCTTTGGAAGAGCTAAACACATCATGACTTACTGGAACAAATACACCTTAAATCAATAAACACACCCTTTCATTTAATTATTACTTACGTTTAACCGTAGAAAAACCTGGCATTACATGTAAAAACAGAAGAAAGATCGATTTAAATCAGTGTCCGAAACAGCAATAAATTGTGTTATTAGTATTTTTATTTTTTTTTCTTTTGATGGCCCATTGTTTATAATAATAAGTGACAAAAACTAGAGCAGTTCTGTATAAGGCAATTAATATATTGCATAACTCAATGTAGAATATGTATTGCCGCTTTCTTCACATACATGTTTAAAAATATTATTTTGGCATAAATGTTTATTCTAAATTGGTTTAAAAACAATATTGCACACATGCATAGTACATTTTAAAAAATGTTATCACTTTTATTATTATATTTTTACTAAACTCTAACGTGGTGTAAACATTATAATTATATTGTATACTTTGTTTCATGAATGTAAACGAAAAACTATTTTCAATTAACACAGATCTTGATGATTCTAGTTTTGTCGACATGTTAAATGGTTCCCACAGACCTGAACACAATGTAAATGTTAATAGTGTATTTCACAGAAACGATCCGTATTGTTTAATTTGATATATGACACGACGTGATGGCAGAAACCCTCTGAACTTCACAATGATGCGTATTATTTGGTTTCTAAACGGGTCTTTGACCCGACGTTACTTTCTGGGCTTTACCGAGACCTGCCGAAACCTTCCAAAAGTAATTTTACGAAGTCAGTCCTGAAACGACGGAGACGTCACTTCCGGGTCTAAAACTGCGGGTCTACAACTGTGGGTCTAAAACTGCAGTGACGTATGGTGCTGTGGCTCTGCAAGTGGATGCTTCTCAGTGGTGGAGCTCCAACACCAGTACAGTAATCCTTCGCTATATCGCGCTTCGGCTTTTGCGGCTTCACTCTATCGCGGATTTTATATGTAAGCATATTTAAATATATATTGCAGATTTTTTGCTGGATCGCGAATTTCTGCGGACAATGGGTCTTTTAATTTCTGGTACATACTTCCTCATTTGGTTTGCCCAGTTGATTTCATACAAGGGACGCTATTGGCAGATGGCTGAGAAGCTACCCAACCAGAGCGCGTATTATGTATTAAATAAAACTACTCAAATATATTGTGAGCACGGGGGCTCTTCGCACCCCTAGAGGATACGGCCGCTCCTCAAAAAACGCTGAAAGATTACCTTCACAGTGCTCCCTTCTTTGCTGGGCTTACATATGGCTGCTTTATCAAGCGATATGCTTCCTGCACGGTGCTTCGCATACTTAAAAGATCAAACAGCACATATTGATTTTTGATTTTTACTTTTCTCTCTCTCTCTCTTGCTCTGACATTCTCTGCTCCTGACGGAGGGGGTGTGAGCAGGGGGGCTGTTCGTACCCCTAGACGATACGGATGCTCTTCTAAAAATGCTGAAAGATTACCTTCACATTGCTCCCTTCTGTGCAGCTGCTTCGTGAAGCGACATGCTGCACGGTGCTTCGCATACTTAAAAGCTCGAAGGGCACGTATTGATTTTTGATTGTTTATTTTTATCTGTCTCTCTCTCTCTCTGACATTCTCTGCTCCTGACGGAGGGGGTGTGAGCTGCCGCCTTCAACAGCTTTGTGCCGCGGTGCTTTGCATACTTAAAAGCCAAACAGCTCTATTGATTTGTTTGCTTTTCTCTCTCTCTCTGACATTCTCCGCTCCTGATGCGCACTCCTTTGAAGAGGAAGATATGTTTGAATTCTTTTAATTGTGAGATGGAACTGTCATCTCTGTCTTGTTATGGAGCACAGTTTAAACTTTTGAAAAAGAGACAAATGTTTGTTTGCAGTGTTTGAATAACGTTCCTGTCTCTCTACAACCTCCTGTGTTTCTGTGCAAATCTGTGACCCAAGCATGACAATATAAAAATAACCATATAAACATATGGTTTCTACTTCACGGATTTTTTTATTTCGCGGGTGGCTCTGGAACGCAACCCCCGCGATCGAGGAGGGATTACTGTATAGCCACTCCTATGTTTTTCCACACTGATTTGTGTTTTTCTGGTCCTTTATTAATCCCAAGGGGAAATTCACATACTCCAGCAGCAGCATACTGATAAAAATTTGTCACCCACACGCCATTTTGTTGAAGTTCGTCATAGTGGAAATTGTTTGATTTGTGAATGTTAGCCTTCTAAGGTGTTATTGATTTTTGCTGCATTATCCAATTATAATATAACAGAAGTGCACTGCTATTGTATTTCGTTAATCATTTTATATGCCATATATGCTCCAACAAACACTCTTATTGTCTCTAATAAGCGCTGGGCTTCAGAGGGGACGCGGCCAAATAGTAGCCAGTCTCTAACAGTAGCCGGGTCTTTGATATTTGCCTACTAGCGTACATTGTAAGCGTCTGTATCTTTATAGACGTGTGTAATACATGTGCATGTCAGCACGTTGCATATATAAGAAATACTGATACAGTATACCGGTTTCTAAAACTGCTTCATTTTCAAATGAAATGATTCGGGAATCTTTCAAAAATTGCGGCATCACCAATTCTACTGACGGCAGTGAGGATTCATTAATTCATTGCCTCAAAGAAAATCGAAGGAAGAGAGAAATTGTCGGCGGCCAGAATTCAAAGCATCGTGACAAACCTGGAAGAAGAGAAACACGATATTGAACTGGACAACAACGAAGCCGTCACTGCGGATTCGGACGACGAATAGCAGCGAAAGGTGCAGAAAGACATTGCCATTTATCTTTAACAGTCTTATGCAGCATGTGAAATTCAAAAAAAGTAGCTGTTTGTAATATTAGCCGATATTTTTGTGTAACTACCTGTACCGGCACGCCCAAAAAAATATTGCGTTCTGAAGGTTTTTGTTAATAATGGCCCGTCTCTAATAGCAGCCGGTCTCTATTAAGCGCTGGGAGCCCAGGCTAGTTTTGCAAATAAATGCTGGGGGCCTCTATTGGAGCATATACGGTGTTTATCTTATTTCATGTGTCTATATTTTTTCGGTTACATGATCTACGTTTTTGCTGAAAGTTAGGGTGGCAACATTGTCCGACAATGCTGGAAAGAAAAACAAAAGTTCTGGAAGAAGAAATGGAGAGAAAGGGTTTAGCCACGTTGCTGAAACTTTGACTATATAAAGTTAGCAACAGCAGATAAGTTATTAAATAAAATAACTTGTGGATGTTTGCATAGAGTACAGTCAAAGTTAAATTTAGTATGCTGTTCCTGTACGAGTATGAGTGTTTAATTGAAGATACTTTAAGTGATTGAAAGGACTGGTTCACGTGGAAAGTGACTTGGGAGCGCTTATTTTCAGGATGGTAGAAGATCATTTCACTGGAGTGGAGTGCCAACTTCTTCCATTCGTGCGGGAGAGACAGTTTCCAGTGCAGAGGCCCCTTTTCACTCAAGTGGAGTACAAAATTAGTCTGTCCACGCGAGAGAGACGCAGTGTGCTAAACGCTGGTCCACAGAGTCATTTAAGACCGTATTCCTCAGCTGAGTTGGTAACTGTACACTTGGACAGAGGTACAGTTTTTTTTTGTTCTATTTGGTTTGAGCTTGGTTGAGCAACGAGGAACTTTGATAGTTTCCTGGCCCCACGTTCACTAGCTTCAGTACAGGCCTGCAACAGGTGTGTGTGAGAATGCAGTTACCCTGCGTTTAGGAGGGAAGGGGTGTTACATAGTATTCCCGTAGTCTTCATCACACAGATTTTTCACTTAAAAGCTGAATTGACTGCTCCATGGGATGACGGGATGGAAAGTGAAAAGTATACAGAACTGTTAGCTGTGTGCTCACAAGCTGGATGGAGGCTTTCATCTTCCCAGTAGACGTAGGTTGCAGAGGCTTTACTGGAACATCCTCCCAGAGGTTCCTGACGTCTCTTGTGATTACAGGCTCAAAGCTGAGGAAGACCCTCAAAAATGTGACAGAAAAATGAAGTTTCTGGCTCTGACTAAGAAGAAAGGATAAAGCGTGGGGAAAACAAGGATCCTAAGATCTGGCTGCAGCGGTGGTAGGAAGACGTCCCTATTGCTGCTTCAACACCTCGAGGTGTTCTGGCATTAAAGGAGTGAAACAACAGTGAAGGGTGGCTCCCAGCTGATGACCCTGTAGCCAGCAAGGTGGCAGTGTCGGAGGTGCGCCAGGCAGAAATGCCCAGCAGGTGGTCCCACCTGTGCGCTCGTTTACATCTTGTCTAAAATATAATGAACAAATTAAATGTTACTAGTACAAGTTATTTAATAAACCAAAAAAAATGTTGATTTTCAAACCCCATTACCGTTTGTTTCGTATGAATTAATGAAGCACTTCTGTTTGTCAGCCTGCAAACTATTTTTCTAGTTTTAACGGCCGCTCACTTCTGGTAAAACTACTGTAACACTAGTTGGAAGGTCCATTTTCCAAAGTCTGAATGAAAAACAAAGCAAACTTCAGAAATGGTGGAGTCTGATGGGACAGCCTGGAGCGAACGGGTGCTGGACGGGGAATTGAATGCTACAGTTCTAGTACAGGTCACACACCCCGTTCTTACTGTTGCTTGAGTCTTCTTTATTTTAAAAGGGCCGCTGGCTACAGTTTAACCAGTTCTCTCTCTCTGTCTCTCTTTCCAGTCCTCCCTGTTTCAGGGCTGTTTCCCTCCAGTTTCGCCTCAGTCTGCTGATCCAGAGGAGGTCTTTCCGCTGCACCACACCTTGAACAGGAGATCTCAGAAGGAAAGCAAAGATGAAAACAGGTAGGAAAGTTTTGTCGATGACATTCACTGAAGGAGCTTATTGCCACAATTAGATTGCAGTCATGTCTTTTCGTGAATCCATTTTTAAAATGAGCCCCTCTTTGGTGTAAACACTGGACAGCCAAACAATCACTTCTTTCTCACTTCCTGTTCTTTTGATATCCATCATCCTCATGGCCACTTTCAAGCCAGGCTTCCATTTTAAATTCTTCTTCATTTTTCTTTTTTGTTTCTGTGTTCTTTGATTTTTGCCTCAAAAGATTCCCCTAAGCAATATCTCAGCCACCTACTGCACTAGTTTGTTAAAACTGGTGGACTTCTTTAAATATGTTAGACTCGCATGTTATTATTGATGAGGATTTCTTTGGAGAAACATCTCAAGCGACAAAGTTTGTCAATCTGTGTGCTGTGGTGGCAAAGCAGTGGACTGTAAACCCCAAGATGTTCCCACCTGTAACTCACTGTGTGACCCTGAGCAAGATATTTAATCCATACTTTCAGTCTGAAGAAGTCTGCAAACAACGGTGAAATATCCAGGTCTTGTAATTCACTCGGTCAAAGCTCCAGTGTACTTTGCAGAAGGCACACACTCCCTACAAATGTGTTATTTCAGCCTACTGCTTTTTCAAAAGCACCCACAAAACAGGTGGTGGATGCCAAAAACATCCCACAGAACTTTGTGGAACAACCGCAGACCGCCGTAAGAACTAGTGATCTTTTTTATATACTTCTTGAACTTTGCAAATTGTGATATACAACATTTGTTTATTTCCCCTTGTAACTGTCACATATTTTCGAAGGGATTAATATCCAAGTCAAATAAAGCTGTTTATTTTCATTTAAATGTATTTCCTTAGCAGACACTTTTATCCAAATCAGTCAGACAGACTGTTTAGGCGTGAGTGTTACAGGACAAGGGTACACAAATGGTCACCACAAGTGAAGACCTCAAAATACACTGCCTGGCCAAAAAAAAAGTCGCTACCAAAAAAAAAAGGTCACACACTCTAATATTTCGTTGGACCGCCTTTAGCTTTGATTACGGCATGCATTCGCTGTGGCATTGTTTCGATAAGCTTCTGCAATGTCACAAGATTTAGTTCCATCCAGTGTTGCATTAATTTTTCACCAAGATCTTGCATTGATGATGGTGCACTAGGCATGACGGGTGCATCACTTCATCTGCCTCTCTTCTTACCCTGATGCACCCATCACTCTGGAACAGGGTAAATTTGGACTCATCAGACCACATGACCTTCTTCCATTGCTCCAGAGTCCAATCTTTATGCTCCCTAGCAAATTGAAGCCTTTTTTTCCGGTTTGCCTCACTGATTAGTGGTTTTCTTACAGCTACACGTCTGTTCAGTCCCAATCCCTTGAGTTCCCTTCGCATTGTGCGTGTGGAAATGCTCTTGCTTTCACTATTAAACATAGACCTGAGTTCTACTGTTGTTTTTCTTCGATTTGATTGCACCAAACGTTTAAGTGATCGCTGATCACGATCATTCAGGATTTTTTTTCCGGCCACATTTCTTCCTCGAAGACGATGGGTCCCCACTATCCTTCCAGTTTTTAATAATGCGTTGGACAGTTCTTAACCCAATTTTAGTAGTTTCTGCAGTCTCCTTAGATGTTTTCTCTTCTTGATGCATGGCAATGATTTGACCCTTCTCAAACAGACTAACATCTTTTCCACGATCACGAGATGTGTCTTTCAACATGGTTGTTTAAGAAATGAGAAGCAACTCATTGCACCAGTTGGGGTTAAATAACTTGTTGCCAGCTGAAAGATAATCGCCCATGCAGTAATTATCCAATAGGAGACTCGTACCTATTTGCTTAGTTAAATCCAGGTGGCGACTTTTTTTTTGGCCAGGCAGTGTAAAATGCAAACCTAACAGCCCATATCAGAAATTCACCAAGCAAGAGGGTCTTCAAAAGCTTCTTAAACACATTGAGGAAGTCAGAAGTTCAAATGGAGGTGGGCAGCTTGTTCCACCAGCTACGATCTGCACATGAAGAGCCTGGACTGAGATATGATACCACACAGAGGTGGCATCATTAGATGCCATTCATTGGGTGGAGTGGTGGCTAAGGCTCTGGACTGGTATCTGGAAGGTTGCTGGTTCAAATCCCGGTTACTGCCAAAGAAGATCCTACTGTGTTGGGCCCTTGAGCAAGGCTCTTAACCTGCAATTACTCCAGGGGTGCTGTACAATGGCTGACCCAAAGCGATATGAGCAGAAAACTAACAAATTACTAATACAAGAGATTGCATAAGATGAAATAAAGAGCAGCATCAAACAGATGCTATTCATCAGCAGACTGAGAAGGAGCACTGGACCTCACAAGTGTCTCCATATGTATAGGCGCGGACCCAATGACTATTCTGTGAGCAAGCATCAAGGATTTTAACTTACAGAACATCATTGTAATGAAGTTAGAGGAGTGACATTTGCCCATTTTGGCGAGCTGAACACCAGACGTGCCACTAGATTTTGAATCGTCTGTAGCGGATTCGTGACACATCCCAATAATGCTGCCAGCAGAGAGTTGCAGTTGTCCACAAGTGTCAAGACCAAATCCTGGACCTGTCAGATATGGTCTGGCCTTGCAGATTCTGTACGGAGTGATTCTGCAAGACTGGGACACTGATCTGAGATGGTTTCTGAAGTACAGTGTGCATACAGACTTAATAGGTGTTCGTGATAAAGAGAAAAACTGAGCTGAAGTGGAGTGCTGAAAAGACGGACAGGCAGAACAAGAAGGTTCATCTTTGCAAGTGGAGAATTAGCCCGGACACAGACAGACGCTAAGGACACAAGTACCAAAAACACACGTGATTCATTATTATTTAGCGTCCCAACAAGCACCAACACACTTTACTCTTTCTTTCTTTCTTTCTTTCTTTCTTTCTTTCTTTCTTTCTTTCTTTCTCTCATCTCTTTCTTTCTTTTTCTTTCTTTCTTTCTTTCTTTCGTTCTTTCTTTCTTCTTTCTTTCTCTTTCTCCTCCACTCTCTCTCTGGCAAGCTTTGTCCTCCTCCTCCCGACTCTGGCTCCTGGAATGGTGTCTGCTGGCCCCTTATATAGGGCACCCAGAAGTGCTCCAGGTGTCTGATGATGTGTTTCCAACAGCACTTCCGGGTGTGTGCAGAAGAGCTGCTCTCCAGGGCTCAGCAGTAATTGTAGCACCCCCTGGCGGGGTCTGCGAATTACAACAGGGTTGCACCACACTCCAACTCCCATGAAGCCCTGCGGGACTCCGAGGCACTGCTGCAACTTAGGAGGGCTGCCATCTAACATTCCAGAGGAGGTAACGCTCTGGCCACACGTGCTCCCCCAGTGCTTCTAGCTTGGAGGCATCCCAGCCAGGCAAGGGCCGCTGCCATCCGCCACACCAGGTTGTGCTGGAGATGGTGCCTCCTTCATCCAGGATGGAAAGACAGTGAGGCATGTAGAATCTAACTGATACCGTGTGGTCTTCCGTGTGGCTCTACAGCTGTGTATCATCAGCATAGCAATGATAGGAGAAACCATGGGACATGATGATAGAGAGTAGTGAGGAGGTGTACAAAGAGAAGAGGAGAGGGCCCAGCATCCATCCTTGGGGCACACCAGTACTTGGCTAGTGCCCCCTTGATATAACTCTCTTTTTACCTTCACATGGCAGGATCTGCCCAAGAGGTGGGACTCAAACCAACTGAAGGCAGTCCCACTTAATGCCAAGGATTTGAATTTTGACCATGTAGAAGGCAGAGGAGAGATGTAACAGGAAGAAAACAGATGACATGTTGGTGGCTGTAATGCATTGACAATGCTAGGTAGTGGAATGGCTCCTGTATAAGCCTGACTGATTAGGATCAAGCAGTCGCTTCTGTAAAACAAATGCAGAGGCTTGATTTATGCCACAGCAGTGTCATGTCTGGAGGCTGTATGCATTTATTAGTCTGTACTTTGTAGCTCTTAGTTTTGTTTCTTCATAGTTTATTTTCATCTGTGGGTAGCTTGCACCTTCTCCCCGTGTCTGTCCAATTTTCCTCCCATATCACAAATAGAGGTTAATGGTTCCAGCAAAATCATCTGATTGGCAATTGTAAATTAGACCATGTATATGTGGGTGTGTAAATGTGGACTACGTATGTGATTAGCTTATTTTTTCCTTACAAGTTACTGATAAACTGACCCTCAGAGTCAGAATTCTGCTACACTAGATTATACTGGTTCTCTCATGAATACTAGCCTTTGGGCTAAAGTAGCAGCAGGACTGGGTAACTGTTTAATATGAAGGAGTTTGTAACGAGAGTATTTTAGCATAGTAGAGAGCAATACTTATCTGATAGTAGCAGAGAAGCAGCACAGCACAACGGAGTAGGTGAGACAGGAGGATGAAGATAGCAAAATTCGGAGGTTCCAACATACAGCCACAAACATATAACACTGGGTAATATAGGTGGGATCGCCCAGAGCCGCATCCAGCTGAGTGTAAACCTCAGATCAATTCTTAGTCATTAAGCATGTATAGAAGGAATCAAGAGCAATCCAGTGTATAAATTATAATCTAGAAGACAGGCCATCCCCAGCTCATAGATCGTCACGGTGCAAAGAAATGTCCATAGGGCTCATCCAGTGTGCCACAGAAAGATTTGGTTGTCCCCGAGACTACAAACCCAGTCAAGACAAAGTCCATAAAAGTAAATCCAAATCAACACAGTTCAAGTCAATTGCATCCATGAACTATACATTCAATAAAAAGAAAGTGAACAATTGCAAAAAGTTTAAGTTTAACGCAAATTTTAATGAAAAGTGTTGATAACAGGGAGGAGCAGCAGCAACATGTGTGCTCCAGCGTCTCCTCCACAGCTTTTGATGTTGGTCGAGAAGGCCTGGCTCGCTCGCAGTCTCTGCTCTACTTCATCCCAAAGGTGTTCTGTCAGGTTGAGGTCAGGTCTCTGTGCAGGCCAGTCAAGTTCCTCCACACCAAACTCACTCATCCATTTCTTTACAGACCTTGGTTTGTGCACTGGGGTGGGCGCAGTCATGTTGTCATCCCCAAACTGTTCCAACAAAGTTGGGAGGATGAAATTGTCCAAAATGGCTTTGTATGCTGAAGCATTAAGAGTTCCTTTCACTGGAACTAAGGGGCCAAGCCCAACCCCTAAAAAACAACCCCACACCATAATCCCCCCGCCACCAAGCTTTACACTTGCAACAGTGCAGTCAGGCAAGTACTGTTCCCCTGGCAAACACCAAACCGAGACTAACCCATCAGATTGCGTGATTCATCACTCCAGAGGACATGTCTGCGCTGCTCTAGAGTCCAATGGCGGTGGGCTTTACACCACTGCTTCCGACGCTTTCTATTGCACTTCATGATGTAAGGCTTGCAGCTGCTCGGCCGTGGAAAACCACTCCATGAAGCTCTCTACGCTGCACTGTTGTTGAGCTTTTGGAGGTCTGCAGCTATTGACTCTGTAGAAAGTCGGCGACTTCTGCACAGTGCACCTCAGCATGCGCTCTCCCCACTCTATGATTTTACATGGCCTACCACTTCATGGCTGAGTTGCTATTGTTCCCAGTTGGTTCCACTTTGTTATAATACCACTAACAGTTGACCGTGGAATATTTAGCAGTGAGGAAATTTCACAAATGGACTTATTGCACAGGTGGCATCCTATCACGATACCACGGTTGAATTCACTGACCTCCTGAGAGTGACCCATTCTTTCATAAATGTTTGTAGAAGCCGTCTGCATGCCTAGGTGCTTGAGTTTATACACCTGTGGCCATGGAAGTGACTGGAACACCTGAATTCAGTAATTTGGGGGGGCTTCCCAATACCTTTGGCAATACAGTGTGTAATCAAACAGTGAAAATCATATCTAACAGTAAAAATCAAGTCTCAAATAGGTAATTTGTCAATTCTAAACTACAGTCCAGGGTGGTTCCTGCCTTGCATTTGGAGTTTCTGGGATAGGCTCTGGCACCTGATGACTTTGAAGCGAAAAAGGTGAGTAAAGCCAATGTCACATTACATGACTTCTAGTTGTGGGGTATGTCAGACTTGTTGAGTGCAGTTCCTGATCTCATCACCAGACAGTGAACATGTATATGATAGAAACTCGCTGGACATGTCAAGTTTAGTAACGATGTAAGGACTTTCCAGCCCAGTTTTGTGACAGACAATGATGTGCTGCCTGACAGAGCTGGTGCTGTGTGAAGGGTTATCAGGTATGGAGGATACAGTTGCTCTTTTTTCTCTTTTTTCCATTCTGTCATGATACATAAAACACAAAACATCAGACATCTCTTCTGTCTGTGAGCTCCAAAGCCCCCGTGTTCCTTTTTCCTGATATGCATTGTGCTTCTGGTTGAGCTTTCATTGGTTGTCAGCTCCCAGGTACACATATCATGCCTCCCGAATGACTAAAGACAAAATCAAAAATTGTCTGCCTCCAGCTCGCTAAGATTATTTAAATGAAGGCTATGACTGGAAAAGACGTCTAACGTGACATTTTCTTCTGTCATCATGTCTGCTCTGATAATTGTACAGACAACAGTGATACAAACAGATAGAATTTAAATGTATGTGTTCTGTGTAACTCAGTATTCACATGATATATAATTATACAATTCCTTTCATCTCTTTTGTGATTTACTTGAATTTATTTAGGCAGGAAGTCCAGCTGTGGGAGTGTCTCCAAGAGATCCATGAAGCAACTGGCTTGAAGCACAAGTGGGCAGGCTCAGTTGCCCAAAAGGTTTTGCAGCATTCTCTTCATATTCTCCCTGTCAGTAAGGTGAGTTAACAAACTGTCAGCAGGTATTACAAGGTGTTAGACGTAGAGCATTAACCAGTACCTGCTTTCACTTTCAGTATTCATACAAGAACCTGGATCTACACAGAGTCTCCAGGTATTCATTGTAGTCAGTCTTTTAGTCAGTCTTTTAATTGGTGTCTAACTCATGGCTGTAAAGAGTGCACATTAAAATACCATTTCCAGTTAGGGTTCTGCTTGCACTTTCCTGAAATTACCATTCCACAATATACTCAACACAATTTTTCTCCTCCTGTTAAAGATTTTCCAGATGTTTGCGAAGCCAATGGAAAGACAGAATTCCTCCATCATTTATTGGCCATGAGACCTTCTCCCATGGGCCGTATACACCTGTGGTGGATGTCCAGTGAGTATGTGTTGAAGCAGGCTGACACGGCAGGGGCACCCACAGCCCCAAAGAAGGCACTCAGAGACTTCAGAACAGACAGCAGAATTAAGCTTTATTGAATGGTGCACATATGGACTCACTTAAGATGGATCAATGAGCAAACAACTAAAAGCAACTCTTACATGTATTACAATTCTTATCACACAAGTCATTATTCATCCTCATCTGACTCCACAATATTTCACTGCTCAAATTCTGCCCCTAATTAATCTACCATTATCTCTCGGCTGGGTGGGTGTCAAACTCTTCGCTGTACATCATATCTGTCTGACAGATCCTACCTGCACCCCGTTCTTTCTCAGCACTCACCAATTATTTACAACCCAAGAGTTTACACCCCCCTTCTTATCAAGGGGCCCATCTCTTCTCAAGTCTCCTGCATGTTCAGACATTAACTTGAGAGATAATGGTGGTCTGTGGCTTATACAGGGTAATAAAAATACAGTATATAGGCATGAGCTTTTTTAACTCCTAACTCTTATATCTTAATATAATATAGTGTCTACTTTTCTCATCTATACTAATAAAAGGCAAAGCCCTCACTGACTCACTCACTCACTCACTCACTCACTCACTCACTCACTCACTCACTCACTCACTCACTCACTCACTCACTCACTCACTCACTCACTCATCACTAATTGTCCAACTTCCCGTGTAGGTGGAAGGCTGAAATTTGGCAGGCTCATTCCTTACAGCTTACTTACAAAAGTTAGGCAGGTTTCATTTTGAAATTCTACGCGTAATGGTCATAACTGGAACCTCTTTTTTGTCCATATACTGTAATAGACTGCAGCTCGATGGCCGTGGGAGGCGGAGTTGCGTATCGCGTCATCACGCCTCCCACGTAATCACGTGAATTGACTGTGAACGCAGTACGTAGAAAACAAGGAAGAGCCCCAAAGAGCGCTGAAGAAAACATTCATTACACAATTGAGAAGTCAGCGAAACAATAAGAAGTGAGCGAGTGACGCATAAATTAAGTTCATAGACCTACAAAAGGTTGCCATTGATTTGAGGCAAGATTGCTTTTCTCCTGTACAACTATATGTTGCATTCTCAACAGTAAGCTTGCACAGCTTGGTCATATTACAACCGGAGTGCTGAACTGACAACATGGTATACAAAGAGAACTATAACAATCGTAATAAACGAACAATAAAACAGCGGAGAACCTGTGGATTAAATAAAAAGGCTACTTCCTTGGCGAAGCAAGGAAAAAGGATGGCCTTATATGAGCAGGCAGTCAGCTAAAGAAGGTAATCAATAAATAACTATAATCGTAATAAACGAACAAAAAATAGCAGAGAATCCGCGGATTACATAAAGGAAATGGGTACCTGAACAGAAAAGTGAGTCTCAAATAGCTACACAATAACTATAACAATCGTAAAAAACGAACAATAAAACACTACAGAACCCCGAAGCAAGGAGAAAGGACGGC